>NC_081826.1:197186750-197786750 GCF_030867095.1 Alligator mississippiensis | reverse complement strand
GATTTGAGATAAAGGAGTCTCCAATACTGTAGTTAAGCTACTTGAGCTGCAGTGCAAGTGAATTAAAAATGGATATGTACAGGACTTTAAGATATGCAATGGGTGGGAGAACTTTCTGTATGTCTTCACTGATTTTGACTGAGGGCTAGAATTTCAGGCCAGAGATGTGCTTCTCTCCATGCTTGTAAAGTGCCTAACAAGCTTGTGGGTACTATAAGATGGCTTCAAATCCATTTTTGTACTTGTGCAGTCAAATCTAGGTTCATTTTAGGATTTACAGTTGAAATCTGTCTCTGCAGAGAAGAGAAGGAGGGGAGAGAAGACCCTTGGATGGATGTTTTAGAACTCAAGGCATGAGGCCAAACCCAAAATAGGGGGGAAAGGAACTGATATTTAGAGGTGTTGGTATGGAAACTGGTCTTTGCTTCTTATGTTATTGTTATTCTCCCAACCACCTCCTTCACATAGACTCTGAGTAAATGCATCTGTCGGTACAGAGCCTGTAAATCCTCTAGCCAATTGCTTTTTACCCTCATAATTGGAGCTGGATGAAAACCAAGTTCCAATGGGGAGAGTGTAGGGAGGTTTCTCTTCCTCTTCTCTGGTATGTGTGGTCTGACTAGCACAAGAAGCTTTTCATGGTAGGGTAACTCGTGGCATACAGAACTAAGTGAGAACAAGATCTTCCACAAGATGAGGTTGTCTTCTGCCTGTTAAGGACAGTGACCCTGGGAAGATCTTTACTCAAAGACTGGTGAATTTATAATTGGGTCTGGGGTTCTCATTTATAGAATGATTGATTGAAAGGGTTGCCAGGGAAAGGAAGAACAATAAATGCAGCTTTTTAGGAGAGGATGCAGAATGGGAACTTCATACATGTAGCAACAAACTGGGTAGGAAAGATGCCCCCAGATCTTGCTACATGGTGACTGTCAGGTTATACAAGAGTTCAAGTTCTTAATTTATTTTTTTTAAGGCAAGTAACTAAACTAGGAACATAACTGTCAGTCTCTATATTCTTCATATAAGAAGAAAACACTTTAAGAAGACAGCCTCTAATAGAGAATTAAATGTCTTTTCTTTTCCTTCTCCCCCAAATTTATTTTGTTGTAAATTTAACTGAACAGAGCTCATCAGATGTTCATTTACTTAGGTGTAATGAAGGCTTGCTAATTTGTACTATTCTTACTTTCTCTGAAGATTACTACAGTATAAAGATCTTCAAGATATGTGATTTTAGTTTTTTTAGTTTTTTCCTGGATCAAAGTGCAGTGTGGTTTACATGATGTTCTGCAATGCTTTACCCCCCACCCCACTTCAGCTTTCAGATCTGTTTTAAAGAGTTGTTGACTGAAGCTGTGTGTAGACTAAACGAGGGCCTGCTTCAATTTAGGGCAAAGTAAATCCCCATGTCATGCACACATCCCCATGGTTACCTGCCTCTCTGGGGGGGGGAGGTGCTGGCAGGTGGAGCAGTCCCTGGGCTGAGGTGGGGGCTGGTGCTTCCCTCTGTGGCAGGGGCAGGCAGCCGCTCCCCCCCGTGGCACCGTCCCACAGGCACCCGGCTCGGCTTAAAAGGACACCATGAAACCTGTCTTGTTACAAACTGGAAACTAGCCACTTTTTCAGAAGTTTCCAAATCATACAGTGAATTCTCCTCCTTTTTAAGTGTGAGGTGAGATGCAGTTTTATAGATGACTATAGCCTGGTCCCAGAAACAGTGGTGGGACTGCCAACTGTGTCATGACGCAGCCATGCCTTTTTACTCTAAGAAGGAAAGGAAAAATACATCTTTGAGCAAACTGATGTTTAAAGCTGGGTTCTTGAGCCTGTTAGCAGCTCTGTCACTCTTCTTGCCTTAATAGTACGCTACAAATTAGCCCCTAATAGCTGCCAATTTGTAGGCAGGACTTCATAGGTTCTGGAGAAGAAGTACCATGGATTGGGCTGTGTCACAGAGCACTGAGGTGCCCTGCTCCTAAAGAGGGGAAACTGCTAGGGAAAGAGCCCTAGCAGTGAGTAAGGAACCCAGCTGTTGGTTGCTAGGGCAACTGGAGCTAGCAAGTGACCCACACCTGCCAACGGTCAGCTGACTGAAAGGGGCAGGGCCTGGCTCCTTTATAAACCCTAGGGGCTGAGGCTAGAGGGAGTTCCCTACCAGCAGCCAGGGGGGAAAGGAGCTCCCCCTGAGCAAAGCTGAGAGGAGAGACCTGACTGCAGGTACAGCCCCAGGGCCAGGTAAAGGATGGAGCATCTATAGGGTGTTTTGAGTAATGTTGTTATAGCCGGACGGCTTCAGTTTATGTTATAGCCGAGGGGCTTGTTTTGTTTACTGTTTAAAACCGGTGGTTTGGGTGAGGCTATTAGGGGTTGGAGGAGGCCTCATAGGGGAACCACAGCAGTGTGGGGACCCCAGCACCAGCAAGGGCACAGCATTTGGGGTGCACTGACCCCAGCCCCAGAAAGGGGATGCTGATGAGAAGCCCCAGTGTGGGTATGGTGAGCCCCAGAGAGGGGGCCGCACTTTGAGAAGCCCCAGAGAAGGGGGCAGGGTGAGACCAGGGCCACGCAGGGCCCAGAGAGGACAAGGGGGCCAGATTATAACAAGGCCTGGACCGAACAACATCAATTCCATCCGCGAGACTTGGGGCGTGGTAAAGGGGTGGTTGGACCCACGCATAGGTTAGGCTAGTGTGCCCCGGAAGCACCCATTGCAGAGCTTAAACTATATCTTTGGAAGCTCTAGGGTTGAAAACCCCTTAGTCAGGCCAAGGAAGTACCTGCAGTTGGTCCTGGATGGAAGGAATAGTAAAGAAGCCAGAGGCTGGCCTGGCAAACAATGCAGGCAAGAAAGCCAGTCAGTGAAAATGGAAATGGAGGCGTCAGGGGGTAAGGGACAGGCTGGGGTGTGGGGTAGGGGGAAAAGGGGATGTAGCAGCGCAGGTAAAAGTGCAGAGGTGCCTGGGGTGTCAGATGTCTGGCAGGTCACAGTGTGCCAGAACTCCACTGTGTATATTGAGTCCACGGGTTTCTGTACCTACTACCTAGGAGGCTGATGAAGTGCAGTTCATAGGCCCAGCTCTGAAGAGTAGTTTGTACATTCAAACAAGCACTTAACCTCATAACCAGAACTGAAGCCAACTTCCTACAGCTCAAACACACAAAACCTGCTAACTATCTCCAGTACCCCCACAAACTGCACACCAGAATCTATCAGACAACAAAACCCAACTACCTGTGGGGGCACATTCCTCACGAAAAAAACACCCTGCCTCCAGTCTCTCAGGCCTGATCCTGAGGCGGAACAAATTACAATGCAAACCACATTGGCAGTGGCTGGCGTGGAGGAGACTGGCTGGTGCTGGCACCAGTGCTAGGAGTGCTGGCATGGGAAAGTGGTTGCCGCTCTAGCTCTCCTCCTACCCTCCCTCCCTCCCCTGCCAGAAGACCTGGCACCTGCCTTTCCAGCATGCTTCATATTAATCTTTCCTGTGCTGCAAAAGGTCTGTGTTTGTGTCACTCCTTTTGTGTTGTGAGTTTTATTCCCTTTGTTGCATGCGTGCACTGGACTCTTCTTTGATTGTTTGCTTCAGTGTTAAGAGCTATGTAAAAATTGTGTGCTGTCCGTTTTCTCCTATGAATATCTGATTTTTCTTCTTTATAGTGTGTGCGTGTGTAGGCGTACGTGCAATCTGTGTGCCTCCCTACACAGTGATGGATCATGCTGGCAGGGAAAACATAGGTTTTCTTTTTTCAAAGTTTGCAAAACAAAACAAAAAAGAGCAAATATATAAATTGAAATAAATGAATTGAATAGTAAGTACTAAGAAATGCTAAGTTAAATCCTACCCAATCCTAACAACAAAAAGGAGCAGGCAAGTTCAACTACTGAGTAAAGCAACCGGGCTGTCTGCTACGGTACCATTTCCTGCACAGTTTCTGAGAGAACAAGCTTGTAAAAAGGCACAGCACACCTCCAAACAGAGGCTTTTATGCTGTTTCTAGGTCCCTCCCCCCAGACACTGTCATTGAAAAGGCAGCCAGAGAGAAATCCTTCTCACTGGCCACCTACATGTCAATCTCCCCCACTCAGCACCTGCTCTCCCTCCCTCTTCTAACTTTCACTTTCAGCCTCCGAAGTTTTTCCAAAGTACTTCAGAAGCTCTGAACTGCTTTGGACAGCCTGAATGAGCCAATGCTTTACTCCAGGCATGCTGCTTCAGATGCCGAAGCATCCCCAGATCCGCAGCACAATCCGAAGCCTCGCACAGCCCTACTAGATATTCTCTGAAGTCAGCTGCAGGGAGCCAGGAGAATGGAAGCAGGGCTATTGATGCATGCAACTTCTAGGAAAGAACACAACTTCCTAGAATCACGGGGGCTGAAGTTACTGCTATGATTTATGAGCAGGGATCCTGGTTTTGTCCAATAAAAAACAAACAAACAACACCCCCCCCCCCCAATTTTCAGTTTTAAAAAAGTAACCCAAAATTCACACTTTTCCATGATTAAAATGAAACACCACTATATTTATATCTACATATTAGTGCCACTTTAATCATGGAAAAATATGGATTTTGCATTTTTTTTTTAAACTGAAAATTGGGAATTTTTTTAATCAAAGAAAACCAGGATCCCTGCTTATGAGGTTGAAAACTTAGTATCCTGTGAGCTTCGCAGGACCTTTTAAATCCTTTTAGCCATGAAGGAACTGATGGCAGATATTCATCTTGTTGAATTAATACAAGTCTTCCTGCTTCTCTGGCCTATTCTTCCAAGGGTATCATCCAAGGCCTTGCAAAAGCACATAATGTTAATCAATCTGATGTTAAATGTGATTTGGCATTCAGTGTACACAGACCGTGTCTTAACTTGTTTGTTTCCATGATGTCCACAAACACACTATCTTTTTTAAGTGTTTATTCAGATTAGGCATTTTTTTCTAAAGGTATTTTTGGTTTAATATAAATCTTCCCTCATTCTTTCAAAACACTTTGAGGTAAAAGTAAAGTGATTTAGAAAAAAAATACAAGAACATTTAAAAACAAACAACAAAACAAAAGCAAAAGATCAGTAAAATTTTTAGGCAAGATAAATAGAAAAATATTTGAGCTTCACCTCAACGCTAATGATTTTCAACACAAATGCACCTCAAACAGCAAAATAATCAAGTTACTGAGTCCAAAGTGGAGTTCATTCCTCATGCAAAATTCTGACTTCAGAGGGAGTTTCGCCTGAGTAAAGATTTCAGGATTGGGCCCATAGCAGTAAACAGAGAAATTATTCAGGAACAGATATTCCCATATTATTCCAGTCCAACAAAATGGAAATATAGAACCCCTACATTGTCTCTTTCAGCTCCACGAAGGTAGAAGATGGACACATTCACTGCACCAACATTTTTATCTCCTACCTGAAAGATTTTCGTTTTGTCAAATAACACTGACTCTTGCTGGCACTTGCTTTTAAATTGGGCTTCCTATCTGCACACAGGAACCCAGCTTAAGGGGCACTTCTAGGAACTGTGCCATGTTGGTAGGAGACCCTTTGAGGAGTATATTCCAGAGGAACTGGGTGTCTGCAGGAAAATCCTGTAGACTGGAATATCTGTGGGTTCAGCAGGACAGGAGAAGGGACCCCAGCCAAATGATTCCAAGGGAACTTTGATCAAAAGCTTGGCATTTTTTCCTGTGGGTTCTTCCTGTGGAAAGAATTATTTCACCCTTTGTTTACCTGTCATACTGAGAGATTGCAAGACTTTGTTACAAGGTACTTCTTACAGTTGCATAGATATGATTTGGGAATGATGTAGGCAACATAGGTTATAAGACATAATGAAGGAAGCTAATCGGAGTCTTCATCATCGAGGTATTCCTCTGCATTACTTAATGTGCGCATTATATCTGGAAAGAGACAGAATTCTATTTTAACCTGGGATAGAATCCAACATGTAAGAAAAAAAATAATTTGTCTACACAGCCACAAACGCAACTAAGAAGCACTGACTAGGAGACTGGAGGGAACTTTCTAGGCTGTGTTTGGTCAGAAGACCCACAGATACTGGGCTTGAGGACCTGGAACAGGTCATATAACCAGATCTCCTATACATTAGAAAATGTTCATGTCTGAATTAACATGTCATTTGACCCCAGTACTCTTTCCTGCCACGGCAGGGGGTTGGACTTGATGATCTGCTCAGGTCCCTTCTGACCCTACCAACTATGAAACTATGAATTTTGCTTGCTATGGAAAAATCTGCTACACAGAGGGTGTCTCTACATGAGACACTTACTATGCAGTTGCCTAATTAACTGTGCAGTAAATGTCTCAGCATCTGCATGTGTACCCCCATTATGGTGCTAATAAACTAAACTAAACTAAACTAATAAACTCTGCAGCAGGGTATTACTACTCTGCTCCAGAGTTTGCTTGTGCACAGCAGCATATGTGTAGATGCTGACCTAGCTCGCTGGGGCGCAAGGGTGTTTCAATGAGGGGGCTGCCTGCCCGCTAGCCCTGCATTGAAGCACCTTCATGCCTAAGCCAACCTCTCTGCAGCACACTGAGCTTGGTCAGAGCAGTCCTGGACTGGCAAGGTGATCTTCCACCACCTGCCAGCCAGGGCTGCTATGGCCCAGCTCAATGTGCTGCAGTCTGGGCACATGTATGCCTGGCAGCTCTAGAGCTCATTGCTGCATGTTAATAGATGCACATTAGTAGATGTACCCAGATACACTACAAGTGAGCTCTAGGAACCTGACAGCCTGAAAAGTATCCTGCACTAAGAGGCAGAAGTGAGTATCATTTTAACCTGAGCTGGTGACTACTCACTCCACAAACTCTACCCCAGTCTCCATCCTTTGCAAGTACCTTCTGCCTCTTCTCTTCCATGTCCTTTCCTCCACTTTAACTCTTGAAATGTTTTCTTGTTTTTTGTTAGACAATTGTAAGGTAATAGGTAGATCTCTAACACTGTTTATACATGCAGTATAACTAACTATGCCCTCCTACTCTTCTCTTGTGGCCTGCTTCCTTCTCATTAGTGCCATGATCCTTTCTGGGTAGTCAAGTATCTTCCTCTCCATAGCCTCCAGTTCACATAAGAAACTGTATTCTAACGAATTTTCAGTGATTCAAGAAAATGGAACTGTTCTGAAAAACCATGTCTGCTGGAGCTCTTGGCTCCAACTTTAACCTTGACCATACCATTTCCATCCCTGCTTAGCTAAAATGGCCCATATCATGCTTCCATAACTACCAATGTGCCAGTGTCACAGGGCACTAAGGTGCCTGCTCCTTTAAGGGCAGAAACTTCCTAGAGAGAGGGCCCTAGCAGTCAGGCAGAAACCCCACAGGTGCAGGTTACTGTGGCAGCAGGCCTAAGGAGGGAAATAGCCTGCACCTGCAGCCAGTCAGCTGACCAGAAGAGGTAGGGCCCTGGGCACATATAAACCCCAGGGTTGGGACTAGAGAGTCAGTTCCCTGCCAGCAGCCAAAGGGGAAGGAGCCTCCAGGGAGGAATTGTCCAGAGATTTTGCAGCTACCTGATATGCTGCACTTAGGGCTAATGGGGATCCAGGAGCTCACCAGGTACCCTTGCCTATGGGGCACTTAGTGCTGGGGAAGAAGTTTGACTCTTTTAAAGGGACAGAGCACACCCTGAACTTTGTGTTATGTTCTAGCCAAAGGGCTCATATTTTTGGTTGCTGTCTTATAATACCAGTGAATTGGGCTGAGGCTATTGGGAAAGGAGGAGGCCTTATTGGGGGCCCACTACAGTGTGGGGGCCCCAGCACCAGCAGGGGCATAGTATTTGGGAGTGAACAGGCCTCACCACCAGTGTAGGTGCAGTATTTGGGGGTGAACAGGCCCCAGCACCAGCATGGGCACCATGACAAGGGGGGTGAGCAGATCCCAGTGCCAGGGGGTGCCAAGAGAGACGGGGCTGCAGAGAGCCCCATGATGACCAGAGGCCAAGCTGAACTAAGGCCTTGGAGAGACAACACGTAAATGCCATCTGCAAGGTTTGGGGTGTTGTAAGTTGCCGGTGTGGAGCCATGCATCTAGCCCATAAGGCTGAGGGTGTCCCGAGAGGCATCCATTTTGGAGTGGGACACAAAAGGGGTCCAAGAACCCACAGGGTTCAATGGGGTCCATCAGGACCGTGTCCAAAATACAAACTTGAGGGCAGCCTCCCTACTAATTATAGTTACAACAAGATGTGACAGGTGAGAGAAAGGGTGCCCGTTGGTCAGGACTGGCATGGTCAAGGAGCCCTCTGGGTATCACAGCTATCCATGGGGACCCCATCCTGTGATAGATGGCCACAATGTTTTTAAGGGTACTTTCCTCTAATAAGAAAGATGTACCAAATGAGCAAAAAATTAGACAAGTTACCTGGCCCTTGTTTCTTTTTAAGCAGGGAAGCACTTGCAGCATTGGTAGCCATATCCAGAGCCAGTTTCTTCTCATTGTTTCTTATATCTGTTCTTGCCCCTTTATAGAAAACAGTTTCCATTATTAAGTTAAGCACCATATTAGTAAATCCACTGAACAACAGTATACTGAAGTTTACTTATAAAACTAGGCTGGGCTTTACGGTTTTTCCTGGAACAGATTTGAAGATCACTGACTACTGGGCCCAGAGGCAGGGCTTGTGCAGCTCATTTGTTGACTGCTCGCCATCTCTCCCCTCCCACCTGCCTGGGAAGCATCTCAATGCTTTTACGGAAGGTTGAAATGATCTTGCCTGTGAAGTAGACTGACCTGTGGAACTTGTAAGCTGTGTGTGATTTTTTTTTTTGGAAGTAAAGCTTTCTAAAGCTGATTTGGAACCACAATTAGATTACATAAAATTAACTTACAACATGTCTATTATAAACCCAATTGTTCAGTGTTAAAAAAGACACAGCTCTCCCATACAGAGTACTGGAATTTTAGTTTAAATCTTTACCCTTTGCCAGTAGCATCTCTACAATATCTGCATAACCTTTCCAAGCAGCGGCATGTAGAGCTGTGTCTCCCAATTTGTTCTGTGAAGATAGAGGAGGTTTGGGGGGAAAGCAACAAAGTTTAAAACAGCAAAAAAGCCCAGCCTGCTCTAGGAATTAAAGAGATAATTGTAAATTAAATGAATGGCATACAACTGCTTACCTGTTGGTTCAGTTCTACATTTGGTTGGGTAAATAAGACTTCCACAATATCTACATAAAAAGAACAATGTCAGACCAAAACTTCCTTTGAATTAAAAACAGATGATATTAAAACCAAGACAGAATGGCGAAAAGATTCAAATAAAATTAATTAGAAAAAGTAAAATTATTTTTTAAAGCCTGTAAAGATTGTATGGAGCAAGCACTACAAATATAAAAAGGGTAAAAAAATATTAACAGAAACAGGCTCAATGACTGTAGCAATGTTTCTTTGCTCTCCCTTCTCCAAATTCTCTTTTACTTCCTGTTTTTTGGCTGTCATACTGACATACTAAATGTCTGCTTTAACAGCAGATGGCTTTTATATGTATTTATTTTTTTTAAACTACATTTAACCCCCCGTGAGTCTCTGATGGTTTCTGTTCTGCATGCATCTTCAGTTACATATTTTCAGTTTCCCTTTTTCAATCAAAGTGGTTTGTTGGTTTAATGACCTAGTTACAGACAACTGAAAGAAATTGATTAGTTTATTTCTACTGTACCTTTGTGCCCACCATGACAAGCCCAGTACAGGGCTGTGTTTCCAGCTTTGTCTAAGCCATTAACCCCAACTCTGTTATCCAAGCACTCTCTCAACCAGCTCAAGTTGCCTGAAACCAACAGGAAAAATTGTTTTTAATGCTTATTTTACATAAACGTACAAACAAATAAAAAAAACCAGAAACTTTCCTCCTCCTCCCCCCCCCCCCAAATAATAAGGACTTGATTAACTGAACTAGTGGTATCTAGCTGTGCCTGAATGCTTTCAGAATTGGAACTTTTGTCTATTAGTAGAAGGTGGTGATAATAGTTATTGCTGCTGATTGTGAAACAACTTGTCCAAGTATCAAATTGTTTGTTCCTGTCCCCCTACCTTCCCTGCCCCCCCAACAAAAAAAAAACTTTAAGCCTCAATAAACTTAAGATTCCAAATGTATATAACAAATAAAATTTAACAAACCAAACTACAAAGCATAGATTCAATCTCACTTTGAAGTAAAAGGTCTTTTTTCTTTGACACTACAGTATTTATAAAATCTGTCTAAATGTGAGACACATTTAGTCTAAATTATGCCTACCTCTTTTGGCAGCTTCATGCAATGGGTTATCAATGGACTCAGCTTGCTCAGCCACTGAAATAAAATCAATTTAAAATTAAATTAAACTAAAGTAATTAAACAATCATGGAACTGTTGATTAATAATGTGCAGATTAGGGTATGGAAGGGGATTTCCTTCTTCTGAAAACCCAAGGTCAGCCTGACCTCCCTTGAAAGTGGGCTAAAGACTAGTGGGTAAAACCAAATCCAAAGATCACCATATTTACTTGAATACCACACACATTTCCCAAAATTATCCTTCCAAAACTGGGGTGTTTGCCTTTAAGCAGGAGAGTTGATTTTTATGGCCACAATAGAAGCATGGAGGCACTGCATGATAGATGTTCCTTTTCTTCCTCTCTGTCTCGTCCCTCTTCCCACCTCCCAGCAGACACCTGGAGGGAGGTGCAGGGGCAAGTTTAGGGGGATAGTGGTGGGTTCATATCCCCACTTTGATTTCTGTTCCATCCAAAGTTTAAAATAAACTGCCTGGCAGCAGCAGTGGCATTTCTATTTAGGAAATGTAGAGGGACTTGGCTGGCTTCATGGCTTATTATAATCTACCTGATTCTTGCTAATCTCTCTCAATTCCACAGGTGTTAACAACCCTCTTTTTAATGGAATTGATGTTCCACTATCAAGATAGCCTTCCTTCCGCAATTTTGCTGTCTCTTAGCTATTCCTGGTCTCTCTCCTATTTCAGAGCCCTGCACAATGTTTTTACACCTAGTTAAAAAAATCAGCTCAGATAGGAAAACATCCTATCAGAAGCAGAAATAAATATCAGTGAAGTGTTGTATGCACTGTCAAGAGACTCAGGAAGGCTAGCTTTTGTTTTAAAAACCTTAAGAAGAGGTTTACGTATAATGACCACAGGATTCATGAAATACTGTTTGATTTATTTTTTGTTTAGTTTGCTATGTTTTTTACATTTTATAATATAGCAAATTGATGCACATTCTAATGGAGTTATATTTGGCTTTGCTTTGATCTTAAACTAATTAATATAGACCTAAACACCTAGTACATTAGCAAAGTTTGTAGTTTTTAACCAGAGGAAATGTGTCTTGTTATATATCTGATGGTGGATCACACCATCCGCACACCCCCTCTCTTTCAAAATCCTAGATCTGTGTATGAAATTCAGTCTTTAGTGGTAGCTAGTTTCAGCTTTTGATTCATTAGCCAAAAGCTGCTGACAATTCAGCTGTGAAAGGTTTCAAACCACAGCTTTTGCCTGAGGATAAAGGGGGAGTGCGACCGACCTGAAGATTAGGTTCTGTCCCTGCTCAGTATGGTTAGAACTCTAGAAATTTTTTTCTTACTTTATTTTTGGGAAGGCAAAATTGTCTTATTTGGGGGCATGTGCTAGGAAAGAAAACATGGTATTTTGCCAGGAGTATGAGCTAAATCCAAAATTATGATATAAACCCTACCAATTCACTGGCTGCTTAACCACTGAAGTGCCTAATACTAACTAGGTGGCACAGATTCTAATAGGTGCGTTAGAATCCAGGAAGGCTGAAAGTTCCTTCCCACCTAGTCAAGTCCATGAACTAGACCATGACTAAGGTGCTGTGGGTTTGAATACAATCCTCAGTCTGAAGAGGGAATTGCATCCAGGCTTACTACTTCTTGGGCAAGTGTGCTAACCACTCTGTTATAAATAAGCTGCCACAAACACTGCCTGCTGTTCAGAAGGATGGTGATCTCTTCTCCGTTACTTCAAGGAAAAGGTAGGAAGAATGCCCAGGGAGACTTACAAGCTGCTGCCCTTGAGTATCCTAGAAACTGAAGTCTTGAGCATGGTGCTAGGGTTGTCCTGCTGCATGTGGGTAAGGTTTATTTCCTCAAGGAAGAAACTGAGCACTCTGCCCCCACATAGCCTACATGACTTACTATACGGCAACAATGAACTTGTAAGGCACCTTGGTCTTGTTCAGATCTAGTCTTTAATCACCAAGACACATGTTGTTGTTGTTGTTGTTTTTTGGTATTTTCCTATATGTACGAGGTTGAGAAAAGAGGCTGCAGAAGTTTCTTGAGCACTGATACTGCATTGATCAGTAGAAGCTGCCATTTCTCACTAGAAAGAATGCTCATGAGAAGTGCTGAATATTGCTAGTAAACTTTAAGGTGGGGAGGATTTATAGGTACTCCAGGCCTTATGCTGTTGTACTGAAAGGAGTAAAGCAGGTTAAACTCCATTACATAATAGTGGTAAGTGTGGTTCTGAATTATGTTTTAGGTGCCAGCTTTAAGCTACTCTGGGAAATATAGCTGAGTGGTATAGTTCTGAGACAACCTTGTAGTATGGGCATCTATTCTGCTTCCTGCTGGTAGATGGCAGGAGAGATTGCTTCCCAGGTAAAAGCTTTGAAGTACTGAACCTGCAAGATGTAATCAAATGTTAGGCAATTTCAGCCACTTAAAATACAAATTAATCCATCTCCTCATGAAAGACCTTTTTTTTTTCCTGCTTGCCTTTGTAAAATAGGGCAAGATCTAATCACTAGTATATTTTCCCTATTTTCCAGCTACTGCAGCCCTTGTCTCTGCTGCTCTCTTATAGCATAGTGTAGGCCCTATGAGTTGTTACGATTTTCTTGTTTGTTTGTCATGGTTGTGGTATGCAAGAAACAAATAGAAATAGAGTAGGTGTTTTTGTGGACCAGTTCATAGTGGCCTGTGGATGCAGAGGATTGGACTCACTGGCTTTTCAAGGCCTATCTAATCCCATGATTCTACATCATAAAATCCTGTGACCCACCCAGATCTTTTCTAATTTATCCATTTATATTCTCACCCACAGTTGGTAGGTCATAACAATGTCCTCTATTTAATCTGTCCTGATCAAACAGGATACAAATGCTATTATTGCATTTCATATAATCTAAAATATCAGGTTAGCAAAACCTTTGTGCATAACTATTAAGAGTTAAAGCCTGAAGGTAAAAGCAGAACTTGACCACACTATAGTTTCATAGCCATTCTGCAAATGATTTCCTAGTCATTTTACTTCTAGCGTGTAGTATAAAATACTTTGTGCTTCTTTGGACAGGGGGCTGGACCTGACGATCTTGCCACATCCCTTCCAGTCCTAATGTCTATGAAATCTAGCATACAGCATAAAGTGTACTGCTTCTCTGGGGAATATACTATTTTCAGAAGTCTGAAGATTCATTCACCTTTCTGATTATTTTTATCATAATTTTCAGAAGAAAACTTTATCTTACTAATGCAGATGTTGTAAAAATTCCAATGTCATCAGTGTTTTCAGTTACACTGGCTTTTAAGCATGTAATTCACCAGGTCCAGCAGATGGAGCACAAGATCATGATACAGACACACTTGCTGTTTCAGGACATTAACCGGAAAGAGTAACCTTCTGCAGTCTTGGTCTATTTGGGAAGGGTGAGAGTTTGTCTTTGAATACAAGGAATGGGATTGGGCCATAAAGTTGTCCTGATAGACATGGAGGAGGTAGCTGTTTCAACCATTCCTCTAACAGAGGTAGGGCAGTAGTACTTATTTTCTTAGACTCAAGACATCCCTCACTGGACTATGAGCATCCCTTGGAAAATGCTAGCTCTTAACTTTCACTCATTTCTTGACTATAGAAAACAACACAGCGTGTTTTTCTGTTGCAAAGAATGCAGAAAAAACCACAACAGGTCAGACTGGTTTTGACACTATTGATTCCTATTTGAAATCTCTGGGTTTAGCTTGCAACTCATTTGTAGTTGTTTGCCTATCTAACAATGCTTAAAACTGCTTGGCACCCTGCAGTACTCTGAAAAATGATCGTATGACACCTGGTAGAGAATAGCTAAACTAAGGCCGTGTAACTTACTGCATGGGCTATTGTAGGGCTTCTTAAGCACATTTCAGGGAACGTTACCTGGGGGAATTCTGAATTCTCCAGGCAGAAACATTTTGGATGAGATTGGTTCCCTGGGGAAAGTCTGGTACAGTAAAGTGTGTGTGGTGGGGGTAGGGAGGGTGTTTGCATCTTGAAAGTATTTAATATGTCTTTTGAAAAATAAGTGGTTTTTGGAATATAGAGATAATCCTGGTCCCCAGCTGTCAGAGGTGGTAGAGCAGGGGTTGGCAATATTTTTGGGCAAAACACCCTCTACCTCCACTTGTAAGATGTTGACATGCCAGGGGTAGATGACAGAGGAGCTGCAAGGGGCTCAGTCCTTGTTGTGGCAGTAAAGCTGCAGCTCCTTCCCTGCCATCTGCCTCAAGGCACATGTACATCTGCCACCAGCAACAAGCTGGGCCAGTGTGCAGCTGCTTGCAACCTCTCTGAAGGACTGTGTTGGACAAGAAGGTGAGAATATTTGTCCATGTTTTATTTCTTTACCCTGCCTCCAAACTCTATGGTTATATTTTCTTGTGTAATGCAATATCTTTTTGCTACTTTGCAGCCTCACCTCATTGCCTGTAGTAAGGTGTGATTTCAGAACGACTGATAATTTGGGCTTTTCTCTTATTCGGAGGACCCATAATTTTTGGATAACTCAAGGATGCTCCCCTGTTGCAGCTGTGGAGTATGGTGTGAGGGCAGGTAGAATTAAGGTTTGTGAGGATGAAGAGTCAACCTGGGGCGAACATTAGTTTGTTCTTTGTGACAAACAGTGGAATAGCGGGAAGAAACTTGGGGCTTTGGATGCACCCAAGAACAGGATCTATGACAGATGTATCTGCACAAGTTCCTCCCTATACTGTTGACATATGAAGATTTTGCTGACGTGTGTAGGGGAGAGGAACTAAGCCATGACAGAGGAAGTTACAAAACATTTTTCAGAGTTACTTTGTAGTACAACATGCCAGGGGTTGTTTTAGGTCCTGCGATCAAAATGAAGTTTCCTGTTCATTCTGACCCCAATAATGGAATATTTAAAGTGTGTTTTTAATCCCAACAGCTGAAAAAAATGAGAATTGGGGACAATGTTAGTCAGCAAAATATTTAAATGCATAAATCGTTATCTATGGTTTTATATATAGTTGGTCTTTGAAAAGTCTAAAAAAAAAAAAGAGACTTTTCTCAGGAAAAGGGCATTTATTCAATGGGAATGATCCCTCCCCTTTGAGCATTCAGTACACTGGAGAAGACATTGAACAGATGTTCGCAGCCACTGTAGTCTGTTCTTTTTCCCTTCACTCTTATGCATTTTTGTAACCCATCAGGATAGTAGAATAATTGAATGCATCTTCAAGAAGCAAACACTTGATACCTCTGATCTGGCCATTTTCTCTTTATGTCTAGGCCACAACCATGAGAGGTCAGCAGTAAATTCCCAAAGCAACATTTAGCCTCTTCCATTATTCCAGATCCCTTCCTGATTCTAGGCTAGGTCACTGAAGATTGTTGGCCAACAAGCTTCTAGGTGGGAGGGGAAAGGGGGAACTATTAAGATATAGATATGCCAGAAGCACATGTATATGAGGCAATGCTGACCTTTCCGTGTTTTCTGGAATGAGTCCAGAACAGTGGTCGGGAATCTATCGAAAATCCAAAAGGAGCGGGGACCAATTGCCTTCCGAGACCCAACATACTGAGTCTCTTAGTGCTTGGTCTTATAATTGCTCAAACTTCTATGTACCTATCCAAGAGACACTTCATACCATACTATCTCCCAGAAAACTAGTTAACTTAGTATGAAACCAAAAACTTCTTTAGTGCTTCTAGTGGAAAGGTTTTTTGGCCTGGTCAATACCAACTCAAATTCATATGCTTGTTACCAGGACTCTGGATTGTTGCAGCTCACTCCTATGAAGAAATAATTACTGGAGAATAAGTACCTTAAATATCAGATGGCCCCCCAATAGTTTCTATATATGGAAAATGTATACATTTGTTATAATTTCCAGGTACAAAATCTAAGTATTGGATATTTGCCTTAAATTTGTCCCTTCCCACTGCTACAGCAGGGAAAATAAATTGAGGGGGGGCAGGTGGCCCACTTACCCCCTCAACTTCTTCCTCATGCTTCCTTTTCCTTTCCTGTCTTACTGTCAGACCCTGCTTTCCCTGAGCACATGGAGAGGGGGGCAAATCTGAAAACACTGATTTTTTTGCCTGTAGTAATTTGTATATAGGCAAATTACTATGGGTACCCCTAGACTTAGTTAATCCAGAATTGAGATATTGCACTTGTTTTTAAAGCTGCTACAAGTTTTAGCACAGGTATTCCACAAACACTTAAGCAATATTTTTGTACCTACTTATTTACAGTACAAACTGTGCACCCTATCAGTCTGAAGCCAAAAGACTCGTAATTTACCACATAGTTCACTGAGCTAGGACCCAGAAAAGTCATCAGTGTTTCAAGCCATGGTGACCCTATAGCTCAACACTGCTGTGTGCGTGTGCGCGCTCATTACCCACCACAAAGGATCCATGTGCTAATTAACCCCCTCACTCATGACTGAAGCTGGGTTTTCTTGTCATGAGTCTGGGGATCCTCCTAAAAAAAATTATATTTAGAGGAGGTGCAGGGCAACCTGGTCTGGCACCACCTCATAAAAGGCAGAGCCACACTAATCACATGAGGGGCAGGGCCACACTGATCATATGTAACAGGCTGAAGTGGGGAGGGGATGACAGAGGGATTCTGGGTGAACTAATGTGGGACCCTGTTCAGTGATATTTGCCAGACATTTAAGGCTAGTGAAGAAATAGGAATATTGGAATTAGAAAAGCAAGGCACAGCTTAGCCTGAGAAGTGAAGAGGAAGTTGAAATGTATTCCGTGTAGCAGCTCACCATGACTTGAAAAAGAGTCAGTGCTGAGGGGAACTAAGCGCCACAGGCCCTACCATATTTTTTATTCAGATGAGCTATGTTAATACAGCCTTGTGGTAGGTTTATATCATAAAGTTTTCCCAATATGGGCTGTGTTATATAGTCATATTCAGTGTTGGGTCTGTACTAATCAACTTCATAGTTGGTTTTTGTTACTGAGCACATGCTGTTTTGGGCAGGAGTTCAATAATAGACTGTGGTTTTTTTGTATGCAAATGTAAAACAAGGAGCTTTATTCTCCATGCTGATTGGTTGGGGGGCGGGTCTTGTTTTATATTCAAGTAAATTTGGTAGTTCATAAAGATGTAATAGCTGGCTAACTAAACAGCAGTCCAGTTGCTAAGCAGAACAAGACAAAGGAAACCCATTACAATGGCACTCCATAGCCTTCCTTAACTTCCTATTCATTATTAGATCCATTTAGAAATTAATATCAGGGACTTTAGATGGTAACAGCAAGGATTTATAAATCCCTATTAGCAACCATTCCATGGTGTTTCTTTCCTCTTCTCAGAACCACTATGGAAGCTGTGATTCATGTCCACAAGCATGTCTAAAAGACATCTGATAAAGAAATAACAAGGTGTGTCAGCTGTAGAAAGTTTTATGAAACTCTAGAATGCAAAAGATGCTGAGAATTATCCTACAACATTTGTGCACATCTTGTTAACTCTTCTCTCAAAGCTTTCCTTGAAGAACCAGAAGAGCACTTGATGGCTGACTCAAAAGCTAGACACCAGTTATTAAATCAAGAAGCAGGTTGGAAAACTAACGGCCTCTCTTACAACCCCAAATTATCCTTATGATGACTACATAGGGTGGTGGTGTCCACTTTAAAAATACTGCATAAGACAGCATTTCAGTACTTTGTGATATTGGACTCTCTAACTGCAGTATTTTTTATTAGCCTTCAAAAAATGCTAGTAATTCATTCTTAGCAATCCTATGCATAAAGGAAATTGCTAGTGATGTATATAAACAATGAGAAATAATCTAGACATTACCATAGTTGCTTGGAATTAGTCCAGTCCTGCCTTTGCAGGTTCCTTTCCACCAATTTGTGTCACTCTAGAGAGAGGAGAGAATTTTTTAGTAGTGTTATTTACATTTTAAATATAGCCAGTTTCTTTGTAACATAGCTACTCAAACCATGTTATATACTCACCATGTCTGAGATGTAGATAATATCACCTTCTTCAAAATATAGTTCATCTGGCTGAAAGAGAGAGAGAGTGCCTGAATACGTGCACAGAGACAAGGCAATGACAAACATTTAAAGGGCTCTACTTTTTTTTTCCTGTTCTAACAGTGCGCTGCCCCAACAGAACTGTTTGACAGTCTTGGTAAGATGAATTATAGCATGAAATGTGACAGGCAGCACTGTAAGAGCATATACGCTACAGCTATGGTAACTGGACATTTTCCTACCATAGATTTAATACAAAAGTTTAGAGAGAAAGGAAATGCCATTCTCTCTTACAACATGCAGCTTTTCCCCAAACACTAGCTACTGGAAATTGGGATATGCTTTATATGTGAGGAAATATGATAACAGCAGTTTGTCACTTTAGCTTTTGCCAGGCAAAAGCTAAAGTAACTGCATGAGATCCACAGGGAGCAGAACAATTTGCAGACTTGGCTGAGTAGGTGCTCTTACTCAGTGACTTACTGCAAAGGAAGATCCTTCCCCCCAACTCATTCAACCTTTCAAAAGCAAGGCATGTGTCCTATTTTGGGGTGAGTTGTATACAGGAAAATGATAAATGGGTATAACTAGCCTACTTTTTTTGTAACACAATCTCTAAGCAAATTGCGTTAGTCACTAGCACATACTAAGGAAGTATGTGTGCGCATGTTGTGTGGAAAAGGACTTGGCAAAGACACCAAGATTATGCCTCTTGCAAAAAAGGTGTGACTGCAGCCATGGAGACTATATAAAGCTACTTAGGTATAACTATATTTTGTTGAAGCCCACGCTGCCATATCTTTACTGTTGTTGTTACCTGAACTGGCTAGGTTAAAGCCAGTTTGTACATGCCTGTCCATGATGCAACTGCTTCCCTTCATTGTAATGCTGATGCATCATGAGAGCTCAGCGACTTGACTTTGCGGGCAGGAGGGGAAGAAAGCAGAAGACAAGTGGGGGAAATTTCAGTATGACATAAAGCAGTGGTGGTACTACAGTTAAGACTAATCTGCTCTGTGCAGCAGCCAACTTCTTTTTTGTTCTTAAGGGCCCTAAAATGTACTTTGCTTAGATTTTTATTGGGAATGGCTGTGTCTGAATCATCAGCTTCAAACTGGATCCCCAACGTGAGGTTATTTGAGTGACGGACTTCCCAATACACACAGAGTTAATATGAGGGTAAAAGATTTCTTAAGGTGATATCTTCTATTGGACCAACTGTGCAGTTGGGATAGAGTCTGACAAGCTTTCAAATGCAAGACGCACTTCATCAGGTCTGACCAGAGCAAGCCAGGCCAATAAAAGATATCACCCTAGGGAGTCCTTGCCTCTTGCATAATTCCTGGATCATCATGGCTATGACACCACTCTTACTCTACTTTGCAAGTTAATGGTTCTTATACCTGGGAGCAGCTCCAGAGCTCAAACTGAAGTGGCTGCAATTTCTCTGAACAGATATCTGCTGAGAATGGTCTCTGCTAGGAACTAGCATTGCCTGCCCTCTTGGAAAACAGTATTTAAATGGCCACAGGCATGGATGACAGGCTAAGCAAATGAGACACAAAGCCATTTACCCATCCATGGCAGTACTGGGGATCTGTTGCAAGTCACCTTACAGTCACCTGACACCACAGTAAATGGGGGTGGCTCAAGAAAATTATTAGAAACATCATCCATGTACTGCATTTGAATGTTGAGCATAACTTCCTGAGACAGTCTGGTGTATGTATTGGTTAATAATTTCCTGCCACTCTTCAAGAGATCTTGTAGAAGCTCTGCCTTGAAAGCAAGTCTTTTAGTTTTGGAAAAAATCCAAGCCTACACGTGGATTTCAAAGTATGTTTAAATGCTGAGTTGCTACATCAGTTCTATTTCCTGGGTTGCGGAATCTCATGTTGTAGCCTTATTAAGTAGTTGAGGTTGGGGCAATAGATTCCTCTTACTTTCCTCTTTAACACCATTCTCATGCAATCAGACCAGGCACTAACAGAGTTGGTTAGTTTATTACAGAAAAATATACCCTTTCCAAGACAAGTACTTGCTTATTCTGAAGGTTCCTGCTTAAAAGGGCAGCTTTTAGTTCTTGCTGTGGTTCTGTGTTAGACCTGCTGATTACGACGACTTAAAAGACCTACTGATTCAAAGTGAGTTTTTAAATTGCAACTTTGGGGGTGGGGACTTCATTTGTCTTTTGCTTAAAAACTAACAACTTAAATCTACGAATCCTGAAGTCAGTCAGAATTCATAGACACTAGGAATGGAAGGGACCTCATAAGATCATCAAGTCCAGCCCCCTGCCCAGGGGCAGGAAGTCAGCTAGGGTAAAAGGATCCCAGCAAGATAAGCATGCAAGCACTTCTTGGATGAATCCAGAGTAGGTGCCTGCACCACTTCTGGAGGGAGTCCATTCCAGGTCTTGGGGGCTTGGACAGTAAAGACACTTTTTCTTATGTCCAGCTTAAAATAGTCTTGGAGTTTTTGACCATTGGTTCTTGTTTTTCCTTGGGGCACTCTGGCAAACAGATGTTCTCCCAGGTCCTGATGTACACACTATGTACTTATAAGCAGCTACCAGCATATGTGGTAGCAGCAGCACATGCACAAAGATCTTATGGGGAGATGGAGGGGGTAATATGGGATGAATATAAAATATTAGGCCTGTGCGAGTAGGCAGCTATTTGATTCGGCTTTAGATCCAGCCACTTCGGATGCCAGTAACATGATCCAGAGCTCCAGTTCGGTGTCCAGCTTTGATTTGGTTGAAGCGGCTTCGAAGCTTTGGAGCTGCTTCAGAGATCCGGCCATAGGTTAGAATGGAGAATCAATTAAATAGCTATAACTTGGTGGATTTTTGTCTGATTTGGATGAAACTTGCAGGGGTGGTAGCCCCTGGTGTGGCCACGAAGCCTGCCAAGTTTCAAGTAGATAGGTGCAGGGGTTTGAGGGGAACTGCACCTCAACCTGCTGACAGGCAAAACTTGTAACATAGATGACCCTGTGTGTGTTAAGGTGCAGTGGGCTGAAAACTGCAGGGACGGTGGCCCCTGCTGAGGCCACAAAGACTGCTAGCTGTCAAGAAGATCGGTGCAGGGGGAGTCTAGCTTCTGGGGCCCTGCACCTCTGGCTGCTAACGGGCATAACCTGTGATGTAGGTGGGTGCTTGTGCGACTATCTGTCTTGGGGCACAGGGAGGTGAAATCTACTGCAGGCCTGGGTGCTGGGCCCTGCCAGGCCACGAAGCCTGCCAGCTGTGTGCGTCTCGCTGTCTGGCTTCTGGGGCACTGCACCTCTGGCTGCTAACAAACAAAACTCGTGAGGGTGGGTGACTCTGTATGTTAAGGTGAGCCCTTCCTGGCACTGAGGCCCCTGCACAACACAGCAGTGTGCCCCAGTGATGTCTCTTCCTGCCCTACAGCCTCACGCCTGGTCCACCACTTTACATGACAACAGGTAAAGTAACTTAGCTGGCTCAACACCAGTAGCATCAGCAGCAAAGGTACTCAAATAGAACTGTCACAGAGCCTTTCTTTTTATAAAAGAAAAGACAGCAAGAAGTAAAGACATTGTATTGGGTTGGACAGATGATCTTACTCATGGTGTGTGATGGCTTATCTTGTGTGTGGGTTTTTGGGGTTTTTTTTATGTCTGTCTTATGAAAAAAAAGGAGTACTTAAATATTTATCTTTGGAAACTTTAGGGTTGAAAACCCCTTTGTACATTCAAACAAGCACCTAACCTCATCACCAGAACTGAAGCCAACTTCCTACAGCTCAAAACACAAAACCTGCTAACTATCTCCAGTACCCCCACAATCTGCACACCAGAATCCACCAAAAAACCACTCTCTGCCTCCAGTCTCTCAGGCCTGATCCTGAGAGGGAATAAACTTACAATGCAAACCACTCTTCAGAGCTGAGCCTATGAACTGCACTTTATCAGCCTCCTAGGTAGTAGGTACAGAAACTCATGGACTGAACATGGACAGTGGAATTCTGGCACACTGCAACCGGCCGGACATCTGACACCCTAGGCACCTCTGCACGTTTACCTGTGTTGCTACATCCCCCTTCCCCTCCTACCCTGCCACACCCCAGCCTGTCCCTCCCCAACCTGACTCCTCCATTTCCATTTTCACTGACTGAGTTTCTTGCCTGTATTACGGGTCAGGCCAGGCCAGGCCAGTCTCTGGCTTCTTTACTATTCCTTCCATCCAGGACCAACTGCAGGTACTTCCTCAGCCTGACAAGGGGGTTTTCAAGGCAAAAGATGGCATCCAGGCAGCTAAGCTGAGTTCACTAGGCGTCTCACAACTGTACTGCAACCAGTAAGTATCAGGCCTGTCAAAGACGTGACAGGTCCGGGTGTTCCCCAGCCAGGACTTTGTGCATGCCTGCGTTAGCTGGAAGTTATGGCACCTCCTACCCGCCTTTCACCAGGGGATCATTGGTCCTGGCATTTACAGGGCTGCCGCGCCACTATCAGTCCCACCAGGCCTCCCTACCCTGGCAGGGTACAGTTTTAGTGGTCATGCCCAGGACCTGGGGCCTCCTCTTTCCCCATAGTCCCAATCCCATACCTCCAAGTTTTGTCCTGGCAGGGGAATGAGCTCAGCAGAGACATGTTCTTCCCCTTCTGGCTGGTGATGCAGTTAGTGCCCCCTCCAGCTGAAAGCGGGGCACTACTCGGCTTTTAAAAAAAACCTCAAAAAAGGAAATTGGTGCGGATGGATTGAGGAGGGTGGCACTCAGTCTGTCTGCAGATGGAGCTTGGGGAACCCCAGCACCGGAAGGTTCACCTTTAGGAACACCAGCTGCTCCACCAATGTAGGATCCAAGCAGGTGTGGTGGGATGTCACAACATCCCCAGCAATGCTGAACACCCTCTCGCTTGGAACACTAGTTGGTGGACGAAACAGGTATTGCTGGGCAACCATGGCCAGATCCTGCCACATCTGGCTGCGGTTTGCCCAGTAAGCCAAGGGGTTACAGTCCAGTGGCTCCACATCCTCAGCGAGATAGTGCTGAGGCTTCAGTGGCTACCTACCTGCCCGAGAATGGGGTCTGGTGCGTTTGGGCCCCAGCACTGAAGCCATTCCCATGGCCCACATTGGCAGTGGCTGGCGTGGAGGAGACTGGCTGGTGTTGGAAGTGCTGGCATAGGAAAGTGGATTTCCCTTTTCCACATCCCCTCACCTCTGCACTTCGGCCTCCCTGACTTTGATCAGCACCTACGTCCAATGATCGAGGGTTTTGGTGTTGCCAGTGCACATGCTCCCCTTCCCCCTCAGGTCACACATGCCCGCCATCATATGGACTGTACTGGACCGCAAGGAATCCAGCCATCTCCTGATGCCCTCCTTCAGCCGCCTCACCAGTGCTTCCATATCTAGTGACAGCAGCCTGCTCCAGCCAGGAACATCGATCCCCTGGAATTTCTCCATTTGGTTCTCCAGTTCCCTCACTAGTGGGATCACCTGGCTGAGGAGGGTATCGCCAGCACTAATGGTCCCAGTGGCCTGGAGGAAGTGCTTGAGGACCAGCAAGTTCTGGGAGATGGTACCCCACTCAGCTCTGTTCAGGGGGTCGCTGATCCCAATCTCCCCAAGTAAGGCCATCTCAAGGATGGCCTTCTGTTGCTCCACCAACCTTTTGAGCATCAGGTATGTGGAGTTCCACCGCGTCTCCACATCCTGTATGATTCTGTGCTGCGGGATGCTCAGCTCTGCCTGTTTCTCCTGCAGCATCTTGCCCCCCTTGGTGCTGTGATGGAAGTAGCCTGCCACCTTCCTGCATTTTGAAATCAGCTGGCTTGTAGCAGTAGAGGTGGTGGTGGCGTCACCGGCAGCCCTGTCCCCCTCCAAGACATCCCTCGCTATGAGGTGCAGCTTGTGTGCCACACAGCGGATGTCAACGAAGTTGGCATCACAGACAGCCTTCGCCATGCTGGCCCCGTTGTCAGTGACCATGAACCTGTGGGTGAGCTCGGCCTGCCCAATGAGTCACCCCTGCACCATGCGGTTCATGACCCCCAGGATCTCCCTTGCCTTGTGGGACTCATCCAGCACCTGAGCTTGCAGCAGAGCCCACTGACAGCCTGACTGGTCACACCAGTGCCCTGTGAGGGAGAGGTAGGCGTGATCACCACCCCGTCTGCTCCAGATGTCAGAGGTGAAGTGCAAGGCTACCTGCAGCCCTGCCTTGTGCAGCTCCTCCCTCAAGTACTCCCTGCACGCCTCATAGAGGGAGGGCACCACCATCCTGGTAAAGGTGGTGTGTGTGGCCACTGTGTAAGATGGGGCCAGAAGTGCTATGAGCCGCCTGAACCCTGGCCACTCAACTAGGGGGAAGGGCTGGTGATCCAGAGCAAGCATCTCCCCAGTGCTCTGGGTGATCTCGCTCGCCTTGGAAATGTGCCCCCCTTTCTGTCCACCTTTTCCCCCACTGGTCTAGGGTGGCCTGCCTCTACTTTGGGGGGAAGGGGGCTTTGGAGCGAGCAGGGGACTTCTCTTTCGGCGCACACACACTGGTGCCAGGCTGAGCAGGAAGAAGGGCAAGGGCATGCTGGCGCTTCAGATGTATCAGCATTGCCAGGCTGGAAAAGTGTCTCACCTCCTTGCTGCGGCTGATTTGTGCCTTCGGCAGTGCTGGCAGATGGCAAACCTGTGATCATCTGCAAGCTCAAAATGCTCCCACACTACGCTACTTGCCAGCTTCTGGGCTGAGGGTGAGGATCCTGCCTTATCCCACTCCTCAGCAGGCTGAGGCTCAACAGCAGGAGGAGCTGCCTCAGCTGAGTCACTTGCCTCCACAACCTCAGCCTCCGAGGTGCTGCTTTCCGGAGGAGACTTGGGTCTAGGAGAAATTTGAGGGGTGTGGAGCACAAACTTTGATTCTGCCTCAGTCCCCAGAATTGCCTGAGCCAGTGTGCTCAGCATCCCTGGTTCTAGCTCCAGTTCCTTCTCTGGCAGTGGGAGGCTCATACTGAGAGATGACATTGGGGTGGAGGAGACAGTGATTCCACTGCTGGTGCCTACTTCTGGACTGAGGGGAGGTGGTGCAGGGTCCCTCCCCCCAAACACTGTCATTGGAAAGGCAGCCAGAGAGAAATCCTTCTCACTGGCTACCTACATGTCAGTCCTTCCCCACAACTTTTGCTTTCAGCTGTCCGAAGCTTTTCCGAAGTGGTTTTTAAGCTGTTTCTAGGAAGCTCCAAACAGCTTTGGAAAGCCTAAAGCTATCGCTTCGATCTGGGCATGCTGCTTCGGCGTCCGAAGCGGCCCTGGATCCGAAGTGATGTCTGCAGCCTCTCACAGCCCTGTAAAATTATCATTCCTCACCATCTTTGCCTCTTTACAAATAAAGAGAAACAGCAACAGAAGCAGTTCTTGCATTTTAGGACAAAAAGGGAGATTCTGTCATTGACTTGAGTTAGGCAAGGATTTCAGCCTTGATGCAAGTATCACCTGTAGTTTGTGGGAGGATAAAGGGTTATGGACAAGGAGTAAGTGACTGTAACCCCTCAGTATTAGTTTGAAGAAATGTGGAAATGTGACAGTTCAACTGTACAATAAACAAGTAAACGCTCCTTAAATCCTATTCTTAGTTTATACCCAATCTATCTACTTCACCAATTCTGCTGAGTTTTCTTATGCTGGAAAGGATGGAAAAGTAGCCTAAACTTGGGGGCTAGGGACAGAAGTTGCACATAAACTGGTTTAAACTGGTAATAGAAGTTCAGTGCACATAAACCAGTTTCAAGATGGCTGAAACTAGTTTAAGATAAACCTAGTTGTATGTAGTATCAGACTTAACTGATTTGGGTCAAACTGGTTTATGAAACTTCTCCTTCCATACCCCTTCCTGGTTCAAGTTAAATCACAGTATTCCAGCATGGTTTCCAGCCCTGGGCTGGGCTGTGCTGTTTTGCTCCAGAGAGCAGGGCTGGCCCCACCCCTCTGCTCCCTAGCAGGAACAGTAAGGGCTGGCTAACAAGGGGGTGGGTGGGAGGCAAGCCTGGCTGGGAACACAGCCCACCCTACAGGGGAAGGACTGCCCTCCCACCCCCCTGGCAAACCCTGGGGTCTCAGGCTACAAAGCAGAGTTAAACACCCCTTCCCCTGATCAAACTTACTGCTGCAAAGTCCTGCTGCTGTCATTCTGAACTGCATATCCCAGAAACCTCAGGGGCAGCAGGAAGAGGAAGTGAATACACAGCCAGAGAGCCATACTCCAGTGCCTGCCAGTTTCTGGCTTGAGCCACTGCAAGCATTTGACTGCATATCCTGAATCCAAGGTAAATGTCTGTTTACTTTGATTTCAATTTAATCTGTGCAGTTCAGACTAATTTGCAAAGACTGATTCAATTCAGCCTTGAGCTTTTTGATTGCCTGTACTTAGCCTGGCAGAGCCTGCCAATGCCAAATAATGGCCATGTGACACCAGAGAGAGGGTCTCATTGGAGCATAACATAATGGAAACTGAAGATACAGGAATTTGGGCTTGAATGATGGGATGGAGAATTAGGCTTTGACTACACACAGATTCTTTAGATAAGAACTAATGTTCAGTTACAGCAGAACACACACATGCAAGATATTTTATATCACATATTATTGTAAAGAAATCTATTAATGCAAAACGTGAGTATCTTTTGCCTTATTAAATAAGATATAGAAATGAAAAGCCACATATACTTACTGTTCTGGGTTCAAATGTATAAAGGGCCCTGAACACTTTAACTTGTCCTAAAAACAAATGGACACAAGTGTATATTAATGGAAAGGTAGAAATACTCTTACTTTAAGACAAGACACATTGATATCAGATCTATCCCAAAAAAATCAAAATTATTTCCTCCTCATTCATGTTACATTGAATTTTATAATCAATTTTCAATGTTTGCATATGTCACAACCAAATTAAGTACTGCCCATGCCACAAGCAAGAAATATATTAATCAAAACAGTTTTAGTCTATACAAGGTAACTAAGGGTTAACTAACAAGATGAAAATAACAGGGTTTTTTTCTGCGCATGTCAAAAAGAAATTTATTACTGCGCCACTAACAGAGATAAAAACTTTTGCCTTCTTTGCTTTATATAAATCATTATAATTGGTCGGAATGACAGGGGAGTGTCCCTCTGATAAACACCCTAATAAAAACCACTATACAATTGGCGATTCTCTTTAAATTTATGACGTGGCGAAAAACAATTGGCTAATATACAAATAAAACCCATCTTCACTTCTGTGAAGAAGGGGGGACCTCCGTACGAGCCTTGGAGACCTCTGATCACACGTATCAGAGTAACTGACAACTTGATCGCTTGCCAGTGCCCCCCTCGCGTCTCGACCCGATCTTAAGACGTAAATCACCGACCTGCCGGCCTGATTTTTTTCCTCCGTTTATCTGCCCGACGAAAGACTTTCATGCAGACCAACCTTCGAACCTTAAGCTGTAACTAACCAAATATCTCTGATCTCCGTCTTTCACCTCCTTAACGGCGTGAGTAAATAATCTTGCTTTGCAACCGATAAGCGTCTGTGCCTAATTCCACTCCAAGCGTCATAAGTACCCGCCTGATGGCGTTCAAAGGTCTCATACCCTTCACTGCAGTGCACGGCAGTGACATGGCATCACGAACAGGATCTGGGGAAGATGCAATAGAGTTGGAACTAGTAAAGAACTGCCCATGGCGCAGTGGGGACCGCCTGACGTCCGATTCGAATGAATTATGGGCACACATTGCCTACCATCAGGCAAGGGGAATAGGACTGAATGTGGTTACTGGACACTTGTCCCTAAGGGGTGAAGCGGGAGAAGGGAAAGAGTAGAGCGCTCAGCTCGATGTGAGGGCCCTAGGGTGTGTTATGAGTGCTAAAGGGGTTATGTACAGACCCAGGGACGAAGCAGGAATCATATCCCTACATCGGGTGAAGGTGGTGGCAGCGGCAAAAGTGCCAGCGGGGGTGGACCCAACCCCTGCCCAAGAGATTGCCCGTTGCATCTGCCACGTACGAGAAGGCGGGGAAGGAACACCCCCCGACAAGTTTAACTGTCCGACCATGGTGCCCCAGTCCCCCAGTCACAAACTCTTCACCCAGCTCCGTGAAAACTTGGAGACGGAGGGTCGCACCGCGACCAAATGGACAGGCCTGAAGTGGAAAAATGGAAAAATGATTAATGTTCTGTTCCGCGCATTTGTTAACGCAACGCGCGATATTGAAAATTTGAATAGCCAACTTCTGACCCTGGGAAAAGTCGCAGCTGAAAATGCTGCTGTGCAGCAATCGCCTACACCATCGCCCCAATATGGCGCCGGCGAAAAACTCAGCTTCTTCAAAGAATCGGAGAAGAAGGGCAGAGCTTCAGAAAAGGACGCGGAGGACGGAGTTGTGGGAGGTCCACAACTACCTCATTCACTACGGGAGTGCAACACGGCGGACCCAACGGCTCCAGCCCCGGAACATCAGCTACCGCCTCCCTATAACGAAGAAAAAAGAACCTCCAAGTTAATATATCCCTCCCTACCAACGGAGAATCTGCCCCCACCGATGAAGTCTTCGCCGACTTCCATGAAAACGGCCTTCCCTATCATTGTTACAAAATACACAACGGATCCACAAGGCGTAACTCACGCTACTTCCACCTACCGCACCCGTAACCAAACAGAGATGCAAGATATTTTTCAGCTATCAAAATTTTAAACTGGGAGAAACCCTGTCGATTTGGCTTGGCCGACTGGTAGTCGAATTTGGCTCAGAATTACTGGACATGGAAGAGGCCAGCTTCCTCATCCGTCAAGCTGCATGGAGTGGAGGACACGCCACCGACCGCGGCCCAATCATGGAAAACCAACACTGGGCCATACCACTCCCTGCGCTTCTAGCCCGCCAAACCATGAACAAGTCCCACCTGTGGCACAACGACCGCCCGGAAATAGCGTCGGCAGAACAACTTTTATTAGCAATAATAGGAACCTCGTACTGCACATGGGACGGGGGCCCACAGCCGATGAGTATTCAACACAATAGGTTCGGCTTGATGGAGCAACAGGCTGCTGGGCCGTGGCCACATCGATTCCTAACGCAACCCGGAATGGTTCCAATCACCCCTGAAGCCTCGGAAGCTTTCATAGACATCTATGGGGGGATCTCATGCCATCACTCTTCGCCGCCTCCTTACCCCGCAAATAGACGGACAGGCCGGGAACATCCTCGGTCAATTGGGCCGTATCCAAACCCTCATGAAGCCAACAGCGATAACTCAAGGTGTCAATTGTGCTACAGAACCGGACCCATCGTCAGTGTACCCCGTAAAACAACCTGAAGTGAACAGACCACCCTACAAAGGCTCACCACCAGTCCCAGGACGGACCCCTAAAGAAAAGGCCATGTTTTGGTTCCTCATAAAAGAGTCCGGCCTTACCAAACAACAATTATGCACCCTGAGGGACGATGGGCAAAAGGCCCTAGCAGAAAAGTTGGGATTCAATTACACCCAGAAGCCAAAAAACGGGTAGTGGCCGCCGGGCGAGCCGGTGGCCCTACAGAAAAGCCTAACCCTTCGGATCCTCGCCCATATACCAGCCTTATTATCGTTCACCCGATAATCCCTCGATGCAACGGAAGATTTCTTTTCTCCTCGACACGGGAGCACAAATTAACGTTGTAGCACCTGTGACACCTCATAGAAAAACTTCGAAAACCATCATGGTACAAGGGCTAAATGCTATATCAACTGCTGAAAAAGTCAAATTTTGGATACACAATCACAAAAAAACCCTTGAAGCAGTTCTAGGGGGCATGAACATCTTGGGCGTACCAGGCATTAAGACACTCCAGTTAAAAAACTTAATATTTCAAGCTCTTCCATTCTTTATTGCTGAGCCCGACCGACACCAACCTACGCTTTGTAACACGTCTACATGGCGTTATAAACCAATCCTGACCAAACGACATCTTCGGGAAGCCCTTGTCACCCTGTTACAGAGGCTCGAACAACAGGGGTGTATAACACCGATAGCGGCCAGTACCCACCTATCACCAGGGTGGGGAGTCGCGAAGCCCGGAAAACCCAACGAAGTCTAACTTGTAGTGGATTTCCGCGAGGCGAATAAACGGTGTCTCCCACTTACACAACCCAATGCTTTTACGCTACCCCAGTGTTTATATGAAATGGCGAGGTTTCAAGGGGGCAAGTGGTACGGGACGACCCTTGACCTCAAGGACATGTTTTTCTCCATCCCAATTATTGACAACAGCGAAATCTTGAACATGTGTGTCAAAGGTATGATGTACCGATGGATGGTAAGCCTGCAAGGATATCGCAACTCTCCTGCATTGGCTACAGGCGCAATGAACGACACACTTAAAGACTTTCGCACTTCCTATCTTTTGCCAGCGGAAAAACAACTCAAAATTTGGAGTTATGTTGATGACCTTGCCATTATGGGTCGTGATCAGCAAGTTGTTGCTGAGGTCACCCGCCGTCTAGTCGACCATCTCCATGCTAAGGGCTGGACGGTTAATTTGAAAAAATCAAACTTGCAACCCACGATGAATATTACATTCCTAGGTACCAGATTTACTGGTGCAACTAGATCCGGTGTCACACACGACGAAACCCTGGAGCTTGGTACACTTGAAGAGCCATTACCAATGCACAAAAAGCAATTTCAATGGCTCTTGGGACATCTCAATTGGTATCGACATTACATCACTCTGCATTACCTTTCACTATTGGCGAGACTCCAGCGTCAGACCTGCAACAAATTGCGGAAAGCCACACCTTGGACGGACAAAGACAGAAAGGATCTTCGTAATCTTTTCCACACTGTGAAACACACGCCACTTCAAGCACTTAACCTCACCGAGGTGTTGGTAATTACTTTGGGATATACTGCCAGTCATGTATGGGCCACTGCCCATAACCCCCAAAACGAACTGGTGTATGCCTCACACAAAGCTCTCCAGGCGGCACAATGTCGCTACGGAGCCTTTGGAAAAATTCTGTTGGCAGAAAGACTCGTCACATTACTATCCCAGGGACATGGAAGCCTTCGAGCACCAGCTGCTACTCTCTTACCTTTGCTGGACGCCACAAAGGTTGACTCACAGTTCCAAGGAGAACCGGCTACTTGGAACGAAATGGTATTGCATTACCACTATCATTGGTGTTGATGGAAGTGCGAAGACCTGCCACCCAGTCCCAACGCACAAGATAATGCAACGCTCACTCTCTATGGGACCATAGCCCCAGCCTCGATGGCCTCCGATGGCACCACTCGAAATGGAGGGGGCTATGGGTTCTACTGCAAACCGTGCCATGATGTGGGATTACACAGAGCCCCGGAAGGGGCCACAGCCCAAAGAAATTAACTCTTAGGTTTTGAAGTTGTCATCCGCCACTGTCTTCAACATCACGACGGGACACTTCCGACTCCCATCATAGCTATTGATTCCCAATATGTCTACAAAATTGTTACTGGCACAGCGACTGTGGCGGAAAACCTAGAGGATTGGGAAAGAATCTGGGACCTGTTATCCCAATTTATTGTTCTACCGCTCATAAAACGCACCAAGTCGCATAAACTTGAAACTGATCCAGTACATGAAATCATCGACAAGCTTCTAGAAGACCCTCTCCGGAGTGATGTTGTCTTAGTTGCTAAAGCAAACGACCCCAAACCACAGTTCGATCCGTTCCTTACGTGGCTGAATGAACACTGGGGACACCCAGGACCAAGGGCTAGTCACCTACGATAGCGATCCACCACAGAAACTCCCGCACCCTATGGCACAAGGTCTGATTGGGAACGAATATCTCAAGCCTGTGAAGCATGCGCCAAAGAAAAGTGTCATAAGACGAACCATCAGGCTGGAGCGCTAGACGTGCAGCAATTTGCACCCGGAAAGGTCTGGCAAGTAGACCTGTTGGGACCTCTACCAGGCGCGAAGCCTCCAAACAAGGGACTCGTTATCGTAGATCTTGGTACCCGGCAACTAAAAGTCATCCCCCTGCGAAAGAGCAATGCTGTCGCTGTTATATCGGCTCTTACTACAGCAATTGCCAGTTGGAAGACCCCCGACACAATTCAATCAGATGGAGGTCTACCTTTTAATTCCTCAGCGCTCAACAAATACGCTCACCTCCATAACATTACCTGGCATCTGCACTTATCGTATCATCCCCAATCCAATGGAGTAGTAGAAAGACACATTGGCCTCTATAAAGAGCGATTGCGTTTAAAAGGTGGCGGAACCTTCAAAAACTGGACGAAATTAAACAACGAAGTCATCATATCACTGAATGCAGATAAGACATTGTGGGATGAATCCACTTCTTGGGCCCCGAAACTATGGGTCCCAAAATTTACACCCAACGAGTTAGTCTGGATTACCATTCCACATCCACGTCAGCCACATCCGTGTATCCACAAAGGAACCGTCGTCCGTCCAGAACAGTATCCAAACACCTATACTGTTACCTTCATCCATGAGGACCGACCAACTATGCTTCTCGCCCATCACAACTGGTTGTCCCGACACGCAAACCCACAAGCAACAACCCTTTAGGTTGTAAATCAGTTACTGTCTTGTCTCTCTTTCTTTTCTTTCAGCTCCAGCTTTCGAGTCGTCCTGCGTCTGATGACGACATGTTCCTTTTGTGTCTATTGGTCCTCCTGTGTCGAGCAAGCCCTCTACAGGAGCGAGGTGTCAACCCACCACCAGACGATGACAGTCCACTGCCGTCCACCAACATCGTCCTATTGATGTTGTCAGCTTGGGACGAAACCATCGGCACCGCCACCAACCACCCTAGCCTTACCGCGTGTCTTCGTCTCCCCCTCTCTGTTTCATAAATATGATGTAACTTGCTGTGCCATGGGCAAGGGGGCATGTCACAACCAAATTAAGTACTGCCCATGCCACAAGCAAGAAATATATTAATCAAAACAGTTTTAGTCTATACAAGGTAACTAAGGGTTAACTAACAAGATGAAAATAACAGGTTTTTTTTCTGCGCATGTCAAAAAGAAATTTATTACTGCGCCACTAACAGAGATAAAAACTTTTGCCTTCTTTGCTTTATATAAATCATTATAATTGGTCGGAATGACAGGGGAGTGTCCCTCTGATAAATACCCTAATAAAAACCACTATACAATTGGCGATTCTCATTAAATTTATGACGTGGCGAAAAACAATTGGCTAATATACAAATAAAACCCATCTTCACTTCTGTGAAGAAGGGGGGACCTCCGTACGAGCCTTGGAGACCTCTGATCACACGTATCGGAGTAACTGACAACTTGATCACTTGCCAGTGCCCCCCTCGCGTCTCGACCCAATCTTAAGACGTAAATCACCGACCTGCCGGCCCGATTTTTTTTTTTTCTCCATTTATCTGCCCGACAAAAGACTTTCATGCAGACCGACCTTCGAACCTTAAGCTGTAACTAACCAAATATCTCTGACCTCCATCTTTCACCACTTTAACGGCGTGAGTAAATAATCTTGCTTTGCAACCGATAAGCGTCTGTGCCTAATTCCACTCCGAGCGTCATAAGTACCCGCCTGACGGCCTTCAAAGGTCTCGTACCCTTCACTGCAGTGCACGGCAGTGACAGCATACATTCTCTCTAAAATCATGCTAATGTTCTATTCAATAGCACATTTCAGCCTGTCAAGTAACAATAAACTTGCTGCAGAAAAATGCAGGGTTTTGTAGCATGCCAAATCAACTGAACTTCCATGAAAGATTTATAGATTAGGTTCCATATCTGATCTAGTATTGACCATTTTATGGACAACAGTTGCTGTTGGACCAGGCCCTACAGTTAAAAAAAGGGATGGAGGTCCCTTAAGTTGAACAATGTCTTTAGCACTAGTACTTTTTTTTTTTCTCCTAGCATGCACGATGAGGGAGGTGTAGAGCTTCTGTTTGGAGATTTTGGATGCTGTGTATGACTCCATTATTTGGCAGTTTATTTTAAGTGTCATTTTCAAAACGGATGCTCTTACTACAGAGAAATAAAAATCTAATGGCATAAACTACAAAAATATAATTGCATAAACTGTAATGCAGCGTACACTAATTTCAAGAAAATAAAGCAAGGAGTAGAAAATGAGTGTAAGAGGAAAAAATAGATGTCTTATGTAATTTTATATTAGTCCTTAAATAATTGTGAACTTGGTGAAAAGCATCTTATGTAGGTAGGTCTGTCTTATTTTAAGAGTCTGAAGTTTTGAATGTTAGAACTCAGACTGAAATTCCTCACATGGTTCAGACCAACTTGCACCCTAACCAAAATCTGTGCAAGACCAAAATGCATAAGTTTAGAACTATATTCTAGGCCATGTATCCTTGCAGATGTTAAGGTCTGGTACTGCAATTAAACTTTGTGCTTACATAGGAGTTCTTGGAGGCTCTTAAACCACAAGTCAAATGAGAAGACCTAAGTTATTTCCTTATGTTCATTTACTCAGATCTCATGAAGTCCCTCTCTCTTTCCTGTAAGGAAGAGTACTATAATTTTTATGAAAACACACATTGCCCCCACTTTTTATAAAATGAACCTTCCCAAGAGGAAAAAACAGTAGTGATAACTCTAGGAAATAAATTTGAAGGCCTTTAAAACTTTGTAGTACATACTGCGTGCACATACTGTTTGAAAAAACTAAAGCAGTTGTTCTTGACCTTTTAAGACTAGAGGCACCCCTTGGAAAACACTCTTGGTTTTCTTTCATTTTTTTGACTATGAAAAAATAGCAGAGTAATTATTCTAATGCAATGAACTCTAAGACCACAACAGGTTAAAGCAGGGGCGGGCAATTATTTTGGGAGGAGGGCCACTTTATTGAGTTTTAGCAAGCCATCGAGGGCCACATGACAGGCAGCCAGGGACAGATAAATATTCACTTCCTAAATTTTTGGGGGGGGGGGGGGCCCCGTGGGCTGGATAGAATGGCCTGGCAGGCCACAATCAGCCTGTGGGCCGCATTTTGCCCACCCCTGGGTTAGTGTTTGATGCTATGGATTCCTACTTGAAATCTATGGATTTATCCTGTGAATCATGACCAATATTGTGCATCATCCCACAGTACCCTTGAAAGGATGTCACACCATCCTGGTTGAGAATCACTGGATTACAGAGATTTAACCATGATGGCTGTTTGTTCATATCTCATCCTGTAACATTTGTAATGGACTGTCCTGGGGGGGAGGGGGGGAGCTCTTGCCAGGAGCCATCCTACAGTGCATACTTAGTAAGCTTATGTACACCCGCAAAAGTGTAACCTCTAGACCAAGACAGTTCTGTAGCATCTCAGCGTCTTCAGACAAAAATTATTTCATAGCTTAACATGAATCAAACTCAAAGCTGCTCAATGCATGCAGACTTTCTTCTAGGACAAAACATCACACTTGGCTGTACTACAACATTTAATGTGAGCACTAGTAGAAGACTTCATTCTTGCTTCACTGGTTTTTTCACTCTGAAAAGTTCTATACAATCTCTCCTGAGATGTGAGGCATGAGAGGTTTTAAACTGTTTGGTTTGATGCTGCACCCAGATCATGCACTTTTTCAGCAAGACAACCACTATGTAATTCTCCATCTGAGACAACAAGGTTGTGATTCACACACTCTCTTTTTATGTAATATGTAGAAAAAATTTTTTTTCTAATAATTTTCAGAATGCGCATGCCACAACCAAAGGGGGGGGAAGTTGATGTAAATAGGAAAGAGTGCAGAGAACAGAACGAAGGAACTGGTGATAGAAAAAGACTGCTCCTCCCCCCACAAAAGCTTTCTAAATAGATTATAGGAAACATGTATACAAAATACAAATTCTGGGTTCAAATGCAACTAAATTTGACCACTAGAGTTACATCACACAGATAAGTACAGATGGGAATGGGTAATTGGAGGAGGGCACAAGATGAGGAAAAGCAAGAAAAGATGCTGTTTAAAATGTGATGTTTCCTGTAATGTACTATATTGAATCTATTTTGGCAGATATACCAAAATTAAGACTGGGGAAGGCAGAAAAGAACTAAACGTTGCTGTTGCTGCTGGGACAAAACGAGTTGAATGAGGTTTTTTTTTAACTGTATACTGCAGACATAGCTACCCATTTCTCTCAGGGATCCACGCGGAATCACAATATAGGAACATGTTGTTTGAAAATATGCTTTACAACATTAAATGAAATAAGGCATAAATTTAAGCTTCAAAATACTGGTCTGATTCGTACTGTTCATTTTTTGTACAAGGTTTGAATAACTTCATTTACCATTACTTAGGAAGAATGTGTTTATAAAGGGCAAGAATTTAAGGTTTAAACTGTCAAATACAGATCTCAATAGGACTTGGACTGGTATAAAACAGCTTCTTACAAAATTCCATCTGTGCAATTCAATTAACTAGCCAACAAACAAAAGTACTCAAAACTGAGGATAAATCAGAACTTGGGAGTTGTTCTATGAATACTGACAAAAAGCCTTTTACTAGGTATAAAGTTCGTTGGTCATACCCGACCAACCTGAATGCCTTCTATAACGAGATGACTGGCTCTGTGGATGTAGGGAACCAGTGGATGTGGTGTACCTTGATTTTTAGCGAGGCTTTTGATACAGTCTCCTACAACATTCTTGCAGGCAAGCTAAGGAAGTACAGGCTGGATGAATGGATTGTAAGAAACTGGCTGGATCGGTGGGCTCAGGGTAGTAATCAATGGCTCACTATCTAGCTGGCAGCTGGTATGAAGTGGAGCACCTCGGGGGTTGCTCAATATTTTCATCAATGACCTGGAAGATGGCATGGAGTACACCTTCAGCAAGCTTGCAGATGACACCAAGTTGTGGGGAGTAGCAGACATGCTGGAGGGTAGGGCTAGGATACAGAGTAACCTAGCCAAATTGGAGGATTGGGCCAAAAGAAATCTCAAGAGGTTCAACAAGGACAAATGCAAAGTCCTGCACTTAGGATGGAACAATCCCATGCACCAGTACAGGCTGAAGACTGACTGGCTGGGCAGCAGCTCTGCAGAAAAGGATCTGGGGGTTACAGTGGACAGTAACCTGAATATGAGCCAACAATGTGAACTTGTTGCCAAGAAGGCTAACGGCATACTGAGCTGCATTGGTACAAGTTTTGTCAACAGGAAAGGGAAGTGACTCTTTCCCTCTATTTAGAACTGGTAAGGCCACATCTAGAGTTCTGTGTTCAGTTTTGGGCCCCGCACTGCAGAAAGGATGTGGACAAACTGGAGAGTCCAGCAGAAGGCAACAAAAATGGTGATGGTGCTGGGGCACATGACTTATGAAAAAAGGCTGAGGGAATAAGGCTTATACAGTTTAGAAAAGAGAAGACAGAAGGGATTTAATAGCAGCCTTTCAAACCCCACTGAAGGATGGAGCTAGACCAGGGGTGGGAAAAATATGGCCCCGATCTGGCCTGAGGCCATTTTATTGGCAGGGCCCCTAAAAACTTAGAAAATTAATATTCAGCTGTCCTTGGTTCCTGTCAAAAATGACCCTGCTTGCCGTGCCAGGCAGTGTTTGCTGCTGCCCACCTGGAGCTCATGCGCTGGGCAGCAGAGGTGGCGGTGGCAAACACTGCTGAGCAGCTGCTGCCACTGTGGCGCAGCCCTGATGGGTGAGCCCAGAGCTGGTGCAGGGCCCAGGCTGGCAGCGGGGACAGGTTACAAGCTGGTGCTGAGTGCGGGAAAAGCAGCCCCTCGCCCGCCCCGTGGCCAGCACCCCACACTGCAGCCGCTTGCAGCCCATGTGGGGCTGCCTATGCCTGCTCAGGACAGCCCTTCCTCTTAAGTCCCTTCCAACCCTAATTTTCTATGATTTTATAAGTAATCTGACTTAAATAGTTTTATTAATGTTCTTAGATAGGGATACACACCAAAGTTTAAAAGCCTGGCTGTGTTTTTGTTTGGTTTTTTTTATACTCATCCTCTGGGACAGGTAAGCAATTAGAAGTATTGCAAATGAGTCTCATGGAGGCCGTGTAAGGAGAAAAACTGAATCAGAAAAAAACTAATAAGTTTAATTATTTCCTTGTCCTCACTGGATTTCTGGACGCCTCCTTTTTCTTATCTGCTTTGTCCATAAGTAGACTGCTTTTATATTTGATGACTTCAAAGCTTTTTTCCAAGCAAGTTGGAGTAAATGATCTTACATTTCTTGTGAGGAAGGGTGGATCCAGTGGTGATGCAGTTGCACTCCACTGATTCCTACCTGACAGTGGCAGTAGCACTCCTTTTCAAGCACCAGTGAGGGAGCTAGTTGACTTCATGGCTCATTATACTCTTGCTGATCTACTTCCAAATTCTTTATTCTGAAAATGTTAACAACTTCCTCTGTCTCCTTTTTAATGGTCTTGATGTTCCACTAATCAATCTATTCTTTCGTCTGCAATTCTTCTGTTAGTTGCTCCTGGTAATGTAGCTCCCATTTCATAGCCCTGAAGCCTGTTTTTATCCCTAGCTAAAACCATTACCTGAGGTGTGGAAAGAAGTTCAGTGAAGCACTGATGTATTTTCAAGATGCTCAGGAAGGCATTACTTGGTTTTATGAATCTGAAGAAAGATATCCAGTTAACTCTAATTATCGCATGGCTATTAAAACAACATCTTAGATTATTTTTTTGCCTACTCTGGTCTTTTTTTTTTTAAATACCCAATTAATCCACAATCCCCTCAAAAATTTTGTTTTGATCTTAAACTGAATAATATAGCCCTAGGCCCTGAAATATTAGTAAAGCTTCTGGTTTCTTTTTAACTACAGAAAAATGTGTTGTGTGAAGATGTACCACATCATCTGCACCACCTGCTTTTCAAAATCCTGGATCTGCCCATGAGGGAAGGTAAGTCTTCCCACCTCTTACCAATTTTAAATATGGGGGGAAAAGAGAACTTTGAGGAAAACGTTTAAGTGCTCGATGTCATGTGGGAGGTCTGTAGAACAACTAGGACTAATATAATAAGTCGAGAAGGGAAAGACCATCTCACAGCTAACCATATGGTAGTTGAGTAGCTTAAATTCTGAAAGCAGAAGAGCTCACTGATAAGCAGACTACTGTGCTTACTGTCAGACACAAGCAACCAGAGGCATACAGTTTCTTCCTCATCTTCTACAACAAGTCAATCAAGTAAATTACTTAGTTAACTAATGATGCTTTCTAATCAAGGATGAGCTTCTGCTGCTTGAGTTAAAGGAAACAGCCTTATCAGTTATCACATAGGGTAAACAGGTTCCCTCCGGGCTTTTCTGGATTATTGCTGCCATGGGATCCTTCCATTAAGCAAGGAAACGGGCTGCTCTAGGGTCCTCACTAGGGCTCTGTGAAGCTTTGGTGCCTGATTCGGTGGCCGAATCTCCAAATCCGAATAGAATCAGAACCCTCCGAATCAATTTGGAAAGATTTGACGATTCGGACATAGACACAGCTTTAAATGTTTTTTCTACATACCTCAAGGTAAAAGGCGGCTCGTGAACGTTGCAATGGTGGAGCAAATGGAGTGTCCCACAGGAGCACAGGGAGCTCCCCAGCATGCTCAGCAGCAGACCCAGAAGTGGACCAGAAGCACGTTCGGTCCATTTCTGGGTCTGCTGGGGAGTGCACGGGGGTGTCCCCCTTGGCTCACTGACTGGAGCCTCCTGGGTCCCCCTGTAGCTGATCACTGAGCTGGAGGGGCCCCCCAGCACAGTCCCCAGCGGACCCCGAAGTGGACTGGAAGTAGTTTTGGTCCACTTCTGGGTTTGCTGCCAAGCATGCAGGAGGACCCCCTGCGCGCCTGTTGGACTCTCCATCTGCCCAACCATTGCAGCGTTTACAAGCTGCGCCTGGTACCTTGAGGTGTGTAGAAAAAACATTTAAAGCTGTGTCTGTGGCCAAATCACTGATTCGCTGAATAAGCACTGAATCTTCAGATTCGGCCGAATCAAATCAGGGGCAGTGATCTGAATCAACGAATTGAATCTCTGTCCCCGATTCAGGCCGAATCTGAATCGAATACGGCTCATTTTGCATACCCCTAGTCCCCACTATTCCACTTCCAATGCAAACGTCAGTTCTGCCTGAAAAATTATGAATATCAAATGTTGTGTGCTAACATGAAAGGCCTCATAGGGCCCACATTGGTAAACTGTCACAAGAGCTCAAAAAGCATTGCTGCTGATGATTTTATAGAAAACCTAGATGAGTGCAAACTTTTTAGTAGTGTTATACTATAATTAAAAATGTTCTCATCACATTACGAAGCTTGTCTCCTCTTAGTAAGCCGAGGTTTGTGTTTAATTGCTCAGCATTAATGGAGGGTTGTTTTCAAATAAGTGCCTAGCGTGTCTTTCCTGACAAGGCATCACTGTTTTCTCACAGTAAAGCTTTTCTAGTTGTTTTTTTCCTGCCTTGACTTAATTCTTCTGTATTATTCTGTAGGCATTAACATGAATGCTCTCCTCTTTCCTGTTGCACTTGCTCCTGAGGCATCCTGTTCATTCCTTCTCTTTACCTCCACCCCCTCAAGAATTAAAAATCTCATCCCTCACTAAAGTTACTTATTTCAACATCTGAGCTGGGCTAAACTTCTGGAGAGGAAGGGGAGGGAAAGCTATTACACTTGTTGGTTAAGTTGGCTTACTTTGGACCTAGAAGGAACAAACTAGACTGAGATTTTTTTATTTTTTTTTTTTTTAAGATTGAAATATAACAGACTAATAATAAACTAACATTTACAGGAGCTTTAAAGCAGGTCTCCTGTTAGAACTCAAGACCCTAATCTGTTTATAGGACTCCCATCTACTCCCAATGACTTGACAGCTGTTTTATATCGATGATCTGCCAAACAGGGCGACAGTGCCGTAAGATCCTTTTTGAAGGGTGCCAACTGCCTCTTTCTCCTTCTCCCTTCCCTCAGTCCCAGCAAGGAGATAAGCACATGCTCATCCTTGCCAGTTGCTCCTCCTTTTCCTTCCATCTGCACAGCCCCTGTGAAAGGAGGTAAGCATGCTAAAAAATAAATCGGGTTCTGAAATGGGGTGCCACTCAATTCACAAAAGTTATGGAGTGATGGCCTGGTGTCTAAAATGGTTGAAAGCAACCTCCCCCCGCAATTATCCTCTCAAAAGAGAGTAGGATTCCAGAGGCTAGATTCTGGCTGCAACCTGGCTATTTTGCTTTATCTTGGAAGATGCCAAAAAAACCCAAATATTAATCTAGATAAAGGGAATCCTTTGGTAGTATACAGCAACATCTTAGGCATTGGTCACGGAAGCCTTAGTGTGGCACCACTGGGCTGTAGAATGGTTGTCTTGGGCCACTGCCTGTCAATCAGACGAGCAAGGAAAGCTTTTTGGGCTTCCCTAAGTTCTGTTAGGGTCCAAACTAATTCTTGGCTAACACTAAAATTTGGTGTCACACAGCTGACATATAGCCATCTCTCTCCTGCTTCTCTTCCTTGAATCCACACTAGGAACATTTGAGAATCAGGGGCAAGTATACAGGAATACAGTATATAGGATTTGGACAATAAGGTCTAAACTCTGACTGAAGCACAAGCTTCATGGGTTCAATGGCTCCTACACACATGCTTCCTGAGCTCCATGACTAGATGATGGGCAGAGACTTCTGGCACAGTTTGTAAGGAAATTCCACATCTGGGACTTCACTGCTATGCCCATCCATTGGCAGGATGCTATTTATTTTTTTAATCACCATCACTCACTTCATATAAAATAAAAGAGAAAAACTAAAACAAGATACCAGATTCCGATTCTTTTACTATTTTATTACTATTTAAATATTTCTACACAATGGGTAAGGGTAAACTTCAATGGTTTGGGCATGTTTTTATTACTGAAATTACAGTAGAAACTGGATTTTTTTTTTTTTGTTGGCAATACTGAACCAACTGTCTAGTTGGGAAAGACTTAAACAAGCTTTCAAATGCAGTACAGTTATCTTCAGGTCTGAGATGAACTTGGACTATCACGGCTACAGCATCACTCTAACACTAGATTTTATCTGGGTGGTTTGAAGCTAACTAATTAAGTTGCAGTGGATTGCTTGAGGACAACTCATTCAGCTGTTTGCTGCAGCTTTTATTTATAGGGTACCACACTTCTCTCTTCAGCTGAAGCATGCTAGCAGTTCTGTGCAGCTCTAGTAGGTCACCAGTTACTCCACAAACCCTCATCTTCATGCAAGGGGGAAGTGAAAAAGGAAATTAACTTTGTGACGTCTTCAGATTCTAACTGTGTTTTTGGTAGCATCTAGACTAAGTGGGTATAATTAATCCACTATTCCAATTCTCTGAACACTTATACATGAAAGGAGACTTATTGAATGTTCAAGACTTGTAGGATTGTTGTATAAGCCAGTATACATATTCTTCTGAACAGAATGATTAAATGTAGATTTTGGAAATGCAAATTTGTCAAAAGATTGGTTTACTGATTAGCAGCCAGTATAGAGGGTAAGATTATCCAAGCAACAGTAATACAGTGCTTTATATTGCAGGTAAAAAGGTGTGTTTAACCTTTTGGAGGAGAGAGGGAGGAAGGGGAAATCTGGGATATCCTCAAGGAACAGATGTAAACAGGTATGCAACATTATTATTTGCAGAGAAATATCACAAGTGTACTTTGGGTGTCCTCTCTTAGTAATGGAAGATTCAAATATTTCTGGAGGCCTTGTTTGCTTGGATCCAGCATCTGTGCCCTACACCACTTGCCAGAAGCTGCCCTGTGCCTGGTCACAAAAGCACTGCAAACAAAGTCAAGACTGAGACCAAAAACAGCCATTAGTATTTCATATTCAAACAGGATTTTCAGCTACCTAAAATAAATAGTGTGTGTAGGCTTATTTTTTTAAAAGTGTTTGCCAACAGTAGCGAAGTAGCAAGACTCTTCATCCCTCTGGTTGCTCCTGAGCAACAGCAGGGAACTTTCTTTGGCTGACTAATCTGTTGCACCAGATTTTTAACCTCCCACACTCCCACCCTCTTGTCCACAGATTGCAAACTTTCCAGCTATGACTCAATATAGTGCTATATTCATGCAAATGAGATGGGGCTCTTATGCAGCTCCTGCTTTCCTAAGCAGCATGTGGAATAAATACGATTATGACAAGCTTTCTTAATGGTATTTAGGACCCTGTTTGCCATAGCAAAAATGCTATTGTCAGCTACAGAGATATTGGACACAACTGTTAAGTTTTTTTTTTTAAATAAATTTTTGTTTTGGTTTGTTTTTTAAAGATTTTTTTTTTAAATAGGAACTAACCCTGCACATACATTATACCACAAATGACTTCATAAGCTTATCCTGTACAAACTTCACCTTTCATGTTGCCATCCCTCCTCTCCATCACATCGTTTTTTAAATTTATTTATTTATTTTTTACACTCAGGTCTTTGTAGCAATGCCCCAGCTGCCTCTTTCTGTAAAGTTCTGTTCAGGACTGAGACTACAAACAAAATTTACTTTTTTTTTTTTCTTAATTGTTCATCTAGCTAGACCCCTGGAAACAGTTTGCTACAGATCTATAAACTGGTCTATTTCACAACCACCACCAGACATAACATGCAATCCAAGGAAACAGCTAGTGGTAGCAATTCAGTGTCATGTAAGAAGGATTTAATAATAGGTAACTTTTATACATAAGAATAACAACCTCCACACAAATGAATAGTGAAACATTTAATGAGCTCTGTCATGTGAGGATATGAATGGAGCCACTAGAAGAGACGGCCTAATGCTGGCACATTGTTAGCTACTAGAAGAGACTTTACTGTTTTCTACTCCCACTCATCTCATTTGAAATGCCAATGACAGATCTATCTGGAATAAAGCATGCTATGCTACTTTTTAACAAAGGTAAGAATAAAGTCAGGAAAACTATAACAGGAACTAATGGAAAAAGCCATCCTTCATCCCCCAGCCACTTACTCAGCACAATCACTCTTCCCTGGTAACCCAGAAACCGAGTTTTTGGCCCACTGGGCTGAGAAACAGGTTAGATAATTGTCCAAAAGTGTTAACTGTCTGAAGAGGAAGTTGGAGACAGCATCAGACTATGTATTCAAATGAAGTAATCAGAAAGTATATATGGGAGTATTACTAAATGTATGCAGTTGTACTGTGATATTACAAAGAACTTTCAGCTGCTAGACAAAGATCCATATATTTTAATCTGTTCGCTACTTTTGATTTTTATAATGCATGTGTCCCTTCACTCTAGAGTTTACTCTTTAAGAACTGATATACAATGAAAGTTTCTTTTGTGGATTCCGTTCCCAGCAATTAGTAATTGTGTAATGTCCTAGAAGCAACTACATGTATTGCTGGTATGAAAGATCCGGAGAATGCATTATACAGATCTAGAAATACATAATCAATCTTCCGTTCTCTCAAGGAAGTTTAAATTATTGTCTCCTCCTTCTAATTAGTTCTTTTACTAGCAGTACTGGTTTCTCTCCAGCTCAATCTCTTCCTTTCCTCTTTGGAACACTTTTATCCTGCTTTCCTCTGTCTTACTTTCTGGTAGCTGAATCCTGGAAGTCAACTCCCTGATTTTTCTTCTCCCATTTCATTTGGGTAACAGCAGCCTGCAACAGGGTTCAATAGACTTGATACCTGTTATGTCAAACAAACCTGGATGCCTGGCAGCAGTAAGCGAGAAACCAGTGTTGTATGACCAACCCATGTCAAGAGGATGTGCACAGTTTGTGAACTGCCATTATTAGGTACTATGCAGTCATAAAAGTATCTCCAAATTTAGGTAATTGTTTGAGGTGGGTACCTTCTCGAAGGTTCAAACCACAGAATAAGAACTCATGAGACAAGAAGCATTACAGATTACAAGGTCACTTCGATTACACTTGCTAAAAGCACTCAATGCAAAAAATGATTTCTGACTACATCTGATGAATATTGACAGCCTCTTCCCAAACTATGCAAATGTATTGATTGCCTTGTGCTGGCATATAGTTTTCAGAGCATTTTCCAGAAAGAAGAGATTTTTGCCATGTTGGAACATTCCCTAATACTTTAAAGCAGTAAATCCCAACCTCTTTACATTCAAGGAATCCCTCAGAAAATGCCAGCTCTTAGTTTTCACATTTTTTTTCCTATGAAAAGATAGTAGAACAAACTTTTCTGTTGCAAACTCAGAAAGACCACAACAGGTCAGAAAAATTTTAACATTATGGATTCCTATTAAATCCCTAGGCTTATCTTGTGAATCATGTTAACACTTAGATGTGCAAACATTGCATAGCAGCCTGCAGTGCCATTGAAAGGATCTTAAGGCACTCTAGGGTACTGTGGCACCCTGACTGTGAATCACTGCTTTAGAGAGACTGTTAGGTATAGTACAGTTTCTTATGCCTGCACAAAGAGATCTACAGATTATAAAAACTCCTCAAATGCTTTTGAAAAATTAGATTCTAACAAACCTCTTTGCCTAATTAGAAGATTAACTGTAATTCTGTATTATAAGTTTAAAAGAAATTTCACAGGAAAAAAATGATTGCACACTGTTGGATCTGAAAACTAGGCAGAAGCCTCTGGATAATGTTCAACTCCAGACAATGGCAGTTTTATCAACATAAAAAAACCCCCATTTTCAAGGGGAAGTAACAATTGGCAAGTAAGAAGAAGAGTCAGCAAGAGGCTGAAACTTGGCATATACATAACAACCAGCTGAAACTTTGAATGCCGAGCAGGTAGGCTTTCTATATTTGCTTCAAATCAAACAAAGTTACTTAAAATGGTAATTGAGTCAATACATCATATAGGTACTTTAAATAGTTCAACAAATACAGTAAGAGAACAAGATGTCGAGCTTGAAAATATTTTAGAGACCGCACAGCAAGCGTTTTAGAAAAGTACTGCTCACATCACCATAACTGACACTAAAGTTGGGTTTTGCATGTAGATAAGAGGTTGAATCCCTATGTTGTTAACAGCATATATAGCTGCCCAAGCAGCTACACCAAAAATCTTGTGTGTAGGCTGCATTTTAGGCTTTGTCTTTAGTTGTTAAAACTGAAAGTTATAATGAATACGGTTACACTGTGACCGTGAGCTAGTTCTACATGAGCTAGCTTACTGTGGATAGACTGCTTCAGGTACCTGGGAAATCCAAGTTTGACTGGATTTCTCTACACTCCAGCAAAGCTTAGACATACAACATTGTCTGTTTTAAGTGCATAGTCTCTGAAGTGAAAAGAGGGTATGCATTCACTTGATCTTTTAATATAAGCAATACTTCTATACTTCTCAAGTGCACAGCCCTGTCACTACTGTGGTATTAGCAGCCCCAAAACTGACTAGTTCCTTTCATTTTCAAGGTTTGTACTAGCTGCACTTTGACAGTGGTTTCCTTTTTCATTGCTCTGGCGCAGCTGGTTACAATGTGGACAAATACAGTTAGTGGATAATTAATCAGACTATAATTAAGTTACAAAGTAGACAGTGAAAAATGGCTGCACAAGCAGTCTCTCCGTGCTATGCGGCAGGGCGGGAAAGAGAACAGGCCGCACAGGAACGGAGCAAAAAGCAGTGCAGCAGATTGGGCATGATAAAGGGATTGGAGGCTCAGGGATGATGAGGGACTAATTGGTAGTATGCCTGCCAGGAGTTTGGCCCCCATTGCTATATACTATGATTTATTTCACAGAAGCCCACAACGTCTCCCCCTCTGCACAAAAAAATAGGTACAAACTTTTATTGTTCTAAATGGGTATGTGCCCCTAACAACAACAACAACAAAAAAAAAGTAGCTGCTGCATCCACTGGCCTGCTCCTCCTTGCTTTGCCTCTTTTTTACACCCAGGCTAAACTATCCTTTAAAGAGCCTGGGAAACTGCCTCTCTGACACAGGGTAGTTCTTTCTACAGCTTTCGGATAAGGAAATGTTTTTCTTCAGACTCTACTGATGGAGCACTCTATTTTTAAAGTCTCTCTATCTAGCTATTGCTTTCAATTCTGTTAATTTTGTTGCACTAAATAAATGTTGAACTAATCCTCCATAGATGCAAGGGAAACTAGGGTCATGTACGGTGTTCAAAGGGGCAGGGAAGCCTGAGAGGTGCTGGGGAAGCTTCGGTGAGTGTGTGCATTTAAGCAACAAAACGTAAATAAAAAAAGATGTGGGAGGCATGGGGCACTTCTGGCTGGAGAGCTACAAGGGGGCATGGAGGAAAGAATGAAAGTAGAAAACCTGGAAATTTGTGAATAAAGCTTGCTTATACATAAAAATACTGCTATTGTTTGATATCAGAGGGCAAATCCAAGTATGTTTTGCATGCCCTATTTGTGCATCTCTATGCTTTAGCAGAGAGCACATTAAAAGACATGCTGCAAATGAATATTCATAAAATTAGTCCTTGCTTAGGTGTTTATGCTCAATTTTTGTAGCAACTGCAGGACTACCTCCTGATCCATCTTCCCACTGAGGTGAATGGGAGAAGTTTCCATTAGAATCATAGAAAATGAGGGTTGGAAGGGACCTCGGGCAGTCACCTAATCCAACCCCCTGCTCAAAGCAGAACCATCCCCATTCTCCATCTCCTAACACAAGAACAAGCGCATGTTGGACAAAAAAAAGGACAGAAAAGAATTTTAAAAGATCAAAAGAAATGCTCTGAAAAAGCAGAGAAGAGAGAACTCAGTGCAACTGGACCAGCAACTTTCCTGGCCTCAAAAAGAAGCCGTATAACACACTCAACAACCTGGTAGTTACTAGGAAAGACAGAAGCCTTATGCTTCATAGAATTATAGAGAAGTCGGGACTCCTAGAGATCATTGAGTCCAGGGGTGGGCAAAATACAGTGCGGGAGCATCCAGCTTGCCAGCCCATTCTATCTGGCCCGTGGGCCCCCTAGAAAATTTAATATACGTTTGCTCCTGGCTGCTTGTCAAAGATATCAAGGTCCAGGGGCAGTAGGACCCAGGGGAAGCCAGCAGTGGGATGCAGCAGCAAGACCCACCTAGCTCTACCCCCCCAACCAGAAGCCCCTGTCTAGCAGAGGCTTCTGGCCTGGGACTGTGGGGCTGTTCCTGCTTCCTTGTGCCGGAGAGAGAAATGGGGCCCTCAACATCTTGCCAAAACTGGGTAAGTAGCCCTCCACCTGAAATAAGGTGCCCGCCCCTGATCTAGCCCAACCCCCTGCCTGAGGCAGGATCATCCCTATCCAAACCTGTACAGTTCAACATCTAACTTCTGCATGACTTTCAACCTTGCCACAACACAGACCTAACCCCTTCACCTGCCACATGTAAAGCAGGGGAACCATTCACGCCACCACTGTTCCTTCAGTGTGCCTGCCCCACCTCCCTCCTACAGTAGCCTGTGGCCGGGTTAGGGCGGGGGGCGAGTGGCCAGACACGAAGCCAGCAACAGGGGGAGTGTTGGTGCCCCCTTGCTATGGCACTGGGTGCCTCATCGGTACGCCACTGTGTGCACAGCATGATTTTTTATTTTTTTATATAAATATATATATTTTGTTTGCAGCTTAGTGGGAACGCTGGCGCAACCTTCCTGCTTCTATAAAAATGCTTCCAATATATTCTCCTGGGTAACATTTTGTGTGGCGTGAGAGGATAGGTTAGGGAGCAGGCCTAGCTCTATCTGTGGGAGGGCAGCATTACGTAGGCATCAGAGTCCTAGACTCTGACTCCCGCAGCCTGGGCTGCATTGGTCCGTACTAGGCAGCTGCTGCCTCCATTTTCCCCACCTGTAAAATGGGGAGAAGGACATTGGCTGCTGCCTTCCAGGAAGCAGTAAGTCAAAGCCACTAGGCAGCCCCTCACTGGGCCAGGCCTCAGCATAGGGTGGTTTCTTGCACCTTCACCTCCAGCCTCTGAAGCGGGTGCAGGAGGGCTAGGTAGCAGCTCTTTTCTACTCCTGCCAGCTCCTGCCTTCTGCCCCTGCGTTTGCCACAGCCCCACCCCCACCCGGCTCTCGTTTCTGCAGGGCAAGGGTTAGTGGCTGCCTTAGCAGCGGCTCCCCGGTTTAACCCCAGTGTCATTCAGGTGGAGGCAGAGACTGGGGGGGTCAACCCGGAGCGGTCACGGCCGCCGGGATCCCCCTCCCGCGGGTGCCCACGTGTCATTGCGGCTCTGCCCTACCCCTACCTGGCTTGGCCGGTTTCGGCGGCGGCTTGGACATGGCTGCGACTCTGGCCGCCCCACCCGGCGGTGCTGCTAGCGCTGCGCGAAGGGGCGCGGGGCGCTGGGCTCCCTTTGGGCGGCAGCGACGAGGAAGTGCGAGGCTCGGCGACCCCGCGCGCGGGCTCCACCTGCAGGCGGCCGTGGGGCGCTGCAAGCGGGGACCGGGAAGCCAGGGAGGGAAGGCAGCAGCCAATCCCCGCCGGGGCGGAGGACGAACGTAGCCAATGGCTACAGGGTGGGCGGGGTCACGGAGGCCTCGCCCCCTTGCTCCTCTTCTCCCCCCTCCCTTCACCAGTGGGCGGGACCAGGTCTTACACGTCAGGGAGTGGGGGTGGGGCTGGGGCTCCGGCCGCAGTAGGGGGAGGGCAGTGTGGCGTAGTGTCTTAGTGGGGGTGGGATTCAATTGTGTGCGTCACAATGGAAATGGGGCGGGGGTGGAGCTCTGCAGCGCTGCGTTACAATCGGGGCGGTGGGTTCCTGACGCAGCGCGGGAGGGTGATTCCGTGCAAGGCTGCAGGCGGGCCCCGGGGACTGTGTGGGGCATCGCGGGGGAGGCCGCCTGGCGCCTGGTGGAGCTGCCCCGCGTTGAGCGGTGGGTGCTTGCCCACGCTGGGCGTGAGGGGCTGGCGGGTGGGCAGCAGGAGGGGAGGGGGGAGCTGAGCCTGTGTGCAGCGCTGTCCAGATCCGGGACCCTGGAACCTGATGGAAAGCTGCCGGCCTCCGCGGGAGGGTATCAGCCAGGGCGGCGTTTCCCAACCCGTGGGGCGCGACCTTCTTGGTGGTTAAGATCAAGTGTACTCGCTGCACTGGTGCGGTACCGGAGCTGAAATGGATTTAAATAAAGGGCATTGTGTGGCGGAGGGGGCACCCTTGTCCAAATGCACTGTGGACAGGACACCTTGTAATTGGCTTCCAACTGGCCAGTTTCCAGCAGGACGACCTCGGCTATGCACCTACTTTATGGAATTGGGGCACCTCTCCCTAGCTTTCTAATGCATGCAAGCGAGGCTTGGGGGGGCATCTGAACCCCAAGCCTCTGGGCTTGGGTCTGCACATAGGTCGCCTACCAATGGATTTGGATTTGGATTTGGAAGTATCTGAAGCCCTAGGCTGTGAAGTCGGGTGGAGGATAAATGCTGGTTGCTGTGCCACATATGGTGTTTAAACTATGAGTTTTGCTCAGTCAAAAGGAGTCAGAACTGATCTGGCCTAGAACATTAAAAATCTTCCACAAAAAAATTAAAAAGTGGGTTGCAAGAATATATGAAATGGTCGCAAGCCGACTTTAAAAATGGGTTCTCCTTTAAAGGAGAAAAACCTAGGAAACTCTGGGTTTTCCCCTTGGAGGCTGGCAGAGTTCCAGCGTGCAAGGGGCTGCTTGGGGCTTCCCACAACCTACAAACCACCCCGCCTCCTGCCCCACATGAGGGGGCGGCAGGTCCAGAGTGAGGGGCACTGGGTCAGGACTGGACATTGATTTTTACAAATGGGTCCTGGTACAAAAAAAGTTGAGACCCACTGATCCAGGTGGCCTGGCCCTTGGACCCTATGGCACTTTTGGGATGTTAGGTGGGGAACACCTAGAAGGTGCCGTGAGCTGTCTCCTGTTGAGAGTTAACGTCATTTGTTGCCTGTGCAGCTAGGATATGCCACCAGAGGGCAGGCGAGCAGGGGTGTGGCTAAGAGCCAGGCCACCTGGGCTTTGTCCCTTGCTGGCGGTAGGGAGCAGTGCATTCTGGGATGTTGGAGGACTGCAAAATTGCTCATTTTATCTCTGTGGATCAGATGGGAGTTACCCTGACACAATCTAGGTAGCACAGCCCAGGGTTAATCCTCTTCTGAAGTGGTGTAACATTGAGGGCACTAACAAGCTTTAATGCGCAGAGGCTTTAAGTGCCTTTAGTACTGTTGAAGTGTAACATGTCGTGTAACTGTACCCACAGGGCTGGCTGTGGTTAGCATTGTCTGTCTTGTTCTTGGGGTCATGCAAGACTCACAACTTGTGGTAAGCTGGCTCTGAGCATACCTTTAAATGTCAGTGTCTTCACTGGCCTGTTGCCTTTTACCGGTCTCCAGTTGTGCGTGTGTATATGTGTGTAAGAAGAATTGCCTATGTGAAGACCCTTATAACTAAATTTACTTTAGAATTTGTATAGCAAGCATTTAAAACCCCAGGACCCCTGGTACTGGAGGTACTTTATTTAGATGTGCAGCACTTGAGTAGATGCCAAATAGGTCCATGATCCTGAAAAATGCCATGCATGGATATACCCCTGCATGGGGTTAATTGAGTTTAGTAATGCAATCACATGGGTCCACCCTGTGCATCAGAGTGCAGGAGCGCTGCCTAACATTGTCCAAAAGGGGGTGTATTTTTATTTAGTTGGTCATATGGCTGTGTTTTGTCTTCAGGCCATTTGAAGAAGCATGGCACAGTTTATTCTGTATCTAGACCAAGCACTTTTGTGTTGTGGTGTGTCCAAAATTATCACTATCCTATTGGAAAAAAATAGAAAATACTGTAAAGACTTTTTGCTTTCAAAGATGAACCAAAAAATATATTACCCTTCCCAACACCTGGCACCCCACTTCAAAATTCATCCCCAAATCTTAGATCTATAATTAAATTTAAATATTTTAAAATTATTTTTAAGTTTGTTTTCAGTGTGTGCTTGTAATTTAGCATGTAAAAATGTTCTAATGCAAAGCGTTTCAGAATTTGACTCCAGTGAGATGTGGTTGATGTGGTCTGCACTGTAGCACAAGTATCAAACTTACTGTTTCAGGCCACAGCATCTGATTGCATTACTGCTGCCATCTACACATGCGAAAGCATCTTAGAGTGATTGTTTTATTAAACTAGTTTGGTCTACTCTGTGTAGAGATAATGTGATCTGGCCATAACTATGTTGTAGAATTATTACTAGATCATGTGCAGACTTGAGCTCTACATACCTGTTACAGGTCTATAATATGACTATAAACAAGTTTTGGTCTTACTTACACAAGCCAACCTGAGCCTTGTTATACTGAAATTCTATGGTGTAATACTGCCATCCACCCATGTGGCTCCACAAGCTGTTTGTTTCTTCTTTTTGTTTATTCTGGAATTTTTCTTAAGCTACGATTACACTGGAGATGGACAGTGACGTAAATTAGAGAGTTCAAAACCCTTCACAGTATGTATCAGTGTTACCTAATTTGTCGGTTAATGCTTTTTTGTGCAACAAAGGTTAATTCTTTAGAACAAAGTCCAGAACTCATATTTATTTGAAAATATTTGCATTTGGATAGGCCAGACAACCACCATGTACATCTGTCTGCCTCCTCTTAAAGCAATGTTGCCTTTTCTCTCAATTGAAAATATTAATCCTTTAAACATTTATAATGCTGTCTGAGATTCTTAAAGGTCTTAGCAAACATAGATGTATTTATTTTCAGAAATGTTGAACTCCAATTACAAAGTTAATAGGTACTGTCTCAGCTCAGTGTCAGTCTCCAGATCTTGAAATGAGTAGATAGGATTTTATTTTACCAATCGGGAGAACTGGGGAACAGAAAAGTGACGTGTCTGATACTACAAAATAAGTCTGTGGGGAGAAATGAGGAACTCAGTCTTTTTACCTATATAAAACAAGACAGTAACCCATTTCTCTGCTCTTGTAATTTACTTCTAAGGGCTTGATCTTACAAAAACTTATTGAGCTAAGCAGCAGGAAGGAGTTGTAGGTCTGAGTCTTATAGGACTATAAATAAGTAAAAGGAAAAAAGGTTGTCAAAAACGGTATATATGATGTAATGCACTGTAATTTGATTTTTTTTTTTTTTCAGTTAAGACATTGGAAGTTCTGAAGATGTGTGTGTAGCAGTGGTAGAGTTTAAAAAGATAAAAGGGCCTTTTACATTAATTGCTTTTTCCCCTTGTAGCAATTGCTTTTATCATTGCCAAAGTAGGTGTGTTCACTGACTGTTCTTGTTTTAGACGGTTGGAAGAAAGGAAGTGGATAGAATACTAATTATGAAACTGGTTGTTGGCCTTGGAGGGTAAGTACAAAAAGTTTAAATTCTAAAGCAAAAATGTGAGATTTCTTCAAGCTTCGAGATGAAGTCTACAAGTGCCTGTCTGTATATGAATATGTTGTTATCAGAGAAGGAATTAAAAGTATGATCTTAACACTTGTCACTAGTATTGCATGCAATTTTTTTGCATCTTGTCCCTACCTCCATCATAAATCAACCCTTTGGGACATCAGCTCTGATCTTCCCTATGCCATTCTCTTGCACATTGGTTGAAAGCTGTCAGAATATCCAGACAAATGACTGGGAGCCATGCAGGCATGATCAGCATTGTGAATAAAATTACGTTTTGGCAGTGGCTTTATTTTTGATGCATGCTTTGTTCCTGATTTTTTTTTTCTGTCCTGACATAGCCTTTATTCTGTTCTTTAACTCAGTGTGACAAATGGGGGGAAAACAACACTGGCAGAAAAGCTTAAGAAACTGCTTCCAAATTGCAGTATAATCTACCAAGATGACTTCTTTAAGGTAACAGCATATACAGAAAGACTTTGTGCATAAAAATAGACTTGAAAATGTAGTTGCTGCAAAACTATTAATAGGATTTGTAAGTTAGAGTGGTAAATCAACTGCACTGTAATACTGCTGGGATGCTTCAGTTGCCAGAATCGATTTGCTGTGTGACCAAGAGAGAAACAATCTGACTGTATTCTTTGGTCTGTTTCAAGATCAGGAATAGGAATAGAGTATATGAATTTTTTAAACTGCTTCCTGGTAATTCGGTTCTGTTTGGGGTTTTTTTGCATTTATGCGTAACTTTAGATAGAAAACAATTACAAACAAAAATGGCATCCAGGAATGAAGTTACACATTACCCTTAGATCATACTAAGGTCTAAAATGCTATGTTTAAAACTCATGCTAAATGCCCTCCTGTCAAACTTCCACCGCTTCTGGTGAGTGTTACTTTGGGCTGTGCTACCTAGCCAGTGTTGGGGTAACTTCAGTCTGCTCCATGGAGATAAAGCCAGCAATTTGTAGTCCTCCGACAACCCAGGATGCACTACTTCCAGCCCCCCTCCTCTCCAGCAGGCATAGATCCCAGGTGTCTTGGCTCCTAGAGGGCGTACAGCCTTCTAATAGCAAGTCAGAGTTCTGTAGGCAAGACACGGTATTGACTCTCAATGTGCAACTGCTCACAGCTTGTTCTAACTTCAATATCATTTACCATTCCTCAGATTGAGGATGGTCTAAGTGCAACGTATAACTTTACCCTAAAACTCTTTAAGTATTATGGTATGTTTTTCTTATCTTCTCTAAACCATAATAATTAGTTCCAGCATCAGTGTGAGTAGGAAGAGATTGCCCTTAATTTTGACACTGCTGATCTCACAATGCAGTTTACGTAATTGTTCACAACCCCATATACATGCACAATAAAATAACTTAAATCAAAGTTACTTGAGAATTGTGAAATAAGATGTATCTTTTTTTTTTCTCCTCTTTGGGAGAACAACAAAGATACTGTACTCTGTATTGAATTTCCATTTTAGTTCCTCTTCCAAAGAATTGTCTATCGGCAGGTTGGTTGATATTCAGATGTAAGCTATGCCTTCTGAAATCATCACTTTTTGAAGTGTGATACAGGCAGTCCTTGACTTTATGACATTTGAGTTATGACAAATGGCATTTATGACATTTATAAATTGACACCCTGTTTCGACTTTCTGACATTGGTTTCAACTACAATGCTCAATCTGACATGACACCATGCCAGTGAACAAGTTTGCTGCGCTGCCCATCTCCCTGCACCAATCCGCCATGCAAAAAGCCCTTCAAAAAGTCCAGCAAAGTCACCTCAAAGAAGTTATTCCAAATCAATATGAGTGTTATTTACAACATAAATACATTAATGTAGCTATATTATTCATCTGTAATTGACTGAGTACAAAATTCTGGGTTATTTTTGGTGAAAACAGGGTATCAGCCCTTGGTTCCCCCACCAATCCCCCACTTATAACATGGAACTGATTTTCCCGTAGGAACAGAGTTATGACGTTTCGACTTAAAACACAGTTGTCAGGAGCCAACTGTGTCATAAGTCCAAGGAGTGTCTGTATTCTGTTTATTGTAAACAAAAAGATGCCATGCATCGTTTTTGGACAACTGTTCTTCTAATCCGTAGTTGAGTAGAATAGTCTAACCTCTATAAGATTATCCCTTACCATTTAGAACACAAGGGCCCTGACCTCATTTCTGGAATGAGGTCAGGGCCCTTGAAATGGAAACTTTCTTCACAAGAGGGGCCCCACTGGAGCTATGCGTGATATTGGCTGAACTACTTGTAGTAGTTCTACTTGTGTAAGGGATACTACATACCTGTGGATATGTATGCACAGGCTCTGGGATCAAGTGTGTATGCCCACTGCAAGATATCCAGGTGTCCTGGTGCATACCTTTTGACCTCAAAGCAAACAGACTATCCTTTTCCTGTCCACATTTTTGTTAAACATGAGCCAAATACTGATTGCTTGCATCTAGACTGTACTTAATGGTATTTGTGCTTGCCACTAGGATCATCATCCTAAGTTCCTCAGTGCCATACTGAACAAGGTCCTTTTAGGAAGTAGGGGCATCTTTACACAAGCTCCAGGGTAGGAAGAGTGGGGGAGCTTTAATTAGAGTGGCTCATGGCCACTCTAATTCAAGTGGCACTTTAATTAGTGGCTCTCATTTGACAAGCTTTAGTTAAAGTGCCCCCACCACCTTTTAGAAGCGTGAAGATGCTGAATACATGTGACACAGAGGCTGCTAAAGTGTGCTTGATTAATCGAGTCTGCTCTCACGTGTTCTAATTAGCATGCGTTGGAGCAGGGTGTTAGGCACGTGTGTAGATTTTATAGATTTCTAGGGTTGGAAGGGACCTTGTAGATCATCGAGTCTGACCCCCTGCTCTAGGCAGGAAAGAATGCTGGGGTTAAATAACCCCAGCTAGGTGCCTATCTAATCTCTTCTTGAACACCTCCAAGGTAGGGGAAAGCACCACCTCCCTTGGAAGCCCATTCCATATTTTGGCAACCCTCACTGAAAAGTATTTCTTTCTGATATCCAATCTAAATCCACTTTCCTTTAGCTTGTGGCCATTATTTCTAGTAACCCTGAGGTGCACCCTGGTAAACAGAGTATCCCTTATTCCCTGATGACCTCCTCCCCTGACAAGTTTGTAGACAGCCACAAGATCACCTCTCAGCCTTCTCTTGCAGAGGCTGAAGAGATTCAGGTCCCTCAGTCTGTCTTCATAGGATCTTACCTGCAAGCCCTCAACCATATGAGTAGCCCTTCTCTGAACCCTCTCAAGGTTATCCACATCCCTCTTGAAATGCAGCGCCCAAAACTGCACGCAGTACTCCAACTGTGGCCTGATCAATGCCGCATAGAATGGAAGTATCACTTCCCTAGACCTGTTCATGATGCGCCTACTAATGCAAGAAAGAGTGCAGGTAGCCTTACTTATTACCTCGTTACATTGGTGACTCGTTCATTTTTGCGTCAATTAAGACTCAGAGATCCCTTTCCACTGCCGTAGTACTCAGAATGGTACTTCCCAGTCTATAGGTGTATTGGAGATTTTTTTCTCCCTAGGTGCAGCACCATGCACTTATCCTTGTTAAATTGCATCCTATTCTGATCTGCCTGCTTCCCCAGTCTATCCAAATCCACCTGGATTCACTCCCTGCCCTCCAGTGTGTTTACTGTACCCCATAGTTTGTTGTCATCTGCGAATTTAGACAGAGTGCTTTTAACCCTCTCATCCAAATCACTGATGAAGATATTGAACAGCACTGGTCCAAGGACAGAGCCCTAGGGGATACGACTGCCCAGATCTCTCCAGAGAGAAACCACCCCATCCACCACCACTCTCTGGGTGCATCCCATAAGCCAGTTTTTCACCCACCTTACTGTAAAAAAATCCACATCACAGCTACTCAGTTTGCTTGTAAGAATTGGGTGCGACCACTGTCAAAAGCCTTTTTATAGTCCAAGTAAATAACATCTATCTCCACCCCTGCAGCTAAGCACTTTGTGACCTGGTCATAAAAAGAGACCAGGTTAGTCAGGCAGGATCTGCCTGCTATAAACCCATGATGGTTCCCCCTTAACATTGTATTACCCACTGGCCCTCTCAAAATGTGATCCTTTATGATTTTTTCTAAGGTCTTGCCAAGAATAGAGGTGAGGCTAACTGGCCTATAATTACCTGGGTCCTCCTTCCTCTTCTTGAAAATAGGGACCACGTTGGCCTTTTTCCAGTCTTCTGGGACCTGTCCTGAGCACCATGAACGTTTAAACAGTTGTGCAGTGGTTTCGCTATGACACCGGCCAATTCCTTTAGTACCCTTGGGTGAAGATCATTGGGGCCCGCCGACTTAAATATGCCCAACCCCTCCAAGTGCCCCTTCACCTATGGTTAGCGCTGACCTAGTGGGTTGGTATTTCTCTTATTGGGGGGTCTGTTTGTATCTGTGTCCAGGAACACAAATGCAAAGAAGTCATTTAAAAGCTCTGCTTTATCCATCCTGTCTGTTCTGAGTTGCCGTAGACCATTCAGTAGAGGTCTTATGTTACCCTGCGCCTTCTTCTTGTTCCCTACATACTGTACTTAAAGAAGGACTTTTTGTTACTCTTAATCTTTGTCACCAACTTAAGTTCAGTATCTGCTTTGGCCTTCCTCACTGCTTCCCTGCAAGTGAGAGCCAAGCAGGTGTACTCTTCTTTGGTGGCCACCCCCTGCTTCCACGGCCTGTAAGCCTCTTTTTTCCTCTGAAGGCTTTCCTCAATTTCCCTGTTCACCCAAGAAGGTTTTTTGGCTCTTTTGCCTCCCTCTGTGTGAACTGGGATGGTGCCGCTCTGTGCCTGCAGGTTCAGTCCCTTGAGGAACTGCCACCCTTCTAGGACTCCCAACTCACAGATGTGATTACCCCCCAGCCCCCCTGAGCTCCTTGAAGTTGGCCTTCCGGACATCTAGCACTTCAGCCGTACTAGTTGTTTTTCCCACCTTTTGCCAGATAGTGAATCCTATCAACTGGTGGTCACTATCCCCTAAGTGACCTTGTACCTGTAGATCCCTCACCAAGTCCTCCCCTGTGGCCAGCACCAAGTCAAGTACAGTATTTCTCCTAGTGGAACTGCATACCTCCTGTGTTAGGTGCACGTCTTGTATGCAGGTTAGGAACCTACATGAACGGGCAGACCTGGCCGACTGCTCCTCCCAGAAGATGTCTGGGTAATTTAGGTTACCCATGACAACTAGGTCCTTTGAGCATACTGCCTTTGAGAGCCGTTTCGAGAACTCTAGGTCTAACTCCTCCTCCTCCTGGTGTGGGGGTCTGTAGTAGACCCCCACTACCAAGTCCCTTTCACCCCTACCCCCTTGTAATCTGACCCATAGGACTTCGGTCAGTCCTTCTGTCCCCATCTTCATTACAGAAGGTGTATAATGTTCCCTGATGTATACAGCAATGCCCCCCCACCCTTTTTTCCCCAATCTATCCTGCCTTTATAGCCTGTAGCCCTCAATGCCCACTGCCCAGTCATGGGAAGGGTCCTACCAGGTTTCTGTTAGTCCAACCAGGTCAAAATCTTTGTCTGCAAGCAGGAGTGCAAGTTCCTCCTGCTTGTTACCCATACTTCTAGCATTAGTATAGAGATACCTAAGCCCTTCAATAGGTGCCCTTGCTACTCCCCTATACTGATTCTTAATGGGCTCCGTAGTACTTACCTGGTCGATTCCAGCGTGCGGTTCATGGCTTGTCTTTCCTGGGCTCGTTCTGACTTGGACATCCCTGTCCCCCAGCGAAGCTAGTTTAAAGGTCTATGTAGGAGGTCTGCCAACCTGTAAGAGAACAGGCTCTTACCTTTTGGAGAGAGATGTAGACCATCACGTCCCAGCAAGGTCCTATCCTGGAAGTACGGATCATGGTCTAGAAAGCCGAACCCTGCATGGTGGCACCAACTCCGAAGCCATGAGCTGACCTCCCCAATGCAGTTGCTGTAGGTGCCCTAGTCTTTGATGCACTGTGAGATCCCTTGCCTTTCCTTAAAGATCTCTAAGGCAGAAGCTGTTCAGCTTGCCACACATACCTTGGTCATTCTGCATGTTACTAAGTTCCTGTGCTTTAGCCATGGATCTGTCATGTGACTACAGCCCAGTTGTTACTGATGCACAGTAACTAGTGGAAACACATGGGAAAGCCTCTGTACATTACACAAATATGTAGTGGCATTAGAAGGCAGGGTTGATGCAATTCTGTTCAGGTTTTCTGGATCTGAAAACTCTGATGTGTACACCTGGGGATAGAGCAATCATGCCATTTTACAGATATGGGGTGGTTTGCAGTGTGTAGAACTTCTGCAATAGAAAACAGGACCACATAGCTGAGTTGGGAGCTTGTCCTAAAGCACCAACACTGCACTTCATGTTTGATGGAGAGAATACCAATTCAGGAGCATTGGCGAAGCATAGGAGGTGTTTGCGGATGCATGTGCACCCCCTGAGCATGGCGCTGCACCCTTTATGAAAAGGCACCGCTGATACTGCGGCAGCACCTGCAGGAGGTCACCGCTTGCCACCCCCACCCCTGCCGACACCACCGGCGGCGTTTGGAGGCAGTCCACAATCGCCGCTGGATGCTGCCGATGCTGCTGGCGACGTCTGCAGGTAGCTGCTGACCACTGGTCAGTGTTTGTCAACCCCCCTCCAACGTGCCACTGACTGTGCTGTGGCAGCTCCATGCCTACCGCTGCTGCCACCTGCCAGAGCTCGCCGTACCCCCCCAGCTGCTGGAACCACGCAGCATTCATATTCAGGAGTAATGGCTATTGGTCCTGGAGGCTGGCAACCCCACGTAGAACATACATGAAACTTAGAACGTAGAATTTCAAATACATTCGAAGAAAGAATTAAGAACAAATCTGCCAATGCAAATGACTGCTAGCAGAAACTAATTATACTTAGCCAACTACCAAACAAAATGGAAGCTATAAAACTAATACATAAACTAAAGCAAAATGCAGTAAAAAAAAATGCAAGCCAATCTAGTGTTTGTGATGCTTACTTTTGTAGTGCTACTCTTGTCTTTCTTTCCCAACTCACCTCCTCTTGATGTGCAGTGTGGCATAGTATAGAGACGGCAAGAAGTGGCAGGCCTATCATATTTGTCTCTGAAGTGGCAGGCCCATCTTACTTATAAATACAAGTACTACCCTGCTGCAGAGTTAAAAAAAAAAACTCTGCAGCAGTGCATGTGTATATGCTGGAGGGGCTGGCTGGGTCACAAGGGTGCTTCAGTGCAGGATTTGCCTGCCAGCTAGTCCCACATTGAAGCACCCTTGTGCCCCAGCCAGCCCCTCTGCAGTACATTGAGCCAGGGGGAGCAGCCCTGGGCTGGCAGGCTGACCTCCAGGGCCCCCTGCCAACCAGCACTGCTCCAACCCAGCTCCATGTGCTGTGCCTGAATAAACTACTGTGGAGCTTATTTGTTTCCAGACTCATGTTCAAACAGCATGCTTGGGAGCCATAAACTGCAGAGTAATAAACTCTGGAGCAATAACCTCTGCAGTTTATTCAGGCACTTTAATAGCACATGTAAATGTGTTCACAGAGTGCCATGTGTTGTTACAGACATGCACTTGTGTCTAGAGAGAAAATTGCATAGAGGCCACCACCAGAGCATGGTCCTGAACAAGGACCAGTGCCTACCCAGAAGCCTCCTATAGGCTCATGTACTGGCAAGTGTTAGTATTAGGATGGTATTTTATACCGTTATGAAAAGGTGCTCCAAGAGCTCCCAGTCCCATGCCCCTTGTATAGTCTTTTGTTACAAAAACCTGTCCCAATCTCTGCTTCCATAGTAGCTCCCTGAATTCCTCTTACAATTGTCATTTACAATTGGCTTTCTTTTCCTCACATCATAGCAATGTCTGTATAGGGAGATTCCTGGGGCAAACTGGTTGCCCCTTCAAATCTAAATGCTTGCAATGACAGTGAAAGAGGTGGGTGGATGTTTGGTTTGTGTTTGTTTTGTGGGGAGCTGGATGGGGCTGGAAGTGAAAGAAACAAATTCCTTCATCACATCTCTTAGCATTTTCTGGTATGCTATGCTTTTTCATTCATGAGCATCCAGAGGTAGTAGGCAAAAATGAACAGTACTGAGTACATGGTAACTTTTCCCTCCCCACACCTCCCTTTTTATTTAAAACTCTGCTTAAAAATGTTTAGTAACTTTGGCCATTGCTAGGAGAGATGCATTTCATAACCGAGTCTGCCTTATCAGGTGGGGTTTCCTGGTGTTTTTCAGTCTGGGTGATGCATTAAGGGCATCTATTTTTAGAGATAACTGTGTGGAAAAGAGAAGTAGAATTTCAGGCCGGTGCAGAAGTTCCTTGAATCTATGCAGAGAGATAATTCTTAAGAACTTGGTGACAGCATCACATCAGTGAGTGGAGGGAACAACTGCATTAAAGAACCGGACTGGCAGTATTTACCCTAGCTGCTTACTTGCCCGAATGACTAAAATTGCTTCTGTGTGAGAGGAGGTTTTTTTGGTTTTGGAGGGGTTCGGATATCACTTTTCCAGAATATCAAAAGATGAGAGAGGACATTATTAAGTTGCTGAAGTTAATGTTATTTTGATAGCTGTGAACTGACCCCCTCAAACTCTGTTGTCAAGGGGTTTAGTGTTTTATCTCTTTAGAAACTGAATGCTCAAGAGGACCTTTGCCAAAAACCCCCCCCTCTCTTGTCTGTGAACACCTTGCATGAAAATAGGCTTGCAGAGACAAAGCCAAGTTCTTATATAATGGATCTCTTACTCTTAACCCTGACCAGTGTTGTTCTCATAGTTCACAATTCCATTGTTCTGTAAGCGTTTGTGTATTGTAGTGAAAAGAAAAACTGGTTTTACAGGCTTGGCAGTTTGTGTGTGGAGAGCATTTTTTGCCTTGCATAGTATATCCTTAGAGGCATCTGATCATGCAACTGTAGATGAAATCAATGAGGCATTATTCCAGAACCTCTCATGCTTGTTCTGTGTGTCTTGGGGTCTAGAGTCAGGAGGAAGTAGGAGAGAGGATATGGATTCTGCCCTTATCCTGAGCCTGTCACAATACAGGAAATTCAAAATTCTTCCTAGCTATGAATTAATTGTCCCTATGCTTTGCCTCACACTTTCTGTCAAAGCAGTAGTGAGCTCAGCAGACAGCAGCTGCTGAGCTAGAATACTGTTTCCTCCATTGCTGTTGCCTCTGCTGGTGCAGTGTGGGGTTAGGTGCTGTCCTTCTCCAAGAGTCTCCTGTCTGTAAAGAAGATCTAGTTTCTAGAATGGAACCTCAGGAGGATAATAGTACTGGCAGGCACCTTTATGGAGTTCTGCATAGCAAGGGTGTGACACAGGTAAATTACTAGTTCTCTGGTGTGCATGCTTTGCAGGATATGCTGTCACCACAGCAAGCCAGTCTTATGAATGCCCAGCTATGCAAGTAGGCTAGGGATAGTGTTTTTATGGTCAGACCGGTACCGGCTCCAAGGTCTCCCTCCAAATAATAAATCAAATGAAAATGTGTTTCTCTGGCCTGGTAATTGCACGTCAGGAGACTTCCTTGTCCTGGCAATCTGAAGCAGCCCGCAACTAGACAAATTAATGGATGATAGATCTGTTAATAGCCATTAAACAGAACAGTCTGACATGTTTCCTTTGGCATGTTTAAACCAATGATGGTGGATGCTAGGGAAGCCAATGAACAGGGGATAGATCACTCTGAGTATACCCGGTTCACTTATCTCCCTTGAAAGCGTTTGCTTCTGCCACTGTCAAAGATGGGATCCCTGACTAGATGGACCATTGCTCTGATCCAGTATGTCACTTTCTATGTTCTTACAAGGAAAATGAGATATTGAAAAGGGTGATGTGAAAAGCTATCTAGCTGCTGGGGTGTAGAGGAGAAGAGGGTGAAGTGTGGAGAAGGGCCATAAGGCACAGGTATAAAGGATTGTGGGAACACAAGTGGAAGACTACCTGTCATTGTGCCCTGTATCTCGTGACTACTCTGCACCACTGACTATTTCTCTTAAGTGTTATAGATCATAGTTCTGGGTCATTGACTAGCTGGAGCTTTGGCCTCCTTCCACAATCCCTCCAGATAGAACCTAAAGGCAAACCAACTGGCGCCCCAGAATGACCACAGGATATACAATTCTCATTGTTGCTTTTGATCTATTGGTTAGAATTCACTGATCTACCAATAGTGCAGTTAAGTGAAAAGCTTCTTAATGGCATACAGTGGAAATGCCATACAGAGTCATTCCCCAATGGCAAAAAATGAGGCTTTTGTGACAGTATGGCTGGAGAGTGGGGCTACTGTGCAACATTCCTGGACCCTCAAGGCTTTGAAGATGAAATTCCTTTCTGTGGCCATCAAACTGATGGTCCAGAGAAAACAAAGCTGGATTAGAGCTAGGGAGGCTTCCCTGACGGGTTTTTTGGGTTTTTTTTTAAATACTGCAGATGTTTTAATAACTCTAAACCATATTCCCAGTCTGGAATTTATTAATTCTAAATAGCAAGAGAAAATAAGAACACCATTCCATCCCCCTGGAAATAAACATATTGGTCTTCCCAGAAATGGAAAGTTTTCTCCCTGCACTAGAAAATTCAGCCCCCTCTGGAGGGGGCTGAATTCTCCCTTCTATTATGGTCAGTGTTAGGACTCAAGGAGTAATTATATAAAAACTTAAAGTTTTGTCCTCACAAGTTTCTGTTCGTGCCTTGTACAACCAGATACTCTGAAGAATACAGAGCAGCCAGGTAGTGAACCTATACTAATATAACAGGGTAGCCCAATGAGACTCTGGCCTGCCCAGTCTATAACAAACATGTGGAAAAAGTTAACCATAGGAAAGGTACTCATGGTGTTAGGGAGGCAATTTGTCAGTGCTCTGAATGTGAAAAGTGTAATGCTAATCACCTCAGTCTTTTGTGCCATATTCTGCAGTGTAAGGGACAGCAGAAACACCAGGTCCCAGTTGGTGACTTGCCCTGCAAATTTTTTTCTAGGCCATTTGGTTTCAAGAGTGGCCTCTCACAATACAAGAGAAGAGAAGAACACATCTAGCCTTACCTAATGAACAAAGAATATAAGCAAGCCAACTCAAGAGTCACTTTAAGAGAGGAATAAATAAAAGCTGCCAGTTGCCAGAGGAAGAAGTGTTATTTGTTGAACTAAATAAAAGGCTCCTGGGAGCAAAAGATATCAGCAAAGAGATTAACATGCTATTAATTTCTAAAACAGCTAAACCAAGGGTGACCAGCCTGCACCATGGGTGCCACAAATGGCACAAGCAGCATCCATGTGTGGCATGTGGCAGATCCGGGAGGGGACAGACAGCACAGTGACACATAGGCCAGGGAGCAGAAAGTAGAGCATCAGAGCAGCTGGGAAGCACAGGACAGGGAACAGAAAACTGAGTAGCATATCAGGCAGGACAAGGGGATCAGAGTGGCACTTGGAGATGATGGGCTTACTTGTGTCATACCTGCCAAAAAGGTTGGCCCTCACTGAGCTAAAAAAATCAGTGATGAAAAGAGAAAGGACCACAAGGAAGTCCAGCTGAACAAGAAAGGGTGAAGAATGCAACTAAATAAAAATTATCACGTAGATATTTAGCATGCATCTATAAAAAAGAGTCTATAGACTTGCTGGAGAGGTGGGACTTTTAGCCAAAGAAGCAGCAGCTGTTTTAAAAGCATAGATTCAGGGAGACCAAAATAACAAACAAAGCTGGAAATAACAAACAAATCAATAGTGGAATCCACAGCAATAGCCATCTTATCTTCGTTCTTATGAGAAGCTGCTGTCAAAAAATTAAAAACAAAGACTATAGACACCAGCAAGCCAAAAAAGCTATGGATGACTAAAAGAGTGATCAAGAAGGGGGTGTGCTTGAGATTTCCGTACGTCTTTGAGACTGACAGAGAAGTTGGCTTCCAACATTTTAGATACTGTATTTATTTGAACTGAAGGTGAGGTCCCTCTCACATTCAATGTACAATCAAGGAAACAGACAGCTGCTGCAGCTCCAGGCTCAGTGTCAGAGTCAGAGCCACAGCTACTAGCTTCCCCACAACCTCTGCTTCCCACACATGCCACCACCACTTACCCCTGTCATAGCTCTGGCTTGGGCTCTGGCCCCTGTCCAGCCATGCAGTGGTGGGTGAGGGGAACAAATTTAAAATGACTCTTCAACAACTAGATTCTATAAATGGAAAAATTATAAAAAATTAATAATTTTTCCATGTATAGCTGGGTTGCTGGGCCAGTTTGTGGGTCAGACTGAAACTGCCTCCACCACCACTTCCTCTCTCATGGTGCTGTACCATATGCCACACAGTGCACACTGGCTCCAGGGCTTCCTGTGCACAGGCTGGACCCAGTATTGCAGGCAGCACGGGTCAGTCTAGGGTGCTACATACAGCCTGTGCTCTCGACCCCTTGTGTCACATGCACCACCAGATGCAGCCTGGGTGCTGTTAGCAACACATGCCCAATACTAGTCCCATGTGTACAGCAAGCCCTGAGGCTGGCATTTACTACTTGTGGCACATGGGGCTGGACTGGCTGTGTGCCCTGCACATAGCACAGGAGGTCATGCCAGGGTACGTGCTGCATATGGTACCCTTCCAGGCCAGTCCTATGCACTGGCTCCAGCATCTCCTGATCTGGACCAGCCCCAGAGCCAGTGTGCAGAGCCACTCCAACACAGACAATGTATGCAGCGTGCTCCCTGGAATGACTCCCTGTTCTGTGTACAGCTTGCATGGTGCTCAGTGCAGCCCACATGCTGAATGCCGGGGCCAGCATATGGGGTTAGTTCGGGGACCTATGTATGCCCAGGCTAGATCACAACAGTGAACTACTGGAAACTCCAGGACTGTCTAAAACTAGGCAGAATTAGATTGCCAAGTTGATCAACAGGAGTATTTTGCTCTTTTTATTTATATATTGAGCATCTTTGCCAGTGTTAGAAAAATCTAATCTCTCTGCCAAGGAAAACTGATACACCAAGTTAAATTCAGCAAAACTTCATAGCTGGTTAGAGACTGTCATTCTCTTGTGGGTAGCTCTATAAATTATCACAATATAGCTTTATTTGGACTTTGGGTTGAACGAGCCACCTGGGGTTCTTTTCCTGTATATACAAAAAGGATACCTCCTATAGGTTCTAAAATAGCCATGTAAGGAGACAAGTAGCAGCTGAAGTGGACGAATACTGACAACCTCAGCAGAGCTCACAAGCTTGGCCTGTACTTATGCTGGGAAAGCAAATACAATCTTTGCCACTTCAGGTGCAGACAGAAGTGCAGCTCTCTCTGTAATTCAGAACACTCTGCAGGAACTGTTCTGAGTTACAGTGATCCCCTGGACCAAACAGAAATTCACTGTTGGTTCCAGAGGTGAGGGGAATCTAGCTGCTGGCTGCAAGCCTACAGCTAGTTTCCTCTAGCAATGGCCCCTCCTCCCTCCAAGCCTGTCACTGTTTTCAAAATGGGAGGGGGAAAAGGGAGCAGAGGGAACTCATTCTAGGGGTTCCCCAGCCAGTACTGGAGGGTGGGGTGGGTTAATTAAAGCCCCTCCCCCACCTCAGGGGGCTCCAGTCCACCTGCCCCACCCTCCAGAGGGGGCTGAATAAACCCCAAACTAAACTTCCCCATCTCCCTTTCCTCCCTCCCATTCTGAAAACAGCAACAGGCTGGGAGGCAGCACAGACATAAGTTACAGAAGATGCTATGTTTTGAAACATAATCTGAACCCTCATGCAATAAGGGTATGGTAGGATCACAGTCATCACTTTGGTGCCAATGGCATGTCCTGCCTGTCTGAACTTTGCCACACTGGGGTCTACTCACCCGCCCCAACTTGTTGTTACACAAGGTTTTACCTGGAGGAGTTGCTCAATGGTCTTCCTTGGAACCTGGTCAACTCTGCTGGTGCTTCTTCTGTGGGGCTTCTCCTCCCCTATACCCACCCCTTTCCACTTGGGTGGTAAGGATCAGCCTCTGTGGTGTTGTGATAAGGGTGCCTTTTGCTCCTGCAGTTTTGCCCAGCTTTGAGGTTACCCACAGGGGTATGGCTGCAGCTTCACTAATCAGTCAAAATAGTAAACAAACAGTATTTCAATGAAAACAGCTCAAATGATGTGGTGGGAGGGCAGTGATCCCTGCTGCACCCAGAGCTCCATCTCGCACATGAGGCTTCCAAAGGCGTGGTTTACCCAATTCCCACAAGGTCCCATGTTGCAGTTGCCTCCGAATTTAACCTGTGCCCTGGGCTAGTGCCTGGCCACATACTGTAGTGTCCTGTCAAGTGTTCCTTCACATCTATGCGATACTCATGGCTAGGATACCTCCTAACTGGGAGGCTCTGTGTCCTTGGCTGCCCAGGTGGGGACAAATGGGTTGCCAGGTTCCCAAACAGGGTTTCCCCTCTTTAGGTTCCGGTGGTGCCCACCAGGCTGCTGTCTTCCAACCCCAGCTAACCTGAGTGCTTCTGTGGCTGTCGCTGCTGGTCGATGAGCACGGTTTGACCCATGTTTCTGGGCCTGTCAGTTGCTACTCCCTCAGTGCTGCCTGGGCTATCTCCCCCAGGTACCTGGGTGGTTATGCAGTTCTTGGGTTTTGTGGCTGCTGGGGCACGCTCTGCCCTGGGGAGAGTCCCCAGCTCCCGGGTAGCAGGAGGGCACATGCTCAGGCTCTTGCCAGGTGCTCTGGCGGCAATTTCGCCGGGTGAATCTCTCCAGCAGGGATGTGCTTGCTTCTTGTTGGCAGTGGGGCGAGCCTCTGGTTTCACTGCCAGTGCACCCCCTCATGGTCTACTTCCTGGGCTCCTTTTATGCCCAGAGCCACTAGACCTATCATCAGGGCTTCTCTCGGCTGTGTGGCAATGGCTGACTGCTCCATGGACTGGCCATTGGGACACCGGTGCCATGGTGAGTACAGTGTGAGCCTGCCACAGAGGGTTCGGATTTTTGTGGAATCACGCCCTTTTAAAGTGCTTTGCAGCCATGCACTTCTGTTTGTCACAGCTGTAGAGCACTTTCAGGGGCCGGATCAGGTGAAAATGTGTGCAGAACAGAATAGAATGCAGTTTAACAAGGATAAGTGCAAAGTGCTACATCTAGGGAGAAAGTATCACCACATCTACAGACTGGGAGATGACTTGCTAAGCAGCACAACAGCAGAAAGGGATCTTGGAGTTATAGTTGACTCCAAAATGAGCGTGAGTTGTCAATGTGACAAAATGATAAGTAAAGCCAACCGCGTTCTTTCAATATTTCTGTAATTAGAACCTTTCATGCATTAGAAGGTGCATCCGAAGCAGGACTAAGGAGGTGATAATTCCCCCTATGTGGCATTGGTAAGACCACAGCTGGAGTACTGCATCCAGTTCTGGGCACTGCACTTCAAGAGGGACATGGATAACCTTGAGAGGGTTTAGAGGAGGGCTACTCATATCATTATGGGCTTACAGGTTAGATCCTACAAGGAGAGATTGAAGGACCTGCTTCCCGGGAGCTCATATCCAGGACATAGCTGAGAGGATCCCAAAACTTATCTGGCCCACCGACCACTACCTTATGCTCCTTATCCATGTGGGCACAAATGAAACATCCAAATGTTTCTTGAAAGAGTCCAGAATAGGTGCCTGCACCGCTTCTGGAGGGAGTCTATTCCAGGCCTTGGGGGCTCGAACAGTAAAGAAGTTTTGCCTTGTGTCCAGCCTAAAACTGTCACAGAGGAGTTTATGACCATCGGTCCTTGTATCCCTTGGGGTGCAGTGGTGAACAGACGCTCCCCCAGATCCTGATGCACACCCCTTACGTACTTATAGGCAGCCACCAGGTCACCCCTGAGTCTGCGCTTTTCCAGGCTGAAGAGTCCCATGGCTTTCAGCCTTTCTTCATAAGGCCTGTTCTCTTGCCCTCTAATCATGTGCGTAGCTCTCCTCTGGACTCTCTCAAGCTTCTCCACATCCTTCTTGAATTGTGAAGCCCAGAATTGGATGCAGTACTCCAACTGGGGCCTCACCAAGGCAGGAGGATAACATCCTGAGAGTTCCTTGAGAAGCATCTATGGATACAAGCCAGAGTTTTGTTTGTTTTACCAGCTGCGACTTTGCATTGGTGGCTTATGTTCATTTTTTGGTCAGTCATGACCCCCAAGTCCCTTTTGGCCGTGGTGCTAGCGAGTGTAGCACTGCTGAGCCTGTAAGTGTGATGCGGGTTTTTTTCCTCCTCAAGGTGGAGTACCTTGCATTTTTCCGTATTGAATGTCATCATGTTTTTATCTGCCCATTGGTGGGGGGGGTGGGGGGGGGAGAAGGGAGGGCAGGAGGAGCAAGAAATAGGGGATATTCTTTTTACCAGGGCGCCCCTTGGGGTTACTGGAAACAATGGCCATAAATTGACGGAGAGCAGATTTAGATTAGACATTAGGAAAAATTTCTGTATGGTGAGGGCTGCCAAAATCTGGAATGGGCTTCCAAGGGAGGCCGTGCTCTCCCCTACCTTGGAGGTCTTTAAGAGGAAACTAGACAAGCATCTAGCTGATGTCATCTGACCCCAGCACTCTTTCCTGCCCAAGGCAGGGAAGTGGACTCAATGATCTACTAAGGTCCCTTCCAACCCTAAAAATCTATGAAATCTGTTCAAACTGTCATTTCTGCCTGTGCCCTTAATGTCCATGAGCAACTATTTATATTGGGGAAGTAGCATTAGCTATTTGTCATCTGTATAGAAATCAGTAGTAAAGACTCTGCTTATGCTGTGTTAAACACTCATGCTGTTTTGTCTAGACTTCTACCTGAATAGGTTTCACTACTAATACCAGCTGTGAAATTGACATCCCTGTCAGTTTAATTTCTAATGTCAATCCTGATTTTTATCATCTACCTTATTTAGCAAGCATAACTTTTAACCTAATGAGCCTGCTGTAAGCAGAAGGGACTGAATAGGAGCTGTGTGTGGTTGACAGGGTGGAGTGGAAAGAATGTGAACCTAGATGCATGCATGCCTTGCAGTGTACATATACCCAAAGACATATAACAGTATTTTAACAACAATATTTCTGTAATAGCAATGTAGATCTACGTGTCACTTTATCCAAGTGTTACTGTTTTGGAGGGGAGGAGAAGACATGGGGAAGATCTTTTGAGTAGGGAGAAGGATGCTTGATTAATTTTAACCACAATGTTCTATTATGTTGCAGTCCTTGGTTCATATATAGCCTGAAAATGTTCTTTCCACTCTGTGTCCCTGCTATTCCATGTACTTTTCCAGTTCCCTGTTACTCCCCTGACCATACTGCATAGTGATCTTATTAGGTGTCTATATACATGCTCAAGGATGTGGGAAGGGGGCATTTTAATTAGAGCAGTTCCTGGAGAGCTGCACTAATTAGAATGTCGCACAGTCATGTGTATTATGCTTCCATGCATTTAAAAATGGCCAGGGGATGCATTCAATGAGCTTTAGGTAAAGCACCCAGTGGCCATTTTGATGCCTGTGGGGGCTTATACATGGATGCTGCAGCTATGCTAGAGTGTTCTAATTAGAACATTTAGCAATTAATTGAGACTGAGCATGTGTATAGGCACCCTTTGTAACACCGCACCTTACTTCCTCACCTCCCACTGGGCTTTTAGCTGCTGTTACCCACAGAGTTTTAATACCAATCCCCACAATGAATGTTTCAAGAGAGATTTCAGAGTTGAAAGTGTTAATATTGTTGTTTGACTGGATAACTACCTTCAAATCATTTTAATTGTTTTTCTCTCCAGCCAGAATCTGAAGTAGAGACCAACGAACGTGGATTTAAGCAGTATGATGGTTAGTAGGTTGGGTGCTGAAATCTCAGCTGTATTTCACCTTTTTTGGACAAGGTAGCTCTCAGATGGGATTCTTTTTCATTCGTTAAGAAGACAGGTTAATGTGGTATGTCTGACAAAATTAAATGGGAAACTAATGTGATAGTGGATTTGTTAAAATGTGGTTTTAACAGGAAAGAGAAAATAGAATTTTTACAGTTTATAATCATTATGCTGGGCAATTTATTATAGTAAACTTTTTATTTTGCTACTGCACAGTACCATTAGCAGCAAGTAACAGTATTTTTCACCTTCTTTTCATAGCTTTTGATCCTTTGTTTTACAAATTGGGAAGCCCTCTCTTGGTCCTAAAGCAACTGCTGTGTAGCTTAGTGTAATAAGAAGGGTTGGGTTGTTCTGTGTTTATGGCTGGTGTCTAAAGTTTTGAGGATTGGGTGGCAGAAGATACTACAGATTACAATACCTGGTACTTTCCTCAGAGGCTAATAAAACTGTCTGTAGCAAATTTAGTTTCTTAAGCCCTGAAATTTCTTAGCTCCTCAGTCTGGCACATAATGCTGCCAGTTCTCTATTGCTTATAAGCACAATAGAAAATGTACAATAGAAATTCTTTTGAAAAGCATTACTGGTTGTGATTTCAGATTCAATGCCAATTATACCATTTTGCAATGTTAAATAATGAAAATAAACATCTGGGACCAGGTTTTCATACCCTTATTCATGTTGGGTAACACTTTTCATAAGTAGTCTTCTAACCCTTTTTGAGCTGTTCACTAAGTAACGATACACTCGACAAGAATATTAAAAAATAGCCTATAGTACATGTTAAATTACTGTCAAACAAGAATTAATATTAATATCTTATATATTTGATCTTAAGAGCTAAATGACCTTTCATTCCAGCATAAAATCTTGGCTTCTTTGGAGTCAGTGGGAATTTTCTTTGGGTTCCAGACTAATTTGGTGAGATGGGATGTAAATGAGTTTTTGGTTGTTAGATTAGCAAGAAGTCCAAACGAAGTATATCTTTTTTGTGTTTATTCTTCCCATTTGTGGAGCTGCATGTCATGATATGAAATGTTATTTATTGGGCCTAGGCCAACTTTCAGACAAAGGATCAACCTGAGCATTTCCTGTGAAAAGTGAACACCATGAACTTCAGTTATGAATATGGAGCCAAGACCACACAGCCCTCCCTGTGGGGTGGGGTCCAGGGTTTGATTTGAAATCCCCTTTGTGCTACACAGCACACTCAGTGAGCTCCCTGAGCTCACCGGCTCATCAGCTGGAGTCCTGTGTCCAGAATCCAGGGGATGAATGCTGCCCTCATGTTCCCTTACCTGCCATTGAATTTGGCAGCAGTGCAAAAGGGGAGGGTGAATGGAGGTGACATTTACCCTTTGGATTCCAGAGCTGTGACAGTGCAGGTTCTGGCAGAACCTGAAATGATGAGCTCAGAGAAGTCATTGTCCATTTGCTGCACAACCAAAGGGATGTATTACTGCATTCCCTGCATTCCCCTATCTCTGCCCCTGGCCCTCTCCAAGGGGCAGATAAAAATAATAAAAATTTGGGCCTCATCCCAAAGGAGTTACACTGAGTTCAGACTGCACAGACCAAATATGTTGCAGGCAGCTTTAGATACAAATTTGGGATCTGTATTCAGCTTTTATCATTGTAATCTGGACTCTTCAGATCCATGGTTTGTTTCAGGTTTCCTCTCATTGTACTAGTTTAATATCCTGCAAGTGATCTCCTGCAGCATTCCCTCTAAGCTGTGCGCGTGTGCAGCTGCACACAATAAAGAATCATGTAACACAATAACTTTTTAATGCCGTGCACACACTGGTGTACCAGTAGGGGGCCATGGCCCTTGGGCACCCGCCTGGGGGGGTGCCCATTCCCGAAGCAAGGGGGCGCTGATGCTCCCCCCCCACCGCTGCTGGCTTTGCATCTGGCCACTCACCACCTGCCCCAACCTGGCCACAGGCAGCTCCAGGAGTGGGGAGGGGTAGGCACACTGAGATACCCATGCGCACTCAGCCAGGATTGCTCATGGATTGCATTCTTAGAGAGAATATCGATCCCCTGTAATACCTGTAATTGCATTCTGACGTACTCACTTATGACATTAGTTTGAACCTTACATTTTTTGTTACTGCTATTTTTCATCAGTCATACCAGTTTAACTCCTGAAGGACCTGAACCTGTTCAGCCTCAGCAAGAGGAGGCTGAAGGGGGACCTGGTGGCTGCCTACAGGCTCATCAAGGGGGATCAACAGCAAATGGGCAGAGCTCTTTTCTCCCCAGCACCACCTGGGGTGACGAGGAACAATGGTCATAAGCTGATGTAGAATAGGTTTAGGCTGGAGATCAGAAAGCAGTATTTTACAGTTAGGGTGGCCAAAATCTGAAACCAGCTTCCCAGGGAAGTGGTCCTCACCCCTACCTTGGGCATATTCAAGAGGAGGTTGGATGATCACCTGTCTGGGGTCTTGTGAACCCAGCATTCATTCCTGCCTGTGGCAGGGGGTCAGGCTAGATGATCTGTTCAGGTCCCTCCTGACCCTAGCTACTATGAAACTATGAAACTCCTTGGTTTCAGTTTGCTTGGACAATGCAGCTAGATGGAGCAGCCTGGTAAGTAGTGCTGTTATTTGGGATTCCAGTACTAGATGGGATTGTCAACACTTAAGTAACCATCACATCGCTATTCATTCTAAAGTAATTCTGTTCCTTTTATTTAGTGCTAATTTTTAGATCACATATTATTAATCTTCAAAATTAACTGAGAAATATAATAATACTTAAAATTCAACTTTCATCTTGCTTTCTCTTCTAGTGCTTGATGCCCTTTACATAGAGGAAATGGTGAAAAGTATACATGCATGGATAGAAAACCCAACTAGCTCTTCTTTCTCAACTGGAGACTCAAAGGTCACACATGACAATCTGAGAAGTGCACAAGAAATTCACATTTTAATTGTTGAAGGCTTTCTCCTATACAACTATGAGTAAGACGCATAACAGCTTAACATTATTTGTAAAAGAGACGTAATGTAAACTATAAATATGGCTGAGTGGTGAGACAAAATGACCATGTGTTTTAATTGTAGGCCCCTTAATGAATTATGGAATAGAAGATACTTTCTAACCCTCCCATATGAAGAATGCAAGAGAAGAAGGAGGTAAGTTTATTTTAAAAGTATTGCTCACTGTAGGTCACCATACTCTTGTATACCTATAGGAGAGGGGGAGTTCTATTTTTCTGTGCATACTAATTGTAATGATTGGGACTTAAAAGGTTTGGCAGTGTGTCTTTCTTTTGACGCGTGCTTTGTGGAGTTTGTGAGCTCCATTTGTTAGCAGTTCTCCTTCTGTAGTTCCCATGGATTTAAAATGGTATCCTAACCCTAAAATATAAAGATCCTTCAAGGATTGCAGCCATGTAGTTCTAGGCATTGTACAGACACATAATAAAAAGACAGCCCCTCTCCAGAGAACTTGAAATGTAACTTAATCACTGTATACTTGTACTTAAATACTGTTTGAGAAAGGCCAAAAATAGATACAAATAAGCATTTTAGTTTTATGCTTCTCTAGACATAAGTACAAAATTGTATTGTTCAGTGGCAACATTGATTTGCAGTTACATTGTATGATTTAGAGAACTGGGTCAAATTCTGACTGCCATTGCTTCTGGAAAGCTTGGTTTCATTCGAGGTTTTTCTGGATGGCACAGATATTGGTGGTCAGAATCTGTTCAACTGCTTGCACAATTTCCTTGTTCTTAATTACCTACCATTTTTCAAAAGTAAATAGCAATTTTGGATGCCTTACTTGTGCAAAGCTACCCTGTCTTCTGCTTCTTATAAAGTAAATCAAAAGTATACAGAACATAAGTTTTTGTGAGATAGAGTTCACTTTGTTAGTTGCTGTAGTGTAAAAGGACATGCACAAAGCAGTATATAGAATGGGGAGTATGACTGGAATATAGAAGGCAGGAAGGGAGGCGGCAGTGCTGGGAGAGCCAAACAAGCAAAGAACCCATAGGAACAAAGTGTCACAAACACTAATCCAGGTAACACGGTAAGAATCCGTAATCCCCGTTTAAAACATTCTTAACACAAACCAGTCTATGGATGATTTCTTGTTCTGTAATTTCCCATTCAAGTCAGTTTTTAAAGGTGTGCAGCCTATGAACAGCTGCCCTGAGGTCAGGGTATGTCTAGGGAGGTTAAAGTATTCTGCCACAGGCCTTTGATATAGTAGCAGCTCAGAGCATGGTCTGAGTCTGGCTTTGTTGATTTGAGTGGCTCCTGTTTTGGGAGCATATTGTAATTATAATTATAGGAATCCCTCTTCCAGATCCTTAAAGTGTGTTGGTGGGATCAGAGCAGATACAGCTGTAATGCAGAGTTTGGCTGTCGACAGTGGATGTAGTGGTGTGTTTAGGCTGGTGGTGTGACAGTAGCTGTGATAGTCATTTGATTTCTGGTACAACATGGTGGCTGTTGCAAACCTTTGCTGTAGTGTCTAGGAAATGAATTTGCTGTGTAGAGTATTCCAGAGTTAGTTTGATGGCAGGGTGGAAGTTGTTAAAGTCCTGGTGACATTTCTCTAGAGATTTCTTCCCACGTGTCTATACAATGAAGACATCATCAATGTACCTTAGGTATATTAGGGGGAAGAGAGGGCAGCTGTGGAGGAAGTGGACCATGCCATGGTCCAAAACTAGGCAGTACACCTTTAAAAAATGACTTGAATGGTAAATTCTATACAGTGCTTTGTACACTATACTATACTTCTATACACTGCTCAACTTCACCCTAATATGGCTACCTATGTCTGCCTTACTTAAGACAATTTGAGAGTTTGATCTTTAAAGTATGAGAGCTCAGCACTTCTGAAAATTGATGAGAAGCCAAAATTGCTTATGTTTAAAAACTTGAAACGTGAAAAAATGAACTTTTAGTGATTTATTTTGGTCTTTCTTGTCTAACACATGAAATAAAGCTTATGACAGGTAACTTGCTTTTATCTGGTCTTTTACTTGGAATGATGCACAGAAATAGACCGGGTCACTACATAAAAATCACTTGGGCAGTATAATAAACCATTATGCCTGATAAGCCTCCTTACACGTCAACCAAAAGATCCACAGCTTTCCCCCACTTCAAGATTTCAGATAGAAATTTGTACTATAGCACAGAAGAGTATACAGGTGCCCACCAGAAAAAACATTGTAATATTGTGAAACTTGGGTAAGAAAGCAAATCTATTTTTCTGCAGTACCAGAGTCTATCAGCCGGCAGACCCACCAGGCTACTTCGATGGACATGTGTGGCCTATGTATCTGAAACATAAACGTGAATTTGAAGAAAAGATGAGCAACATTGGTATGGTGTATATCATCTTTACACACACACACACAAATTAGTGTTCCCCCTGTAAGAGTGAGCCAGGGGCTCTTGCTACTTTAAGGGAGAAGCTGAAGCAGGGATGTCACCAGATTGGGGAAGGTTACATATTATGGGCTAGCTGCAGGGGAGCAAGCAGCCAGGGACCCAAAAGCTGCATGTGCCTGTTGCAGGGCTAGCTGCCTAGCAGTAAGGGAGTAGTGCAGAGCCCGGGTTAGGCAGCAAGAACACTGGCATTAAGCTGCCCTGGAGGCTGAAGGGCCACACCTGCATCCAGTCAGGAAAGCACCTGGCCAGAAGCGGGTAGCCAGGGCATATAAGCCCAGGCCCCTGAGGCAGAAGGGAAGTCCAGCCCTGAACTCTGCGGAGAGTGGCACTCCTGCCAGCTCAGGCTGGGGGTAGTAGGAGCTGCAGGCCGTGGTAGGTACTCCCAGGGCAGAGGGAGCCAGAGAATGGGAAGATGGCCTGAAAGTGGTATGACGACCCAGAAGAAGGGACTTTGAGTTTAAAGTGGTTTGTTCTAGTTGATACTGGATATGGCTGTAAGGGGTGGAAAGGAGACCATAGCGGTGCCTGAGGAGCTTCTTATGATCCTGTCACACACTGGTCTCCCACCAAAAAACATTGTATATTTTTTTAGAAACTTGCATGGCATTTGTGCAACAGGTTTAGACCCGTTAGCTATAATATTTTAGTACTCTTTGTGGTAGGAGTGTCTTGTCTCTATAACATTTACAGCTGAAAACAAAACCACATTGGTCTACTTGGTCGGTGAAGTCCATGAAATGAGCGTGTGTGTGTGTGCTGTGATTAAACGTACAGTCACAACATGTATCCATCAGTGAATGCAGTAGATCAAAGTTTAAAGTGTAGATTTAGGTCTTGAATAAAACAAGGTTACACAGATTTCTCCAAGCGCCTGTTGTGTGTACATGTGCATTAATGTGCTTTAGTTAATGTTCATTTAATCTAGTACCTCCATTGTGAGGTACTAGGAAAATTCACATTAGCCTGTCTTAATGCACATTAACTAAAGAGCACGCTTTTTAAGTGACGCTTAATGTGTATTAGCCTATTTTAATGCACATTAATAGCACTGTTTTTAAAGTGATGCTTTAATGTGCATTAAAATAGGCTAATGCACATTAAAGCACACATGTAGATGCACCCAGGAATGGTAAGCTATGCAAAGTTATTAGTGAAGGTAAACTAGCATAAAGTTTGCTTGTGCTATGAGTCTGACCATGCAACATATTGGGTAGCTCCTGCAGGTTGTTGAACACTTTTGAATTGCACTGAAATGGGAGTCAATGACATACAAGACTTACCAGGATTAGGATTTAAGCCTTCCTTCTGATATTGGTTGATACTGTGCCAGTCTTATGTACCAAAAAGATTAGAGGTGAATTTCACTGCAGTGGAAATGGCCAGTGCATCAAAGACATAGTATGTAGAACCTCCTCCAGGCCTTCTCCATGGGGATGAACTGTACCAAGATGGGGAAATCTGTTGAAGTCTGTGTTTAAATTTATGCAAGTATGTGAGAGACGACATTGTGAAGAGAACAGAAACTATTACAAAAGCCTTTAGGGGCCAGGTCTACTTGGTCACTTGTAAAAGGATTAAGCTGGAATTACAGGGCATGTTGTCATACACTATCCTTATCTATACTCACCTGGCTCCCTTGAGACTAACCACTCGTAACACTGACTTACAATTGTTTTAAACTGTCTTGAAATACCTTTGCTTTAAACAAAACAAACAAAAATGCCCAGCTATGAAATTAGTGGAAGCTTTATATTTTAAAAGTGGCCCTAAGGGTATTTTTTTCACTGTTAGAGAATTTCTTTTACTTTACAGAGTTGCTGCTCTTTTCTCTTGAATGGAGCGTAAATACAGGATTATTGTTTTTCAGACTAGGAAATAAAGAAAGAGCTTAAGAATTGCTTGTTTGTTAGGACTGATTGATATCACTATGAGTGGTCAAAAGCCCATGCTGGACTTTTTCAAAATGCTGGATGTCTTTCCAGGAGAAGGACTATAAGGTTCCAGAAAAGTTGTATCAAGCTTACTTAATAACTGCTTACAACAGAATAATACTCAGCTACCTGTGGAATTGAGGTTGAACTCTTGTTGACAAAGAAGCTGTGGTCCCCAGTACCTGGGTAGTAGAACTCCTTGTAGATATAAGACTGCTTTCTGCAGTCCTCAATTTGCTGATGCTTTTGCATCTTTAGTAATAACTGAAAAAAGTGTCCCTTGCTGGTGCCATTATCTACAGCTAACTGTTGCTGATGGAAAGAAATAAATGGAGATGCATAATTTAAGTTTGTTTTCAGTGCCAGTTTTTGGTGTGTGCATGCATATGTGGATTACTTTGTTCTTTTAATTTAAATAAAATGGCCCTGGAAATCTGGGGCTCAAAATACATTCTTCACCCTAGCATCTGCTTATAAGGGAAGTTACCATAACCAATCTGAAGAATGTAACGGTGACATCAGTATTGTGAGATATACAGTAACTCGAATTAACTCTTCCAGCTCTTTGTAAAGGGCTACCATGTTCTTGGGAAACTATTTCTGCTGAATTGCTCAGTCTACCATAGTCCTGTGTTCTCTATCTTTTGGGAAGTTTGTGGGCCAGTAATATTTTTAGATTAGGCTCATATTTGGGGCTGGATTGATCCCCTTAATTGTGTACAACTGAAATGGTATTGGAGACAAATATTATTTCTGTCGGAACACTATCCACCAAGAGGTTCCACAGTGGGTTGTATTAAGAATTAAATAATATACAGATGTATTGAAAGTAACAAACTATATAGTATAATAATAGTTTGAAATCCTTCTTGTTTTCTTCTATCTCAGTTTATTTGGATGGTACAGAATCCCAAGAAGAGCTTTTATCACATATGTATAATGATATAATACAGGAGCTAGAAATACAGAAAAGTAAGTAGTTTTATGGGAAATTGGAATGGGAGAGAGGAGGCTCATATTAACAAAAATCTACATTAACATTGAGGAATAGAGAGACTCCAGAGTAATGATTTAAGTATGAGAAAGAAGATAAATGTAATATATGAGTTTTCACAGTCCTCAGTTCTTTGTTTTGGGTTTTATAAAACTCTCTAAATTCCCAAATTATTGCAAAGGGAGTGATCAATCAAGTCAAGCTAAGGTTCTCTTTTCATTTAGGTTTTTGCTACTTCTGAATATTAAAAAGGAAATAATTAAATGAACCCTGGCACTAAGCTAAATTGAGTTTGTAAAGAAATACAAGCTCAATCATTTTTGAAGAGCTACAGGAGAAAAACAATTTCATGAAAAGGAAAGCTTGTATTCTTTTTAATAATTGGTACCAGAAGTCCAGTGTGTAATTCTGTTGTGTGTAATAATTAGACTACCTTTGTGAGATTCTTGTGTTGCACTGAATGTATACCTACATTCTCTGCTCATATATTTTTGTAGCTATGTATATCTACATAGCTCTGTGCACACATTTTTGTATCCCTGGACACTGTCAAATTTTAATTTTCTTTTTTTAAAGCCAGTCATTAGCAACATTGTATTCAGGTATTTATATATTTTATGCCTTATGGAAAGTCTGATTTTAGTGGCCTTCTAAATAGTTGTGTGTGAACTTTACTAATAAAAACATTTAGAACAGAACTGGAGCAAAACTCAAAAGTAAGTTAATATCTTGATGGTGGCTTTATCCCAACTCATAGCCTATGTAACTGACAATCAGAAAGAAGGCCATCAGGTATCAGTTAATCACCTGAAAATAAAATGAAAATATAAATGAAAAAAATTAAAAATGCAGTCTGTCAAACTGTCTCCCATTGCTTTATGAATGAAAGAGAAATTGAATGTCTTTAATCAAGACTAGATGCTAATTTTAGCTTGTACCATGGCAGCTTCAGAGCTAGACATTAGGGCTGTGCAAAGCTTCAGGTGGTGATTCGATTCGGAAGAGATTCGACCCGATTCGGTGGCCGAATCTCCAAATCCGAATTGAATCAGGGGACCAATTTAAAGGTCTAAATCGATTCAAAGCTCTCTGAATCTTCAGCAAAGATTCGGAGAGCTTTGATGATTCAGAAAGTCCGCAGTGGCTGCAGCTGGGAGCTGCAGTCATTCCGAGCTGGTAAGTACTGGGGGTGGGGGAGGGGGAGCTGGAGGAGGGGCAGGGGACCATGAGGGGAACCCTGCCAGCCCCCCTGACCACCACCTGCTCCCCCAACCCTCCATGGCTGTCCCCCCACCCCAGCTTGATACTTCAAAAAAAAGCCCTGGTGCTCACCGGGTGCTGCCGGGCGGGGGTGATCTCCGCTGCCCCCCACACTGCATGGGGGACTCTGCATGAGCCCCCTCGACCCCCGTTCCCCTGGTCCCCCATGGCTGCCCTGCCTGCTTCGGCCCTTTAAGAAACAAAAAAAGCTGAGAAAAGCCCTGGGACTTGCCGCTCCTGGTGCAGCTTTGGGGCTTTGAGTGCTCCTGCAGAACCGCCCAAGTGGTGCAGGGCAATGGCAGGCAGCGGGGATCGCCCCCTGCCAGCAGGAGCAGTGAGTCTGGGGGTTTCTTCAGGTATTTTTTTTCTTCTTAAAGGACTGGAGCTGGCCCAGGCAGAGCACCCATGGGGGCACTGGGGGGGGGGTTGGGGGGCTTGTACAGAGCCCCCCATACAGCGTGGGGCAGTGGCGGGCAGCAGGGATTGCTCCCTGCCCAGCAGCACCTGTTAATCCAGTGCTTTTTTTTCCCCAAGTGCTGAGAGCTGAGGCAGGCAGGGCAGCCATTGCTGGGCTGGGAGAGGGACGGAGGATGGGCCTGGCTTGGCTGATTTGCAGATTCGGCTGAATTGAATCAGGACAGTGACTCGAATTGCCGAATTGTATCACTGTCCCCTGAATTGACTGAATCCAAATCCAAAGCAAGTACTAGCTGCTTTGCATAGGCCTACTAGACATGTTGATTGGGTAAACTTAGAATTAAAAGATGTTTGAAAGTTTTTGAGAGAAAGTGGTAAAAATCTATTTTAAGCCAAAATGTGTTTTGAATTGATTTGAGCATTAAGGGAAGAATTTCTAATCTAATCTTGAAGTTTGGACAGACAGTAATAATTGTGGTAGATAGATACCCTATAGTATCTGTGATCTGATGTCTCTATTTATATTTTCTTTTTTAGGTGAACAGGTCACAGCATAACATTTTGGAAGTTTGGATTCTGTCCAGTATTAAGTATTTTAAAGCAAATAAGCTCTGAGAGCCCAATAAAATGTGTTGAACTCAATACATCATCAAGTAGTTTTAGACAATATTTTTGGGCTTCTTCCCAAGAGTGATATTTCTAATCATGCAACACACTTCAAACTTGATTTAATACTTAATCATAAACTCATCTTATACCTAGAAAACTAGCCCTGAATATTTGAGAAATATTGTGTCATAAGCATATATGAAAGTACATGTGCACAGTAGAATGTGTAAGGAAACTGTTTTTCAGATATGATTTCAAAATGATTGCACGAGTAATATAGAAAAATAGAGGTAATAGCTGATAGAATCATATAACGAATATACTGTGGTTAAGAAGGCAGCAACTGTTTTAGAATATCATTTTTTAAGATCAGAGAGAGAGAAAGTTCTGCTTTCATATGGTGTTTCTCATACCACAGCAGGAATATTGTGCATGTCTTAGAGCCCTCTGGAAAGGAAGAGGATAGATTATCTGAATAACAATTGGGCTACTAGAAAGAATTGGAAGATATTAAGAAGCATAGTTGGAAGGGCAAATAAATTATCAAGATTAAAATTTGCGCAATCTGGAAAATGGAGGCATGAGATTTTGGTTGACAGATGCATGAAAATATGAAACAAAATGAAAAGGTAGGAAATCTCACTTAATTACAATTAGAATTTAACATACTTTAGAATGCAGAAAACAGATCAAGGATTTTATAAATATAATAAATGTTTTATTTATATAAGCAAAGTTAGTTCAGTTCCTTAGTTGGTCTAAACAATGTGGTTTTTCTTTCCTGCTCTTATCTCTTAACCACATTTCTTCTTGTGATTTCCGATAAATGAGAAATATGTCTTTCCTTTTCCTTTGCAGCATTCTTTTATGCATTTATGAGCCACAATACACAGAGAGACAAATCATTTGAAATAAAACATGTTGAATATTGCCTAGCTACTCTAATCTTAAAAGGATCCAGACTATAAAAACCAACTAAAGTTTTCATCAGCTTTAAAGGGTCTATGATTGTCCACTTTCAGACATTTAGGCAGTGCAAGGACATATGGTGTTCAGATAGAACATAAGCTACTAAAACACCCATGGAATACCTGTGCAGACACTTAAATCATGCCAATAACATTTGCCTTTTCCAAAATCTTATTGATTATATTAAAGGCACCACTAACAGTAAAAAAGGAAGTGTGGGAGGGCTGGGTTCTCAGTTGTTCTCATTAAGGCTCCCTACCTGGTTATTCAGATTGCTCTAGCCTTAGATTCAAAGCTAATAGCACAATCCTGACTAGTTGAGAGAGACTATAAGGATTAACCATTTAACAGTTTCCCAAATGAGCCCACTATATGTACGATAGACTTTTTATTTGCCTGAAGACTATACTTATAAGCTGTCGTGACCAATTGATTAATTTGCTATACAGCCAGCAGTAAATTGAAAAGATGTTTGTGGTCATACATTGTACTTCACTGGAATCTGATGTGTTTTAGTGCAACTGTATAGAAGTTTTATTTGAAGAAATATTTCCTAACGCTGATACTTGTTTTACAGTTTTATGAACAATAAAAGTTGCTTTATTTTGTATTTGCCCAGATGGCTTGATGGAATGAGAAATAGCTTTACCTTTTTACTTTTTTCCTCCTGGGGCTTGGTGCAATCACATGACAGCAAAGCAAATGTGAGAAATTGTTTGATATCTGCCAGAGGTTTTTTTTTGTTTATACCTTGCAAGCTCTGGCCCTAACAGACTGTGATGTGTTTTCTTCTTGTATTGAAAAGTTCTTGGATAGAATCTCAGATAATGTCATATATATGAAGTGGCAGAGCAAAATTGTGATGTTTCTGGGCTTAATTATTCTTTTTTTTTTGGAGGACCATAATCTTGTACTTGGTCAGGTGCTAAGACTAACAGGCCTATTGGAAGAGAAAAACTCTAAATTAAATCGAGCAGAGGCATATTTAAGAAACTTTCACACAGAGCTCTGTTGAAGGAACTTGTTTAGTAGATGAGCAAGTGCCCACATTAAATTCTTGGCTTTATGTAAAACAGTGGGGGCTAACTTCTTTGGCAGGCATGCCACAGATTGGCCCTGCATTTTCCCCAAGTGCCTATCTGATCCTCTTCCTCTGCTGAATCTGCTACTGTGCTTTCTGCCCTTTGACTAGACTGTGTCTTAGTGGCCTTAAAGGTAATCTTTTAGAGAGCCAAGTTAGTGTCTGCTGCCAATACATTGGCTTTCCTGTTTTCTTCATAACACTATGCGGGCAGTCTTTGGTGGACAAAAAAGAGAAAAACAGGAATTTGGTGTATTCCAATCCATTAGTTTAACTATAGAGTCCATTTTTTCTTCTTTTAGCTGCTTGGGTATACAGAATTATATTCCAGTTTTACAGGCACCATAGCCATGGTGTCTTAGAAAAAATAGTGGAAATCTGAGGCCTGGTCTCTGTTTTTGTATAGCAGATGAAGAATACATTTAGACAATAACCAATGTGGATGGGTATAAACTTAAACAGGTATAAACTTGTATATAGAAATTAAATTTGCTAAGTTATCCATATAAGTATATGGTATAACTGTATACACAGTAGAGAGTTGCATCAATTTAAATACCTGCTTCTAAACTAGAATAGTTTAAATGGGTGGCAAAGCTGTTTGAACCAGCTCTAGGAAGATAGAGTTGAGTCTGCTGTTAATGGGAGCAGGGCTCTATTTTTGGATCTGTTACAGATAATTTCTGGACCTCCAGTATGTAAGATGTGTGGAACAATATTTTCTTTCTTTTAGACTAAAAGGAATTTTTATAGGGCTGAGTCACTGTCTTGTTTGATGTGTTCCATTCCAGAGCTTGGGGCTGTTACAGGGGAGGGAGGGAGGGAAGGAGGTTGTGCTGCAGGGGGTTGTTGGGTATGAAGACCTGAGAAATTAGTAAGTAGCATTTTAATTAGGCCTTTCCATGTTTGTTCCCCTTCAATAGTATGTACACTCTATTATACCTATCTCATTCCTAACTATTGCATCTCTTGACTTACTGGTATTTAACTATGATTTGTTGACTGTGAACTGGGCCCAGAGTCTCAGGACCTCTCAGTGGGACCAAAGCAGTGGAACAGCTTGAGACAGATCTCCCCCCTCCACCCCCCAAAAAAAAACCCCAACAAAAAACCAGTAAAGCAGCCTGTTGAGCATGTTTTAGAGCAGAGGTTCTCAAACTGTGGTCGGTGGACCACCACTGGTCCGCGAGCTCCATTCAGATGGTCTGCAGAAAGGTTGCAGAAAAATCGAGAATATCTGTACTTGTAAGGTAAGACTACTGATATTAAAATATGAGTTGTGTGCTTTGATTTATAGAACAAAAAAAGTTTATTAAGTGGTCCACTGAGACCCTCAGCAATTTTCGAGTGGTCCACGAAAAAAAAGTTTGAGAACCACTTAGAGGATACGGCAGGGGTTCCCAAACTGGTGCATGTTCCCCTGGGGGTATGCAAGACATCTGCGGGGTACATGGGAAAATTGTGTGATGGCAGGTTTAATTTTCATTGTAATAATAATTGACATTTAAAAGTTTAAAATATAAAATGCATGTTGGGAGGTGTACATGGGCAGCTGATAAATCTGGAAGGGCGTATGTAATAAGAAAAAATGTGGGAACTTCTGATCTAATGTATGTTCATTCAAATGTCGGTCAGGCCCTGCGGAATGATGCACAAGACCTTTTCATTCAACAGAAATGCCAAACCATCTCTCAAGTTTCTAGGAAAGGAAAATGCTTCATGTCCCTGTGACTCACGCTTTGCTACTCCATCCCATTACCAACCTGCTCATCACTTGTCAGGTGGAAATATTTTTGTGCCGGAAGTTTGAACCAGCTGCTTTCTTTCCTGTCTGGGATCTTCAGCAAGTTTGCCTCAGGCAATGCCACCACTGCTTGGAATATATTACTGCTCTTTTCCTTCAGTTAGCTCCTCAAAGGCCTACCAGATCTAGTAAATGGGTGAAATTTGAAGAACAAAGGTAGAAGAGTTGCTTGATATGCTGGAAAGCAGAAACAGTAGGTGCCAGGCAAGAGAAGTATAATGAGAGGATGAAGTCTAATAATAAAAGTTACAATTTGTACTTCGCTATGCTGCAGAAAGTAGAAGGAGACATCATCAGGAACATAATTGGTAACACTGTCCTCAAACTAATGGGAGGCAGGAAGCCACTGAATGGCTTTTAGTTCATCAATCTTCAAAAGGATCTAGGACAACTTTCTGCCATACATGCCAACACCCCCCCCCCCACACACACACAGAAGATGATAGTAAATTATGATAAAAGATCATAAGTGTTGGAGAAGAAGGGAAGGCAGGGAATACCATCTGAAGAAATTATCTACAATTAAAGCTGGAGCAGCCCTTTTCCCCCTTCCAGGTTTGTGTACCTCTTCTACATTCTGCCCACACATATTCCAGTTCTTCCCTTTCCTCAGTGCTGCTTCCTTTTGCCAAAATATGTTGCACAAGCAGTAAGACTTGCATCTGTTTCTTGCCACAAGTTGAAACAAAGGCCCTAGATAGAAATGGAATGTGCCAAGCCCAAACTTGGCTTACCTCTGTAAACTGCCACAGACAGGGATAGGCTTTCTTTCACAATTCACAGCAAAAAAAGCATCTATAAAGTGACAGTGTCCACGGTAATGAAATGAAGTAATGTGTCCCAGAAGATTTAGCATCAGTATCCTATTCTGTAGTGTGACAGCTCCTCCTCACAATAGGATAACAAGAGGAAAGTAATTTGAGGGTGGATTGCTGAGTAGTTCTGGTACATGAATGTACTGAGAAGTAATTTGACTAGATGCCCATTTTGCAAGAAGGTAACTATACCTATTGGTTTAAAATGGAGTTATGTTAACTAGTTCTTTGCCCTGCGGGCCTCTTCTTAGGTAGTGGCCTGTTCATTAAAATATCAGTTACAGATAAGCTTAAATTAGTATATGCCCAAAACTTTTAAAAGCACGGAAACAAGAAGAGGGAAGATTTATATAATTGTACGATACTATTCATAATACACTCTAACCCTCCATAAAGATTCAAATTCCATCTTTAACAAATAAAAAAAATATTTGGTTTCATAAAACTTGCACTTTGATACGGTAGCTTGTCTCCTTTGTCTGATCAAGGGCATGTTATAGGAAGGTGCTGGTGTTTTAAATGTTGTGCATGGAAGTTGCACAGGAGGGTTTGAAGTGGCAATTTGGAGGATTCATTGGGTAAATGCAAATGTAGGCGACTGGACTTGATGGGCCTGGAGGCCCTGTTCAGTCCTGTGCTCTTATGCCTTTGCTAGCAACAGACCAGCAGATTGTCACACAATCCAGTTATTTGGGGAGCTATTTGGCCTTAACACTGCTGAAGCCCTTGTAACATTCTGAGAAGTGCATGCAGATCGATTGATTTCCTGTGGTCAGTGTACTTTTTGAGTACAGAATCTGTTTTAAAGAGACCTCCTTTCCATGAAATAAAAAAACCCCATACCATCTCCTTAAAGAGATTAGCAGGATTTGAACCCTGTGATATTTAGATCCATAATATAAATTTCCATTACTTGAACTATAGAAGCACTGTCTTCTTTAGAGATGAGCGATGGGAGGAGGATTTAAGCCCCATGGCCCTAGTTTGTTTTAAAGTATTTGTAGAGTGAGCTCGGTAAGGCTAGGGCATGTCATTAGAGACCAACTGTTCTATTACAGGCTGCTTGGATTACATGAGTTTCTGACTGTACTTCAAGTATGAGAAACAGAAATATTTAAACCTTTTATTTTAATGTTGGCTATTTTAAAGTACTTAACAACAATCTTTGGTCTGCCTTTTTGGGTTAGAACTGTATTTTTAAAGCTACCTTTAGGACTGTTTATACTATACAAAAATTAACTTTATTGTAAATGAACTGGCTACACCTCCAACCAACCTCAGTAAATAGTGTCTGTCTATTTTTATGTTATTTCTCAGCCCTCCTGGCTGGCTAGGTAGGCAAACCCAGAGATTTTTTCCGAAGAGAAATTCATGGTTGTAAACACCTTCTGGCCTGTTGGGGTCTTTCCAATGGAAGACCTGCTTTATTCATGGAATCATAGGGCGTTTACACATGCTCCTGGGTGGAGGGGGAGGCTGCTTTAATTCGAGTGCCTGCCACATCATACGTAGTCAGCATCTCGCACTTCAAAATGGTGGCAGGGCCACTTTAGCTAAGCTCATCTGATGAGCTTTAGTTAAAGCACCCCCACCATTTTGAAGTGTGGGAACACTGAGTACACATGCCAAAGCTACTGGAGGGTGCTAATAAGTACACTCCAGCAGACTCGATTAATCTGTACACATTAATCCCATAATCATTAATCAAGTCTACTCCCACAGTTTTGAGTATTCACGCTTCGAGAGAAGGTGGGGTACAGTTGGAAAATACCCCCCATTGCCCACCTGGCCCTGCTCATGCCTCTCACTTCCCCACCTCCAGCCTTGCTGGTGCCCCTCACACACAGCCCCTGCTCCCCCAGGCGTGCTGGTTTTGCCAACCACAGGAACTTTCAGGAACCTAACCACCGTGGTTGATGAGGGAAACCTGTATATCCAATTCCTGGAGATCCCAGGGCAATCCTGGAGAGTTGGCAACCATAATGTGTACAGGTGCCCATACACACTTAGGGTTGGAAGGGACCTCAGGAAATCATCTAGTCCAGTGGTTCTCAACTTTTTTTTGTACCAGGACCCATTTGTAAACATTGATGGTCAGTCCCTACCCAGGGCCCCTCACTCCTGAACTGCTGCCCCTTTCCCCCAGCCCCCAGTGTGTGTGTGTGTGTGTGGGGGGGGCAAGCAGCCCCTTGCAGGCTGGAACTCTGCTAGCCTACAAAAGAAAAAGCCACATTTTTTTCTCCTTTAAAGGATAATCCATTTTTAAAGTTTGTTTGTGACCCATATGTTCTTGTGATCCAGGGTTTGAGAAAAACTGGTCTACTCCAATGTCCTCCTCAAACCAGGACCATCCCTGACTCAATCATCCCTGCTCCTGTTCACTAGGCCTCTAGTGGCAAGTCCCAGCTGCAGAGGTTGGGGACAATCGGAGGTTTCTAGACCGGTGGTTCTCAGCCTTTGGCACCCTACATACCCCCTGCCGATCAATGCGGCAAAAGCGAAACTGTAAGTCTCACCGTGGCACTTTAGATTTTTGCCGCCATGAGCTGAGTCCCACCTTTTCCACCATGGCCCGGGGCAAAGAAGCCTGCATGGGGCCTCCCTCCTTATCCCCCGGCACACTGATCCTGGGGACTGAAAGCCCCGGCGCACCGGACACAGCAGGAGAGGCAGCAACTGGAACGTCCAGCCCAAGCAGGCAAAGACCAAAACACAGCACCTGCATACCCAGCACGTATACCACAGGTTGAGAAACACTGTTCTAGACTAAGGGTGTGACTGCTCCAAACTGGAGCTGGCACTGACAACTATCAGCATCTGCGTGGCCATAACATAAGCCATAACAGGCACTAAGCAGGGTGACCACCTTAAAATGGGACACAAGCTGTCCTGGAGTCATGCAGCCTGGGACCGGGACTGGATGATCCCATTCTGGGACTGCCTTGCTTAAGTAGGGACAGGTGGGCACCCTAGCACTAAGTGAAAAGGAAAGAGACATTTTGGTGGCAGTCATGAGCAAGTGGTGCCTCCCAAGTCAGGGGGACACCAGATCACTGACTGGGTGCAGAGGTCCCCCCTGGCGGATCACCAAGCCCAAAATCACCAGCAGTGAAACAGAGGTGCACTTCTACCAGCACATCTGGTTTCGCAGCTGGCATTTCCAGGGAGTGCACCCACATGCACCCCTTGCGTGTCATCAATGGTGGCAGTTCTGAGTATTTATTTGCAGGGATCCTGGTTTTCTCCAATTAAAAAAAAAAATCCCCAATTTTCAGATTTAAAAAAGTAGCCCCAAATAGACATTTTCCTGTGATTAAAGTGAAATGCCACTAACATATATATATATAGTTGTGTTTCATTTTAATCACAGAAAAATGTGGATTTGGGGTTTCTTTTTTTAAACTGAAAACTGGGGATTTTTTTTTTTTTTTTTAAATCCAGGAAAACCAGGATCCCTGTTTATTTGTCATCCGGGACACCTTGTACCAAGGGAGCACTGCACTCTGAATAGACCATTGCTCTATTTTTTATCCTCTTCTTTTTGGAAGGTGAAGCTGGTACAAAAGCCCCTGCTTGCCCACTGAGTCAGGCTGGCAGGGCGCAGCATCCCCAGGCACCCCTGGCTGAGCATCACTGCCCTGGCAGTCTGGCCATAGAGCGGTCCCAGACCAGCTCCTCTCCCGGCTCAGACCCAGGCTGCCGCTCTCCTCAGTGCCGTTACCACCCGCCTCCAGCAGGGGCCGCTCCAACCCCGAAGCGCTCTCCCCAGGCGGTGACGGTCCTGCCCATCATCATTCACCGTCTTCTCGCGAGAACTCGCCTAGTGGGAAGAACGCGCCCGTGGCTGGCACTGCGCCTGCGCCGAGCCTGGCGCACTGGCGTCAGCCGCGGCCGCTTCGAATCACATGACAAGCGCGCCGCGAGAGCGAGGGGGGCGGGGTCCGTGTGTGCCCGCCTGGCCGGAGCCGGAAGCGCGCGGGGGAGAGCGTTGCGGCGGCGGTTGAGGGATGTCGGCCGCGTGCGCCGTGTCCCGGAAGGCGCAGCCCCAGCTGCAGCCGCGGGGGGAGAAAGACCCGCCCGCCAAGGCCATGCGCAGGGCGCCCCGGCAGGGCCGCGGCGCTGGGGCAGAGGAGGAGGGGGCGGTGCCGCCAGGCGGCGGCAGCAATGGGAAGGCTCCGTTTTGCGGGGAGCAGCGGCGGCAGCAGGAGCCGCGCGCGGCGGGGGCCGAGCTGGAGGCGGAGGAGGAGCGGCTGGAACGGGAGCACTTCCGGAGGATCATCAACGCCTTCCGTTACTACGGGTACTCACTGGGCCCACGCTGCTTCGCGCCCTCTCCTCTGACAGCCCCCCGGGGTTCCGACGGCGCCTGCGCCACTGCCCCTCCCCGGGGCTGCCCAACCCTGAGCCTCTGGCTCCCTCACCCCTCACTGCTGCTCGTCCACATGCTGGGTCCAGCCCGGGCAACAGTGGGGGCTCCAGCAGCCTGCTCATCTCATCCCCAACCTGACGACCTGAAGCCACCCCTGTTGCTGCTGCCTCTGGGTTGGTGCCAGAGCTGCTCAGATCCAAGCCGAGGCTTTTATTTCCTTCTGTTGAAGATGGCGGTTTTCGTCTTGGATTGGAGTAAATCCGGTAGCTAAGGCAGTGCTTCCCAAACGTTTTCCTCAGAGCGACCTCATATATGACCCTATTCCTTCACTCCCAAACCACAGCTCCCCTGCCACCCCATCTGGGGTTGGGACCCACAGTTTGGGAACCGCTGTATGGCCTTTCCAGAGGAGTGAACAAGGGGAAAAAACCCACCCCTGAAACGAAGTTCTTTCTTTTTTGTGTAGAATGGAGAAATCCGTTTCAGCCATAAAGAACAGGCTTTGGAGGTGCAGCAAATTCGTTTCTGTGTCTGTGCCCTTTTTGTTGCAACTGCCAGACCTTCGGTTGCTCCAGGCTCATAAAGCTAATTTAAGATGTTGTCACCCTACAGAGCAAGTGGGGGTTTTTGGTTGTTTGTTTTGGGAGTTCGTGTGTTTTAAACCCGATCCACGGAAGTAATTCCCCAGACCCGCTATGCTGCAGTGGCTTTGTCTTGATAATGGAAGGCAAACATGTATGGGACCTTTAGGCTGGCATGGAGGTTTTGACCTCTATCGCTTGCTGACAGTTTTAACTTTTTGAAGGCTGGAATAAAATATTGGGCCTTGATATGGGCACCTGTGACATGTATGGGAAACCAGACCATGTGATGCAGGGCGGTCCCAGCATCTTTGTCATTCAGTTGAAATATCACCAGTTGAAAAATTAGTGTCAATAATGCGGTATCTATGTCTAAACTGTAGGGAGGTGGTTGGCATCAAAGGGTCTCTCTGGAACTCTGGCTGCACAAATACAAAATTAGGAAATAAGAGGATCTTAACAGCCATGCTCTGAGTGAAATTATTCCGCAGATCAGTAGAATGAAATGCTGCAAACTAGAAGGCTCTGTAAAACGTCCTTAAAATGTCGTGCTTTGAAAATATAAGAACAAAGCCATGTTATCTTACACATTTATGGTGTGAGTATTTATTAGCACAGGCTTAATTCATATTTAACAGCTAAGAGCCACACTATAAAGATCTACATTTATGCATTTTTGAGTAGTGTTCATGTCTTTGGATTTTTCATCCTGTGAAAAGTTAAGCACGCTTAAAAGTTTTGTGGGATTATGGTGGCATTAATGCAAATGGGTCTTGTGATAGTAACCGTTTTATTAAAAAGTTGTCTTGTATATCATAGTTCATAATAATGTGCTCCTTATTTTTTCTGTGCACAATTGTGCACTATTTCCCAATTGTGTGTATTCCAAAATCAAGAAAAGAGATTTTAAAACATAGATCTCTCTGTAGACCAGCACCCCAATTGGTTGTGCATAAACCTGGGGATTTTAGCTATGCATGTAGCAGTCTAAAATAACCAGGTAGTCTGTAAAAATGTTGTGGAATTGTTTCTGATCTTGATTGGAGTATGAAATTAAAAAAAAAAGGCAAATTAAGGTACAGCATTTGATCATCATACTATATTTAAGTATGCGTTCTCTGCATTTTTCAAGATCATCATATGCATTCATATGCAATTTTATGTGATCATCATATTGAAGTATGCATTCTCTGCATTTTTAGTTCATGCTGACAACTTTAACTCTCTTATTTTCTAGAACTAATATGCATGAGCGAGTGAACAGAACAGAGAGACAGTTTAGATCCCTCCCAGCCAACCAGCAGAACCTACTTCCTCAATTTCTTCTTCACTTGGACAAGATTCGGACATGCATTGATCATAATCAGGAGATACTACAGACTATTGTGAATGACTGCCCACATATGTTTGAAAATAGAGAGTATGCAGAAGATGTATGTTAAGATTTTATTTTTGTATTTCATATTTCAAAAGGAAAAATGTTTGTTTGGGTTTTTCTTTTTAACCTTTACTGTTTTCACCTGGTGATTTTAATTTTTCTTTTCTGTCAACCCATTTTTAAAAAATTTTATTTTCCTATTTGCTTACATCTCTCCCACAACATTTGCATGTGTTGCAGGATTAATCAATGACTAGCACTTTTTTTTTTTTTCTCCAAATAAAGAAATCTTGTATTACTTTGTCCAGCAGTTTAAATAATCACTCGAGAACTGTCTGTGAGTCTTCTATGGCAAGTGTCAGTAATTGTTTGTATAGCACACCAGTGTAATAGAACTTTGGTGGAGTTCTAATTCCTTTGTAAGTTTGTTTTTGGGTTTTTTTTAAGTAGATTTTTAATTGGCTGCATTGAACATAAACAATGCTTTCTGTACCATTTTCATTTATAAAATTCTAAATCTCAGAATTTTAGATGTTAACTATTTTGGGCATTGTTATTCTGTAAAATTCAGTGTAATTTCCCCACTATTTGATAAACATTTTTCAGTGTGGCATATTTTTTTTTAACTTAAAAAAATGAAGTTTTGCACTTATGGAGATTAAGGGACTGGCAATGATGGAAACTGAAGTCCTCTTTTTTTGTATCCACAGGCTAGGTACAGTTCTGGGCAGCTCCAGTGTGAGCTTCTCCATGCTGCCTCATCAATGACCTGGAGGGAGATCCCTCTCAGAGGTTGTTCAGTCTCCATCCTAGCTAAGCCCTGGTCCTTTCCTGAATAAGGACTACAATTGTGCTCAATTAAGCCATATAATTTGTTGGTTTTCTGATGTGGACCCTGGTCTATTGAGGGCTGAGCTGAGACCACCAAACTCATTTCATTTAGGACTCTAACCTGGACTTGAGCCCTGGTCCCAGAGGTGAGAAGGCGAGTGCTTTATCAACTAAACCACCCATATAGCCCTTATAGCATGTCTGCGTTAAAATTCAGAACTGTGTTTGGGTTTTTTGGGGGTTTTTTTGCTAACTTTTCTTTACACTTTAAGCAGGGAAATGGGAAGATTATGCCAGCTTCAACATTTGACATGGATAAATTAAAATCTACTTTGAAACAGTTTGTCAGAGACTGGAGTGAAGAGGGGAAACCTGAGAGAGATTCCTGTTACCAGCCAATCATTAGTGAAATTATAAAGAACTTTCCAAAAGAGAAATGGTAAATAGTGTTTTGAATCTTGAGATTTATTTTTATGAAGGGCTTACACTTATACACTTAAAGGGGGTTTATAGGGTAAAAATAATTTGAAATGCAAAGTATAAAGTAAAGTTGCAAGTAGTTTTAAGTTAACTCAGAACATTTATGCTGTTGCAGAGAATAGTGGAGTAGGAAGTGTAGAAAAAGGAAGATTGATGTAATGAAATAATGACATGGTCTTGGGATGATATTGAGCATCCAATATTTTTATCATGTGACAACTTTTTCAAAGGACTATGGCTAATCCCATTGATTTAGCAGTAGCTAAGTAGAAGAAATCAAAAGTTCCAGGTTTGTAGCTGCCAGGGATGCTGTGGCAAGATCCATGTCTGACTGACTGTACCTGAAAAGAAGTTGTTACTGAACAGGAAGGGGAAATTTTAAAATTGAGTGATCCTTGATTGAAGGGGAAGAAGAAAGAGGAGACTCGTATCATCCCCACTATCATTTTATTATATTTAGAATTCTGTCTTGCAAACATTCAGGTCCAGTCTTGGTTGCAGACATTGGTTAAATTGCATCTTTTAAAACTTTTTATTGAGTGTATCTGAGGGCAGGATTAACTCTGAGGTGCTAGTTTGATCTGATATTACTTTAATATTACTTGTTAACATGGTATTCATGCAACTAGGGACTGAGAGTCTCAGTATAGCAAGAAGCTACGACAGGCCTTCTGCATAGAACCAGTGTCTGGAGGCAGATCTACAGATACTGTTTGGTGTTTTGTTCAGGTGTTTTGTGCAGACTGTCAACCATGGCGAACTCCGTGGTCGTGTCTTTTTGGGTTTTTTGTTTTGTTTTGTTTGTTTGTTTGTTTGTTTTGTTGTTTATGGTCAAATGCTCATGTCAGGGAGTTTACCAGATTTTTTTTTTTTTTAGTTTTTACTTTTTAAAACTTATCTTAGGTGATGCTGTAGCACCATGCCTTACCTAAGAGTTTTTATGGGAATATTTCTAGTACACTAAAAAATATAACTTTAATACCTTTCCCTTGTTAGATGCAAGACATTCAAGAATGTCTTCAATTGTAGAAAAAACTATGGTAAGTTTAGTAAAAATATAAGTTAAAACTATATTTCTGTTTGTAAAATTCCCCCCTAAACTATTGATAAAAATGAAAATTTGTTTTTGTAGGTTTTAATGGTTTATTACCTCGTTTTACATTTTATAGGTATGTTCAAGTAGTTCAAACATAAAATGGTCAGTGGCGTTACCTTGTAAGAGATTTGTTCAGTACCAGCTTTTGTCCTAAAGGTTATGATCAGTTTTGTGTTTTGACTCGATGAAAAAGTTTTAGTTCAGATTTGTAGATGGGCATGGTGATGTGTCAGTACCCAGACCACACAGTTTTGTGACCTTGAACTTGCAAAGGCAAATCTGGTTGGCAGCAGACAAGTTTAATGAAAACAGTTGCAAATACACTAGTTTTTTAAACGTGTACTCCAAGTACTAGGAAAAATCATGTATCATCATTTTATTTATTTATATATTTTGCCCTCAAATGAGAGCTTTTATTTAGAAATCCATTTATTTACATTTATCTCTAAATCTAAGTATTTACATTGCAAAAAGTGAAACCAAAATTTTTTAAACATGTTTAGTATGTGCTTCAAGTGGTAGTGTATTCATTACCAACTAAGAGGTTAAAGCTTTGCAAAATTTAAATTCTGCTTTATATGAAGCCATAAGCAGTGTTTTTATAATATCAAGTACTTGTGATAGTGAGGGGAATAAATGTCATTTCACATATGTATAAGAACAAATTGGGCTTCTCTTGTGGTTTCCATCCATGTTTGGTTAGGAGATCTGTTTTGTTTTGTTTTGTTTTCTTTTTAGGTGTTTGCTTTTCTATAGAGATGTAGACATGTCTGGTAACTAGCTTACATTAGCGTTTCCTGCATAAGCTCGCTATTGAAGAGTGCTTCAGTTGTACGTAGTACAGAAATAGTAGTAAAAAATAGTACAAAAATTACAACCATTTTTATGGTTATTTACATAATTCATTACGACGTATTCGATTTTTGAACTGTAAAGCTCTACCTCTCTTCCTCTTGTGCTATTGTATTTGAAGTGCTTGGCTAAAGGACCCACAACTTGAGTAGGAGTAATGTGACGTAGTGTTTTCTGTGACAGGCCCTTTGTTCCTCCAGTGTTTGACAGAATTTGATCATGTGGTACACAGAAAAGTTGTAGAAGTAAGTTTTTGAGGGAAGGCTCATGTTCGTTCTTATTTTAAAGAGAGAGCAGAGAAAAGCAGGAATGCTTTCCTTCATTGCTATTTTTCCACATTGCAAATTGTTCTTAATGACATTTCTTTTTAAATATATAACTTTGTGTATACTTTTCAAATATAAATTACTTTTCCACCTGACAACATGTCTTATCCAGCTGTTTTGACAAATACTTATAAAATACATTTACTAAACATGTGTTTCTTATTATTGTTGTTATCTTGTTTAGAGGCATACAGACTTTTCAGATAGTAGCCTGCATTGAAGTATTTCTGGAAAAATGTCATTCAAGATAACTTTTCAGCTAGATGCAGTGAGTAAGATATTTTTTTAGACTTACCTAATGTCCTTAGGAACATTCCATTCAGTTGATAGTTCTCTTTTCCAAGCATCCTTGACTTTGGCTTTTCTGAAGGTAGCAATACTGTGTAAAAGTTTCATGATGTTAATATTGCATATGTAAAGTTGTGTACATCAAAACCCTAGACCTGTGTTCAGTTGGCTCAAGCCCGAGCTTTAGACTTGCCTATAGGAAGCAATATTTTCAATCTTTTAAAGGAACTTTTGTTGACTTGCTACCATCTAGTACATTTGACACTCCTGTTCCTGTAGCTGTAGGACTACTGTGGGTATTCTGAAATGCTGATTGTGAATCTGTGATTTCTGTCCCTTGGATTGTCTCAAATAATCTTAACCGCAGGTTTAGTTAGATCACCAAGTCATTATTTGGGTGTACTCTGAGTGTAAAGTCACTTTATGTAAAAAAAAAAAAAAAAAAAAAAAAAAAAAAAAATCAAGTGTTTAATGTTTTTAAATTATAAACAAGTGTTTTTTATTTGTTTGTGTTTTATTATTTTTAAATGCTTGCCTTGTTAATTCTAAGGTTCAACTTAATATTTAAAGGTTCTTTAGAGCTCTTAAAATACTTATTTCTGTCTCTGTCTGTTGTACATTATGTTAGTTCTTTGTATCCAAGTTGGTTTATTTGCTGGAGACCAGAGGTCTTATATCTTCAGAGTGTTTTATTATTTCAGAATAATAGATACGATAGGTCAATATTCACTTTTTTTTCCTCATTTGTGTACTTTGGAGTTTCTTTTCAATGACCTCTAAGCTGGTAGAAAAGGGAACTTGCCTGGCATGAAAGAGCAGTGCCAACCTGGGTCATCTTTCAGGGTATTGGTAGGGAGCAGTGGTTTCAAGACTTAAGGGAATGATCACTTTACTGACCAGCATGAAGTCCTGAAAGATTTCTGGTAGTTGTATATAAATTTCATAGACTCATATGGAGCAAGAGATGTTTTTTCTCCTGCCAGGATTGATTGCAGGAAGTCAGGAAATGGGAAAATTTGAGATGAAGCCTTCAAGAATAGCCCGATGTTCCAGTGGAGGACTGCTCTAACTATAAGGAGGAAGTTCTATTGTAGAAATATATACTTTCACCTACAAATAGCCTGCACTTAAGGAGCTGCATCAAGCTTGGTAATGCTGATTGGCCTGTGTGTGTTGTGTGTATTGTGTTACAGGGGATAAAGGGAATAAGTAACAAGAAACATAAGAGTTAATAGATTCATAGATTCATAGATGTTAGGGTCGGAAGGGACCTCAATAGATCATCGAGTCTGACCTCCTGCATAAGCAGGAAAGAGTGCTGGGTCTAGATGACCCCAGCTAGATACTCATCTAACCTCCTCTTGAAGACCCCCAGGGTAGGGGAGAGCATCACCTCCCTTGGGAGCCCGTTCCAGACCTTGGCCACTCGAACTGTGAAGAAGTTCTTCCTAATGTCCAGTCTAAATCTGCTCTCTGCTAGCTTGTGGCCATTGTTTCTTGTAACCCCCGGGGGCGCCTTGGTGAATAAATACTCACCAATTCCCTTCTGTGCCCCCGTGATGAACTTAAAGGCAGCCACAAGGTTGCCTCTCAACTTTCTCTTGCGGAGGCTGAAAAGGTCCAGTTTCTCTAGTCTCTCCTTGTAGGGCTTGGTCTGCAGGCCCTTGACCATACGAGTTGCCCTTCTCTGGACCCTCTCCAGGTTATCTGCATCCTTCTTGAAGTGTGGCACCCAGAATTGCACGCAGTACTCCAACTGCGGTCTGACCAGCGCCCGATAGAGGGGAAGTATCACCTCCTTGGACCTATTCGTCATGCATCTGCTGATGCACGATAAAGTGCCATTGGCTTTTCTGATGGCTTCGTCACACTGCCGGCTTATGTTCATCTTGGAGTCCACTAGGACTCCAGGATCCCTTTCCACCTCTGTGCCACCCAGCAGGTCATTCCCTAGGCTGTAGGTGTGCTGGACATTTTTTTCCTCCCTAGGTGCAGCACTTTGCATTTCTCCTTGTTGAACTGCATCCTGTTGTTTTCTGCCCACTTGTCCAACCTATCCAGGTCTGCCTGCAGCTGTTCCCTGCCCTCCGGCGTGTCCACTTCTCCCCATAGCTTTGTGTCATCTGCAAACTTGGACAGAGTACATTTGACTCCCTCGTCCAAGTCACTGATGAAGACATTAAAGATTATCGGTCCAAGAACCGAGCCCTGCGGGACCCCACTGCCCACACCCTTCCAGGTCGAGACCGACCCATCCACCACAACTCTCTGGGTGCGACCCTCTAGCCAATTCGCCACCCACCGGACTGCGTAGTCATCCACATCACAGCCTCTTAACTTGTTCACCAGTATGGGGTGGGATACCGTATCGAAGGCCTTCCTGAAGTCTAAGTATACGACATCCACCCCTCCTCCTGTGTCCAGGCGTTTCGTAACCTGGTCATAGAAAGAGACTAGATTGGTCAGGCACGATCTGCCCGCCACAAACCCGTGCTGGTTTCCCCTTAGCATAATTTGCCCTGCCGGGCTCTCACAAATGTGAGCCTTGATAATTTTTTCAAAGACTTTACCAAGGATGGAGGTGAGACTGACTGGCCTATAGTTGCCCGGGTCCTCCTTCCTCCCCTTTTTGAAAATGGGGACCACGTTAGCCCTTTTCCAGTTCTCCGGGACTTGGCTCGTGCGCCACGAGCGTTCGAATATTCCCACCAGTGGCTCTGCAATGATGTCGGCCAGTGCCTTCAGCACCCTCGGATGGAGCTCATCCGGGCCTGCTGACTTAAAGGCATCCAGTTCTTCCAAGTGACTCTGCACCACCTCAGGGTCTACGTATGGAAGTCTGGCGCCTTGCTGCTGCCTCTCTACAACCCCAGTGAGAGACTTGTCGTGCCCCTCACTTAGGAACACTGAGGCAAAGAACTCATTGAGGAGTTCAGCCTTGTCCCCCCTGTCTGTCACCAATTGTTTCTGCCCATTTAGCAGGGGTCCTATTCCTCCCTGGGCCTTCCTTTAATGAAAGCTTCCAAAATGTAAATAGCCTTTGTTGTAGATGCAGAGAGCCTAGTTGGCATAAGTTGCATGGGTTCTATTTGTGCTGGTATTGTGAGTAAAAGTATATGACTTTTTATTCTTAAAAAATTATTTAAAAAGCACAAGGTTTCAAAATATCACCCAGTTATATAGCCAGTGAAAAAGGTGATTTGACATCATGCAGTTTCATATTTTTTCTCTCTGAAGAAAATCCAAACCACATTGGCTGCTTAGTTCTCTGTCCAGAATACCTCCATGCACTGAGTTATAATTGCTTGTTTTTCTACAGTGTATAATAAGCTAGTTTTCATTGTTATTGTGATCCCTTGCCTAATTACTTTATAAGAAGGCTAACATGATTAAATCCTCTAATCCTATAGTGCTGGATGCATTCACTTCAGGCTCCCAAATAGTCCAGAATCCAAGAGATGAAAAGGTGATGTAAAGTCAGTTTTTCCCCAGACTTCTGTGGTGTTGTCATTCATTTGTTTCTCTGAGTCTCGCCACAGAATCTTTCTATAAAATAGTCAAAATGGCTTGATGGTAACATGCATAAAATCTGTCATGTCTGCATTTTTTGCCACACATTCCAAACCACAGGGCCCTGAAGTTGGCCACACTGAGCAAGCCCTCTGAACTCTTTACTATTGATCATGTTCTGTCTTAAAAGCTGCCTGTAGTAACAGAAAGAATAATATAATAAATTTTATATCTCTATGAAGTTGTTGCTCTGAGGAAGTGTTATTGGAACTTGAGATACAGTGTAGGTTAAGAACCTGGACAAACTTTATTAGGCACTTTGCTTTATCCAGTGTGTTTGTTGATATCCATAAGCTAAATTACTTGTTCTTCATGCAGTTATCTCTTTCTCACTACCTTTATAAGTGTTTATTTTCTGACTATCATCAATATCCAATTATTTACAATCAGAGGACCTGAAGAAATGTTTAACCGTTAAAAGTGGATAGTAGTATTCCAGTCATGAGTCTTGAAGCAGAGCTGGGTCATGTAAGATGTTTCAGACATTTCTTCAATACCTCTACTATAGCAGTTTCTTGGATTGAGTATCTTGACTCAAGGGAGAAGCAGTAGTTTGGACTTTGGGATTTTAATCCATTCCCTAGTATAGCAATTGATTGTATTGTTACTAGATTATCAGGCAAGCCAGAAACATGTTCAATAATTGCCACCTCTTTCCCGCCCCCTGGTGTCGTGTCCCCCCCCCCCCCCAACCCCATTTCCCATGGAGCAGGGGTGGGCGTCTGACCATCAGCTTGCCATGGATCAACTGATCTGCAGTAAGACCTGTGCCTCCATCCCTTCCTTCCAGCCAATTAACTTGCTACAGCTAGATTGTCTACGACTAAGATCTGGTCAGCCCTTTTCTTTATAGGATTCTGGATTAATAGTTTTGAAGTTCATTGTTTCCAAAGCTAGCTGGCTTTCCTTTATTCCTCTTCATGCTTAGGCTATGCCACAAATGGATTGTGCCAACTCTTGGAAGATCCAGTCTGCTAAAATGATCTTAAAATAATATGACGCCTTTGCATATCATTTTTTTTTACCTCCATAATCTGGAGAATTTAGGATTGTTGCATCTTTCATACCAGTCACATGTAGTTTTTTTATAGTCTTATATATATGCAGATACTTTGTGGCTAGAGATATATGAAAGGAAAAATTAGTTTTCATACAGTTTTCCTTGTACAGACAAATCATCTTAAATTTTTACTTGTTCGGTTTATCCTAGAAAAATAAGACATTACCTCCTGTTTTTATTGGAAGACTATGATTTAGATTGAGAACTTTCCCAGATTTTAATTGAAGAGGGTATTAAATTTATATAGATATGTGGGTAAAATATTTTCTTTAAGTGGTTCCACTCTGATTCCGCTCTTAAGTGCACATGGAAAATTACGTTCTTCTGAATAGCGGCTGTTCATTGGAGCAACACCTGTCCCCTATGCACTCTGTTTTCCATAATAGCACAGTGTGAAGTACAGATATAAACTGATACTACATTGAGATTTTGTAACACTGAGTGCAAACTCATCTTACTGTCCGCACTCAGTCATATATTGGGTAAGAGGAACAAGGAGCACAGGACCAATCCTGTTTCAAGAAATAGAGATGGAGAACCTCTCCAAAACAGCCTTTGACAATTGAGATCTCTATTTAAAGATTCAGCACTAAAGTTTGGAAGTAGCTGTAAGTACCAGCCTAAAATAAGGAGGTTTGCCAAGCGCAATCCATCTTTGACATGGGCAAAATGCTCAGTACTAGGACCATGTAGAACAGGTTAGAAACCTGTATTCAGCCTGCAGATGTGGAGCTTTGGTATTTGGTAGGTGGGGGACTTCAGCTGTAGAAGCTGTTACCGTTCCACTGTGGAGAGGACCCGTGACAGCAGCAATTGGGTTTTAGTGCCCTCCCATCTCTGACCTGGATTAGCTCATTCTGGCCCATAACTGGAAAAGGTTGCCTACCTTTGATACAGAAAGCCTCAGTCAAAACCATTGCCTGAGTCTGACAGCTGAAAAATGCTTGGCCTGGTATTGGGTTTGTCTTTTATTTTGAGCGGCTCTGGGAAGTCATTGCAAAGCTTCGCTCAATACCTCAGCCTTATAACAGCTAGTTTGATTTCTTATTGTATCTCAAACAACTCTTGATTCATTTGATCAGACATCTATATGGTCTATGGCAGGGGTTCTCAATCCCTGCGCTGCAGCCCGGTCCTGGGCCACGGCAGGTCGGCTGCCTGACCAGAAACCAGCAAACTGCGCTGTGACCCCCCAGAGCTGGGCCTGGGAGGTGGGGGTATCCTTACCTGTCCTCCGGCTGGAAATTCTGGCTGCAGTTAACTGTGACTGCTGGTCTGCACTTTGTTGGACCGCGGCATGAAAAGTTTGGGAACCCCTGGTCTATGAAGTAGGTCTGTCTGTTTAAAAAATACTGAGACTTCTTTGTAAGATCCGGATCATAAACAGTGTCTTCCCTTTCCTTTTAGAGCAGTGAACCCTTCAATAATGTTTTGCTTGCCATACTAAATTTTCTGGGGTTCTACATTCTGTTCTTTAAAAGGCAGCTTCCCAAATAGTTACAACAGCACAAGCAGAGGCAACCTCATTTTTACATGCATAATTGATCCTTGGAGCTCCTGGGTGGAAAGGCTGTTACCATCAAATTTGGCACGTTCTACCAAACTTTTGATCATCCACAATTTGGAGCTTTAGGTAAACCCTACTAGGTCATCTGTCTAGCTTTGATCCAAACTCAAACGTGCAAGTGCTTCCCGTAAGCTACTAGGAAACGTTGTGCTGTATTTGTTAGCATGCCAGAGTCCTCTGTGGTCCTTACAGAGGTGATTGAAATATGTTTATCAAACAGACATAGCATCTTCAGACTGGTAGACTGATATAACACAAGTCTGAAAAGGCATATCCTTTCATTATTGCTGCAAATGAGGACCATTGGTAGAGCTGCTTCTATTCATGTTTGGGAACTCAGGAACTTGGTTATTGGATTCATTTGAAAGGCTTTTCTGTCCATGAAAGCCTGTCAAAATCCTGTGTTTGTGGGCAGTTCCACAACAGAGAATTACATCAACTGACAAGTGGGCATCAGATCTTCAACCCTTTGGCAGGAATCAGTACCCTTGAGGAAAATGATATAATATGTAATAGCAGGTCGCTTTATAACACCACAGGAACAGAAACTCTGGGTAAATCCTGGTAGTTGTTCGACTTCCATGTTAGCTAATATGTTCCTGAAACCCTGTCCCTTCTCAAATCAACAAAATCCTCGTATGTTGGATGCTGAAGGCCGAGTGAGACAGTCTCTGATATACTGATTGTAGTGTTTGCCGAGACAGTTAAAGGGTAAATGGTACTGGAGTCTTGTATGATTCTTGCTAGCCATTCTCTGATATACTGATTGTAGTGTTTGCTGAGAAGGTTAAAGGGTAAATGGTACTGGAGTCTTAAATGAATTTTGGATTGTGTTAAGTCTGGTTATGCTCTAGTAAAGGAATGTATCTATTCCCACATGTGCCCAAGACAAGTGATCTTTCTGGCCTCTCCAGCAATGTCCTCCTGTATGCAGAGTGGCACATAGAGTTCACCTTTTGTTGTTTTCTGCCAAGAGTTTTCAAGTTGGATGTTCACTAGGGCTGTGCAAAGCTTCGGTAGCCGATTTGATTTGAAGGAGATTTGGCCCAATTCGGTGGCCAAATCTCTGAATCTGAAATTAATTGGAAGACCAATTAAAAGGTCCGAATCGAATTGGCAGACTCTGGATCGATTTGGAAAAGATTTGACGCTGTTTTGGAGATTTGGCCATAAACTAAATGGGCAGCAGTCTTCGCCACGCTGGACATAGCTGCCTCCAGCTGGTAAGTCTGTTGTGGGCAGAGGGGGGAGGTAAGGGGCATGTGGGAGGGAGGGATTGGGGTTGCCTGGGGCTGAGACAAAGCTGCCCAGCTGGAGCGAGGGGGCACGGGACTCGGGCGGGGGGGGAGGAATGCAGGATGCAGGCACGGCAACACTGGGAGCGGGGGCTATGCCCTGCTGCTGCTTGCCCAGCCAAGGGGGTCAGAGCAATGCAGGCATAGCTCACTCTGGGTGGAAGGGGGCAAGCGGCAGCAGGGCGTTGCCTCCACTGCTAGCCCTGATGTGCCTGCATCCTGTACTCCCCACCCCAGCTGGGCAGCTTGTCCCAGCCCCAATTTCTCCCTCTCCCATGCCCCTGCTTGCCTCCCCCCTCTGCCCACCACAACAGACTTACTAGCTGGAGGCAACTGTGTCCAGCGTGGCAAGGACTGTTGCCTATTTAGTCTACAGCCGGATCTCCGAAGCGGTGCTGAATCTTTGGATCCGATTCGGCCGAATCTGAATCCTAAGTAAATACTTGCTGCTTCGCACAGGCCTAATGTTTACAGTCATGCAATCAGTTGTCCAAGTAGCTGAGCAGAAGCTAACTTAAGGCACCAGGGCTGCTTGCAGGTGTTAAAACAAAACAAAAAAACAGCACTTTACATTAAACTCAGCACGCTTTCGCACCAAGCCCAGCACATGCCTAGAAGAGGCATCACGTTAGTTGGACCTGGCTCACCCAACTTCTGTATAGATAAAAGCACCAAAAAACCCCCATTAAAGAGCAGAAATTAAGATTTCTACACCCTCCATACACTACAATGGCAAACAAGGCCAGGCAGAGGTCAAACATAACCCCACTGTACCCTGTTGTTCAAAAGAATCCAATCTTGTTTGCATGGGATGTATGCCCTCAAGTGGAATCTGGAGCTGTGTGTTTTGAAGAACTACAACCACTATAGGGTTAGAAACTATTATAAAAAAGAAAAGCAGGCTTTGTAATAAGCTAAATGTGTTTTCTGTCATTTTCTAGTTCTACTTGTTTTGTGTTTCGAACTGCAAAAATCTACTAGTTCTGCAGTTGTCCTCCCCCCATTTCCTCATTTAGGGGACTGACTGGGTACAGAAAACTTAAATTCCTAACATTTGAAAACTTGACAGGTTATCTGCATACATCTAGAGAAGCAAATAAGGGCCAAAAGTATCTTTCCCCTCCCCTTTCTTTGTCATCCTTAAGAATAAATGCAACCTATTTTAACTGAAATGGTTTAAACTTTTAAACTGTTGAAAAATAATTGTTTTTTTTAACTTTGTATTAAACTGTGGATATTTCACCTGTTGTTCAGCATAAATGTCTGGATAGTGGACTGTTTTGATTTAAGGTCTGTTCACAGCTGGTCTGTTTAGCCTAAAATATTATAGGAAATAAATTATACGCTGTAGCATATTCTAATTTCATATATGCAAATGTATGACCAGATCTCTCTACATTCTGTTAATAGATATCAGATAAAGACTTAACTATTATTTTTGTTTTGTTGCAGGGATTTCTCCAAAGTTAATATCCTGGTACCTGGTGCTGGGCTAGGTAGATTGGCCTGGGAAATAGCTATGCTCGGTTATGCTTGCCAAGGAAATGAATGGAGTCTCTTTATGCTCTTTTCTTCTAACTTTGTACTCAACAGGTACTTAGCTTATATTTTGCTTGCTGGTTGCAATGTATAGGTTCTAAGGAAGCAAAGTTGGTAACAAACAAATACGTAACTCACTGGTATACATTCTAAAATTCTAATGCAGGTAATCAGATATAAATGTGTGTTGCTTCCCTAATAAATTCCAAAGGAGAGGAAAATAGGGAATTAAAACAAGTAATGGGGCATCATTTTTTTTTTTTCTGCCTGCCAAGCAATAGCATTAGCCATTTGCTATCCCTGTTAGTTTCAGTGAGGTAGGCATCCTGTAAAATTTACAGTCTGTTTAGGGAAGACATGGTTTGTTCCAAGTTAAGCAGCAATGAACCATACTCCAAATTACAGCAGTCACATAAGCCATACTACAGAACCATAGAATCTTAGAAAATTAGGGTAGGAAAGAACCTCATGAGGTCATCTAGTCCAAACTCCTGCTCAAAGTAGGACCATCCCCAACTAGATCATTCTAGTCAGGGCTTTGTCAAGCCAGGCCTTAAAAACCACCAAGGATGGAGATTCCACCACCTCTCTAGGTAACCCATTCCAGTGCTTCACTGTAGTACTTCAGGTTTCTTTATTTTCCTGGAGACATGCACAAGTAGTTGCAATTAAGTTAGATTATGAAGTTACTCTTTATATCTTTAAATGGCTTTTTATTGTGCTACTTTATATAATGGTGATGCTGGGATATTCAGGTTAATGTTTGAAATGTGCTGCATGATTTTATTGCCCTCTTTTATAGCGAGCTTGGAGATTGTATATTTTGCATGTCTATGGTAAGCAGTGGGGCCTTTTATATGAAAGAGAATGGGTTGGGGAGGAAAAATTATACCTGAAATTTTATCTAAAAGTCATGGAGATTGTAGTAGCAAGAACAGCTTTGTGATTAAGGCACAAAAAGGGCATTAGGTTCATTACATTTGCACTCTGGATTTCCAGCTTGATACTGAGCTGGTTACTTAATGGACTTACTCTTCTTGCTCACAGAGAGATTAAAAAAAGAATACCATATTTACTTGAATATAAGATCATGTTTTTCCCCCTAGTGGGCACAGGAGAGAAAAGCCCCTTGTCTTATTTTTGCATGCAAGGGGATCTCACTAAATACATTGTCTATTACTGTACTCAGTAATGGAAAGCAAGTATGAAGTTGATGAAATGCAGCCAACACTAAGCATGACTATAAAACACAATAGGTTAATGCAGCCGATCTGAATAAGACATGCGGTTGTGCCCATTGTGCTCAACCCCTTCTCTGCCTACTTTCAAGTCATGGTGAGCCACTATATTGCATACGTTTTAACTTCCTCTTCACTCTCACAACTGAGCTGAACCTTTCTTTCCCATTTCCAATTACTCCCATTTCTTAAGCCTTTAAATGCCTGGCAAGCATCACGAAATGGGGCCCCAAAGAGTTCACCCAGGATCCCTCTGTTGCCCCCCCCCCCCCCCCTCCACCCCACCTTGCCCTCTGAAGTGAAGCCAGACCCCGCACCTTATGTGCATGTACATTTTTGGACGATTCCAGGGCTTGTGTCAATAACAGCCAGTTCCAATCATGATTCAGGACTAATTAGCACAGGGATCCTTTGTCGGGGTTATCTAGAATATACACACATACTAGGGATGCACTGATAAAGATTTTTGGGTACCAGTAGCTAATACCAATAGCCGATTTTTAAGGAGTCATATTGGTCGATACCGATCTGAATTCCCATACCAGCCAGGCAGCTTGGAGAGCTGCGTGCAGCTGGTAAGTGTGGGTTGGGGGAGGGAAGGGGCATGGGGGGTGCAGATCAAGCCCCCCACGTTGAGGGAGGAGTGGGGCTGGGGAAGCACTGCCCAGCTGGGGTGGGGAGGGTGAAGTACAGAGCCGCAACTCACCCAGAGGGTGTGGGGAAGAATGGGGGGGCACGGCTTCTGTTATTGCACATAGCTTGTCTGGGAGCCACTGGTCCGGCACTTGCCTGTTTGTCTGGCAGCTCCTGCCACTGCTCCCACTGGTTGCCCAGGAGGGCATGGAAGGGAGCGGGTGTGCCCCCAGATCTGGGCAGGGCAGAGTGGGCTGAGGCTGGGGCTGCTTGGGGTTCTTCCCTGCCTGTGGTGCCCTCCCGGATGAGTGGTGTAGAATGGCAGGAGCCTCTTCCCCACGCCCCCTGGACAAGCTGCAGCTCTGTCCTGCATCTACCGCACCCTGGCGAAGCAGTGCTTGCCCCTGCCCCAGCCCCACTTCTCCCTCACTGCGGGGGTCTTGATTTGCCCCCCGCTTCCATCCCCCCTCCCCTTCCACCAAAACAGGCTTACCAGCTGGACGTAGCTCTCCAAGTTGCCGGCTGTGCTCCTTGCTGGCCTATGTGCTGTGCTGCAGTTGCACACGTGCATAGGTATTTATCAGCCAAATTATTGGCCACATCAGGCCGATTTCTGATACGATCAATTTTCTTTATATCGATGCCAATCCAATATCGGACCAGTGTATCAGTGCACCTCTAACACACATTGAACAGTGCTGAGCTGTGGGATCACCAAGGCATGAAATGCTGTTGACTGGTGGTGCCCAGCCCAATGAACTAGATGGTAAATTATGATCCTTTTGGCTTTGGACTAATATTATGCATAGTTCGTACATACATAAAAGTTGGTATAAAAGTGCTGCCCAGAAGTATGTTTATGGAGTACCTGTACTAAAATTTGCAGTAGTTTAAAAAAATAAGGTAACATGCATCAATTCTGGATGGACTAAGTGCATGGGTACTATATGCAAATTGCTACAGGAATGTTTAATTTCAAGGTTCTTTTCAGATTTGCTCCTCACTTAGAGAGAGCAGGGTCTGACAGTAAGGAGAGGGGGAAGCAGAGAGCCAAGGGGCTACCTGATGCCCCAGACTTCTTTTCTCTGCTGTAGCAATAGGAGGGTTTGAATTCAAGGTAAACCTACATTAATTAAATTCTATACAAGGAAAGGTATAATATTTATACATTTTCTATATATATAATCTATTTTTGGGGGGGGTCATCATATTATCAGGGTCATCTATTCGAGTAAATACAGTAATATGTAAAGTACTTTAATATTATAATGATAGGCACTAACAACAAATTATACACAAAATAATTCTAATTAAATTTAAATATCATTAAAACTGCAAAACATATATTTACAATTAATTATACATTCTGTTTGGGAATACTTGATGAAAAAGACTAATTTTTCTTGACCAGATTGCTATAAAAATATCACTATACTTCTAGTCACGTCTCACCTAGCAACTAATTGAATTTTCTATTTATTCAGTTTTGCAGCTGCATAATCTATTTTAAGTCTATTTTGAGACTATACTGAGTAAAGTGATCTTATAAAATTATACAATTAGAGTGATTTAAAAGTAGGTGTTGACCTTCTGTGTCTGTTTTCTATAAATGACAGGTGTTAGACACATTGCTTAATACACTACTGGAATGCTCTTGTACGCTTAAGTGATGAAGTATAAGAACAGCACAGTGTAGGGTCTCCATAGATCAGAATACTTCCATAAAAAGTCCTTCAAGTTAAGCCAAAACAGTGTTACCACTGAGAGAACTGAATTTTCACTTTTTCCAGGTGTTAAACAGCTTTCTACTCTGTATCTAGCCAGCATCTTCAGTAGTACATTTTTTGAAATCATATGCAAGTAAAAGTGCTCCCTGCTCTTCAGTCAGTTTCTGACTCTTGTTCTCAGTTATACTTGTAGAGATTACTGTAGTGAGATGACTGTAGAAATTTAAAGTCAGCTCCAGGAAATTAAGAAAGTAATTTACTTTGTGAGCCTAAGCAAACTTTTAAAAATAATCAGTTGTTTTATCTTTTGGTACTTGCGTTATACAGTAAAAGTTCTGTTAACCGGCATTTTACAAGCTGGTATGCTCAATTAACCGGCATGCTGGCTTGTAAGATAAGGTGAAACTGGAAGTGCCCTCTGTGGCCAGGGGCAAAGCAGCCTGTGCTGCCGAGCCCCCACGGCCCGGGGGTATAACAGGCTGTGGGGCCCGCCTCCCTGTCCCACAGGGCCCGCGGAAGGGGTGGTGGGACACCCAAAACATGGTGGGAGAAGCGGCGGCCTGAGCCACTCATTAACCGGCATATTTTGTTATCCGGCATCCCCCAGGAATGGGGGATGCCAGATAACAGAGCTTTTACTGTATACATCCCTTTGCCTTTATCTTTTTATATTGTTTGTAAAGTAATTTGCATATACTAACTTTTAAAAACATTTCATACTAACTGTTACTTAAAGAATGCTGAAATCCTAATGTACATGGTAGCAGTATTTTGCTATGGCACCAGAGTTTGAGCCACACTTCAGACTTGTCCAGAGGGTTTTTCCCAATCTGTCAGTGTTTAAGTGAGAACTTGGTCAGTTCTATGTGGAATTGTAGACAGCCAGACATGAATGCGAGCCACATTTGTTCTCTTGTATTTTGTCATCTATGAAAGCTGGTATACCTCAGCTTAGTTTGGTGATTCTCAACTAGGATGTTGCAAGACTCTGGGGAGCCTTGAGATCCTTTCAACAGTGCCGTGCAGTGTCATACAGTTAGTACTGTTAGGTATGCAAACATGATTCAGAAGATAAACCTAGAGATTTCAAATAGGAAGAAGCTACATTGTTAAATTCTGGCCTATTGTGGTCCTTCTAAGACTTTTGTAAGAGAAGAATTTCTCTTCTGTAGTCAAAGAACAAGTGAAAACTAGAATCTGGTATTCTCCGAGTGGTGCCTCATTTATTGAGGAATGCCTCAAGTCTAAAAAGGTTGAGCACCACTGGTGGGGTCCCGGATGAACACTCTTTTTACTGGGCATTGCAAGAACACAAGAGTAAAAAGAAGAAACACACAGCTACATAAAAGCTTGAAAATCCAAATATAAAGCAAATGACTGCAGATAGCTACAGCTAACTGGGGAGTATTAGAAGACAGTGATGCCATATTAGCGTGATAGGCAGTAGGGCTTTGAGAAACGGCTGTTTGATTTGGTTTTGGATTCAGCTGTTTTGCAGGACAGCGATTCATTTCAGATGTTTCGGATCACTGTCCCCTTTCATTTCGGCCGAATCTGTTTTGGAGATTTGGCTCTGCTGAATCTCCTCCAAATCTGTTTCGAACAGGTTGCAAAGCTTCTCACAGTTCTACTGCCCAGGTAGGTGGGGCTTGGGGCTGGGGTCTGCAGGGCCCCTGCGGGGAGCAGGATGGAGCTGTTGATGACCTGTCCAGGGAAGGGGGAGGGCAGCTGCCCTCCGTGCAGGTGAGGAGGCCTCCCTCCCCCGGCACATCTCTGATTCCTGTCACGCTGGGTCGTGGGGCAGGGAAGCAGCACAGAGCGGTGAGCAAGCCTGCTGGTCCCTGCTGCACGACTCGGTTCCGCAGGGAGCAGAGATCCACACCAGGGCCTCCTCACTGTCGCCGCTACCCGCCCTGCGCTGCCCCTTCTCTGCTCCCTCCAGAGCCAGGTCATGCAGCAGGAACCAGCGCTGCTCTGCTGCGCCACTTGGCTCCACAGAGAGCAGAGATCCATGCCTGGGGGTCTCGCCACTGCTGCCCGCCCCATGCAGCGGCAGCGAGGAGACCCTCCAGCGCAGGTCTTTGCTCCCTGCACAGCCAAGTCATGTGGCAGGGCAGAAACATACAGCTGTTTCCCTGCAAGCCCAGCTCTGAAACTCCAAAATATTCCAAAACCTTTCGGATGCCTTGTTGTGTTTCGGAGATGTTTCTGAGTCTTCTGTTTTGATTCAGATTTGGTGTTTCGGGTGCTGAAACAGCTCAGAACACCTCTGAAAGGCAACGGCTGCCGAAATTTCACACAGCCCTAATAGACAGCAGGTGTCTGGTAGAGCCTTAAGAAGGAATATTGAATTTGAATCATTTTTCATTATCCTTAGTTGCATAGACTTGCATATCTGATTTTTTACTTGAACAGAGACCTGCTAAATATGAAATCCTTACCCTACATATGGTATAGTTAGAGGGTCTACCAAAGTCAAGGCAGCTGCCAGCTGATTTCGTGGGCGGACTGCAGACCAGGTGGCCATTTTTGCAGGCAGAGTGCAGCAGTGCCCCTCCCCCGCCCTGGCCAAGGGTCCCTGGTAGCCCTGCCTCTTGCTGGTGATAGGTTGCAAAGGCTGTCCAGCATGTGGTCCCACCCCTTATTGCCAGCTGGCATTGAGGGGTGGGGCCATATGACAAACAGGCCGTGTAACCAATCAGTGGTAAGGGGCAGGGCTGGCAGCCATCTTGCTGTGCCAGCGGTCCCTCTCCCCCCTTTCCATCATGCCTCTGGCAGGCTGCACAGCTGAGTTGCAGTGGCCACAAGGTCTGCTGGCTGCCCATTTTTAATGAGGTTTTTTTGCTGGACCTTTATTTCCACCAGAGAGCCCACCGGAAGCACAGGCCTCGTGATTTTTTGCAGGGCCTGCCCAAAAGCACAGTTTCCATGAAAACCACCAAATCGTGATTTCAGTAGGTTATAATTATTGTATTCTTTCGTAACCTACAGTAAGCCTATTATAATATTACAAAATCCTTTGACATCTTAAAGTCTTGTATGTTTTAATATGGTGTTTCAGCATAGGATAAAATAACGTTTTTAGCACTGAAGCATACATGTATAGGATTTTGTTAATAGCCTTTAAGTTTTATACCACAAAATTCAGTGTGTTGATATTACTCATTTGCTGTTACTTGTATCTTTCCTGGCAAAGGAAAGATGATCATTTTATCACCTGTAAGATCCCCCTAGGCAGTTGTGGAGACTTCCCTGTCACCACAAAGGAAAGGATGGAACTCTTGAAACTGCTCATTTGCTTGTTGAGGTTCAAGAATTCCAGTGTTCCACTTTTTACAGTGACCTCAGGACTTCTGTTCAGGGGATGTGAGGAGCCAGTGGTTCTTAATTGCAGTCCCAGCTAACCTTTTGAGAAGTTGACACCTGACATGAACAGGGAAAGATATATTGTGTCCTGTTTGAATTTCAGGCAGTATTTAAGGAAAAGTAACAAGCAGATGGAAAAGAAGCATTTCTTGAAGTAACTTTTGTAGAACAATTCATCTTTTCTCCCCCTTTATTTCCCCAGGATAGTAAGATAGTCCTGATGTTACTGGTCTCCGTCACAAACATTTAGAGAAAATGAACAAAATTCAAACTTGATCTCAAATACGTTGGTAAAGTTTGTAAAGCTAAATATTGTAAACCCTGTTCTTGCTGAAAATGAGTTTTAAAGCAGTTTGGCCAAAATACAAAAATAGATTTTTTTGTGATTCAATTATCAACTGAAGATTTTTTTCTAATGTACCTTAAGGGTTTGAGTTTCAAGTCTACCCTCTCTAATTTATTTCTAGAGTGATAAAAGGTGCTATCTTCCTCAAGGGCCAAACCTACTTCAACACGGGTCTCAGCTATGTTACCTATAATGCACAATTCGCTGTTTAATTGTACAGTAAATTTAGACCAGCTACACATGCAAAGTAATTATCACACCACAAAAGTGACTGTCAAGCTATAAAAAGAGCCAACCAGCTACAAATTTAGTGCTTGAAAATATATATATCTGGGTTCAGCTTTAATTTGAACCTGTAGCAGGGGCCCGTAGGAATACATTTTTAGAATAGAAATTTGCCTTGAAATATAACTTTAAATTTTCTATATAGGAAACCTGTTTTTCTCAATTTTCCTTATGCTGTTGCCCACCTACCCTAGCCCTTCTGCCCTTCCTTCTCTGCACATGAAAAGACTTGTATCTTATTTCCTCTATGGTCTGCACCCTTAGGATATGGTGCAGAGTTGATTAGCACAAGTGAAACATTGTATAAATGCAGCTGTGTGGCTTCCTATGTTCAGTGCAGCAAGGATGGCACAGCCTGGCATCAGGAAAATATGGTGAGGGGACAGCTCTATTTGGGTTTGGAACCACTGTTCTAAACCCTAGCTAATGTTTTTCTCATTTTTTAAATTATTTGCTTCATCTTAATTTAATAACCTGTACCACTTCCTTGAAAGAGGCCGTGAATTGTTACTCTTGATGACCACATAACTAGAGACCATGATGGTCAAAGACAATGTTGATGCATTAAAGCATGTTAAATTCCTGTGGGGATATTCCTATTTAATAGAAAAGTGGCCTTAGGAGGAATGACTTAATGCCATTTTACTCCTGAAAAATGCATATCCAAAGGAGTTTGAATGTGATTTGATGTACAGTCATCACCTTTGGTTGGCTGACTCTAATTTTCCCAAGACTTTTTAAAGAAAAAACATAAGCTTTAAACTTGATAGGATGTTTAGGTGGTAGCATGTGCTAAAGCAAGCAGTTTTTTCACATCTTGGAAAATGAAAAGATTTTCTGAGAAGGTTTGAGCTACAAGAATAAAAGCTGCTTTCCAGCTAAAAACCTTTAGTTAACATGCTTTAACTTTGCACATTGAATTCACACCTTCAGTTGATTCACTTTAACTTTCCAAGAGACTAGCCATGAGACATTTAAATAGATTGCCTTGCTGTACATGAGGTGTAAGATTTGGGATTCTGTCTATAATGGCCCAAGATGAATCTGAAGCAACCTTTTTGGATCTATATCTTGAATCAAAAGTAAGAGTCCATAAGGCAAAAAAAATAATAGCAAGTCTCTGTACCATTAGGGGCTCTTCCCCAAAATTCATTACACTTTAGAATCAATGTTTCTTTTTATTTTTCCTACTGATTAGTTTTACTGAACCATTAAATATTTGTGTTTTGGATGTGAATAAAGAGGAGTGGAGAAGAGGAGTGTTAATTGGTATCATTTGTACCTGGTTGTTGTTATGTTACTTGTAATTTCACACAAATTTAGGCAAACAGTTGTGGAGACTTGTTACCTTCAGCCTAGGACTGGAACATTACTTCTTGGAACATTTAACGTTTCTTCTATCTAAGAGCAGTGGTTGATAAATTTTGAAAGACGGCTACAGCCAGTCATTGTTGGCTGAAGGGTGGGGTCATTGTTGGCTGAAGGGTGGGCATCAAAGGGCCTGCACCAGGTATTTGGTGTAGAGCAGTGATTCTCAGTTGGAGTATTGTGGCAGTTTGGGATCCTTTCGAGGGTTCCACGGGGCCACAGTTAACAGTGGAAACATGAGTTATGAGGTAAACCCAGAGACTTCAAATAGGAATCCATAGTGTTAAAAATAGGCCTGTGTGAAGTGGAAAGTATTCGCTTCGGATTTGGATTTGGCGATTCGGAGGGACAGTGATTCGATTCATTGACTGCCCCAATTTGATTTTGGCTGAATCAAAATCTGAAAATATTCGGTGCTGAATCTTATTTGGCCATAGACTATAAAGGCAAGCAGTGCCAGCGGGAGCACCTGAGGGAGCAGCCAGACGAGCCCCGGCTTGAGCTGGCAGCCCTGGGAGAAGCCACAGCTTGTCCAGCTGCACCCCCCCCAACTCCCTAATCATTTCCTCCAGCCCCCGTGGCTTCTCTTGGGGCTGCCGGCTCGAGCCACGGCTTGTCTAGCTGCTCCCCCAGCTGCCCCCCTGCCCAGGGTGAGGCAGGCACTGCTGGCAGCCCCAGGGGAAGCCGCAGGAGGAATGATTAGGAGCTGGGAGATCGAACTGGGACCTGGGGGGAAGCCCTTGTTTGTTCCCCCAGCTCCCGGTTTAGTTCCCCAGTTCCCTATTCTATCCCCCCAGCCCTCTCATCTTCTCGCGGGGCTGCTAGCACTGCCTGCCTTGCCCCGGCAGGGGCACAGCCAGGGGAGCAGTCGGACAAGCTGCAGCTTTTTCTGGGGCTGCCAGCTGCTCCTGCTGGCACTGCCCAGTGCCTGCCTGTACAGTCCATAGCCGAATCTCTCTGAATCGATTCGGAGGCCTCTGACTTGATTGGGAGTAATTAATGGGTCTCCTGATTCGATTTGGATTTGGAGATTTGGCCGCCAAATCGGGCCGAATCTCCTCCAAATTGAATTGGCTACCGAAGCTTCACACAGCTCTAGTTAAAAACATTCTAATCTATTGTGGTCTCTGAGATCTTTGCAACAGAAAAACTGCTTTATTTTTCTATAGTCAAAAAACCAAGTGAAAACTAAGAGCTGGTATTTTTCAAGGAGTGTTCTGAGTCTAACAAGATTTGAGAACCATCTAGTTGGAGTGTAAGTCTGTGGTGATGAAAAAGGAGGGCTCCCAAATGTAATTAAGGGACTATCTGAACCTACTGCAGTAGATGAGGCAATATTTTACCTCCTTGTTTCTCATTTCTCTAAGGTAAAATTAGGATAGATCTGTGCTAAAAACAGGAATTAGGAGATTTGGGTTCTTATTGACTTTTCGCAGATTTTATGACTTCATGCAAGTCAGTTTAGTCTTGTCTCAGTTTCCTCATTTGTAAAATGGAGCCATTTCCCTTACGAAATGTTATGATGTTATTGATGTTTGAGACATCTGGTAGGGCTGTGCGAAGTTTTGGTCACTGATTTGTTTCGGCAGAGATTTGGCCTGATTCAGTACCCAAATCTGCGAATCGGGGAAACTCTTCAATCTCTCCAAATCAAATCAGAACCCTTTGAATCAATTTGGAAAGATGTGATGATTCGACATAGACACAGCCTGAAATGTTTTTTCTACATACTTCAAGGTACCAGGTGGCTCGTGAATGCTGAGATGGTGGGGCGAATGGAGCATCCCACGGTGGGGGGTCCCAGTGCACTTGGCAGCAGACCTGTAAGTGGACCAGAAGTACATCCAGTCCACTTCTGGGTCTACCGGAGAGCATGTTGGGGGGGAGGGGGGGCCGCGTCCCCTATCCCCCCCTCGGCTCAGCGACTGGTGCATCCTGGGTACAGGGGGTACCCGGGGTCCCCCCATGGCCAATCGCTAACCTGGGGGAGCCCTCCTGCATGCTCGGCAGCGGACCCAGAAGTGGACCGAAAAAACTTTTAAAGCTGTGTCTGTGGCCAAATCGCTGATTCTCCAAATCAGCATTGAATCTTCAGATTTGGATTCAGCTGAATTGAATTGGGGACAGCGATCTGAATCAACGAATCGAATCACTGTCCCTGATTTGGGCCGAATCCAAATTGAACACAGCCCGTTCTGCACACCCCTACCATCTGGATTATGCATGAATGAACAGCATAGCGTATCTTTACCAAAAAGGTTGTGTTTCTGTTTTAGCAGGCTTTTAAACACTATCTTGTTTAGAGTAACTTTAGGAAATGTAACTACTGTATGTATCCACAGTTTGGGTTTCTTCCCTTGGAGTGCTAGAATTATGCATACTTAATTCTTTATAATATATAGGCAAACATTTGATAATCCCAGCTGTTGTACTGATGCTCACAGCCTATAAAAATGGTTTTACTGTAAACGGGGCATCTTTGGTTCTATACCTTTCTTTCACTCTTCAGAGCACATCTGCTTCAGCTTCAAGTGGATGGATGCATTTTCTATTAACTCTGCAAGCTGCCCTTGTATGTAATGATAAATTATGTTATTTTCTGGTATCTCCAAAACAAGGGATGAGTCTTGCCCTGTTACTACTGCATTTTTCTATTGTCCTCAGTTACGTAGGTGTAGCCCTGCTTTCATTAATGGGCATGATTGAGAATAATTGAGTGCAGCCTAGGTCTTAGGGTGAGTTTGTAGGCCTACCAGAAGTATGCCTTTTTAATTTACAGTATGAGCAAAGATGGATTAGTACTATAAAAACGGAGCTTTTTATTTATTTTACAGAGTTGAATTAAACTACATAAGGGTCCCAAAGTTAATTTGTCTTGTGTTCCATAAAATTCAGAGTAAAAACACTCGAAATTTTGTGAGGTTGTTCAGCTAAATTGTGGTGCTGTCAATGAGCACATCTACATGAGACACTTTATGCGAAGTAGCCTAATAACACTGCACAGTAGCATGTTGGGCAAAACCTGTGATAATACGCTACTGCGCAGTAGTATTAGGCTACTCCGTAGTAAGCATCACTAAAAAAAATTGTGCTGGCGCTGTTGTGCAATAATTTTAGTTACTTTGCATTTAGTTAGTACTTACTTAAGCAAGTGATAAACTAAATATGCATTAATGAATGTGTAGACGTGCCCAATGTAATGCTGCAAAGGGCAAAAAGTCTGATCCTGTTGAAATGAACAAAAGTATGTCTTTAGATTAAAGGATGATAGTTTCAGAAAAAATACATTTACTTTGACCCTAGCATTATAGCTTTAAGAAAGTACATATTACTAAATCTAGCATTAAAATGGGTATTCACAGGAAATTATAAATATAAGAGTGAAGTTCTCTTTCTCTTGTAAAAACAAAGATTCTCTTTCAGCAAAGCAAATTCTCTTGGTTCTTAGCACTACTGAACATTTGTAATGGAAGTCTTCACCATCTTGCAGAAAGAATTACATTCTTAATTTTGCTTTAAGATCAACATAAATGAAAAATGTTGGAAAAATAAGAGGCTAAAAGAAGAAAGTGCATTTCAGTATAGCTAGTAACAGTTGCTTCTTGCTACTGTGTTTTTAAGGAGTAAAATAGTTCTGTTCTTTGTTAAAAGTCAGTCATTCATTTAATGAATGTAAGTAAAAGTAATTAAGTAAAAGTCCTATAGAACTATTTTTATAAAGTCTACATTGCTATCAAGTACATTCATTGTGGACACTGGTGAAAACCAAAATAAATCATTTTATATTTGTAAAATGAATGACTAATTTTGTTGTTTTGACTTTCATATTTTGCAGATGCTCTGAAATTAATTCCTATAAACTTTATCCCTGGATTCATCAGTTTAGCAATAACCGGAGATCTGCTGATCAGATACGACCAATTAATTTCCCTGATGTTGACCCCCACAATCTTCCTCCTGGTGCAAACTTTTCTATGACTGCAGGGGATTTTCAGGAAATTTATTCTGAGTGCAGTAAGTAGATAAATTATAGATGTCAAAATTACTGGTTACAGTACATATTGCATCTTTAACATATACCCACTATGGTATGACAGAAATTTGCTAAGCAATAAAATAAAATCATGCTTTCAGTTACTACAGTGAACAACAAAGTTGAAGAATGCACCTAGGTTTTCACAGCCAAAATAAATGTTGCTCTTCCTTCAGTCAGAACGTATAGATAATCTATAGCACATTTGTGTATAAAATGGATTCTACTTGCAGTGGTGATTTTAATGAGAACAGTGATAGTCTAGAAAACTTTCCCCAGTAAGTTTTATAACATCCTGTTCATCTCACTTGAATTAGAAAAGCGGTTTTAAAGAAATAAATGAGATAAGCAGCCTATCTGCTGTAATGCTGGACTAAAGTTCAGTATTGTTGCTTGACAGCTTTTCTTTGATGAAATAAGTCGCTACAAATTATTGCAGAGTAGTTATTTACAAATAAGTATACATTTACTGGCAGTCACTGGGCACATCTACATGAGACGCTGACTCTGCAGTAGCCTAATAATACTGTGCAGTAGTGTCGCATGGAAAAAAACATGCTGAGACATTCCTGTGCAGCAGTGTCACTTAAAAAGTGTTTGCTGGCACTACTACACAGTAACTCCAGTTGCTGCTCATTTATACAAGTACTAAATAAACGTGCAGTAGCATCTAGGGTAGACTTGCTCATTGACAAGTATTTTAGAAATTAACTAAAGGATAATATTTACAAAAGACATGGATATTCCTCATTGTCAATAGCCAGATTTGTCTGGATGTGTCACTTCTATAGAAACCTGGTGGTGTTTCTCACTTAATTCAATCCCAGATTAATATGGAACAGATAGGTGCATATAGTATTTATCCAATTAGTTATTTAAATTATATCTAGGATCCTGAACAGTGTATAGCGTTTATCCAGTTCTTTTTTTATGAGCAGTTGAATCTTTAAGGCCTTGCCTCATAGTAGTGGTAAGAGTGCAGAAGGTGGAGCATTTTACCTGTATCTTGAGGTTACTCATCTGCACGCAGTACCAAACTGACTAGGTAGAGCTATTTCTTTCTTGCTGTTGGCATCCTTGTTTGGATTGCATAATTGTTTCCTGTTAAAACAAGCAGGTTTATTTGCTCTTTCTGTGTTTAAATTTTCTCCTGACAAAACCTAGCTTTCTGGCAGAGTTTATATAGAGATTTCCCCCACCCCACCCCACAAGTTGAGTAACTTGGAGTTATGTTTATAGCTTTAAATCTATCCACAAGCTAGCAAATGAATGCTGGTGTCAGTTCAGAAATAAATCTCAAATTAAATGTTTATTTCAAAACATTTATTTTGAAGATTACAGACTTTCAAAACTTTCTTACCAAATTCTAACATTTATCTTTACTATTAACTAAAATTGTTTTTTTGGGGGTATATTTAGTAATCTATTTTTCTTTGCACAGATACATGGGACTGTATAGCTACCTGCTTCTTCATAGACACAGCACATAACGTTATTGATTACATTGATACAATATGGAAAATACTCAAGCCTGGAGGAATATGGATAAATTTAGGTAAATTATTTCAGTTATATCTTCCGTATTCAGTTATTCTGCATGACCTGGTAGTGACTCCTGGTGACTCAAAAGAGCAGTTTTAGGAAAAGTCCTGCCTAGCATCGTTACCTTAGTCTGCAGTAGTTTGGGCTGCCAGATTCTCTCAGACCTTTTGGAGCATATTCAAATAACTTTTTTTTTTTTTTTCCAAATTCTCTGTTTGGCCAAATCTGCGTGAATTCTGACAGGAAGCAAAAGCACCTGGTTCCAGGTCTCCCCCCTTGCCAGTTTTCACATCTGTATTTGAAAGCAAGAAATGAGGAATCATTTTAGCGTATGATTCAACATAACTTCTTTTACATGTTCATTCTAAAATTAATTATGAATAGAAATTATAAGCTTCTTGTTTCTGCATTCATTTAATAAGTGGAATGAACTTGGTTTTTTTTAATGTTAATGTTCTTTTAGTTACAAGAATGTAATAAGGGCAAACGAGTCTATTTCCCAAACTTTGCTAACAGAATAATTGAACAGTTTTTTTGCCAAAACATAATTTTTAAAAATTGCTGATTTGGTAAAGCTCAAAACAGATAGATAAAAATGGGTTTATAATAGAAAGCATTAGTCAACCGTGATTTTTAGACAGCATTGTCAGCTCCTATAAAGACATCAGGAAATTATACACTTCATTGATTGCATACCTTGCTGTTCAGTTTTACCTTTATATAAAAGACCTAATAAAAATGTACTCATGAAATATAATGAGACTTGGTGGTATTGAAACATTTGATTTTTGTACCTTAGGTCCTCTGCTTTATCACTTTGAAAATTTGGCAAATGAACTTTCTATAGAGTTGAGTTATGAGGATATAAAAAACGTTATATTACAATATGGATTCCATATAGAGGTAAGAATACATTGCAGTTTCCTAGTAACATTCAAGGAGGTGGGCTATAGCCAAAACTTGCACTACTTAAGTGTAATTATTTTAATAATACACACTAGTAAATTCTAGATACTTATATTTTTAAAATCTTGCTGCTAGTTGTGATAATTTTGTATGTATTAAGGGGCCAAGGACCCCGATAGGAAATGTCCAGTAATAACGCCTCTTTAGAGTAAAAATACTTTGGATTGAATTGTTGGAGAAACTACTGTGTCACGGAAAAATGTCCTGTAACTTTTGAATTTTTATTTTCAGGTAGAGAGAGAATCTGTTTTGTCCACGTACACTGTGAATGAACTCTCCATGATGAAATACTACTATGAATGTGTGTTGTTTGTAGTTAGGAAACCAGAATAGCAGTGTTTCAAAGAGATTCTTTGGAAAAAATGTTGGAGTTAGTGCTAGAATTGACAAAATGGACTGTGGGTAATGGCTGGACACAACCTCAAATCAGTGGTGCCTTCTTATTCCTAACATAATTTAGATAGTGTCTATTTTCTTAATCTGTATTGCTATCCTGACGTACTATGCCATGCATATTTGTACTGCAGTAGTGAAAATGGAGGGGAAAATGTTCACAATACACTGTCTTTGTGCTTTAGAAGTCAGAAGTCATAAAAACCTCCCATGGTTTCAATGCGTCTGCCATGAGTCTGCCCATACAAGATTGACTTTATATATTCTGTCTGTTTTCTTTCATTAAATTCCAATGGTTTTCATTTTTTTTCCTGTTGATTTACAAATAATCAGAAGTTTGCATAGTACAAACTCTGCCACTCTGAGAGAAGCATTTCTAAACGAGCAATTTTTTATTTTTAAAAGGTGTGAAGTCTGGAGTTGTTGAAAAGTGGTAAAATGCTTTGTGAAAGCTGTTCATAGTGACCTTTATAAATTTTGAAACTATTTTCTGTAGGATTGGGAAAAGAAATAATATAGAATAGTTTAGGAGCTGTAATTTTCTCAGCCCTTAGGTTCACCAGTCTGTTCAAAGCAACTAATCTATAGACAATTTGACATACTGATTGGTTAAAGCAGCTTGTCACAATGGAGCCGTAGTAAATAAGCTTCAAGCCAGAAGACCTGTCCTAATGTGTCAGGCATTTGGCCGACTAGGAGTTCATTAGTTTAATTTATCTGCTGCTTAAGTCAACATTTTTTTTTTTAAGCAATATTTTTTTTTTGTTAGAGATCATAACAGAAAATGTTCCTTTTTTAAAGAAAGCAGTTGAACATAATTGAGACAGCTGTGCCACTGTTACCATTAATATGAACATGGAAAAAACTGTATAAATCATATGCATTTTTTAGCAAGAGCTTCTATATCTATTCAACATTTATAGGTCAGTTGTTAGATACTTGACTGGAACTTTAAGGCAATTTACCCATGCTACACTAAATCTACCTCTAATTTTGTTATTTCTTTATGTTAAGTTGCCTGGTAATTTTATACAGGAAAGCTTCTGTCACTTTTGAAGTTATACATAAGTTTTCAGTGGAAAAAAATATTTAAAAATATCCTGTGTTTAAAGGAATCAAATTAGCTAGTTTTCTTTACATTGACATCATTAACTTAGCAACATTGTCATCCATTTTTAAAAATCCTTTAAAATGAAAAAGGCATTATGGGGAACTGAGGCTTTTTCAGGGGGTTTTCTTGCTAATGGCACTGGAATATAATGTGGGGTTTTTTTGTTTTTGTTTTTAACTCCAGAAGCATAATACGAGAAAAATATGCCCAGGGCAAGTTTGCGCAGGGCAGTCCTCTTATTCTTTTTCCCACTAGGCAGTACAGAGGAACAACAGCGAGCAGCATCATGGATGATGTTCATCATGAAGTGTAAGGTGTTCTGGGAATGACAGATTTCCAGAATGGCAGTGGAGGGAACTTTTACTCCTATATTTTTGCTGCCAAAGCCCATATTGAGAGGGCAAAAATCTGCTGATTTTGGTGGCAAAATTGGGATCAGTTCTCCCCCCAGCAGCAGCAAACTTCATTGCTGATATTTTAAAACTATGATTCCCAGAACACTTGCTTTCTATGACACAAGATGCTCCGTGCTGCTGCAATGTACATCTGGGAAGTGTAAGTCCAGTGGGGTAGAGGAGTGAGGTGCTCTCTTCCCCTTAGGTGGTGCCTAGGTCACATGCCCCACTAACCCATGCCACGTTATGGTACTGTTAAACTCCATTGCTTTCATCTAACTGTGACCCCTTCTTCTGGAATTTGCTTGGCTGCATCCTTTGTAAGGCTATTTCTAGCTTTATCTTTTTTCAGTAAGGCAGGTATATCATGCCTCTGGATTTGCTTTAATTTACCTGGGAATTTTAAGTTATGCTTTTTTGGTTTGGTTCTGTTTTGTGGATTTATTCTATTTTTATTATTTGTATTATTATTATTATTATTACATAAACACTATCTAGAAGCATAAAGCCTATAGACATACTTTAAACTCTCAGGATACCTGCCAATGAGGAGTATTAGACCAACATTGTCTGTAAAAGTTTACTTGTCCAGAGCCTGGACGTTCTGTTTTTACTGAAAAAGTATTACGGACATTTTTTTTTTTTGCCTTAAAACAAACAAACAAAAAAAGGCTAAAATTTGCCCAGCCACAAGTGACGTTTATTGTAACCTGATTTTTACTGCCTTGAAAAGAAACGAACTTTCTGATTTTTATAAAGCAACGGATGGTTTCCTGTAGCTTTCATTCCCTTGTGGTACAATCTGCTCTAATGCTTTTACTATGAACTTCTCATAGAAGAAAGATACATTTCAATAAAATCCTACTAATATTTTAAAATCCCTTGAAATAAGGCATAGTCAGGATAAATACTGATCGTAAAGTTCCTGAACACTTAGTTCTGTAATACTGCCCATTCTGCCTTGTCTCTTTCTTTTTATTCAGTGGGCATTTCTCCTGTAAGAGGTATTCCCATTTTTTACATGTGTAAATTTGTACTATCCTAGTGACTGATGCACAATTTAACTCTTGCTGAATTTAGTCCCTAAAGAATTTTTTCTCTTTCTCGGTTTTGTTTTCCGATTCCCCAGACTTGTCAAATGTGCCATTTTTCACTAAGCCCCTTTTGGGAAACATCAGTGTTCTTCACTCTAAATACCTGTTAGATATACAATAGTATGCCGTTTTACTTTCAATTTAGGGAATATCAATTCAAATACATGTTTCCATAAACTTTCCTTTCAGAAATATAGGAGTTGGAGGCAATGTTATCTTCCAGATAAATCATATGAATTGGTGATCCTCCATCTCTATTCAAATGTACTAATTTTTAAGATGATCTTTTGTACATTAATGGACAGGGATAATTGTGTATTATTCAGAGTGTCTTAATTCTTCTCTTTCTCAATGTTGTATTCACAGGGAAAATTAGTATAATGATCAGCTGAAACCAGGACAACTTAGGTCATTATTGAGTTGTATGTGGTATTGAGTGTGCAAAATTATAAAAATGAGACGCTGCATAATCTGCTATGTAACACTTCTTTATATGGAGTAAGTTTGACAAATGTAGTGTCCTGTATTTTTATTTATATGTAGTTCATTCTAAAATCAGTTACAAAGAACTGAATTGGAAACTTCATGTATCTGCATGATTTTTCCTCTATTTTTAATGTGTATAATAACTTGATTTTTCTTGAAATATTAAAGTTTGCAGAATGAGTAATGGATTACATTTTATTAGCTTGACTCCTCTTGTAGTAAATTTTGGTTTAAAATCATAATCTCCCCCCCCCCCAACTCAGTAGACAGCTGTCTAGATAACCTAGTTCCTTCTGACATTATGCTGTCTGCTGATTTTTTTTTGTGCTGTGTGAAGCCTTATAAATATCAATTAGTAGCATAGAGCTGGTCAGGAATTGGAAAATGCCAATTTATTGAACACAATGTTTTGTGGAACATATCATGAACTCTTATTGAGCTGTAGGAAGGCTTCAGTGGAAACCTCCTTGGCTTCCTGGTGAGATGCATGGGAATCTTGGTCTCCAGGGTCCATGGCCCTGGGATGGTCTGTTGAGGCTCGCTGTACTGAAGCCCGCAATCCCAAGGCTTCCAGAGTTTGTGACGGGCTGCTTTCCATGCCAGCTCTGGGGAGTTGCAGAGTGTTCAGGAGCTCCCAGAGCTGGCTGTGTATAACTGTTCCCATGGGCTGAAAAGCACAAATTGCACAAACTAACTACTTCTCAAGACTTTACATATGGATTGGTGTGATTAGTACTAATCGTTTAATAGGATACAAATGCTGGTTTGGGTCTTGCCAAAGATTGATTTCCAAATTTCTGTAACCTCTTTGCTCTCCTGAGCAGTGACAAGTAGTAATTTTTAATTTTTGCTTTCCTCCAGCAATAACTTAAATTGATAGGACTTTCCATGTATTTTGTTGGCCCCTCATTTGAAGAAAATAAACTGCTAATAGGCCAGTCTGGCTACAGTTTGGCACTCTGTTTTTGATGGTTTTCATATATGATCTGATGCCTTTCACATTTTGGAATTGATACTTTCAAAACCTTATAGGCAGTATATAGCAGTCAAATGACTATATACAATAAAAGCTGTTAACTGGCATTCTACTCTAGGGAATACTCTATTATAAACTGGAATTTCTCTCAGGCTGGGGTGTGGGGAGCAGCCACCCCTGCAGGGGTTTTCAAAAAGGTTGAAAACCCTGCCTCGGATAACCAGATTTTTTAGATTATCCCTCCCCTCCCCCCCCCGCACAGGTTAACACAGCTTTTACTGTATATTTCTCCTGTTTATTTATGTATATACAGCGTGTGTGTACGTGTATGCATACTGTACTAATATACTAGAGAGGGAGATTGTGTGTATTCCTCGTTTGACAGGAATATACTGTCTGTGGGTTTTGAAAGCTGACGCTAATCGATTCCAAAATGCGAGGGAATGTTCTAGGTACTATGGCATTATCTTGTCCCTTCAATTTCCTCCCAAGAGGAGAGAGAGAAAATTAAAAGGTGGGAAGGGGCAGAGGTGCAGAGCTATTCATCAAGCCCTGCGGTCTCTAACTCAGCCACTAGTTGACGGTGACTTCTAGCGTCTCCGAGAGTGAGAGATCCTTCACTTCCCCACCATTTTTTTTCATCTTTTTTTTCTTTTCTTGAGGGTTATTGCCTTTGGCATGCAAAGAAGACAAAAAGGATCTTACACGCTGCCCTTGGCGTGGGTAAAAGTGGGGCGGGGGTGTAATGCAGTAGCGGCAGAGGTGCGTTTTCTTGGCGGGGAAGTGAAGGGGGTGGGGAGTGGCTCGATGCAAGGAGTTCGGGGCTGGGCTGTCTGAGACGTTTCCTTGTACTCGCACGTTTCCACGGGTTGCCGCCAATGGCACCGCGGCCTGTGCACGCGGCGAGGGGCACGGGGCTGTGGGGAAGTCGAGCGGAGGGGAGGGAGCTCCGCGGCAGACCGGGCCCAGAGGCTGGTGCACGCGCGAGCGGGCGGAAGTGCCTCTTAAAGCCGCGCGGGAAGACAGCCCCCGCACCTGCGACTTGGGCACAGCTCCGTGCCCAGGTGGACGCCTGAGACTCAGCCGCAGGTCGCGCCCCGCCCCTTCCCTCTCTGCCCCCGCCTCTGCTCGGCGGGCTCTAGGTGCTTGCACCCACACGAGTAGTTCAGAGCGATGTGCGCATGCGCCGCGTGGGCCGAGGGGCGGTACTCGCCTTTCGCCCTGGCTTCGGCGAGCGGCTATTGGTGCGCCCGGGGGTGGGCGGGGCCCCCGACAGCCCCAAGGGAGTGCAGCGGAGACGCATGCGCGCGACGTCCCCTCCCCTCCCTTCTGGCTGTGGCGCGCGCGTGTCCTCGCGGAGCGCCCCCCACCCCATGGCCAAGCGCCGCGCGGAGCCGTTGGTGTGTCACGTGCCCTGCAAGCGCTTCGTGCCCCGCCGCCTCCCTCGCGCCGAGCCAGCGCCCCGCGCCGCCGCCAGCAAGCGGAAGCGGGAGGCGGAGGCGGGTGAGGATGAGGCGCCTCCGGGAGACGCCGGCGGCGCGGGGGGGCGGCGGCGGCAGCAGCAGTACGAGGGAGACGCGGGGTCCTGGCGGCTACAAGAGGCGCCGGAGGGCGGCGGCGGCCGGGGGGGAGCGCGGGCGGCCGCGGAGGTAACGGCGGGGTTGGGCTGGGCCGCGTCATGCGGATCCCTCCGCGGGGGGCCGAATGGCGGGCCCGCCCCCTACTCTGAGGGGTGGGGGTCGCTGTGGGAGCTCGCCTGGCCCCGGGGTCTACCTGGGGAAGGGAGGCGAGGCAGGGTTTGCATTACACTGTGACTTTTGGGTCTGCACAAAAAACTTGAGGTAGTTCAGTGATTAACAAGCCCGCCTAAGTGAAGGGGCAGTCCGATTGGAGACACCTCCCTTGTGATTTTTATGTTTTTGGAGGTGGTCCAGCTCCCCCATAATTTGCACCCTTGGGGGGTTTTCTATTTAAATAAGGTGATTTACTAGCTGGAGGAGGAGTGAGGAAGGTGGTGGCACTGTTTGGCCGTGGTGCAGCTGGCAAATGTGGTCTGAGTTGGCAGGTGCCAAGAGGGCCCCCCGCTTCCCTCCTGCCAGCCAGAGTCAGCTGCTCCCACAAGAAGGGCACACAAGATGTGCCATGTCCAAGAAGTCTTCCCATTTCCCTGCAGGCAGGACAGAAAGGTCCTCTGGTAACTCGCCCCCGTGTGTTGGCGAGTTTGTAATGCCAAGGTTGCTGCAGAGTTCATGGCTAATCCCCATTCCCCTTGTAACATGGGTATTTATCTGCTAGGTGGCAAGTAAAGCCATGATCCTCAGGTTGTGGCCCATGCGCTGGATCTGGCCCCTGAGCTGACTGAGGTGCAGCCTGTGGCTTCAGGGGCAAGCAGCTCAGTGCAGGGTTCCTTTCAGGCCTGGTGCTGTGCTGCCAGCCCCTACTGCTCTCACCCTCCCTATGGCAGGTATTGCTTCCTCTCTGAGGGTCTTGTTACACCTTAGGCTGTGAGCCGCGTAAATCTTGATCAAATTTTGGTGGGCTTGGTGCTAGGAGTCTGAGGCAGTCCCACCTTCAACTTGAGCCACATCTGTGGGGAGTGGCCGCAGCTTCCTGGACCAGGATCAGTCTTGCTCTGGAGTGGCATGCCTTTAAGCCGCATAACAAGTACTTTAAGCCACTTAAAGATGTTAATTTACAGACAGTCTAGTGATTAAGAGCTGTAGGAGCTGTCCAGAATTGCCACGTAACAGCAGCCGCTCCTGTTCTCTCCTGCATTTGTCGTCTCCTCCCTTCTTTCCTCTCTCTCTTCCCCACCACGTGAAGTGGTGTTTACCAGTCTCCCTCCCCTTCCTCTGACATTGGCAGCCACCTTCCCCCCCACCCAACCAGTGAGAGGTGGTAGCAGTATAAATGTAGTTAAAAATTCATTTTTAGCTGAAAAACATGGTACGGTCATAATTGGATTTCAGGCTTTGCTGTATATTAAATATCTGTATTAACCTTTTTAGACTCAAGGTATCCCTCCATTAGTTCTGTGAATTGAGCAGCATCCCATTCCAAAACCAAAGTTATTTATGACACTGTTTATTTCCTGGCAGAGTGGCCGAGCAGTGGGAGCAGGGTTGTGACCAGGCAAGGATGAGCCTAATCTGCATTTACCTCTCTATACCTGCTTATCTCTTAACACCTCATAGCACCCTAGCATGCGCTGGCGCCCTGTTTAAGATCACATATATAAAATTGTCCGGATGAGCCAGATGACTGCTTAGCATAGTTATTTGAACATTGCATTTGCATCTCTATTATAGAGCCAGCAGAGGGAGCACTGCTTTTGTTGTTTCAAGGTCCAAGTTTTTTGGGTAAATGTGCTATCTTTTATTAGACCAACTAAATAGTTGGAACAATTATTCTGTGCAAGAGCAAAAGCCATCCAAGAGAACACAAAACAACAGTGGACTCTCTGTATGCCTGAAGAAGGCTGTTTGTATCCAAAAGCTTGCAAAGAAGAATTTTTCCAACTATTTAGTTGGTCTCACAAAAGATATCACATTTACCCAAAAAACTTTGTTTGCCTATGCCCTTAGACCAAAACAGCTACAACCAACTCCTGCCACACACGATCATAACACTTAAATAGGAGGAAATGTATTAATTTCAAAATCTGTTAAAAATGGTGGGAGAGGTAGTGAAACTTCCAAGAGTAAAGCAGAATCCTAGATGATTAATCTTTTCTGATTGTGGTAAGGGTCATTATTTTCTTCATTCCCCAGTTTGGGAAGAAAGTACCAAGTTAGAGTAGTTGTTCTCAACCTTTTTAGATTTGAGGCATTTCTCACTGGACTCAAGGCACCTTTTCATAACTTCTTTGAATTAAGTGGCACCCAGTTTGAAAAACTATGTATTAGAAGGCTTCCTTCCATGCAGAGGGGCTGAGTAGTGGGGGGTGGGGAATCATTCAGGCAGGGACATGTCTGAGCCTGTGCTTATCTGAATAACGTATCTGTTTATCTCACTCCGGCACCCTAGTTTAGAAACACTGCGTTCAAGGTACAATTTTTGTATATGATGAAATGTTTTACATGTTCCACAAGAGGTGACTTAGATTTCTGTAGAAAGGACGCATACTATTCATTAGGTGGTATACTCAAAGAACTTTATTAACTACTCTTACTAGTGATATCTCAATATAAAGGGTTAATTTATTTCATATCCAATAAGGAAAGAAAAAAGTTCTGTAGTTTAAAAAAAAAAAAAAAAAAGCTTGCAGGTGAAACCAGTCTTTCTTTTCTTTTCCTTTCTTTTTTATAAATTAGAGAGAAAGAGCCCTGAACCTGGCTAACTGCTCTTTTTCAAGGCTTCTAATAGCAGTGAGGAAATTTGATTAGTAGAAACCATGAAAATGAAGCAAGCTAGTGAATTTTAGGGCCGCTAATAGTACTTTGCACTTAATGAGCATTGCACTTTGTACTTATCAAGTATTAGGCTTCGTAAGTTTTCTAGCAAGCATATAGCACTTATTTGGTAAGAAAACTTTGTACTTAAATAAGAGTACAACATATTTTCTGTACTTAAGTATGCATGGCTATAAAAGAGAAAAGACACAGAATAGTGGAAGCCTTTTCTAGCACTGTGCTTTTACTGTAACTGCTGTTTCTTAAATAGATGTGCACTAAATGCTTTTCTGTGTTGGGAGAAGACTTGTTTTTTCTTATGAGTGATGGCTTATCATGGAAACAGCCCTGAACATTCCTTAAGCCAGGAACCTTAACACTGATTATAGACTTTGAAATTGTCTGTTACTTGCACCTTTTTGAGAGTCAAGAATAGGATTTGTTATCTACAATGTTGTATAAATTACAAAAAAAGTACAAGAGCAAGTGTATTTGCTGCTGTGAGTAGAAGTGTAGGTGTTTATATATGTTTTCATAGTTAATACATTAGGTCCCAATAAAAGTATAAAATAATTCTGCTGACAGCAGTGTGTGATTTTTTTTTAATTTTTTTTTTTTTGTTCAGTATTTTTAGTATATTTCATTACATTAATTGGTGATTAGGGTTATAGATTTTACCTTAAAATAATTTGGCCCAGTTTCTTTTGCAAGAAGGCTTATTCTTACTTTTTACAGTAATGATGTACCTTAATATGTTGTGTTGTGTTCTTTTTCCAAAGCTGGCAGAAGAATGTTTTCAGTATAATTCATTCCAGTACTGGAGAGCACCGCTACCTACTCTTCAATTATCTGATATTCAGGACGTAGCTGGGGAAAATGCAACCAAGGCTAGAATCCCTTCCAGACCTGAAATTGTGGAGACTGAAATGGAGACCTGAGAAAACGTAGAATCACAGTGAGAAATCTGTTTGGAGAAGGCATGTTTCTTTTTGGATTCATGTTTTTTCTGCTTAGGAAAAATGCATGAATTTCTGACCTTAAAGGAAGAACCATTATGCCAGTCTGCAAAAGTAAGAATGAGTTTGTTTAAATTGAAGGAAGGATCATTGCCGGACCCTTGCAAGCAAACTGGCTGGAGTGGTACGTGTATGCATCTAGTTACAGAGCTGGCAGAAATACTTGAAAACATGGATGTGAACTAAAAGAAATCTGAAAAAAATCAGAATTTTCCTCTGGACTTCAAAATGAACAGCTGGCAGGTAGAAGAGAAATGGGAAAACATTTTAGGTGGCCTGTGTAGAAACAATACAGCTGAAGTATATGGATGTGAGATTTTTTTTAAATATTATTGTGCATTTATTTAAAAGAAATCTGTATAGTATTTTCTAATGCATTTTGGTTTTGCTTTAATAGTTGAACCAAAAAAACTGTACCCCAGATGCAACCCTTTCTTTCTATGTAAACCGAAAACCACTGTGGTGGGATGTTCAATTTTGCTGAGAGCTGAGACTTTTACAGATCATCTCACATTCTTCTTAATAAGATGAAGTAGTTGGTGTTTTGTTTTGGCTATGTTTTTACATACTCATGTTAATGCTATTCCTATTCTTTGTACTCTTGTGGTTAAAGCATCTTGTGTGTCAAAACCAATGTGCAAAGCTGTCAAGAAAAGTAGTGATTTAAGGCATTGTGCAATGAACATGCACATGTCCCAGGCTTACCTGATTAAGGTCCCAGTCCTGCAAAGATTTCTGCATATGCATAACTGTGAATTCATTTGAATTTTAGTGTGAATGTCTTTTTTTTTATTTTATGTTGTCTCTGATCATTGGCTCAAATTCAAGATTTTATAAATAAACTTAGATTTAATTCCTGCCAGATGTGAATTAAGTATGGTGGAAACTTTTGGAATATTTGATCTGTTTTTGGTATCATATCTGCTTAGACCAATTTTCTTGTGAATCTTTTAAAAATTGTTTGTTCAAGAACAATAAAGCTTCTGGTGTATATTTGAACATTTTTGCAGAATCTGTTCTGGAGGTACCTAACTTTTCTTGTTATAAGAGTGTTTTTCCTACTTTGTAATTTTTGAGTATTACTGTAAGCTTGAATATATATTTTGAGTTCAGTGGTCTCGTAAACACCTGCAAGCATATTTAAAGTTGTATTTTAATCTGCAGTTGTAAACTGAAGCGTGGAGGTTGTTAAATGCCTATAGGAGAGGGGCAGAGACCCAGGTCCACTATGAAGGCTTATACCTAAAATCATGATCACCAAGCAAAACACTTTTGTTCCCCACTGTTCATAGATCCATAGATTGTAAGGCTGTAAGGGACCTTGGGAGATCATCGGGTCCAGCTCCCTGCACCAAGCAGGAAAGATAACAGGTCAGGTGACCCTAGCTGGGTGACTGTCTAGTTTTCTCTTGAAGATTTCCAGGGTAGGTTATCGCAACACCTTTGGAGGGAGTTTATTCCACAGTCTGGACACCCTGACTGTGAAGAAGTTTTTCCAAATGTTAAGGCTGGATCGATCTTCCAGGAGTTTGGCCATTACTCCTGGTTTTCCCCTCAGGTGCCTTGGTGAACAGTTAGCTCACTGAGCCCTTGATGTACTCCCCAAGCATAGCGCTAAGCTGCTACCAAGTCCCCTCTCAGCCTTCTTTTCTTCAGGCTGAAGAGTCCCAAATCCCTCAGCCTTTCCTTGTATGGCTTGCCTTTTAAGACTGATTGTACAAGTGGCTCTTCTTTGGACACTCTCAAGCTTGTCCATGTCCTTGTTAAAGTGTGGTGCCCAGAACTGGATGCAGTACTCCAGCTGCAGTCTCATCAGTGCCAAGTAAAGCAGAAGAATCACCTTTTTGGTTTTGCTGGAGATGCATTGATTGATGCACGCCAAGGTATTTGCCCTACTGGCTACAGCATCGCACCGCTGGCTCATATTCATACTGTGGTCTGCTATTACCTCCAGGTCCCTTTCATTTGTGGTGCCTAGTCAGTTCAGCATCACTAAGCCTGTAGGTGTGTTGGGGGTTGCTCGTCCCAAGTTGGAGCCCTTTACATTTTTCAACGTTGATCTTCATCAGTCTCCAATCAACCCAATTTGCTAGCCTGCCTAGGTCTGCCTGTATCTGCAGCCTATCTTAAATAAAGCATGACCACACTCCCCCATAACTTGGTGTTGTCTGCAAACTTGGCCAGTGAGCTCTTCACCCCCACATCCAAATCATTAATAACAATGTTGAAAAGTACTGCACTGAGCACTGACCCCTCTGGGCCACTGTTGCCCACTTCTCACCAGGATGATACAGATCCATTCACTATGTCTCTTTGGGTTCTATCCTGCAGCCAGTTTCCCACCCACCTGACTGTCTTGGAGTTAAGCCCACAATCCTTCAATTTTCTCATGAGGACATTATGTGATACTAGATCAAAGGCCTTTTGGCAGTCAAGGTATACCATGTCAACTTGCTCTCTTGTGTCCAGGTGGCGAGTTACCTCATCATAGAAGGAGATTATGTTGGTAAGGAAAGACCTGCCTGCAATGAAGCCATGCTGGCTGTCATTCAGAATTTTACCTTCTACCAACTTATCGCAGATTGACTCCTTGATGTACTTTTCTAGGATTTTCCTTAGGATGGAATTTAGGCTGATTAGCCTATAACTACCTGAGTCTTCCTCCTGCCCTTCTTGTGGATGGGCACAACTTTGGCCCTCTTCCAGTCCTCAGGGACTTCTGAGCGTCATGAGTTGTGGAAGAGTTTTGTTAGGAGTTCTGCGATGACTTCAACCAGCTCCAGATGAAGATCATCCAGACCCTATGTATTCCTAATATCTGTTGCATTGCTGTGGTCCTTATCTTGGCTTCTTGAACAGAAACGGCCAGTAATACTGGATTTTGTCAGATGTGTGGGTTTTTTCATACGAACAAGCTTCACTTACATGTGGCAAAATACACTTCATTTCACTGTATATATGTGTGTTCCACCTCTCTGAAGGTGTGACTATAGCTATAAGCCACTGTCAGTATACTATCAAATCCACTTGTAGAGTCTTGTCTTTGATTTTTGCCCACAAGTTACTGTTTTTAGTAAAGGAACACTAAGTTGGACTTAAGCAAAGTGTCAGTTTAAAAGAAAAAATAAGCCTTTTGTCTGGGAAAATATATCAGCATTTTAGTGCCATTTCTTTTAATTAGGATTTTCAAGTATTTTTGGAAACGGGGTTTTGTTTTTTTCTTATTTACTTCACATATTTAACACACTTTGTACATCAGCTCCTTTTTCCCCCATATACCTTTGTTGGCCCTTTTTACATGATGATGAGGGAGAAAAGAAGTAGTTTTAAATGGGGAAAATGTTCTAAAACCACAACAAACTGCCAGAAGGACTCAGTAACTGGCATAGTACCACAAACAAGATTTAATTCAGTATATTTTAGTTGATGAGACTTCAGGTGAGTTCTTAAACATGAAAAACAGAAACCTTCACCTACTTAGTAGACTGAGTAAGATACTGACTACATACAATTCTTAAAAAAGTTATACGTTGCCTTTAAAATTGCAGATAAATATGAGATATATCAAAGAATTAAACTGGGCAGGAAGTTGAAATTGAACATTTTGCATTGCGCATAAAAATAAAGTGCTATCACTGGCATCGTATTTGATCCCAAATATATCTTCTCTGTTGGGATTCTTCTTCACCAGTCTTCTGGTATTTAGTATAGAATTCACAGAACTTTACTCAGTCTAAAGCGTTTTGTAATAGACTAGAATATGAGGCAATTCTTTAATGTTTCTCTGTAGACCAGGAGTTGTGCTAATTTGGCGAATTGGTGCTTTTCTCTGAACCCCACAAATGCTCATTAGATACCCAGGTTTTTAATTAGGTTATAGTGGTTACATCAGGGGCAGGCAAAATATGGCCTGTGGGCCGAATCCAGCCTGCCAGGCCATTCTCTCCAGCCTGCGGGGCCTCTAGAAAACTTAGAAAATTAATGTTTATCTGCTCCTGGCTACTTGTCATAGATGACAGGAGCCAGGGCAGTAGGATCCAGGAGAAGCTAGCAGCAGGATGCAGTAGCCGAGTCCCACCCCAACCCTAGCCATTTCCCTGCTTCCTGCCACTCATCCAGCACCATGTGGCTCCAGGCTGCATCACCAGACCACAGGAGCACAGGCCTGTGCTGGTACCCTGCTGGGGGGGGGGGGGTATATGTTCATAGGGTGAGTCCCACATGCACACCCCACCATACACATGCACCCACCCCCACTCCTTACTCTGCCATACATGCAGACCCTCACCCCCCCTCACACCCTCCCCCATACACAGCCCTTCACAAAGCCCATAACCTTCCACAACCCACATACCCACACACACCCCCACATGCTCCCTCACCCCACAGACACACCCACAGCCCCCCCCTCAAACATATACTCCAATATATAAAAGAGTAAGATTTCATTTTTAGCTATTATATATAATCACCTGTATGTACAATACACAAACACATGTAAACCAGGACAAAAATATTTTTTGAAATCAAATTCATGTTTTAGACGTTTGCTTTTTAAAATACAATTTGGTATTTTTCTGGTTCCAAGATGGCAAAACTCCTTGCTTTTCTGGGGATAAGGGGAGGAACTTCTGGGGGCAAAGGTTAGGGTGCGGAACTTCCAGTCACAAGATGGTGACTGTAACAGGTCGCCCTTCCCAGCGCCATCTTCCTAGTACCCCACGCCTTGTGTGTGGCGCATCCTTGGATCCTTCTTTAGGGTTCTTATGTCCTGCCTTATACTCACCTGCCACGTCTTGATGGAAATTATGATGATGTTCTTGCGAGCGGGAGGCTGCCTATTGTATTGGGTATGTTGGAGCCTTTCCCCTATGTGAGACTGACCCCTGATTTTTCTCTAGCTAGGCCTCCCCATCTAAACCCACTAAACAGGGTTTGACTGAGGCTCTAGCCTTTTCTATTGTCTTGAGGCCTGTGGCCCCTTTTCCTGCTCCGATCTGTAGCCTGGCCCAGAGGCTCAGGCACCAGCCCCCCCCAGCTGGAGGGTCACAAGCCCCAAAACCAGGGAATGACCCCGAGCCCGCAGCCTTCCAGGCCACAAAGAAAACCCAACTACCAACACCAAGCTGCACCACAGGTGCACCTGAGCTCCCTGGCTTCTTTAAGATTGCGCCTCACTGGTGCCCGGGTCTGCGCCCCTCTCCGGGGCTTCTCCAAAATGCTGCCTCCTTCTCTAGGTCTTCTCAAATGCTGCCCCCTTTTCTAGGGCTCACCATACCCGCACTCGGGCTTCTCGCCAATGCCCCCTCTCTGGGGCGGGGTCAGTGCACCCCAAATGCTGCACCCTTGCTGGCGCTGGGATCTCCACACTGCTGTGGGTATCTTATGAGGCCTCCTCCAACCCCTAATATCTTCACCCAAGCCACTGGTCTTAAACAGTAAACAAAATGTGATCCCCTCGGCTATAACATAAACTTGAGCCGCCCGGCTTTAACAACATTCACCCTACCACAAAATACTCCATCCCTCCACAGTGACAGAAGCTGTTCCTACAGCCAGGCCTCTCCCCTTTGGTTGTTCTAGGAGAGCTCCTTCCCCTTTGGCAGCCAGGAAGGAACTGCCTCCCTGGCCTCAGTCCTGGTTTTTAAATGGGAGCCAGGCCCTCCCCTTCTGGTCAGCTGACTGCTAGCAGGTGTGGGACACTGGCTCCCTCTGGTCATCCTAGCAACTGACACCTGAGCAGCTATTCCAGCCCTCCAAGTAGCAGGCACCTTAGTGCTCTGCTACAGTGACCAAGGGACAGGGCACCTGTCAAGGGGCGGGGCTACCCATGTGGCTCTTGACAGCTTGCCAAAACTTGGTAAGCGACCCTCCACCCAAAATAATTGCCTGCACCTGGGTTGCATATTTATGAAGACCTAGGTCTCATGCGCCGTTTTTATTTATTTTGCTTGGTACCTATTTGATATTTAATGTTTTATGGAAAGTTTGGGAAATTTCTCCAATAATTTTATGGCAAATGCATATGACTCAGTTTACCCACTTTTTGTTACAGTGTGGCCTCTTAGGATAGCAGGGTTAACTTATCTAGAATGAGATCGATATAAGGAAGTTTCAGTTGGTATTAATTTATAAAGGCTTGTAAACATGCAAATTATATTATTCTGGAGAGAATGTAGATGATTAATGACCTGACATCAACTTTTAAACAAGCAAGGGAGGCTGAATATGTAAAAAATATGTGACTGTGTTTTGAAACAAAAACAGGTTTCCGAACACAAATAAGAATTGGCTGCCTAATGGAATGCCATAAATGGAGTTATCGGGCAGAGAATGCTGCCAGATGTGCATGCAAATAGCCTTTGCTGTTCGATTCTAACATAAAAACTAAGAAGCTGTATTGTGGTTTACTAAAAATGCTGCCTTGTATAGGAAAAGCTCCCTGATAGTTGCATGGATTCATACGCAGTTGAGTCTGTAGTGAAGAACAGATGCTGAAGCTAGTGACCAATCTTGGCAAAGTGGAACAGTAGGGCTAACTTGGAAAAAAAAAAAAAAATTGGGAGGTGGCAGCCTACATCTTCATACTAAAGGAATATAATCCTGACCTTGAGAGACAGTGTAATAATGGAGGTATAGCTCAATGTGTAGAACCTTGACACACTGTTTTCAGTGCTAGTTGTGTTCTTGACATAGCAAAGTCAAGCTATAGAGATACAATTTGCCAGGGGGTAAAAGAGGGCAGGGTTTTCCTTTGGTAACTACTAAGGTGCATTCTTGTACTGTGATTTAGTTTCCACTTATTATGAGGGTAACATAACCCTCAGGGAAAGAGATCCAAAGTACTACCATTTAGTTTCCGCTTACCAGAGGGCAAAAACGTGCATACAGGCAACTAGCAGGGAACAGGTGGAAAACGAATGTCTCCCCCCTTTTTTCCCCTCTGTAAACTATATATATATGTCCATGCTAGAAAAGCTTCCTATATTATGGGGCTTCTACTACCACAGTCTGGCCAGCAAAAATCCTTAGTAGAAATGTGGCTTCTGATTGCAAAGTTTGGTTTTGTGATTTTTTTTTTTTTTAACTCTACTAGCTTTGAAAGACGGTAATCCTGTCTGCGGAAGTCAGAAAAATGTTATAGCTGCATTAGAACACGGAGTTTTACTCAGGATATAAATACCCGATTGTTCTGATACGATGTTTGTTTTGTGACTCAGTATTGATCTTATCAAAGTTCTTATCTGTGCCACTTGGCACTTAAGTCCTCCGTTGCTCAATTGTCTTATGATAAGATCAAGAGTTCAGCAAACATCAAAAAATAGACAGGCATTTCTACGGAAAATTGGAAAATCCACAGTTGCATTAGTATTAAAAAAATAATAATGTCATAAACCTTGCAAGTATAAGCCAGTTACCCCCAGTTTTAGGAAGGCATTCTTCACTCTGAACAGTTAATTCATAACGGTTCATCTGGGGAATTTTTGCATATCTCCCCGAACGAGATGGAACAGGCTACAGTTAGTGACATATTGGACTAGATGGGCCACTGATCTGGTATAGCAATTCTTATATTCCATAGCTGATGCTAACTTTTAGAAAAAAACTATATTTGGCTGGGCTTATTTCAGAACATAGTTATAACCTTTACACTGTAGGTGGCAATGCATATACACAGTAAAGTACTGTGAAACTGGAAAAAAAAGTCTTCATTAGAATGCTTCTATCCTGAACTGCTGCTGAAAATTCAGGCAGGTGACATCATGAATGTTAATCATTTCCTTACTGTAATATATAAATGAAGTTACAAGTTCTTGAATACAAGGTGGTATACAAGGTCTTCTATTTATTACTGAAGAAATATTTTTCTGCATTTTCAGTCCATCTGTTTCTCGCCATCAAAGATTTTCAGTTTAAGCACATGGAAATTTGCAGTCATTGTTTCTTTGCACTGTTTCCATTAGTTGCAAGTGCAAAGCAAGCTTTATCTGATTGTGTAGTGGATGGAAACTGCAGACTAAAATTTAATGGTTGAAGTCTACATGAAGTTTAGTCATGGAGATAAAGACAGTAAGTATGCTAACTTAGAAAAATGAAGTTTCCTACTAGTGACATTGTTAAACTTTTGTATATGGGTATTACTAAATGCGTTTGAATTGTATGAGTACATTTCTGATTCTTACAGCATAACTTTATAAATATATCTTTTTATATATCAGTAGCTAGTAATGTGAATATGCTTGCTAATTAAAATTGTCATATAATTGAAATGTTTATTTTTATGGGTTTGATTTTAACATAATAAGTAATGTAGTTTTTAATCACTAATATTCTTTTTCTAGTGTTTAACTCACATGCCTATTAACACTATTTAAATTGAATTCTATCCAAAAATCACAGAACAAATATGCTTAAACTCATTCTTCCTAAATTAAAATGATAAAAATAATATTTTGTAACTTGCTCCAGAGTGAAAATTTTTTCCTTGTTGAATGAAGTAAGAACTGTTTCTTAATGCTGGTGTTTATTACTAGCTTCTGAAAACATTTTGATAGTCATATTATTTCATAATGAAATAGCTATCCTTGGCATTTTATTGAATGGGCAGTTAACTGATGAAGGTAAGAACATGGACATGTTCTCTTTTTTCAGTTTTGTTTTGTGAAAAAAGGTGTTTTTAGGCATTAGATTGGAACAGGATGGAAATTAAAACTGCTTGAGAATTAACAGAATATGCAAGAGAATTTTTTAAAAAGATGTGGTATTTAGTCAGTACAGCCTAATGTACTTAAGGAAAAAGTTAGAATCCTATCCTGTTTTCACTTGTAAAGCCATTTTCAGACAATATTTGATTATGCATATAATTATATTTGAATGTCCTTGATAAAGCAACGCCAAATATTATTCCAACTAAATTGGAACCTATACAAATTATCCTCATAAAATTCAGCTCTAAATGTAAATTCTCTGTTTCTCTAGCATGAGATTATAAAATATAGATTTCCTTTTTGACCTTTTGACCTCCACCCAGATTATGTAGTTTATCACTCTTCTTGTATCCTTTTCTTGAAATTTCACAAAGAATAATTATGTCTCTTATTATAATATGTGCTGTGCAGATTATTTTGATATACAACAGATATAACCTAACTTCCACACAGCTGCATGACTGTCCTGTCCATTATAAATCAGTGGTTTTTGATTGGGCAATATGACAGAATCTTGCTACTACATACACATTGGCATTATTAATGTTTTTTTCCACTACTAAGTGTTATGAATGATGGAAAATCCTCCATCATGCAATTCTGGCACAGCATACTTCAGCTCTACTTCTTTACTTCCACACGGATAATATGCTGTTTATGGAGCCTGCAAGTACTGAAGAAAAACATTTTGCCACTTCCCTTGTTTTCAAAGTTCTCAATCACAAGCATCTAAGACATTCCATATTAAGCCAAATACTTCACTTACACTTAGACTCTGTAATGATAACATGAAAGGGAAAATAATGAAAAAGTGGAAGCGTCCTGTAAAAAATCAGTTTAATCTTGTAACTGCAGGTGCCAAAGTGCCTTAAGCACCACTGGATGGCATGATTGTAGGATGCAAGTTAAGTTGCTTTGTTATCTTAACTAGGGTATATGTATATTCCACTCCACATGTTTTAGGCCCTGTGCATTTAGGTTTGAAGTTGTAGTCAGCAGTGTCCATTAGGAATACACATGAGAGCTGAGTGTCCAAATAATCCTATAGTAACAATGTTAGGGGAAGAGTTCAACCACTTTGTTATTTTTTTGGTGTAGGGTAGAGTTCCCTGTCTCAGCATTGCAGGGCATCCCTTTTTCCCAGAAAGCTGGATTCCATGAGCTTAATTTTTATGTGTTCCAATTTGTTTTATGTGCAACGATAATTGCAGATTTCCTGGTTTTGTAATGCTAATTCTTCTCAGTTTTGATTCCTCCCTAGAGGGGACTTTTTGTGTCTTGGAACAGTGTCAGGCCAGAAGTACAAAATTTGTTAAAGCTACCCTTTTCACTGACAAATAAAACAAAATCTTACATTCATATTATTTGGACCACATCCTACAGTGTTTTCCCCTGCTCATTGCATCATTGCCCTAAATTAAATAGGAAAAAAGACTGCATGATCAGATTGCTCTTTGTGTTAAAGGAAATTAGTTATTTTGCCTTCCAGGACCTTGTTTCTGAGGTCTGTATTTCCATGGTATTTGTTCTTCCACGGCTTTTAGCAGTGGCATCACCTTTTGTAGAGGAAATGCAGTATTCTACTTGAGAACCCAATCCTGGAAATACTATTAAATACAGTAATAACTGCTATGACATTTGGATGCTGAATTAGTAATCTCAGAAGGAGCACTCATGGTAGTAAATAGTGACCTCAGTAGTGGTAAGATTTGATTCTTTTGTCTCTGCAGGTACATTATAAGGTAACAATAACTTCCAACTATATTTAAGATATATTTATTTTTAACTTCTAAGCCTTATCTATACTTGTTATTGATTGGAAGACTTTAAGCTACTCATTTTCAAACACAGCTTTTTAGTTGGTAGATCAAGATGACCTCTACTTTCTACTACTCCATTCATAGCATCTGATGAAATAAGCTATCACCTACAAAAGCTCATGCCTCTCTAAACCTGTTAGTCTCCAAGGTGCCACCCTGCCATTCCTTATCTGCCTGACTTGAGGCTAACATGGCTAACTACCCCTCTCAGTTAGTCTTTGAGACTCAAAATATCTAAATATCACTAGAGATCTGTGGTATCTTTGTCCACATACACAATCAAATTTGTCTCTCACATTCAAGTGTGTAACTTCCTTTTAACTCACAAGTAGGAGCACTATTTGTACAGCAGAGAGTAAAATTTAACCTGCATTGTATTATATGAGCTATAAGTAGCAAGATAACTTGATAAGTACCTTTTAGTTTTTTAATTAGTTAATCAGTCCTTTTTTTACCATTGGCAACTAAGTAAATGAGATAAAAGAGAGAGAGAGACTTCCTTAGCCCTGACTTCCCTCTGAGATTACTGGATTCAGTTATTTCCCCTGGTTTGACTGTGCTATACCAGCTATTAATGGACTACCAAAATGCTTCTATGGCTTGGAAAAAATCCACAGCCTGGGAAAACACCCTATCTGCAAATGATTCACTTCTGAAACCTGGGAGGAGGAGGAGGCAAGATTGTAAGATCTAGTTCCTAGGCAAATCAGAGCCAAGGTTACCAGGTCACCCTGGACAGTTCTCCCAAAATGCAGCAATTCAAGTGCATGTTCTTTACCAGTCTGTCAAAACTAGAAAAGAAAACCAGCCTTCATTTCAGTGGTTCTTCAAACTTTTTAGATTCAGACATTTCTTGTTAGATTCAAGAAGTTCCTTGGAAACTGTCAGCTCTTACCTTTTACTCACTTTTTGATTATAGACAAATTATTGAGCAATTATTCTGTAGCAAAGAACGTAGGCAACAATAAGTAAAAATGTTGTTGACACTATGGATTCCTGTTCAAAATCTCTGGATTTATTTTATTTATTGCATCACACTACCTGCACATGTAGATGCACCCAGTGTACTTTTAATTTTCCAAATTAAACTCCAAAGCAATCTAGGTAAGGGAAATTAGAGAAATGGCACTTCCTGAGTATGGGTCAATCCCACCCTTAAAAGAATATATTGTACCTTTCACACATGTAGAATTGTTAATAAATGCAAGTATCTTTAAGTCACTCATATAAGTTGCTTGTTGAAGGAAGAAAAACTGTAGGGCAGGTTATACATTTCCATAGCAGCACAATATATTTGCATGGCAAATGAAAATTTCTTTAAGGCTTTGTGCATGATTCACTTATACTTTAATAGCTTCACCTTCGTTATATTGCCTTCTCACAGCATCAATAAAACAGTGGCTAACAAAATATTCCAACATCAAATGATCTCTTTCAACTCCCTTCCAACTCTACTTTCACTGCCAGCAATATGAACTTCACACACTATATATGAACTTCACACTGTAGACCAGGCTCTCATATAGACTTGATTAATGGGACTCCCATAGTTTTCCAAGAAAATTATAGCATAGAAACAATCATAATTATAAATAACAGTAAGGGGTCACAGTTGTCAAGATGGAGAAAGGAACTGTATAATACCAATAATTATTTAATTCCTCGTTTTCTTTACTGCTTCAACCCTTATTTTTGAGAACTTGATGAAGTACTAAGGGGAAGGTAAGTATTAATTATGGAGACTTATAAAATCTCATTTTCCAAGCTTATGCATGGAAAAGATGAAACTAAGAAATGTGCTAGAAAATCCCTTTGTAGCAACTTTGCATGCATGTCAGAGAGATCTTCGTTCTGCATAAATATGTACATTCCTCTAGATCTTGCCAGTCAGTGAACTATGCTTTTAAGTTTCTTAAATATCATACATGATTCATCAGGTTGGGGTGGATTTTATTTCTGGATGTTGTATGGAAACGAACAAGTATTAGGCTTCCTACAGTCACCTTAATCATGTAGAGGAAATCTAAAAGCCATAACAAAGCTGGAAAAGTACACTGGCTGTTTATAAATCTTTTTATATTGAGAAAATACAGAAGATACTGCTTGTATGATATCCTAATTGTGGTCAAAGGAAGACACTGCTCAGGTAGAGAATTATAAGCTGGGACATGGCTACCATGAAGACAATTTTAATTGGCTTCAGAAAAATTCTGACCCAGTTCATTCACTCCTGTTACCATGCTTTGTAGTACAAAATAGTACCTTAAAGATAGGAAATGAAACTGGAATGAAAAGCAAAAATTTAAGGATGGTTAAAAAAACCCCTCTCTGATCAAAAGGTGAGTCTTACTGAACTAGGATTGATTTTTCAATGAGGATAGTAGTTCAGACACGTGCATAATGTGGTAAAGGGCTAAAATCTGTTAACGCAAGTAGTTTGACCTACCAAATAAGTAAGAAAATCCATCTGGCAGATATTGGAGAGCTTGATGCATTTAAATTGTGTGTTTTCACCAAATATGTACTGTTTTTATTATTTTTGTGCTACATCAGATAATACATGCTGGGTCTTGTATCAGCAATGTCAGGGAAGGTGTAAAGATCTGTCATGACTTGGGAAAGGCGTAAAGTAAAGAAGACAAAGCCTGGAATGAGGTGTAAAAAACTTGGATCTGTGAGCATGCCAAATGGTAGAAGATATTCTGTTAGTTTTTATTCAGGTGAACACAGGCAAATGTCTGCCTCTGGTTCTCAACCTTTTTAGACTCAAGGCACACCCTCATTAGACTCAAGGCACCCCTCAGAAAATACCTGCTCTTAGTTTTCACTTGATTTGACTACAGAAAAATAATAGAGCAACTTTTTCTGTTGCAAATAACTCAGAAAAACCACAGCAGGTCAGAATGTTTTTAACACTGGATTTCTATGTTGAACTTCTGAGAAGCATGTTTGCACAGTGCTAACATTGTATGGCACTGCAGCACTCCTGAAAGGATCTCAAGGTACCACAGAGTGCCACAGTACCCTGGTTAAGAATCACTGGTCTACTGAGTCAGAATCCCACTGAAATCTATGAGGCACTGAATAGGTGTAGAGATACAACTGGGCACAGATCATTGAAGGGCCTGGGCCTGTGCCGTAGGTAAAATGCTAACGATGTTTATTAAAGGTTTTCTGACAGTACTTAGTGCAAGATCCTGGTTTTCAGTTGCTTATACCTTTGTCAAGATTTGACTTTTTGATAGAAATTTCTTTGTGCTGTCAAGCTTCTTTTTTCTTTTTTTCCACCAATATTTTTCTTTTTACAGAAAACTTCAGCCAAACCGGTTCTAGAATGAGGTTATAGAAAACAATGTTGTTTGGCACCTGGTAAAAATGTTGGCAACCTTTTCTTTAAGAAGCTTATAGGGCCCTCTTCTTAGGATCAGGGACTTAAAATTTAACAGAGTGGCCCTTTATATCTGAGATGTGACTTTTCCTGTCCCTCTGAGAGTTTTCCAAACTTGACCTTTTGAAAGCCTTTAAAAAAATCTCAGTTTGCACATGCTTGACAAAGATTCTTAGAGCACCCAGATTTGAAAAGATTCTTCCATGATGCTGCAGGTCTGAGCTACTGTAGGCTTGTGAGGGACAGACGTGGGTGCATCTGGGATTTTGAAAAGGGGCATGTAGATGGTGTGGTGCATCACATATAACACAATGCATATTTTTATCAAATTAAAAAAGAAACTATAAGCTTTAGTAATAGGCTAGTAGCCTAGGGCTAGTTTAAGATCAAAGCAAAGACAAGTGTACATGTATTGGAATGTGAATTAATTTGCTATAGCATAGATTATGTATAAAAAAAACCCATGACAAACTAGGCAAAAAATAATTAAACATGTTGTTTATTAGTCCTGCAGTCATTGGAATGAAATGGACATCTTTCAGATTCATAAATCAAAATCTAGCCTCCTTGAGCATCTTGACTGCATCCAGAGCTTTACTGAAAGTTATTTCCACACCTGAGTTAATGTTTTAAGCTAGAATTAAAAACAGCCTGCAGGCTTGTGAAATAGGAGCTACAGGCTCCTACATATGTCCACAGAGGCTGCTGGAAATCCAAGCATGTTAGAGCAGACTCGATTAATTGAGTCTGCTGGAGCATGGAAATGGATGCAATCTGGCAGCCTCGTGCATCATGTGTATCAGCGTTTCCGCACTGACAAAATGGTGGCGGTGCACTTTGAAATAAAATGCATCCAATGAGCTTTAGTTCAAAGCGCCCCGCCACCATTTTTTTTAGTGTGGGGATGCATGGTGATGCTGATACATGTGACACGCTGGCACTTTTAATTAGCGTACCTCAGTAATTAAAGCACCCTGCACCATGTCAGGGAGCACGTGTAAAAATGTCCTACCTTACTAGGTGCAGCCAACAGACAGCACAAGTGAAGAAGAAATGATAGTTTGGTTAGCTGAACATCAAGACCTTTTAAAAGGACCATTTCAAAGGAGAGAGAGTTGTTAATGCCTGTGGAATGAAGAGTTTAGAAGGAATCAGGTAGATGAATCAGGGCCATAAAGTCCATTGATTCTATCACTGCTGCCTGAGTAGAAATGCTACTGCCCCTGCCAGGTAGTTGGTTTTAACCTTTGGGTGGACCAAGAATCAAAGATGAGTGCAACTCCCTCCCCCCTTACCCTCCATCCACCCCTGGGTACAGATACCTAGATAGAAAGCATGAACCATCTACTTTCAATACTCCTGGGGAAAGGCAAGATGCAGAAGAAATCTGACCTAAAAGTGGAAGGGACAAGAGGCACCTGTGGCGATACAGGAGTGAATTGGGAACAGGAAGGACACTGAGGGTATTGAGAAGATTTGGAATTGTTTGGGCAAGCAAAGGACTGGTTTGGAAGCAGGAGCAAAATAAGGGGGTGGGAGACTTGGAGCTAGTAGGTGCATGGTCATTGGTTAAGATTAGATTTAAGACCAGAATAAAAGCAGACGGGGTGCCTGTGGGAAGGGAGAAAAGGAAACAAAAACTGAGGAGGAGGTAAGGAAGGAGGACTTGGATCTGTCTGTCAAAGAGACTAGGGAAATGTGCTGACATGGGAATACAGAAGCAGGGTACAGAGAGATTGGACAAAGAACTTGGAGAGGGAGACTGGGAGTTACCGGGATGGAAACATTGGCTAAGGGACACCTGGAGTCGGGGGGGAAAAGAGACTGGGCAAGGAACTGGCAGGGGAGGAACTGGGATTGGCTGGGGTGAAGGGAATGGGAATGGGAACTAATTAGAGAAGGACAATGGGCACCCATACATGTGCTGGACGTTTCCTCTGAGGTGTGAAAATTAGCATGTGGTGGGAACAGACTCAGTTAATCAAGTCTCTTGGCTCTGCATCATGTCTATTTAGCATCCATGCTTCAAAATGGCAGTAGAGGCACTTCAACTAAAGCTGGTTAAAGCACCCCCACAGCTATTTTGAAGCGAGGGACACTGAACAGATGTGTTGCTGGGGGCGATTTAATTAGAGAGGCTCTGAAAGCATGTGTAAAGATGCTCAATGGGTCTGTGATACTGAGATAAAAGTTGAGAAGAGACAAGATGATTTGGGACAGAGGCGTATTAGAAGAGGCCTTGAAAAACAGGTGAAGACTGGGAAAAATTGCAAAATAACCGTTACTCATTAGTGATAGGCCACAGAGAGCATGACAATCAACTACTATTGTTGCTCCAGTCCGTCAAGTGGCAAAGCTGTGTGCAGTGTATTTAAGAGGTCTAGTCTTCCCAATAAATCATGTGTGGCCCATAAAATGGAATCTGTATTTTTAGTTTGCTTTCTTAAAAATCTAGGAAAGTTGACAGAAGATCATAATTAAGATTGCAAAGTCAAATGGTCAGAAATTAGCTTATGCCAAGGAAAGGTTGTGCTGTGTGACCCTAAATTGGTCTCTTACATATGTTATGTATCATATTAATGATTAATAATTAAAAACGGGTTCACGCACTATTTTTTCTGCTGGATTCTCATCTCATTTGATGCACACAACTGATGGTGCTCTCTTCAAACCAGTTCAATATTTTTTCTTATCGTTGTTCAACTTTGTGGGCCATCGAACTCTCAATGCATGCTATTCAAACGCTATTCTGAAGTCAGAAGGAATCATTTTTGCTTGTTTGATATAATCTATAGTATTCACAAATATTCATTTATCTTCACAACCTCCAATAAGGTGAATATTGTTTTCATATTAGAGGCAGAGTTAAGGCACAGAATGCTTAAAACCCAAAGTATGCACTAACTTTGAGATACCTAAGATGTGATTTTTTCAATGTACTTAGTACCGTATAGTACTTTTGTCTTCCAAACACAATGTGCATTGGCTTTGGTGACAGCTGTGAGCAATCAGCTGTCTTACAAATCAAGCTCCAGGGTTTCAGATGAGGCACCTGAAGTATGAGGCACACTCAATTAGTGGCCACTTGTGAAAATTTGGGAACTACCTGGCAGAGTGACTATTTCTGCAAGTGACCATACAATTGCTGTAACCTTGAGAGTATACTGTTTCTCTTTGCAGCTGGCTGCCTCATTCACTACCCACCCTATGACTTCTGCAGCAAACGAAGCAATTGTCCCCTTTACTACGCACCCCTAATTCATTGCTAGAACAGTTCTGTCCTGTGCATTGACTAGGGCAAGGATCATGTGTAAATCATAGTATACACTTGTGTCAAGACTGTAATAACTCAAGTATACCAGGGGCTCAGATTTCAACCTTTGGTCCAAGCCATCAAGGCACTACAATTTCTCAGTGGGGAGAGAATGGCTGTACACATTTTTAAACATGGGCTAGCCCTTAATTTAGCCCTCAGAAGCTGCAGAACAATATTCTCTGAACCTCTCTCTCTCTCTCAAATTTCTCAGCGGAGAATGGCTGTATGTTTTGTAACATGGCCTAGCCCCTAGTTTAATTCTCAGAAATAGATGAACCATATTTTCTGAAACACACACACACACACACACACGTGCACATGTGTGCACATGCACACACACAGCCTGAGGCAAGACACCTGTCATGGAAAATTTCGGCTGAATTGTTAAAGCTCAGCAAAGGTACAAGCAACTGAAAGCAGAGTTATAAATGGAAAGTGTTGGGCAACATCCACTCCAGGCCTTGCTAAGCTTTGTCTACAGGGTTTATTGTTTTATGTGCCTTTGCCAGTCCCATAGAAGACGTGGGACATTGGAAGATGGAGCCATTTCTGCTCCCTTCTTTCCCAGTTTCCTGACTTTTTAAAGTTTGCTCAGCATGGAAATGTAATTGAAAACTCAAAATTATGAGGGGGGGGGGGGGGGCAGAGGGAGAAATGAATGAGTCCTGTTACTGGGAAAGCATAGAAACCCCCATCACCATTCTCTCCAGAGATCCCTTTTTTTGTCTTCCATTGGCAAACTAATGGCGTTGCCTGTTCCACATGTCATTCATCAAACATCTCAAGCAACCCTGCAACCTTCTCCTCTGCATCTTTTCCCCATTTATTCTCCACAAATATAAGGTTTAGGGTCCCCCTAAAGTCTCTCTCTCTCTACAAGCTTCCTTGTTCCCCAGGAAATTCTGACTCCGCTCACCAGGGATCCCGGTTTTCTCAGATTTAAAAAAATCCCCGATTTTCGGATTAAAAAAAATAACGCAAGACCCACATGTTTCTGTGATTAAAATGAAACACCACTAATATATATAAATAAATATTATAGTATATTTCCTTTTATGTATATATAAATACATATAATATTATATATTGTATTATATTAATTTATATCTTGAAATGTAAATTAGATTATAGTTCATTAATATATACTATATGGTATTATATATTATATTGCATTCATATATATCTCTCTCTAAAATATTATATATTCTATTTCATTAATATAAATGATATTAAATAATACTGGATTTCATTAATATGTATTGTATTATATATTCTATTGCATTAATATCTATCTATATGTATATATATATATGTGTGTGTGTGTACATGTGTGTATGTGTGCATATATGCATGTATATGTATATGTTGTGTGTGTATGTATGTATATTATGTGTATATGTGTGCGCTTGTGTATGTATATGTTGTGTGTGTATGTGTGTATGTATATGTGTGTATATGTATCTATGTATATACACATACATACACATATTCACATATATACACATACACACATACATGCACACACACAACATATACATGCACACAAACATACATGCACACACATGCACACACAACATATACATGCACACATGCACACACAACATATACATGCACACAATATACATACACACATGCACATAATATACATGCACACACAACATATACATGCACACACATGCACACAATATACATGCACACATGCACACACACATGCACACAATATACATGCACACATATGTACATATGCACACAATATACATACACATGCACATACACACAACATATACATGCACACACGCACATATGCACACAATATACATACACACATGCACACACACAACATATACATGCACACACATGCACACACACACATGCACACACATGCACACACACATGCACACAATATACATGCACAAATATACATACACACATGCACATACACACACAGCATATACATGCACACACATGCACATACACACATGCACACAACATATACATACACACATGCACATACACACACAGCATATACATGCACACACATGCACATACAGACATGCACACAACATATACATACACACATGCACATACACACAACATATACATGCACACACATGCACATACAGACATGCACACAACATATACATACACACATGCACATACACACAACATATACATGCACACACATGCACATACAGACATGCACACAACATATACATACACACATGCACATACACACAACATATACATGCACACATGCACATACAGACATGCACACAACATATACATACACACATGCACATACACACAACATATACATGCACACACATGCACATACAGACATGCACACACACATGCACATAATATACATGCACACAATATACATACACACATGCACATAATATATATGCTCACACATGCACATAATATACATGCACACAATATACATGCTCACACATGCACACACAACATATACACGCACACACATGCACACACAACATATACACGCACACACATGCACACAACATATACACGCACACACATGCACATACACATAATATACACGTACACACACGCACATACACACAACATATATACACGCACACATGCACATACACACATAATATACACACACATACATGCACACACACAACATATACATACACACACACATACACGCACACACACAACATATACATACACACACACATACACGCACACACACAACATATACATACACACACACATACACTCACATATATTTCATTTTAATCTCGAATAAATGTGATTTTGGGTTACTTTTTTAACCCGAAAATTGGGGATTTTTTTTTAACCCGAGAAAACCAGGGCCCTGGTGGTCACTCCCCAAGGGGGTGGGCTGGGATGGGGACCAGCCGCCCTGCAGAAGGGCCCCAAGCAACACCCTCCCGGCACTGCTCCGAGGGAAACTTTTAGGCCTGGGGGGTTATTTGGGGCAGTGTTTCGGTTAGTGTTCCCGTCGCAGCTGGTGTTTTAGCAGCGGCAGGAGCCGGGAGCCCGGGCCGGGCAGTGGATCATTAACCACCCGCTCTCCCGCCGCGGTCCAAGGATCGCGGGTTTATGGAGGCGGGCGGAGATGGGGATGCCGCCGTGGTGGGACCTCCTCTTGTCGGGCCGGCGCTCCAGGCGCCGCGGCGGCAGGGACTGGCGAGACCCCGGCTCCAAGGAGCGCAGAGACCTGTGGAGCCGCCCGGACCCGCAGCCCGGCGCAGCCGACATGAAAGTCCGGCTGAAGGTAAAGGGCCGGGGCAGCCCCGGCCTCCAGCCTTCCTCCTCCCCAGGCTTCAAGCCTAAAACACCCCCATCCTCAGCTGCCTGCAGAGGGGTTGCTCAGTCGTGCTTTGGGGAAAGCAGGCTGCTCTGTAGTAACGAGAAGGTCTTTTACTTCATGTGGACGCTATGTGAAAGGAGTCGAGGGCTTGGCATTTGCCACCCCTTGCCCTGCCTCTGCTGCAGCACCTGGGGTTGCACAGGTGCCCAGAGTAAGCACATATGACATGCATTTAGGCAGACCGGTGCTGGGCTCTGAAATGCTGGGAGTTATTTGCAACAGAAACATTGCTCTATTCTTTTTCTCTACTTCTGTCTTATTTTCCTGTAGTCAAAAATCAAGCGAAAACTAAGAGCTGGTATTATCTGAGGGGTGTCTTGAGTCTCGCGAGGGTGCCTCAAGTCTAAAAAGTATGAGAACCGCTGAGGTAGACAGTTGCCCGTGTTCATCTGAATGAAGACTGACATTTGGCACGGTCACAGATGCAAGCTGCTTACACCTCACTTCAGGCTGTTTGTTTTCTTTACACCTTTTCCAAGTCATGACGGATCTTGGCTCCGTCCCTGACATTCCTGATACAAGACCCAGCATGTATCATCTGATATAGCACAAAAATAATAAAAATAGTACATATTCAGTGAAAACACACAAGTTAAACGCTCTACTGAAAATTTAGTGTAGTGCCCTGGGGTGCCTTGAGATGCCACATAATGTTAGCACAAATATGATTCACAAGGCCAGGGGACTGAGCACAGGAATCCAGCATGCTAAAATCATTTTGACCTGTTGCAATCTTTCTGACTTATTTGCAACGAAAACCCTCACCCCCAGCCCTGCTGTATTTTCTGTAATCAACAAAACAAGGGAAAACTTCAGAGCTGGTATTTTCTGAGTGTGCCTAAAGTCCAAAAAAGGCTGAGAACCATTGCTCTAGTCATTATTCAGACAAGACTCAATTTGATTTACTTGGAAATAACCTCTGAGTAAGGAGTGAATGACCAAGCTTCCTTGAGCTGTTGACCTGAAAGGTATAGAGCACTATTAGATAAGAGGGGAGGGTTTTTTGTGCTCGTTAGGTATATTGCATATAGTGTTTAATGAGTAACATTTGTAACAGATGATGAAATTAGCTTGAAAACGGAGAAAAAAAAGATCTCTGGAGATAATGTATATGTCTATACTAAAAGAAACAATCATGCTCTCCAATACTTAATGCTGGTTGCTTATTACATGTTGTTTTTTTGGTGTTAATGATCATAGACATTTGTGCAGATGTGGATGTTTGCCCCAGGGACCCCATTTTTTTAATGACTTATTTAACATTTCTACTGTGGAAGCAGGAAAAGCCCTTAAGGCCACTTGTTCTACTAGCACCCCAGAGCAATCTTGTCAGCTCCATGCTTTCAACACTGAGTCAAATCATCCAACAGTTCAAAATATTTCTTAAATGAATATCTATAGGTATAGTGTGTAGCTATATACCTTCCTCAGGTGTTTGTGTTATTAGGATGCAATTCTTCTGTGCAATTATGCCGATGAAAACAACTTTTAAAAAATGAAGATGTGTGATTCACCTGGCACTGGGGTCTGGAGTTTGAAGAAAAGATAAAATTATGAACCTCCGATACAATTTTCAAAACCGGCTAGTTGACTTAAGAACCTAAGGGTCCCTGAAAGCCAATCAGACTCAGGTACCTATGTGCCTAATCAGAACTTAAATGCTTTGATATTGAGACTTCTAAATTATTTAGCTGCTTTTAAAAATGTTACCCCTTAAAATATTATACCATTTTAACTAATGGAAATTGGGGAAAAAACAACGAAATCAGGGCAAAATACAGTTTAGACATTCTAAATTCAATTTAAACCTGGTTTGCATTGCTTTAGCTTAATTCAGCTGCGTATACATTGAATTAAGGATGCCGACACTGCTTTGCACTGGTTTAGTGAAATACAAGTTTCAAAAACATATTTTTTAACTTTTCAACTTTTTTTGTTCCCTTAAAATTCTGTTTGCTTCTGAGGCAGACAAGGTTCTTTGGGTAAATGTGGTGTCTTTTATTAGATCAGGTAAACAGTTGGAAAAATTGGTTTTTGCAAGCTTTTGGGTGCACACACCTTTCTTCAGGCATAGGTAGAGTCTGTTGGTGTTTGTGTGCTGTCCTGGGTGGAACAGAAGACAATATACAAAATTCAGGTCTGTGAAAATGTGAATGCATAGCAGTGAGGATCAGAGGGGATGGGAGACCGTAGGAATGAGGTAGATAGGTGGGGGAGAGAAGGAGGTTGTTGACCTGGTGGTAAAATGTAGCTGGTAAAATGTAGAGATAACCTGGGGTTATCCAATGGCAGGAAGGTTATAATGTGCTATAAATCTAATGTCTATATTTAGTCCATAATTTTTTGTATCCAGTAGATTTATGAAGTGAAGTTCATAGGCTTGTCTATGAAAGGTGTTTTGTAAATTCCTTTTGATGATTAAAACTGGGCGATTTGCTCGGTTTGTTTGTTTGCTCCTGATGCACCAAGAGATGCCGAAAGTGGAATGTAGGTGGAATGCAGACAGTTCTGAAAACTTCTGCTCAGCTGCTGCCAAGTCTTAGAGATGCCTCAACTTTGTAGCTGCCTCAGTTTTAGGCATTCAGGACGCAGCTGCACAAAATATTTACTGTGCTTTATTAACTGTGCAGTAAACTTCTCAGTGTCTACATGTATGCACCTATTCAGGCATGCAGAACTAATACACTCTGCAGCAGGGTAAGTACTACCCTGTTTTTTTCATGTGCAGCAGCACATATGTAGACACTGACCCAGCTGGCTGGAGCACGAGGGTGCTTCAGTGACGGGTTGACTGCCAGCTAGCCCTGCACTGAAGCACCCTCATGCCCCAGCCAGCCCCTCTGCAGCACACTGGGCCCAGTCAGAGCAACTCCAGGCTGTCAGGCTGACCCAATGGGTCCTCTGCCAGCTGGGGCTGGCCTGATCCAGCTCAACCTGCTGTGGTCTAGGCACATGTGCAGACATGTGCCCAGCAGCAACAAGTCAGCAAGCATTAATAGGCGTATGTAGATGCTCCCTCAGGTGCCTAAATTACTGCTTCTGGGCATGCCTAGGCACCTCAGTCTTGTTGGAACTGAGCAGCTTGGTGCCTCGTTCATGGCTTTGTCTTATCTTCCCTCAGGGTCTTGGTCTGGTAGGCATGCTCTGTTGTATACCAGTTGGATCAGACTGCACAAGACATGCAGCAGCAGCTACTGCTTTCTTTAAAATGCAGCCTGAGAAGAAGTTAGTGATGTTTCCGCTCCCCTTTACAGAAAAGTTCAGTGGATAGAACAGTCAACTGAACCAGGGTCAAATACCTCCTCTGTCTGAGGTGATACAACCCCACAATCCCTGGAAAATACCCTAGCCACCACCCATCTATATCCTTTTCCAGCAACTGTTTAATATATAATACATAAACACTGGAATACAGGAACCAGAGCCAAAGACTCTCCCTCCCTCCCATCACTACACTGGTGGGACAACTTCATCAGGAAGGATTTAGTGCCCCTATCCCAGAATAGCCAGTGGGTAGGTCACTGTCCAAGGACATGGAGGAGGAGGAGGGATCTGAAACTGGGATCCCACCAGCAGTGTCTCCTTCTGTCTTATTTTGAATGAAAAGATTAACTCTTTAATAAATGCTAGGAGCTGGCTCAAGGTAATAGAAATTCTGGGCTATGAATCTGGACAGTGCTGAGTGTGAAGGCTAAGCCCATAGAGAGACTAGACTTAGTACACATCTTTGTCCTCCTCATTTTCTTATTCTCTAGCTCTAGTTGACCCCTCATTTTCCATGCCGGTTATAGGCAGCCTTGTCTTTTTCTAGGACTAGTTGCTTAAAATATAGGCAGTATAGAGCTGAGCTTTCATAAATTGAAAAGTAACATTTTTTAAATTAGGAAGTTCTGTGTTTTATTGCCTTTCACTGTTTCCAATTCAATTGTGTTAGAGTACAAACACAATTGATGTTTCTTTTCCCCTAAGTATTAGCTTTGAAAACATGTTGGCAAACAGAGATTCCAGCTACACTCTCTCTTGTGTGTCCTCTCTAATAAGAAATGTTCCGATGGTCAAATTAAATCCACTGTGACACCTACATAACTCGGTTGTCTTCCATGACTTCATGCAGTCTAGGTGTCATTGACATAATACAACTGTTTGATTGACTGCACAGAATGGATATTGTCCAGCTGTGTCATTTGAGCTGGCTCAGCAGAGACAGCAGGAATTAAGCCCATAAAAATATTGTTATTAATTATTGCTGAGAGAGCCCAGTCTGAATAGGAGCTCCATAGTACTAGGTGTTTTTTCAAATGTATAGGACAGAGGTGTTGTATATATATATAGCTCACAGAGCTGCTTCTTTTTTCTAGAGGGACTAGGAGTTTAGGGGTTGGTGTGAGGTGGGGGCAGGGGCTGCTGCAGAATTTGGGGTTATGGGGCCCTGTTAAGATTCCCTCCTCCCCCCCCCCCATAGTTTACGTCTGGCCCACAGTATGGGGTGAGTTTGACACCTAGGTACAGGAAAAATTGGTCCTTGTCTTGAACTGCTTATAAACTTAGGTATGTTCTGCACGCAGTTTTGTACCAGTGCATATTATAGTGACACAGCTACATTCAAACTATATCATTACAATTAAAGGGGTAGAAAGGTTGCGTGTAGATAAACTTTGAAGACAATTTTTTCAAAAGCTCTTGAGGAGTCTAAGACTTATCCAAAGCCAATAGGAGCTAGGTCCCTAAGTACCTAAATCACTTTGGAAAACAGGACCTATCTGCTTCTGAATATTCTGCAATAAGGACCCAATCCTGCAATGTGTTATGAGCAAGTAGATTGGTACACCCATACAGAACAAAGGACATGGTCTTAGCCTGTGTACAGACATTCATTTTTACCAGAAGAAATTTTTTCTTGTAGAAAAATAGTGCAGGGACTGGACTGTTTGCTCCAACCCTGTGGCTAGAGAGCTTACCTGTGAAGCTTTCCAGACAGGGGGCATTGAAGTGCTGTTCCCTGGACCACCTGTACCCTTAAGGGAGGCCATTAATTGACAGCCTGCCCTTATCTCTGTCTGGAAAAGGGGGCATGCTGTCAAGTGGTATTTGGTGGCTGCTGAAGAGCAGCAGCTGTCATAGACAGTCCTTGGAGGGTTCCTGCCCACATCCCACCAGTGAGCTGATTGGAAGGAAGGAGGATGGCATTTTCTCATGGTGGGAACCTTCTTGGTTCTCCCCACTTCCCCTCCATAGGAGAATACCTTGGTTGTACTGCTCCAGGCTGATCCAGAAAGGTTCAGGGGGAGGGGGAAAGAAGCATTTGGGGGCTGCAGCAAGGTGCTGGGAGCCTTGCCAAAGGGGCACAGCAGCCTGCTTTACCACAGCTGCTTGTCATCATGGCAAAATGCCTCTGCCTCTCTAGAACTCCAGTGTGAGAAGCAGGCATGAAACAGCTGGTGACTGCTCCTCCCCTGCCTTCCCAGTCTATGGGGGTGGGGGTAAGGGAACCCAGAGTGACACCGGTATTAGGAAGGCATGGGAGTCTTTTTCACCCAGCTTCATTGCTCCTGGTCCTCAAGAGGAACTAAGCCAGGGGAAAGTGTTTAGGCTTTTAGCCTCCCAGGAGATGCTCTTGGGTGCAATTTAACCCTGGTTGTTCCCAGGTTATTTTTCTCCTTGAACTGCCATTTTTGCTTTAAGAGAAAAAGTCTAAACATCTGCACACTTTGGGTTTCTACCAGGAGAACAGCAATTGTCTTGGTAGAAACTGAGCATCTATATGTGGCCTTGGTAGAAGGCAAAACTCTGAAAGTAAGTATAAGAAATCAATTATTTGGGGGGTTTCTGGTTTATGTTGATAGTTTTTGCTTGCTTTCTAAGTTGTTTTGTTCTTCTATTTTGTTCTCTAATTGTAAGCCACCCCAAGCCTTTGTTGGGAAGGATGGGTTATAAATTGAATGAATAAAACAAAATGGAGAGGATACACAGGGGGAATAAGAGAATTCATAGAATCATAGAAGTTAAAGGCTGGAAGAGACCTCAAAGATCATAGAGTCCAAATTGGTAAAAAGATGAGTAGGCTACCCATGTGCATCACTCGATGCATCACTTGACATCTTATAACATTGTGAAGTAACAGAAATCTTCAGATACTCATAACTTCCTGTGTCTTTTGATATTTGTACCCCTAAGTAACCCTGTCCCCTGCTTATTTGTATCATTTGATGTATATGTTTGATTTCTCCTGTCTGTATCCTATCTCTAGCCACCTGTTTACTATGCATTAATACCATTTTTTATTTTAAAAAGTGTAAACAATTCTCATTACTTCTTTCTTTCTATCCTCCCCTCCTCCCTGTAAACAATTCTCATTACTTCTTTCTTTCTATCCTCCCCTCCTCTCTGTCAGTAAGCCTCTTCATTGCATTTCCCATATGGATGCAGAAGGAACACTTCTGTGTAGAGGAACAGACATGGGTCCTTGTCGGATACAAGAACGAAGAGAGTATTTTGTTCAAGCCAGTAAGATGCAGTGTGACTGAATACACAAGGAACAAATCTGTTGAGAAAGAAGCTGTATCCATTTTCTAAAACAGAATAGTATTTTGTTTACAATGGGAAGGGTGCTATGGACTTGACTAGGAAAAACTCAAGCAAGTGAAAAGTGCAGAATTTGCTGACTATGGGGGATAGGGGGTAGAAAAAAACTAGTGAGCAAAAAATAAAAGTACATCCACATATTCAGTTCACATAAAAGTTTAAGTAAATAGTAATCAATTGATAGTCACATTTTAATATAGTCCAATAAAATTTAAACTATCTCATGTAACGCAGCAAGTACTTAGCAAAATTGCTCTATAAAGATAATGTTGATGTATCTGGTGAAGCCCTGTTCTTATAGGAGCAGTAGATAGATGACTTACTTCATCACTCAGAGCCAGGTAGGTAAGAAGTAAAGTGATTGGGTCAGTAAAGTTTCAAAAAGAGTTCATTGATTTGGAAGGTCTTTGCACTAACTCCTAACCAAGGTAAATTCAATTGGAGCAGTGAGAGTAGCCCCATAACAGTTAATCTGAGCAAGGTTTTATGCTTAGAAGAAGCTGCACTTTACCCAGAGTAGTTCATGCTCAAAGCATCAATTCCATGGGAGCTTGATAAATTTTGACTAAGTGGGGAAAAAAAACATAAAAACTACAAGATCAACTCAAAACTGGAGTGACAGATAACCCTTCAAATTAACTTATTTTAAGTTGTGGGTTATTTCTAATCCACAGCAGTAATGTAAATGAGTGCTGAAGGGCCAATTCCTACTTTTTTTCTTACATAAGGAGTTTTTTTTGGCTTGAAGGTACTTGTGAGTGTGACAGGCAGGCATTAATCTTCATTGAGAATGGATGAACTGAAAACTACAAATGCTACCTTCAAAGCACCTGTTTAAAAGTGCTTCTCACTATATTAATTTTCAATCTTAGGCTGAAATATATTTGGAAAGATAGATTTACAAACAGTAATTCTTGATCCCCTGCTAGTGCTTACTAGCTTGCTGACAGCATGGGTGACAGTTTTAAGAGTGTCTTAAGTAGCTAATAATTAGGACACTTTTTTCTATCAGTAGAAATTATAAATTAGATAGCTATCTAGATATGCATGGCTGCCAATATTAAATAATAATTCATATTTTATGCTTCCCATTAAATTAGTTTTATTGTGGTCTGAAAAATGTTATGTAGTCTCTTGTGTTATGTCATGTCATGCATAATACCGCTTTTTAGCTACCACATTCAATGATCACAACATTTTTAGTTGGCCTGATGGGCCTGAGCTATGAAAACCCAGATCAGAACTTCCTCAAAACTCTAATGTATTTGATTCTGATTTTAATTTGGCCTGTTACAAACCTAAGAATGATGTCAGTGGCAACACGTAGAGGGTGCACAGGGGTACACATGCACACCCTGAGAACGCCGGTGCACCCCCTGACTGGCCACGCTCACCACTTAGGTGATGGGCAGGGGGGGGCAGGCGGGAGTGCTGGTGCCCCCCCCTGCAAGCACCGGCTGATCACTGCAGCCGCTCCCAGCAGCAACCACAGCCACTCCCATGCAGTGATCGGCTGCAGCAAGATTGGTTGCAGGGCTCCCTCCCCCCACTGGTCGGCAGCATCAGCTGCGGGGAGACCCTCCACCAGTGGGTGGGACTGGTTGCGGGGGGGGGCACATGCCCCCTCTGACTAAAGCGGCGCCAGTTGCCCATGAATGATGTTGTCTCTTATTCCAGCTGCTTTGTGTATTTTCAGCAATATAATGTGATTAGAAAGCCAGCTTAATCAACTCCTTAAAGATTCATTCCATGTTGAGGAATCCTGAGGCAGTCAGCATAGCATCTCTAGCAGTAATTTGTTCAGGGTTTTGTTGAAGTGATACGACTGAAGAAAACAACTTATGGCCAGGTAGCTAAATAAAGGTGAAGCCCTGCACCTGGGATATACTTCAAGGGGACTAGTAGCTAGTCTTGAGCACTGTAAGCCTTCACTTTCCCCAGGTTTGTGTCAAGAGCAGCTCAGCTGGACTTGAGAATTTAGCCCTTATTACCCAGCTACAAAGTACAGACACATATATGAACCCTAGAGTTTGAGGTGTTTGGGCTCATCTTCCGTGAACTATGATTTAACTTTCTAATTCATTGTGCAGTCACTGATAGCAGGGAGGCTAATTAACCTTTCAACATTATTGAACTGAAAGCAATGGGGGGATTTTTTCCTTTAGCTGTTTAGGTCTATTTCTTAAAGCTTAAATAAGTGCCTTTGGTTATATAACAGTAAAATAAAACCTATTACCAATCACAGAGGAGGAGTTATTGCTATACGTACAAAAAGTAAGACATGCCATAGAATAATAAATTTTCATATTCCAGATGTGATTTATGATTTTCATAACTATCTTGTTTATGTGCACTTACTTGCTATAGGACTTCCAGGAGGCTCTTCCAGAGATTTTCCTTCCTAGCCCACACTAAGCCAGATGATAGGGATGCTTGTGAAGTTGACCCAGTACACTGACTGGAGTATCTGTTCACTTGTTTTTGTGTCTAAATAAAAAAGATTTTTCTCATAACAAATGTGGAGATAAAACACCAGGGGCCAAGTAAATGAATATTACATTGCAATTGTAAATGTTCCCCAAGTTTAATGAGAGTACAGTAGAGTAGAGTGATTTTGGGGGAAAGTCTCTGTTGTTCTTCCTAGGATATACTTTTGAAAATGTGGAACCTACAGTTTGGATGTAATGTATGCAGAGCTTACTCAGTTAAAAGGGTTGGTGTAGGGGGGTGTCTTTCATTGATTTCAGTAGGTTTTGAACAGGTGTGGATCCAGGCTTTGGCAAAGAGAAGTGCTGCACATGATTCTTACCCTGCCCCCACTGGTGCAGGTATATAGGCTAGGGACAGAAGTTACACATAAACTGGTTTAAGTCATCAGAAACTGGTTTAAATTTGTAACAGAACAGAAATTCAGTGCACATAAACCAGTTTCAAAATAAAACTGGTAGAATGTAGTATCAGATTTAGGTCAAACTAGTTTATGAAACTTCTGTCCCAGACCGCTTTCTAGTTTAAATTAAATCAGAGTTCCCCAGCATGCTTTCCAGTCCTGGACTTCACTGGGCTGTCTGTTCCAGCAGAGAGGGTTGGGAGAGCGGGGTGGTGGAGAGGAAGGCAGGGACTGAATCCCCCAGGCAAACCCCAGCTGGGGTCTGGGGCCAGGGAACGGGGTTAAACCCCCCTTCCCCTGAGTATAGGTCTGCCTTGCCCTGCTAAAATTACTGAAAGTTACTGCTGGCTGTACTACTGGACTACAAATAACAGAGGCACCTGGAAGCAGGAGGAGGAAGTGATAAGCAGGGATCCTGGTTTTCTCTGATTAAAAAAATCCCCAATTTTCAGTGTAAAAAAAGTAACTCAAAACCCACATTTTTCCATGATTAAAATGAAACTTCACTAATGGGTGTGTGTGTGTGTAGTGGCATTTCATTTTGAATGTGGAAAAACGTGGATTTTTTTATACCTGAAAATTAGGGATTTTTTTTAATCGGAGAAAACCAGGATCCCTCCTAATGAGTAACCCTGCAGAGTCCCGCATATGTGATTCTGGACCGCACAACCCAGAGACCTCAAGGTCAGCAGGAAGAGGAAGTGAATATGCAGCCCAAGCCAGCTACGTGCTAGAGAGCCCTGCTTTAGCACCCCCTGGCTTCAAAAGTGAGCATTTCCAGTTGTTTCTCAATTTAATCTATACAGTTTAGACTAACCTGCAAAGAGTAAATTGATTCAGTCTCGGGCTTTTTGACTGTTTGTTCTTAGCCATAGTGTCATGGGAGCCTCTGGGACTTTTTAAAGCCCCCAAAGCACATAACAATGCCTGCTTTCCCTTCTGTGCTCAAAGGCATGCCCTGTCCCCTCCTCTCCTGTTTCTCCCTCTCCCCTGCCTGCCACTGCTGCTTGTCCTGCTGTCCCAAGGGTGGGAAAGACTCAAAGCTGATTCTGCCTGCTCTAGCTGGGCTGCAGGGGGGCTGGGCTCAGCTGGGAACAGAGCAATGGCAATGGCCAGTGGTTCCCTCTCCCATGCCTGTTCCTCAGGGACCAGGCAGGGAGGGAGCCTACCACCCCACCCATCACTGCTGCTGTCGCTGCTGGGAGCAAGGGGAAGGGAAGGGGCATGTCTTTGGGCACAGAAGGGAAAGGTGGGATTCTTGCATGCTTTGGGCTCTTGTGGTGTGCTTCAGTCTGAAAAAGGTGTAGAGCCGTGCCACTGCACCCCCTCTGGATCTGCCCCTGGTTTTGAATCAAGCTTGGGAAATGTTTTCCAAATGTCCATATAAGGTTTTGATCCAACCAGGCATATGTAATTCACCCTAAGCTTATGTGTAGTCCTGCAGACTTCCTTTTTACCACTGATGCATTTTAAAATTAAGAGATTGGTCTCAAGTAACCTGTCTTTAGTTTTCAAATACTAGAAGGCTGATGGAGACTACCAAAGGCAGAGAAAATCAGCCCAGTTCTGTCAGTGCAGTGGAAGAATTTAAACAAGTGGCTCCCCACAATTCATCTTCTGTGATCGTGCATTTATGTTTCTGTAACTCATCTTTTATTAATTTCAGGTACCTAAAGAGGGTTGGGAGAATATTCTTGATTCTACATATAGCTAAATAAATTACTGCACCATTTCTAAGATTTTTTCTCAGTAACTTGAAAAGAGGCTCCATTGTTTTACCTCTGGCAGGAACAGTTTTAGAACAAAATAAACAAGCATTAAGAAAAAATAAATTGAATGAGATGCCAGGTCTATAGAGCATTTATGGTATTACTGAGGGCCTAATTTGGATGGTAAACCTCTTATTAAGAGTGAGGATGGCTGAAAAGAAGATTGTACCGAGCTTGACTCTCAGGATGCTTGCAGGGCTAACTTTTAGAAAGATAAAGTTTTACTTGTAAACATCTGCTATAGACTGCTGTGATATAGGACTTATAAGTTGTAAAGAAAAGTGGCTACATTTCCAGGACATGATATGTCCCTTTCAGGGATTTGCTGTACATCTAGTTCATGTTTAAAAGAGTTTAAAATAGTTTCAGTTACTCTGACTGCAGAGAATGTAATCCTTGATAGGCTAGACACAAGAGGAAATGCCTTGATCACAGTGCATACCTGCATGAGGTCCAGGGATCAGCTGCCCTGCAATAATTTCACCCTGTTAAAAACACAACATTTTCCTAATCTCTAGCCTTGCAAACACAGCCAGGGTTCTTTTTTTTTTTAAAAAAAAAGGAGGCTGAAATCTTTCGCAGCTGATACCACCAGTAATAACGTTGCTGTAGCGTCAGCATATGGACTGAAAAGATCCTGGTTTAGAAATCCATAGTGAATCCACTAGACTTGATACTGCTTAGAGAATACTTGATCTCTTCTCATTGCTTTGAAGGAAGCAGTTTCTCAAGCAGTGACTTCTTATGTGACACATGCCCATACTACCAGGTGTGCTACTCCTGTTCAGTCTTACAGACTAAACAGCAGTTGTGAGTCATCCTAAAATGGGAGATTTCTAATGGCTAATACAGAATCACAGTTTCCTGTGATTTAGTACTGATGCTAGGTCCCAGCACAATAGCATAACTAAGGGAGGGTAACTGGGGTACAAGCCCCAGGCACTCAGTAAGGAAGGAGAGTGCTGAAATAGAGGCAGGGGTCTCCTGGCTGTGCTGCAGACAGGCAGAAGGTTAACTCTGGCCCTACAGGCACTCCTGAACTAAGGTTTTTACTCCCTTGTTCCATATAGAAATAAATGGTAGTTGCCTTATTAATCTCATAGCTAGTGCTGGCACCTCCTTCTGCAGTAGTGGCTATGCCATGGTGGCCCTGGATACAGATGCTGCCAGGTACACCTTTGCCCCAGTATTGTGGTAAGCACCATGATTTCAGCTCTTGAGGAAGCTGTGTTTTGGGTAAGGTATAAAACACAAGTCAGCACCATTAGTAACCAGTAAAGACAATGACACTTTTAGCATGGAACCTACTGCTCAGTTGTTCTTGCTAGATTTCAATTGACTTATATTCTGCCTAAATTTTTGTGCTTATTTTTGGGTGGTCAGTGTTCACAGTGTAACCTTGTTTTCCTCCATTTGGTACTCAACCAGTGAATAATGCTGATTGTCTGGTGGTATTAAACATTTGTTAAACTCTCTCCCTGACTATGACTTTAAATAATGACCACAGCTTTGTGAACTTTAGAGAGAACATTGCAACAGAAGTGTATACAATAGAGAGAATTTCTAAATGGCGAGGAACAGGAAGAGGTGGAAGCAAATACTGGAATACCCTATGTTCAATTTTAATTCCAAATCCTGTAGTACTTACACAACTGTAAAATATAACCTATTCTTTAATTGAATCTTTTTACTGGTTGCTGGCTGTAGGTTCTGATCCTTCATTGAAGTATTAGCTTCAGACACAGACCTTTGTAAAAGTTATAGCCCAGATCCTTATTTGAATAAATATAGGCAGAAGGTAGGGTAGGGAGGTATCTTTGAAACCTGTTCTGAGAGGCATGCCTGATTTCTGTCTGACTTCAGACTAACATGGCTTATCATCACCTCCTGGTTTAAACTAATACAATAAGGATCTCTTCCTAAGTTTACATAAAGATGTATAAATATTTTGGTTCTCCATTTGTGCAGGAGCTAACAGGTTTAGCTTCACTGAGAGGTACAGTTATAGATTTATGGTTTATTTTTTGTAGATTCGATTGTTATATTTATCTGTGATTTTTTTTTCCAAGTCCAAATATTAAATACAAATAGATCTCTTTCTGTGCTTTTTGATATGTTAAACAGTCTTTTGTCCTGTTGTCCTAACGTGAAGAAAATATTTCAAACATGCAGATTTTTGGCATTTTATTTTCGCTAAACTTCATCCTGAATTAAGAATGATATGCAAACCAATTTTATTAGTATACATAGAAATTATAGAGAACAAGGAAGTGAGTTGATTACACCATATATTCTACAGTCTTGTTAAAGCACTTTTCGGTTTCCTTCCTAGAACAAGGTAGAAATTCTCTATTCTTTGTCAATCCCATTTAGAAATGTTGTGGAATATGAACCATGCTGTTAAAATTAAGTAGTGAATAGTTTATGACAAATTAAGATTGATGCTGTGTTTATATTTCATGCCAGATTTTGGTATGTAATTTGACACACTTCTCTATTTAACTCGACTTGAATAATAGAAAAAACAGGTGTAGAAGGGGTCTTGGAGGTTATCCAATCCAACCTTTTGTTCAAGACAGCATCTTCTTATAAATATATATATATATATATATATATATATATATATATATATATATATATATATATATATATATCCCAGACAAATATTTAATCCACACAGAAAAGCTTCCAGTGATGGAGATTCTGCAACCCTTCTGGGCAATCTATTCCAGTGCTTAACTATCTTAGTTAGAAAGTTTTTCCTAATAGCTAACCAAGTGAGTGCCTCTTACTCCTGATCCACAGCTCCCCATCCCTGCAGCACTGCCAGAGGAGGACCCAGGTCCACAGCCCCTTGCCCCTTCCAGCAGCACCCAGCTGCTGCCCGTGGGAGGTGGCAGCTGCTGTGGCCTGAGTGGAGCATGGAGCCCAGCTCCCTCTCCCCCATGGGTGGTAAAGCTGGAGTGGAGCCGGTGGAGGTCAGATGTGGGCTGCCTTCTGTGGGCTTGGGGCTCCCTGCTCTGCTGCCCCCCCACCCCCTTGGGGCCTCCACAGCCTGGCAGGCAGGACCCAGCATAACAAGGCAGAGTGGGGGGGGCAAGCTCGGTACCACTGCTGAGAGCCTGGCACCGTAGTGACATGGTGCTCATTGCCGACCTGACAGCAGTGGGGGGCACAAGTGGTGGCACCAAAATTCCCTGCCCTACTCTGCCTTGCCACTCCAGGTCCCACCTGCTGGGTTGCGGAGGCCCCTGGGAGGGAGAAGCAGAGTGGGGAGCCCTGAGCTTGCAACTGCCCCTGCCCTGCTCACAAATCTGGGGGGCGCATGCCTCACACTCCACTCCCCAGGAATGTATGCAGTGGAGGGGAGCCAGCTCTCCCTCCATGCCCCGGATGAGCTGCCCGCAGCTCCCTGCCCCAGCTCTCTGGTTGCACATTCCCACCCCAGCTCTGGCCCCAAAGCCCCACAAACCACTCCAGCTGGGCAGCACGCCCAGCCCTGCCTGGCTCCATCCTTCCCTCACTATGGAGGCCTCAATCTCCCCCCTACTCCCCGATTAAACTGTAGGGACCTGCAAGAGCTGCTCTTCATGCTGCCTAGCTGCTACTTGCATGTGTGCACAGGCGCATGCACGTGGCACCCCCTGCCTGATTGCCTTCCTTCTGCTCCCCCCAGAGCGCTGTCAGCCTGCAAGGGAAAACCTGCTGTTTCTCATTTTTTTTCTCTTTGAAAGGAGAAGATCTGCATTTTTCTCCTTAAAAAAAATCTGTGTTTTTCTCCTTAAAATGAGAAAACCCGGGTTTAACTGCATTTTTCCGTGGCGCACAGAAAACCTGGATCCCTGCTGATAAGGAAACAAATAACTGGTATGGCATTTGTTACTATTGAGTTTTACACAAGGAGCTACTTGTGTAACCTATCATACTAATTTTAATGAACAGTTCAGCAAAATGAATTCACTCTCAAGGAAGTGAGTCAAATTAAGGAATATGTTGCTTTCTCCTGCTTTTGGTAAACTAAGAATTTGATTTACAAGAAACAGCAGTGAATTTTTAAAGCTGAAAATCCCTGGATGTTGTAATAATAATATCAGTTCAATTCAACAATGGGTAATTGCTCAAGAAATTAGAATGAAGTAGCCTGGGAGGTATGAGGCAGCATTCGTTTCTAATGGGAATGTTTCCGAATGGTTTTGTGAAATGTAGGTACAAAACCTGTTATCCTTTAATGGATTTCATGCAACCTCTTATCAGCATCTCCTCTGAATTGCATTTCTGTATCCTTTTGCAACATTTGTATTCAGTGAATTTCTTTCTGAGATGATTAATTTTTTTGTGTGTCACTTAGTCCCTATCACACCCTGAAGATCGTTCTCCCTGCTTTCCTTTCATTCTGTGATACAGCTAGACTCAAATTAACAGTTCCCAGAAGAACATACACACATTAATACCAGAAATCTATTTTCTTACAAACTCTTTAATCTTTGTTGACAAGGGCGCACATCAATTTCCATTAAAATCAAAGAAAAGATTTGTTTCAGTGGGAGCTGACATTCCATACACCAGTCAAATCATTAGCCAGATGCATTGAAAATGATAATATTTAAGGATGTATAACATAATTTTTAAAAGTAGGATTATTAAGCATCATAATTCTACTAAACAAATCAAACAGGAGTTTTCTGGATTATAAAACAATCTTTACTGAATAGAATACTCCTGACTGCATTCTGTGAATTGAATTGCTGGTACTCTTATTTGCTGTGTTATCTACTATTTCATAGAGCATGAAAAGCATAATAGATTCTTTAGAAGTGAGTCTAAAGAGGGTCCCTTTGTATAATAGAGGGCAAGGATGTATAGCCAACAACCTGTGGCAGTAACCACAACCCACCATAATTCCTTATTAAGCCACTTCATTGAATGAACAAGGATTTGAAGGCAAAACAGTGACTCCTGGGTCCTCGTTCTGTGGCGATTTGTTATCCTACACACACAGATGTATGTAAAGGTGATAAGGGCTTACAGCTGATTAGAATAGATCCCCCTAGTGGGAACTGTTCATTGGAAAGTGCACCTTGCACACGGCTCTCATTAAAGTCCAAGCTGTGCATCTCTGCTCTAGTCAGATATTATGTAAGAGACTGCAAGAACCAAAAGCTTGTGTAGCCTGATAGCTAGGAACACTAGTCCTAGACCAGGTTGCACATTATGCTGGTGAATAAAAAGATCCCTGCCCCAAAGAACTTACACACAAATGAATGAATACACACACATTCCACCCCTCCCCAAATCCCAACCCCTAAAAAACCAAAAAAATCTAGATAAGACACTATTAGAGTTGTTTATCTTTGAAGCAGTTTAACATCTGCTTTTTATTGGGGTATCTCTCTTTAACCTCACTTCTGGTGTTCAGAATTGTGAAAATCTGGCTCACCAAATTTCAAATGGGGCGTCAAAAAACTGAAGCACACCAAACTGGAAGATACTTTTAAAAAATGTTTGCGTGTTGCAGGGATAAAGGTTCAAAACCTCTTGACGATGCTTCATGAAATATCTACACACCACAGTGAATATTCAGATTGCTCAGACCATGTCATTGCACACTAAACTTACTGACCTTGGTTGTGGTGCTTTCAAGCATAGTGGGTTGCTTCATAAATTAGAAACAATGTAGCCTCTTCAAGTGGGTTAATTATCACTGTCCAGTGACAGGACCAATTAGCCCCTGCATGGTGCTGCAAAGAAGTAGCTACATTACTTTCAGTTGAGGAGGCAGCCCACTCAGAGCAGGGCTGCATGCCTGAGGGCACTGTCATTGGGGGGCAATAAGTCTACTGGGTAGACAAAGCTTAAGTTGCTTTGCCATCTCCTAAGAGGTTTATCCAGGGGCCATTGAAGTCAGTGATTTTAGTAGGCATTTGATCAGCTCAGATAGTCAATGTTTTCTTTCAATCACTTACCTTCAGCATTTCTGTATCCCAGGAGTGCTCAACCCCTGGCTCACAGTCCAAATCCAGCCTGTGGAGTCATGGCATCTGACCCACAGGACTCCCCGTGGATTGGAAAATTTGGCAGCAGCAGGGGAGTGGGAGCAATTAATACAGCCACCCACTGCTCCTGCCAAATTCCTAAGCCCACGTCCCCTTCCCTTCATGTGGCCAGATTGGGGCCAGGCTGCCTTCTCCCTGCAGGGCTGGGCCATGCACCCTCCCCCTGCATGGCCATGTTGGGGCTGAGCCATGCTTCCTTCTCCCCACTCTGCCAGATTAGTCTGAGCCACATCCCCTCCCTCTGTGCACCTGGATGGGAGCTGGCTGTTCCCCCTTGCCCACTGCATGACCAGATTGGCCCCACCTGCTAGATCCAACCCATAGACAGACAGGGCACTGCCCATCCACCCCACAGGGCAAAAAGTTTGAGCACCACTGCTCTATCCCATTTCAGTAAAGTTTTGTTAACCAAGTCAACTGCAGTTCTTAATACCTAGTAAAAAATAAATTACAAGAAGTTACAATAAGCTCATAAAAAATTATAGCTATCATTCTAAGCCTGGTCTTTTTCAGTTATTACACATTTAATGAGATCAATGAACACTAGACAGTGAACATGCACCTTTGGGGTAGAGGATATGTTCAAACTTTCATATCTTTTCTCACTCCCAGTTCTGAGTCATCCTAACCACTTCATTTACTTTAAATTTTGAGCCTCCTCTGAATCAGATTTCACATATATTAATAAGAACTCAGATTCACCAGAATCTCCCTGGTGTTTGAGGATGGTAGCTAGAATTGTTTAGTTTCAAGGTTTGGGTTTCTGCTCATGTTAATTGGAATTTAGTTATATCTAACATAAGAGTGGAAATCATTTGAAATTCTTGTCCAGCACTATAGAAATGATATGATATTTGTTGAGATTTTCTATGAGGTACAGGACTGTAATTATGTTTGATTATGTTTGATTTTTCTTTTCAGTCCCCGAAGTCTTGGATTGAAAGCATCTTCAATAAAAGAGAATGTGCAAAAATCATTCCTAGTTCTAAAGATCCACACAGGTATAGTTGTGGGTTTAGTTTTCTTTTTATTATATTTAAAGAAAAGCCAAAGCTGACATGTAGATGTTGTAAAGTAGTGTGGATGAAGTTTTATTTTATACTTTTGCAGTGCCACCATTATGTGAGTGCCAAATGTTCACTGTCACCATTCAGTTAAGAATGCCTTCTAATATTAGGTATCAAGGATGGATCAGATACTATACACTACTTGTTTTTCTGTATAGGAATGGATTCAGCAATTCTTGTTCATGTGATGTTGTTGGAAGTATCACCTTATGATGATTACTAAACACCCCCTGACTAGATGTGATGATAGTGTCATTCGTTAGTTGTTTCATAGACAGTGCCGCTAACATATTTTTATGCTAGGCACGGACATTCAAAAAGTCTGAGGTGGAATCTAAATTACTCAGTTTTCTGTAAGCAGTATAGTTTAGATTGGTAGCAAACAGAACACATATTCATCCTTTGGGGAGATGGGGGAGGGCAAATCTTAGACCCAGTTCTGCCATTTTTAAACCAATGTATGTGCCAAACTGTTCTGTTATGGATATAGACCAGTTTCCGATCACTTATACCAGTAAAGGTATAATGTCCCTGTTTGTACCTGGCCTTAAAGCATAACAATATTTTTTGATGAGTGCCAAAACCTGTAACAGATGATCCTTCTTGGTTTCCAAGTATATAGGTTTTAGTCCACTAGCAGAAAGTATGGCCCAAATCAAGAGACACTACAAGAAAAAAAAATATGATGTCTCTTACAATTGGATAACTGATGATAGAAATTCTATGTAAATAATAAGGTAGAATATGTTGCCAGTAAAAGGTACTATCAATCATAGTACCCCTGACAACCAGCTCTGTGCCAGAAGAATGAGTTGAATCATAGTACTCTTTTACAGAATACTGGAAAGAGCTTGAAGGGGGAAAAATTCATCCTGTATTTGAAAAATGGAGGAAAACAATTTTTTTTCTTCTCAAAAGCTTTCTGAATAACCACCATAGTAATATTGCAGGAGTAAAGCACATGGATTCAGTTCTTGAGGTATTAAACTGTATGGGGCCAGATCATTCTGAACACATTGTTTGTGACTAGTATATGAAGATAATGACTTCAGCTATGAAATTCAGATTAGGCACATTATATAATAGAAAGCAATCCAAATAAAGCACTCAGCTTCTCTTGTAGATTTTCAAAGATGATGAATGCAGAAATCAGTGAGTTTCAATGTTATTGCTTGAAATTTTTTCACTTACATTTTGTGACTTGTATTATTATTTACCAAATGTTCTTTTATTCATTAATGAATTGCTTATTGTTGTGTCCTTGCAGATGTCCTGCTGGATGTCAGGTGTGCCAGAACTTAATCAGGTAAGATTCTATTATAAAGTGAGACTGTGCTTTCTAAAATGAGCTCAAGTAAGAATAGGAATTCCTAATCTAGCAGGAAATAAAACAAAACACTTTAACCTCTGAAAATGTCGAAATAGCATTTCTGAGGTCTTTTGGGGAAAATAATTATAGATCCTGCTAAAATATATTTCATACTAAGGCTAAATTCACACATGCAGGGAACTATTTAAAAAGTATTTCTCTGGCTGGTTATGTGGATATCAGATAGGAATATGTTGAACACCTTATTAGGCAGCTAATTCCAGCCATCTCATGGGAGATGCAGGATGTGAAGGCAATAGGAACTGGGTGAGAGGGGAAGTGGTTGGACTAGCATCCTTTGAGGGGAAATATAAAGACCACTGCTTACACTTCCTCACCTCATCCTCCCCTACTCAGAAGCTTGGATCTATGCCTCCCACCAGCAGTAGCCACAGGTATTTCAGGACTCCTGCTTTGTAGGACCCCAACTTTGAGACATAAAGGATGTGAGGTCCCTGTAAAAGTGTTTTAACTGTTTTCTATCACTTTGGGGAAGAGAAACAACCTGGACTTCAAGCAGTTTCGTGTTTTTAACAGAGGGATGGATTTTTTTAGGGAGCTGATTTTTTTAAATGTATATTTATGGAACTTTTGATCAAGCCTTTGAAAATTATGTTAATGTCTCTGCATAGATTCATAGAGTGTAAGGCCAGAAGGGACCTCAGAAGATTTCATAGATTTCATAGACATTAGGGGCTGGAACGGACCTCATGAGATCATAGAGTCCAGCCTCGCTGCCAGCCAGGAAGTCTGCAGGGATCATATGATCCCAGCAAGATAAACATTCAAATGCCTTCTGAATGAGTCCAGCACAGGTGCTTGCATCACCTCTGGGGGGAGTTAATGGGTCTAGCCTCCTGCACCAGGCAGGAAAGACAACTGGGGTCAGGTGACCCCAGCAAGGTGACTCTCTAGTCTCCTCTTGAAGATCTGTAGGGTAGGTGATTGCACCACCTCTGGAAGGAGCATATTCCATGGTCTGATCACCCTGACTGTAAAGAAGTTTTTCCTAATGTTGAGTCTGAAATGGTTTTCCAGGAGTTTGTGACCATTCCTCCTGGTTTTCCCCAAGGGTACTCTGGTGAACACTTGTTTACCGAACCCTCGATGTACTCCGCTAATGTAGTGGTAACCTGTTACCAAGTCCCCTCTCAGCCTTCTCTTTTTCAGGCTGAAGAGTCTGAGGTCACTCATTCTTTCCTTGTATGGCTTGCCTTGCAAGTCTCTGATTATATGGGTGGACTCTCTCAAGCTTTTCCACATCCTTGTTAAAGTAAGGCACCCAGAACTTGACATAGTACTCCAGCTGTGATCTCGCCAATGCTGAGTAGAGCAGTAGAATCACTACCTTGGTTTTGCTGGAGATGCATCAATTGATGCATGCCAGAGTATTATTTGCTCTACTGGCTACAGCATTGCATTGCTAGCTCATATTCATACTGTGGTCTATTATTACCCCCAGGTCCCTTTCATTCATGGTGCTGGTCAGTTGGTGCTACCAAACCTATAGGAGTGTGGAGGGTTGTTCATCTCCAGGTGGAGCACTTTACATTTCTCGATGTTGTCGGAACTTCATCTGGTTCTGATCCACCCAACTTGCTGGCCTGTCTAGATCTGCCTGTATCTGTAGCCTATCTTCAAGCATGACCACACTTCCCTATAACTTGGTGTTGTCTGCAAACTTGAGCAGTGACCGCTTCATCCCCACATCCAAGTCATTAATAACAATGTTGAAAAGTACTGGACCAAGTACCGACCCCTGTGTGATGTCGCTGGCCACTTCTCTCCAGGATGACAGAGATCCATTCATTAGAACTCTCTGAGTCCTACCCCGCAGCCAGTTTCCTACCCACCTGACTGTCTTGGAGTTCAGTCCATAATAGTTCAATTTTCTTGCAAGGACATCGTGAGATACCAGATCAAAGGCTTTTTGGAAGTTGAGATATAGAATGTCAACCTCTTCTTTCTTGTCCAGCTGGTGTGTTATTTGGTCATAAAAGGAGATGAGGTTGGTGAGACAAGACCTGCCCATGATGAAACCATGCTGGCTGTCATTCAGAATCCTACCTTCTGCAAGCTTATTGCAGATAAACTCCTTGATGAATTTTTCCAGCATTTTCCCTGGAATAGAAGTTAGGCTAACTGGCCCATAGTTACTTGGGTCCTCCCTCCTCCCTTTCTTGTAGATGAGCACAACATTGGCCCTCTTCCAGTCCTCATAGACCTCTCCAGAGTGCCATGAGTTGTGGAAGAGTTTCGCCAGGGGTTTCGCAATGACTTCAGCCAGTTCCTTCAGAACTCTTGGATGAAGTTCATCTAGTCCTGCTGACTTATATATGTCCAATTTTTTTCATTGGTCACACACCAATTCTATGGCAATAGTAGGAAGATGGTCATTCCTACCCTGCTCATTCTGTACCCTATCTGACATGATTTTCCCCTTGGCCCGGTGAAATACTGAGTCACAGTAGTCATTCAGGAGTTCAGTTTCCTCCTGAGTGCTGGTAACTAGCTGTCCTGAGTTGTTCAGCAATGGCCCCACACTCCCATTTGTTTTCCTGTTGTTCCCTATGTACCTAAAGAAGGACTTCTCATTGTCTTTGATTCTTGTTGCTAATTTAAGTTCAGTTGTCATTTTAGCCTTTCTAACCTGTTCCCTACAATTGCAGGCTATTGTTGTGTAGCCCTCCTTGGGGCCTCCCCCAAACTTCCATTGTTTATAAGCTTCTTTCTTAAGAGGACTGTGATTTCCCTGTTTAGCCAAGAGGGCTTCCCAGCCCTTCTGCTACCTTTTCTGTGCATGGGAATGGACTTCCTTTGTGCTTCAAGGATAGCTCCCAATAGCATGCACTTAAGATCATGTTGTAAAGGCTATCAGATCAACACTTTGACTGTCCTGGACACTTGCTGGTACAGAAAGTTCTCTCTCTCTTTCTCAACACTACTGGGGCCATTTGTTAACAGAAGACAATTATGATTTATGGTTGGACAGACAGTGAAAAAACTGGTGCATACTACCAACTGTTATTACGGTTATTTAGCCTTAGTCTTACAGTCAATTCCACATTTTCTTTTTGTTTTATACTTTTGAATAGAAGAATCAGATTTGTCAAAAATCATAAACAATTTTTAAAGTTTCACCAATAAGAAGGGACTCCCTAGAGGCAGGTTTTTGGCTCAGCAGACTTAAAATGGGCTGAAAATTTTCTCGAGATCCATCACAAGGTGTCGTCTGTTCGTTTTGTGTCCAGGGTGTATGTAACCTATATAAAACCAAGCCAAGAGATCTGGTAGATTCTTTGTGTGGAAGGAAGGGGCTCTTGGGATTTTGAGGAGTCATCATGGAGGCAGGAGTTTGTGGAGAACTTTTCATTGTTCCCTGCTAACTCTGCAGCTATCCCAGATAATTTGCTAGTTGGAGTCACTGCTCTTTCAAAAATCATCAATTCCTTATGGGCCCTGATCAGCCACAAAGGAACCTTGTAGAGTTTTCTGGTCTGTTTGGTTTTCTCTTGAGATTTTCTCTGTGAAAAAGGGATGATTTAGGCCCATGGGACTGAAATGCCTTTTCAGCATACAGAAGAGTCGTACAATGAAAATGGTATTTGCAAAAATAACTGGGGTTCACAGATTGATGTGGCCATATCTAGACAAATACTAATGTGTAATAGATTGTTTAACCTGTATACTTCCAGTGCTCTCATTATTGGTAGAATGTACTTCATTTAGATGTAGACTGTAAATATCATGCAGTCATTGCCTCTTCAAGAAATTGGCTCCCATCCATTCAACATTTATGAAGCAGTGATGGTAGCTGACATTTAACAGTTGTTCTTTAATTGTCAAAGAATGGTAGGCTATAACCTGAACTTTATATGGCAGCATATCTTTGGAAAAGGGCAATAAGAATAATGATAACTCCTTGTTAAGGTCACTCTGACCTGGTTCTGTCTGGTGTCTAAGTCATTTGTTGACTTTCTTAGGGTTCATTGTTGTAGATGGTTTCACATTTTATAGGAGGAATGACTATTTTCCAGCTTTGCAGTGACCTTGCAGAAACGACTGTTATTAGTATTGTAGTGACAGTTAAAGTCAGTTTTTGAAACTGGAAACAAACTGTTTATTAATACACTTGCAATATAAAGTTCAACTGTTACTATTGCTATTTAGGAAAAAAGGTCCAGTGCTTGTTAGACCCTTTAGCTCCAAAACCATTGGCTTAATTTCTAATGTCAGGTGATTGATTGCTCTCCCTGTATGATCTTCCCTGTAAAAAAGTAGAAAGAGCTGGTAGCATGGTTTTATAATGCATAAGGAGGAAGAAGATAGTAATGGTGTGGTGGAATTTAGATGATAGTTTATTGTGTGTGTGAAATTGGTTCCAGACCTCATAAAACACAGTCAAGCTTTGATTAATTTGATTACTTCTCAGTGCTTTCTGTTCAGGTTTTGGCAATAGCTAGTTCATACTGGTTTTGGCTGGGGCATTGTAGTATTTAACTGGGTTTACTGTTTGATCTGTTACTTGTATACTAATTAAGTAGTAATAACTTAAGGAGATATTAAGATCAGCTTTTCCCTCCCCCCTTTCTCCCACATAGTTTAGAGACCACTGAATCTTTATAAGTTCATGGGGAAATAGTAGGGATGTCTGGATTCTTGTGTTATTTTCCTTTCTTTGAAAGATGCCTTGTAACAATTGTGTTAAAATTTAAAAATGTCTATTCTCACAGGTTCCCAAAGTAGTAAAAAGGCTGTGGGATGAAATGAGAAAAGCTAGCATAGGAAGATTAAAATTTCAGCTCCCTTGGACTGCCAGGGAAATTTGCTCAGTACCTGGCAACAGTAACATCATCATTGCTTTTGCCGTGGGGAAATATCTGTAGTTCCCACTGCTGGTCCCTAAGAGCCACTGGAAGAAGTGATGAGCAAGTATATTCCTTGATTGTCTTCTATTTCTAGAAAGCATTATGTTCTACTCTTCTTTTTGGACTACAGTAACTTCCAAAACCTCCATCCTCAGAGCAACTGAATTTGGTGGCAGGAACTAATTTAGATTGGGCCTGCCATTTTTTTGCCTCATTTCATCTCTCTGAACATCTCACAGATTGGCCCTTAAATTGACTTAACCCTAGTTAGGTGGATATAAATGTAATATCTGCATGTACAGATGTCTGCGAGGGTTAGAATGGAATAGAGACTGAAGAGGGCAAAGAAAAAGAAGTTGTAGGTGGGTGTAGATTTAATGGAATAAGGGAAAGAATCCAGAGCATTTTTTCTTGTTAACAGACTGGTATGCTTATCACTGTTTTGTTTGTTTGTTTTTTTAAGATTTAGAAAACACTCGTAATTTTTAATGCTGGTATATCGGCTTGATTTTGCCAATAGAAGCAGACAAAGTGAATGGGAGAACAGTATCCAGGAGATGACACACTATCATTCCACAGAAGTATTTTAAAAGCTTATAGCTAAGTAGACACAGTAAAAAAGCCTGAGGCTGAATCGGTTCAGTCTTTTCAGGTTAATCTAAACTGCAGAGGTTAAATTGAGAAACAACTGGACACACATTTACTTTTGATTCAGGAAACTCAGCCACATGCCTGCAGTGGCTCAGGCCAGAAGCTGGGGGGTGCTAGAGCACAGCTGTCTGGCATGTAGCTAGCATGGGCTGTGTGTTTGTTTTCTTTTCCTGGTGCCCCTGAGGTCTCTGGGATTTGCAGTCCAGACTTACAGCAGCAGGACTCTTCCTCCTTCAGGCATAGGCAGGGGCTGCTTCCCAGTGCCTCTGGGATTTGTAGTCCACAGTTGTAGCCAGCAGTAAGTATGAGTGGGGGACAGGGTGTTTAACTTCCCCTCCCTAGCCCCAGCCCCCAGCCAGGGTTTGCCTGGGAGTGCAGGGCAGCCCCTGCCTCTCTCCACGCCCCCCAACTCTTCTCTGCTGGAGCAGACAGCACAGCACAGCTCAGCCCAGGGCTGGAAAGAATGCTGGGAGACTGATTTAACTTGAACCAGGAAGGAGTCTGGGACAGAAATTTCATAAACTGGTTTGACCCAAATCAGTTAAGTCTGATGCTACATTCAGCCAGGTTTATCTTAAACCAGTTTCAGCCATTTTGAAACTGGTTTATTTGCACTGAACGTCTATTCTGGTACAGGTTTAAACTGGTTTCTGATCACTTGAAATGGCTTGTGTGTAACTTGTATCCCTACCTTTAAGAGAAGGTAATGTCAGATGCATTAAAAAATGAAGCTGAAAATTGACAATATGATATTGATCACTACAGTAGTGAGTCCTGCTAATGGCCTATTTATGTCCCATTTCAGGGGCAAGGTTTTGTACATTCAGTCTATTAGTGATCAGGAAATTAGTGTAAAGGTGACTCTTAATTTCTGTGTAATTAAATGGTCTCTGCTTGGGACTTCTATGTGCTATGGCAGTACAAGTTAGTAGTAATAATAAACATAAGTATCTGCACCTCCGTGTTTCTCTGCCAGAAATCCACGTGGCTAAACATAGTAAGAATTGAAATTTTCAGTTTAATTCCATAATATTTTATAATCTTGACAAACTGTTTTAAGTTTTTCCAAAGTGTAAGAAAAAGACAAGACTCAGAGATAATGACTACCAAACAATATGTATTTATAATTTTTCTCTCCTTTATCCTTTTGCCATTCTTGTTTGTTTTTGTTTTGATATCAGACACCTGCATAATGCTGCCATCTTTGCAAAAGAAAGTGTTATTCGAGATATTCTGATCAAAACCTGCCTGATAGTTAAGTCTGTAATATAAAATCATGATTTTATTTCCAAATTTAAGATGCTGTTGTGGCCGGCTGATTGGAGATCATCCTGGGATAGATTATAGTTGTCCTACTTATCAGTCTGTTGGAGAGAGTAATGATGAAGAATGGTGTGTGCAAAAACACACGCAGATAAGTCCCACCGATGCATATGGTACTATCAATTTCCAAGACGGTGATCACACTTACCATGCCAAGGTTTGCATACATATGTAATTTTTCTTGATTTTAACACGTTAGATTGCCCAATTCTTTCTGCCCAGTCAGCTGCTCTGCTTTCTGCTCCCTGTCTTATCTGCTTCTGCGCTGCTTGTCCCCTCCACTATCTGGTATGCTACACATAGAGGTTGTCCGTGCTACTTATTGCACATATGCTGCCAGTTGACCATGCTGATTTTAAGAAATATATAATGAATACATGTCTATTTTTTCCAGTATGTTAGAATCTCCTATGATAGCAAGTCGGACCAGCTGTTACATCTGATGGTGAAAGAGTGGCAGATGGAACTGCCAAAGCTAGTGATCTCTGTTCATGGAGGCATCCAGAACTTCAAGCTTCCTTCTAAGGTCAAACAAGTTTTCAGCAAAGGACTGATCAAAGCTGCTGAGACTACAGGAGCGTGGATAATTACTGAAGGCATCAACAGCGGTACAGACATTCTTTCTCTACATCTGCCTCTATGCATTCCTTGTTCTTGGTCTTTCTTATATACAGTATATGGGCTTGAGGAGTGTTATAATACAGTTACAGCAATGATTACTATAATGCAATCATTCTGGATACTTATGGCACAAAATAAGATAAAATATTAGAAATAAAGAAAAACTGATATTTTGACTGAGTGCTAGACATGAGTGTCTTACAAAATCGGTCTGGTTTGGACTGATACCTTAAGCCAGCCATCAGCAACCTTTCTTGGCCATGGGCTGCAATAACCCAGCTTGGATTCGAGACAGGCCAGCCCTAGTCCCCTGCTATTACTGCTGCTTCTCCTCAGGGACTGTAGGGTGCTGACCCCTGCCCTAAGATATAGCTATACTATTTATCATTGACTGGATGACTATAACTTTAGGAGGAGACAAATTACAGAAATGTCAGGTTGGGTGTATGAACATATTTATAATAAACCTTCACACACACACAGACATTCTGGAATATTGTATCTGATGCCACAGGAGCGTCTGATACTGCCTATGTACTTGGCCTTACATGAAGACAGCTTGGCCTGAACATGTACCCATGTTTGTGTGCTGCTCTTCTGTTCTCTCCCACCACGTCTTAATCTTAATGGATAAGCAGAAGGCTCCCACTGTCACTGGGACTGCACTTGTGTGGCCATGGATCTCTCTCACAGGGCTCCTGCCTCCCCTTTACCCCATCCACAAGCCATACAGGTGTTCCTGAAGTGAAAAATTGCTTGTAAAACAAGAGAAAGGAAAAGAAATAAATTCTGTATACCTGACACACAGTCAGGGTCGTCAAAATGTCCAAGTAAGGTTTTAGAGCCTCCAGCCTTGGCTGTCTGTCAGGTCTCCTTTGGCCCTTCTGGCAATTCGTATATGGTCCTTAACTCATGTTTAGACAATAAGTAAGTCCAGTCCAGACACGGCGTTCCCCGTCATCAAATAGTTCGGCTGGACTGATAACGAAAAAACAATACAAAATATAAAGCACTTGGACCCTCCAATCCCTTAACTTATGTTTGAGCTCCAATATTATATCTTATTTTATATTAAAAAACCAGAAAAAGGTGTGGCTAAAGAATTTTTCAGGAATGAAAAATCCTTTTAAAATGTCTAATCTTTTAATGGTGATTTGGAAACTTGAACAGTGAAACATTTGCTTGCTCTTTTTTCCCTATTTTACTCAGGTTTAATGTTTTGGCGTATCTCATGAGTGAGAGGTTACTAATTTGTTGTGCAGAATTTTTTTAAATGACAGGCTTGGTCAGAGTGAAATAGTTTATTTGAAATAATACATTTGAAAATAAATCTGAGACCTGCGGCACATCAGCTTTTACTAATGTCCATTCAAAGTAATTGAAATGCTTTAGAATGAGAATTAGATTCAACACGTAAAAGTAAACACTAAAGAGATTATATATTCTTACCGTGTCAGAGAATATTTATGAAAGTATTTTACATTATATAAATAGTTAGCTGCATTGGCTTTGCATGCTTGTGACATTAATTGTGAACATATTTGGATCATTGGATATATATATATTTTTTTAAACATTATTTACTATTCCTATAATTTCATATGAAATATATCAACAGAGTATATAATGTTATCTTTTACTTTTTGCTTATCAACTAAAAATAGCTACAAAGCAAAATAGAAGATGTACCACACATTTGGTAAGCATAGTTGTGCAACAGGAATCTAAATGTATTATTATAGTAGTGGTAGTAGTAGTATTGTTAATTATAATAAAGTTGTCTGTTTAGGAATTTCAAAGCATGTGGGAGATGCACTGAAAGCTCATGCATCTCAGTATCTGAGAAAGATTTGGGCTGTTGGAATTCCTCCTTGGGGTATCATAGAGAACCAGAGAGACCTCATTGGTAAAGATGTGAGTAAATGAACTTATTGATATCCTTCTTGTTCAGACAGTTGTACAAGGCCACTTTTTACCCAACTGTTCCAGTCTAAGCTGTGTCTTAGGCCACTTGTACACATGACAGGGATTTAGTCCCCTAAACTGAAATGGTGGGTTTCTATTTGTGACAATTAAAAACCCACCATTTCAATTTAGGGGGTTCTGTCCCTGTTTTGGTGACTGGCTCAATTCTTTTTTTTTTTCTTTCTTCCCTGCGGAGCCTGCCCACCTCTGCTGCAGCTGGGGGGTGAGCTGCTGGTGGGCCAAGTGGCCCCTGAGCTGTGGGGGGAGCCCTGGTCCTTCCTTCCATGGTGACAGCACACCCCTGGGGGCCACCCTGGTGGGACACTTGCTGTGCAGGTGCTCCCCCCAGCTCACAGGCAGCACCCAGTGCAAGCTGGAAGCCTGCCAAACACTGTTCCCTATGTAGGCTCGGGGAAGAGTTGGATCCGGTAGGTGCTGCGTGAAAACTAGGGCAGCATCCCCGCAGCTAGCACCCTGCTCAGGGGCTGCATGGCATGGCAGCAGCTCACACGGGCAGGCTCCACTGGGGAGCGGGGTGGAAGGCAGTGAGGAGCCTGACCCTTTAATTTTTTCCCCCCCACGGAGCCTGCCCACCTCTCCTGTAGCTGGGGGGTGAATTGTCGGTGGGCTGAATGGTTCCTAAGTTGTGGGAGGCCTTGGATTTTCCCTCCACAGCAGCAGCACCCTGCAGGGCCATCTGGGTGGGTGACAAGCGGGCAGGTGCTGCCCTAGCTCAAAAGCAGTACCCAGCCTGATCCGACTGTTAACTTGCCCCAAGCTGGGGCAGCACCTACCCGTTGTAGCCCACCTGGGTGGCCCCAGGGGGTGCTGCCACCACAGAAGGAAGGACTTGGCCCACTGGCAGCTTGCCCTCTGGCTGCGGGAGATGTGGGCAGGCTCCGTGGGGGGGAAAAAAAAAGGATTGGGCCCCTCACTTCTTCTGCCTTCTGCCTGCCTCTCCTATGCGGGGCTTGGAGAGGAGGAGGGGGTGTAGGGAAAACTGTCAAGTCTGTAATGTTGCACACTAAACTACATGTAGATGTGGTTTAATTTGCAATGTAGCAAAATCTGTTTAAATGTACAGCGTGACACAATTAAACCACAAAAATGGCCGGTTTGTATCACATGTACAAGCACCCTCAACATTTGGTATGAATAGAAGAAATTCTAGATTTTACTAAGTAGCAGAACTGTGTTGCACACTAAGGTGTTGTACCTTACTTCTGGAATCAAAACTCATGGAAGAGCTGATATATTTTATTAGACCAACTAGATATTTTATTTTATTGTATTTATATATTTATTCTTCACGAGTTTTGATTCCTTTTACCACTAGACCAATGTGGCTACGACCAGGGTACCTTACTTCTTGTTTTTCACTTGTAGATTAGTAAGTTTAAGAATAATCTTCCCTTTCAGAAATGTTGCCTTACTTTCTGAGTGTTTTTAAAAATTCAGCAACAGATTAATACCTACAAAACGTACAAAAGATCCATTATTATCTATTATTCCATAAATCAGAATGTAAAAATGACCATAAATTTAGTTTTAGCTAATTGATTAACGTAGACATAGGTAAGGTTGTACATACATAGTAGTTATGCACACAGATAGATAATTTGCTTACATAATTTCTATTTTTCATTTGTGCTTACTGGTTTCTGCACAAGTGTTTCATGTCCCCTTTCTTTCCTATGAGCTGGACCCCTAAACCGGGCTGTGATGCATCATGGACAAAAGGCGCGCATGCTCTAGTAAGGGGTGGGGTGGGGTGGGCATCCTAAAAGCCAAAGAAAGGACTGAAGCATCCAAATTACCACTCCGATAAGATAGCACAGCCTGGAGAAAATATTAATTTTTCCTGTAGACATAATATCAGCTTGTGGGAGCTTAATTTTTTCCACAGAAAAATTTTGACAGAAAGTTTCCAGTTAGCTGTAGTGATAGATGCACACAAAAATCAATAACTCCATAGGGACAATAGCATTATTACCTGTTTGCCTCTCTCAGCACTGCCCCTCCTCTCCTGCTTCTCTTTCTTCCCTATCTTCTGTGTGGAACGGAGCCTTGGACCCTTTTGTTTTTCCCAGTGTGCTTTCTACAAATATTAAGGAGCTTGGCCGGTAGTACTCCTCCAAGGTACATTGAAAGGAGACTTTTTTTCCCCCTTGGAGAAGCTAAAATTAAGTGCATGGTGAAACAATGAATCCTGTGTAAGTCACGTTGCATCCTTAGTGATGTTCTCCTACTTTCTTTGAAGTGCTTTTTACTTTGATTTTCCTCAGGTGGTTTGCCTATACCAGACTCTCGGTAATCCTCTCAGCAAGCTGAGCACCCTCAACAGTATGCACTCCCATTTCATACTGGTGGATGATGGGACAGTGGGCAAATATGGCAATGAGATGATGCTCAGGAGGAGTCTAGAGAAATACATATCCCTTCAGAAAATACACACCAGTGAGTGGCATGGTGTTACAATTCTTCAAATGGTGATAAAATTATTTTAAAGGTCACTAAGACGTTAAGCAGTTCCTGCGGTGGGCCAGGCATTTTCACGGTGGGTGGGAGAGCAGCACTTCGGGAGATAAGACTGAAATGCAAATGGTGACAGTCAATTGATTGGAGCATTATTAGTAGCTTTGGATGCTTTAGTTTCTGTCTTCTCTCAGTCCATCATTTTCAGAAAAAGCTAAGAATCCACACACTGAAAATCAGGGCTTTTATCAATTTTGTTTTTATTCCCTCTATTTCTAGTCATCTGTGAGTTATTTCAAATTATTAAACTAAATCATGTCCCTCCAAAATACATGAGAAATGTAATTGCTTCACTGTGTGTATATATGTAAATTGTTGTGTAAATACTTGTTTATATGTGTGATGGCTCTTGCAAACCGTGCAAGAATTTCCTGGGCTTCTTTCCTTCCCAGTGCTGGGACCATTTATAATCTCACCCAGGGATTTTCAAGGATCTTCTGCTTTAATGGCAGAGGTTTTCTGAAAGTCAGCCTTGAAATACCTGAAGTAAAATGAGAGAACTGAAAGCAAGGTTTTCTTCCTTTCTTTTGTAGTTTCTCTCAGATTTTTTTTCATCTATGCTGCTTGGCAGACTTATAACATATACTGCGGAACTGAGACCTGTGCTGTTGGTAACTGGTTGTGTGTGGTTTGAAACAGGAATGGGCCAAGGTGTACCAGTGGTTGGGCTGGTAGTGGAAGGAGGCCCAAATGCGATCCTTATGGTTTGGGAGTATGTAAGAGACACTCCAGCTATCCCAGTGGTGGTCTGTGAGGGCACGGGCAGAGCTGCAGATCTCCTGGCTTTTGCACACAAGCACACAGCAGATGTGGGGTGAGTAGCTGGAGGCTATGTTGCCTGGTTTGTTTGCTCTATTTTCTTTTTGAGCAATTTGGTGAGGCATTGAAAACACCTGCCTCCAAATCCCACAGAAGATGAGAAATGTGCTGAAATAATTTGAGTATCGAATGGGACTGTGTTCAGTCCAGAATAAGCTTAGACTTGGAGGCTAAAGGCTCACCAGGATGGGGTTAGGACTCCCTGAGCAAGGTAGGAGTTGGGGATTCTAGACTTGTCTGGGGTATAGTTAGGATTAAAATCCATTGGTATCCCTGAGCTAGAGATAGGGTTGGAGGTAGGGAGCTTTTCTAGATCTCAAAACTCCAGACGTAACTGATTTGAGATGTCCATTTCCCCAAGGCACTCAATGGGCCCAGAGCAGAATTTTGTTAGAGTACCAAGCAAATATTATCACCCTATTCTCACCCTTGGTCACCCTAACAAACTCTGCTTTAACCCTACCCTTGGTGCAAATCCTGTTACCAGTCCCATTCTTAACTTTTTCTTGGGTCAGCCCCAGCTCACACCTGGAATCAGACTGATGTTGACCCTCATGTGAACATGAATCTGCCAGCAAGCTCCAACCTTGACTCTAGCAGGACCCAACTCTGGCTTGCTGATGCTTAACTCAAGGACCTGTGAATACTCCAACCTCAACCTTTTCTCTGAGGATCCCTGTAGGCTCCCACTTTGTGGACCTCTGCTACCCTCAGCTCTGACCTTTTTTCATGCTATTTTCACATCCATCAAGTGGTCTGGATCCCAATGTGGGATCACTTTACCCCACTGTTTAATTTACATTAAGAAACCTGTTTATCCTACCAGATTTCATAGATTTCATAGACATTAGGGCTGGAAGGGACCTTGGAAGATCATCGAGTCCAGCCCCCTGCCCAAAGGGCAGGAAGTCAGCCGGGTTCATAGGATCCCAGCAAGATGAGCATCCAGTTTGCTCTTGAAGGTGTTCAATGTGGCGCTTGAACCACCTCCGGTGGCAGGCTGTTCCAGACCTTGGGGGCTCAGACAGTAAAGAAATTCTTCCTTATGTCCAGCCTGAAACGGTCTTGTAGTAGTTGATGACCATTTGACCTAGTCGTCATCCCTTGGGGCGCTCTGGTGAACAAACGTTCCCCCAGATACTGGTGGTCACCCCTGATAAACTTATAGGTGGCCATCAGATCACCCCTGAGCCTGCGCTTTTCCAGGCTAAAGAGCCCCAGGGCTCTCAGCCTGTCATCGTAGGGTCTGCTTCCCTGACCTCTGATCGTGCGCATGGCTCTTCTCTGGACTCTCTCAAGCTTCTCCACATCCTTTTTGAATTGTGGAGCCCAAAACTGGACGCAGTACTCCAGCTGCAGCCTCACTAAGGCTGAGTGCAAGGGGAGAATGACGTCCCGGGATTTGATCTTAAGTTAGCTATAGTTTTCTGAGGGAAACACAATATACATGGCTGAAATTTCTAATGTAAACACAAACAGGAAATATATATTTTAATCTCCAAAAGACCCTTCCAATTTTCTCTTATCTTGATTGTAGACCCTCGTCATGTACCAAAGCTAATCAGTGCCTTGGTCCTCCTAATTAGACCTAACCCTAAATCTACACATTTCTAGGCTAAGTAGTAGCTCTTGGCCCAACACTGAAGCCACCAATTGACCCATCATTTGGCCCATGATTTATACCCAACCTTAGCACAATTCTAGTCCTATTTCTAATGCCATTTCCAGTGCCACCCTCTGACTTTATCAGTTGGCCCCAACCTACTCTTGAGCTCTCATCCTCTCTTTGCTTTGCCAGCAACTGTCATCATCACACTGTATCTCCAAGCTTGACTATGGATTCCCTAGGCAGCCTAAACGTTAACATCTGTTTGGGTGATATTGTGAAGAGTGCATGCAATATAGTCAAGGATAAAATAGGTGTTTCTTTATACACTAGTTCCTGGTCACCTCCCACAGGTTTCTTCTGTTTCTAAAGTATATTCTGAAAAAGATCTTTGAGATCAGGGAACTGGTAATATCGTCTATTGTTGAATATATGTGTGTGTGTTCTTCAGGGAGTTGCGCCCTCAGCTGAAGGAGGAGATATTAGTAATGATTCAAAACACCTTTAATCTTGGGCAGAAACAGTCCCGTCATCTATTTCAGATTCTGATGGAGTGTATGGAGCACAGAGAATCTGTGAGTATGATGGATTAATTTATTTATTTTATTAATTTTATTTATTTATGAGCTTTTCATTTGGTGTAGCACTAAAATCTTTTTGTTAGTTATATAGAAGATTGACTTGGATGCAGAAGTTGTTAAAATAATATATCCGATATAAAGATAATGGGACAACATCCCTAGTTATATCTACAGTATGACCCACAACTGAGGGAAGAATGAGGCCCAGTATGTTTCGGTTTCGATTCTTCAAACGGAACATATATATATATATATATAAAATACAACTTATGATTATGTAAAAGGTCAGCCACCAATTTATGTATTCTTTGGATTGGTTTTGTTATGTATTATTCATCTCCAGTCACTGAACTTCTCAACACGTCTTTGTGAGTTGCCCATTTTTTCTGCCTTTTTAACAAAAGGCCAGACATGTGTTTTCTCACAGGTAAAAGCGAATTGTTCTCAGTTGCCCCTACTCTTACTTCAGCTCTGATTAGGTTGTTGCTAGTATTAATGTGGAGGGTAGCAGGGTTTTCAGATATCCCAGCTTCTGACAGCACAGACATTCAATTGTTGGATGCCCTGTACTGGGAATGTTCAGTAGCAGCTGCTTCAATCAAGAGGCTAACGTGGTGATAGTTTAAACATACATTTCAAACCTGTTTTTCTACATATAGGATCTTTAGATGTTTTCACTGTTTGAGAAGGTGCCTAGATGCCATTATATCTTTTGATGTCTCAGCTCCAAGGGGCAGCTGATAAGAAAATTCAGAGTTACATAGCTAGCTAGATAGTTGTTGCTTTGCATGCTGATAACTTTCCATCCAGGGTTTGTCATGCCCATGGAAACACACTAGTGAGCTAGATTTATTTCAATATACAACAAATACAGACTGAAAACAAAGCCTGATCAGTTTTCCTGAAAGGGCTTTTCCATCACCTCACAACATGTTTTTATAATTCTCATAGATAACGATTTTTGATGCTGAGTCAGAGGAACAGCAGGACATTGATCTGGCAATCCTGACAGCACTCTTGAAAGGTACTAATTTAACAATTCTATTTCTCTTTCTCTGATTTGTAGATCCCTTGACAAGGTGCTTGAAAGAGAGGAAGAAAAAGAAGCTAATGTATGAAAAGTTACTGGAGACTTTGCTTGTTTTCTAGGTACAAATATGTCTGCCCCGGATCAGCTAAATTTGGCATTGGCTTGGAATAGACTTGATATTGCCAAGAAACACATATTAGTTTATGGACAGCACTGGAAGGTAATTCACATATTTTCCACTGTGGGTGGGGTATTACATCCATGATTTTTAATTCTCCATATGTTTCCACAGTTGTCTTGCATTAGTTAGGCAGCTCTGCCTGGTGATGAGTAACTTGGTGTTTGAATTCATTTACCTTCTTTAATCTTGGAAATGCACCAGTTTCCTTATCCTTACAGGTTACTTAGGTTCTTTTACCACACAGCACCGTAGTCTCTACTAAGTCTCTTTCCATCCCAGTCTCTTTCCATCTGAATATTTCTTGAATGTTATTTGGAACTGCCATTTTTCTTTGTCAGCTTTTTCCCATCTCATCAGATGTCCTTTAGCTGCTGTTGTGATTTGTGGTAGGTATTACTGGGCTTGTTAATTTAGGGCACCATATAATGACGAGTGGTGCAGAGAATTAATATACTTCTTTTTAGAGGTCCTGATAGTACAGAGATTGCAGGATCAAGGACATGAGCAGGCATGACCAAAGTATTTTTAATGAAAAACAATAAAACAGAACATACTATACAATACATGGTATAATTAGATATGTTGTATTATTTATATATTTGTCTCTTGGTAACAGCATTTGATAAAAGATGTGATTTGTTTATAGGTTAAATATATGCCTATGAAATAATGAACAGTGACAAAAGATCAGTTACATACTAGATAACACATCTAATAAGCTTTTTAATGTAAGCCAGTATTTAAGTTTATCCTTCCTATATATGAGTTTGTGTGCAGTTTTGTGTCTGGTGTCTAAATTCAGAATTTTATTCATATGGAAAAACTTTAGGAAAATAGCTTATTAAGAACACAGGTATTCCTTTCAATAAATGAAATGTGAGTAGTTCTCTTTAAGTTTTCATTTCCAGAAACTATAGTTCCCCCCCCCCCCCGCTTATGTAAAAAAGTCATGTCTTTTTAATCTAAACTTTAATTTTGAGTGATATGAGAGTATTCATATTTTCTCCATCACCATGCCTTCATGTTAAAAAGGAGTAAAGCGTTGGGATTTTTGAGAACCAATTTGTTCCTTAGAATCGAAGAACACAGTTCAGGTTTTGCCCTATGACTAAGGGTCCATTAATTCATTTTCTAACATATACTCAGTACCTACTTAATTTAAATTGTGATTGTGGTATGTATTTGCAAGTCTGCACTGTATTTATAATATGAGCACGGTTTGGAGTGGTTCCTGGTACTAAGACACAAAACTGTGTCTTTTATAGAACACTTTTTTCCCCAGTAGCTTCAAGCTAATTGTTCTTTTACTTTTTTCTTTTTCTTCGTCTAATTTAAGCTAAAATGGACCAGCTGTTTATGAGAATTTGACTAGATGGTTTTGCCATTCTAAAAAATTATATGGGCTTCATGTTTGGAAAAGAACAGGCACCTGACTTTCCTACCCTCTTTGTTCGAAATTTTCCTGCCCCTCCCCTACTTCTGGCTTTTCATACCAGTTCTGCTGTCCTAGGCAATGGAAAGACATGCTGTTTAAAGCACTCCAGATGCTTTTGAAGCACTTAGGGCATTTATAGTTGTACTTAGGGCATTTATAGACATTAATTTCTGAACTTCAGAAGACTTGATTAATCAAATTTGCTCCGTTGCACTGGATTTACAGCACCGCTGCATGTCTATAGGAACCCTTTGGTGTTCATGTCTCAAGTCTTCTAATCCCAGTTCCAATCTTCTAGCACTCATGAGAAGCAGGATAAATTTTCCTGCCTGTGCTTTGTGCTGCCTCATTTAGATTCCTTTGGTTTTGTGTAAAGCAAACTTGGGTATGCGTGGAAACAACGCCATTAAAGTGGTGCAAAAGGGCTTTTAATCAGCTTTAAAGGCCAGTTTTGTTGAGTCTACAAAGGCCCTAAATGTCCTAAGGTCTTGAGCCTTACAGTTTCTTAGTTGTTAGAAAGTATGTTCAATCAACTGTCCAGGTATCTGCTCATCCACAGAGAGGATTACAATTTACTATTGCTGTCAGTTCCATTGTTAGCTCAAGTGGCAGAGGTCTGTGTAGTGGAAGTAAAGGTTTCAGCTCTGCCCTATTCTACCTGATGGATTTTAAACATTTCCCCACCCCCCCAACACACTTTGCTCTTAAAAAAATCTGGGCAATTGCATTAAGCTATGTTAAAATATTATGATTGTGAAGTCAAGCACTCAATATATTAGGGAATATGATAACTAAGATTGACTTAGCAACCTTAATATAAGTAATAGTATGTGGTCATGTAATTAAAGACTTTATCATAATGCATATACAAATATTGGCTCAAAAATTCTGTGTGCAGGTGTATATGTGGATATCATTTTATTGTATATTGAAAACTCATATGTATATAATGTGCATTTCTTCATGCTGGTACAAAAGTATTTTCATCTCTAATGAGAACTCTTTAATTTTATATAAAAGCAGTCTTATTACAAATATAGTATCACCTGTTTGACTTGCCCCAAAGAATACATTACATCCAAATTGTTTCTCTAGTGTCATTTCTTTTACTAACTAAATTATAGTTTTTAGAATTCTTCATATAAAGACTGAATGTTTTATTTTCAAAAGCTTGTCTAACTTTATCCCAAGTACACAGTTTATCCAATAAATGATATCACCCTGAGAAATCCTTGCCTCTCATACAAAGACTCAAAATAATCTAATTTAGTATTTTAGAACTTGATATAGTCGTTTTGTACAATATAGAAACTTCTGTTTTTAAAAAATTCTGAGAAATGTATTAGAACAAATATGGAAGTCATCAGTTACATTGCAAGAGAGAAATACCAAGCTTATTGGTATTGCCAGCTAACCCTTAGATGCAGGTGTCATGGTGGACATAGTCTTTCTGCACTTTAGGAAGGCCTTCGATACTGTCTCTCACCCCATTCTCATTAAAAAATTAGGTGACTGTGGTGTCGATGCCTACACAGTAAAATGGGTCACAAATTGGCTGGAGGCCGCACCGAGGGAGTGGTGGTGAACAGATCATTTTCGACCGGGAGGGATGTGGGCAGTGGGGTTCCCCAGGGCTCGGTCCTCGGGCCCACGCTGTTTAACATCTTCATCAGCGACTTGGACAAGGGGGTGAAAAGCACCTTGTTCAAATTTGCAGATGACACTAAGATGTGGGGAGAGGTGGGCATGCTAGAAGGGAGGGACAGGCTACAACTTGATCTGGACAGGTTACAGGGGTGGGCAGATGAGAACAGGATGGGATTCAATGCTGACAAGTGCAAGGTACTACTCCTGGGGGGGAGGAGGAACCAGCAGCATACCTATAGGCTGGGGAACTCTCTTCTTATCAGCCCAGAGGCAGAAAAGGATCTTGGAGTCATTACTGATTCCAAGATGAACATGGGCCGTCAATATACGATGCAGTCAGTAAGGCTTAGCTGCACCTTGCCATGCATCCACAGATGCATCATGAGCAGGTCCAAGGGGGTGATCCTCCCCCTCTATGTGACATCGGTCAGGCTGCAGTTGGAGTACTGCATCCAGTTCTGGGTGCCACACTTCAGGAGGGATGTGGACAGCATTGAGAAGGTCCAGAGGAGGGCCACACACATGGTTGGGGAGCAGCAGGGCAGGCCCTATGAGGAGAGACTACGGGACCTGAACCTGTTCAGCTTCTACAAGAGAAGTCTGAGAGGGGATCTGGTGGCCGTCTATACTTACCAGGGGGGACCAGCAGGGAATGGGAGAGTCCCTGTTTCCCTGAGCACTGTCAGGAGTAACTTAGGAATAATGGCCACAAGTTGACTGAGAGTAGGTTCAGGCTAGACATTGGGAGGTACTACTTCACAGTCAGGGCAGCTAGGATCTGGATCCAACTTCCAAGGGAAGTGGTGCTCGCTCCTACCCTGGGGGTCTTCAAAAGGAGGCTAAGTAATCACCTAGCCGGGGTCATTTGACCCCAGCATTCTTTCCTGCCCATGGCAGGGGGTCGGACTTGATAATCTGCTTAGATCCCTTCTGACCCTACCAACTATGAAACATGTCTGTCTTTATCATTTAGCATATATTAAATTTCACATTTTTCTCTGCTTGTTTTTAGAAGACACCCTCCTGTACTGGCATGGGAACCCCTAGAATAAGCTCCCTTTGTTCCTTCCCCCCCCCCCCCCATTCTGAAATGGGGACAGACTGGGAGAGAGGAGGAGCCATTTCTAGGGGATACTGGCCTCAGGCTCAGCAGACAACAGCTAGATTCCCCTCCCCCTTGGAACCAACAGTGAACTTCTGTTTGGTCCAGGGGATCCTTGCAACTCAGACACTTCCTGCAAAATGCTCTGAGTTTCAGCAGGGAGCTGCACTTCTGTCTGCACCCCCCCAGTGATCAGAATGCGTTTCGGTTGGAAAATAAGATACAGCTCTGTGTTTCACAGTGTCTTTATTTTTTTCTGTTATCATTCTCAGAGTTGGATTTGTTCCTCTCTTTTTATAGAGCTTTTCTTTTAAATAGCCTAGCCTTACGTAGACCATGCTTGATATATGATTCCTCTGTTTTTGTCAGGTGCTAAATAGGGAAGTCTTTGAATTAAGAATCATTAACTACTGAACCTGAAGTGACTTAACAAGGCCAGTAGGATGTGTGCTGAGAATGGTTGTAAGGAAAAGCAAAGTGTTGACTTAACACTATTCAGGATTTGTTTTACTTATTTTTTTTTTAAAAGGCTTTTCTTTTCTTTTCTTTTTTTTGTCCTTCTCTTTTTCCTCTTCCTAACCTTCCTTTCAAGGTTGGCTCCCTAGAACAAGCAATGCTGGATGCTTTAGTGATGGACCGGGTGGATTTTGTGAAACTGTTAATAGAGCATGGAGTGAATATGCACCATTTCCTTACAATATCTCGACTGGAAGAACTCTACAACACAGTGAGTATCTGAACCCCAGTTTCAAGGTAAACTACTTGATAGATAGATGGACAGAATGAATAGGTGAAATACAAGGCTTGATTCTTTTGTACCATCAGTGTAGAGCAGTACAAAGCAGTAATCTGTAAGCATGTCTTGAGTGCTGTAAATTTAGCACACACTGCTCAGGGCAGAGAGAGATGCATAGAGATACACACGTTTCACCCAGGAATGTGAAAAGAGAGGGAAGCCATGCTCATTTACTCCCTGTGCTTAACAACTGAAACAAATTGTTAACTTGCTTTCCTTCACTTTTACTGAAATATACTTGATTCATTTCACAAAGTGAAATATGACACAGCACAAATACATACTCCTTTTACAAGTTTTACAAAAATATTATTGTTTGGACTGGTTAAAATATTATGGTAAATACACATTTGAAACATTGCTGTTTATTTTTAATTTCTTCCCAAATGCTATGAAAAAAATGAATACCAAAATACTAGCAAAATGAGAAGAAATCTGAAAATTATTATTTTTCATTAAAAATCAGTACATTTAGAAAACACGTCCATTTTTCTTTTCTTTTTTTTTTTTTTCTTAGGACACTCTCTGATCACTGGAAAATGTTTCAAATTAAAAAAACCCAAACAAGTCTGATGTAATGTGATAGGATGTGATGGGATTCTGGGGCTGGCTGGCAGGACCAGCCCATCACTCATGGAGAGTTTGATTCAAATTGAATCTCATAAGAAATGATTTTAGATTTTAATCTGGACTCTGATGTACATTTATCATACTTTAAAAATGGAATAGAAGGGACACCAGCTTCTTATAAAGAAAGGCCATTGCATTTGTAGAAGCTAGCAGGAAAGCTTGACTGGCAATGGCTTATCTCGGAGGGCTGAGAACATCCCACATGCCAGAATAACCCAGCTTGGGTCTTAGGTATGCTGGTGTTCTGACCCAGCTGCCAACACTTCTCCCTGTTCTCCAGTGGTGTAACAAGCAGGCATTGGGGGCAAACCCTGCTGGCGTGGGGCAGAGTTTGTGGTTCTGAGGGTGGTGGGGAGCACATGGGTTGCAAGGGTGGGGTGGGGTGGGGTGGGGAAGGGGAGTGCAGAATCTGGGAGCAGGAGAGAGTTGGGAGGGAGTGGGGGAAGACAGGAAGACAGGAAGGTGACAGCAGTCTCCATGTCAGAAACTCCAGAACAGTCCCTGGCTCTGCTGCTGCTTCTGCCCTTGCATGCTTTGTGTGTTCTGGCTATTGCTCTTAAAGCAGCAGCAGTCATGGATTGTTTTGGAGTGCCTAGCAAGGCTGGACACAGGCATGGGCAAATAGGGTGGCCACCTAAGGCCCAGGCAGAAAGGGGGCACAAAAATGGTCATTTTAAAAATATCATCATCATCTCTGGTGAAGGGGGACCCGATACTAGAAGTTTGCCCTGCGCTGCCAAGAGTCTAGGTATGGTGCTGGTGCCTAGCATGGGTATGCTCTAGGGCTGTGTGAAGCTTTGGGTAGTGATTCGATTTAGAGGAGATTTGGCCCGATATGGTGGCCAAATCCAAAACAAATCAGGGGACCAATAAAAAGGCTTGAATCGATTTGAAGCTCTCCAAATCTTCAGAAAAGATTCAGAGAGCTTCAACGATTCGGACAGTCCCTTCCCACTGCAGCAGGGAGCTACAGCCAGACTTGGAGCTGGTAAGTAGGGGGAGGGGAGGGGACCATGGGGGGACCCCTGCCAGGCCCCATCCCCAGCCCCCCCCCATGGCTGCCCTGCTCACCCCAGCTCCTAGTGCTTTAAAAAAAACCCCTGACTTACCAGGAGCTGCCAGGCAGGGGATGATCCCTGCTGACCTCCACCACCCCACGCTGCATGGGGGGCTCTGCACAACCCCCCCAGCCCCCCTCGCTCTCCCAGCCCCCCCCCCCCATGGCTGCCCCACCTGCCCCAGATCCAGCCCTTTTAAGAAAAAAGTAACTGAGAGAAACCCCGGGACACACCAGCTCCTGCAGTGGCCTTGGGGGGAGGAGGGGAGGGGCTCATGGAAGAGCCTCCCATGTGGTGTGGGGCAGCAGGGGTCACCCCCGGCAGGGCAGGAATGGTGAGTGCGGGGAATTTTTTCAGTTTTTTTTTCCTTAAAGGGCAGGAGCTGTGGCAGGCAGGGTAGCCCTGGTGGGGAGGAGGGGGGGCTCATGTAAAGCCCCCTATGCAGTGGGGGGCAGTGGGGATTGCCCCCCACCCAGCAGCACCCGTTGAGTTGGGGCTTTTTTTGCCCAAGTGCTGGGAGCTGAGATGGGTGGGGCAGCCATTGCCAGGCTGGGAGAGGGGCGGGGGATTGGCCTGACAGTGAATCGATTCAGGACAGTGATTCGAATCACCGAATCGAATCGCTGTCCCCCAAATTGGCTGAAGCCAAAGCAAATGATAGGTGCTTTGCACAGGCCTAGTATGCTGCCAGAACATGACCTCTTTGGGGGCCAGGGGTGATTCAAATGCCCCTCCGAAGCTGGCGCCAAGGATGTGTGCCCTTTGCACCCATCTCATAGTTAAGTTACTGCTGTTACCCAGCAGTGGCATGGGCTCAGTTCTGACTTACCTGGTCCCAGAGCAGTTTCTCACCCTTTGGCTCTGGTGCAAGTGAGGCAGAGCCCCCCTGCTCCCCATCACTGAAATCCCATTGGAGCCCTCCACTGCTGAAACACCACCAAAGTCCCCCCTGCTCCATGGGCCAGATCTAGTGGCTTTGTGGGCCACATCTGACCCACAGGCTGTATATTGCTGATCCCTGGTTTATCCTGTGGATCTCCTGACATGTCTCTCTTTAACGACTATTGACATGCCCACAAAAAGGATCTACTTTTTAAATCTGCATTTCTTTCTTTTTTGCTAACATCACAGAAACAAGGACCAACAAACCTTCTTCTGCACCATATCATTCAAGATGTAAAACAGGTAACCCAAATGTGTGGGGAGAGGAGGGTGTAATGTTATTTATCAGGGTCTGGTAACAAAAACTGTTTTCACATAACATTGTAGAACGTTTAGGATTAGACACAGTGCTTTAATTGTTATGTTTTATGGTCACTGAATGAATTATCTCCAGCCCCCAGTCCTTAAAAGCCATTAATCTGGCATGCTGCTATGGAAGGCTCTCATGGGTTCTATACCTTAAAGTCAAAGCTTTGTACTCCAAATAGTTCAAATACTCTTCATCTTAACTTACATAAGTAACATTACTAATCAGTAACACCAGGGACTTACAGAATCAGTGCTGTAACTTTGCCACAGTTCGTTCTTATAAGGGCCCTGTCCCAGTCAAAAGTATTGCCTTGTTAAACAGGAACAGCTAAGTGTGGGTCAAGCTGAACAGACTGAGATCTGGTTATGTACACTTCAAAACAACACTTTACAAGATGAACGTCTTGGACAGCCCCCTGTGTGAATGTGGTGTCCAACAAACAGCACAGCCCTTAATCGAAAGCTGCAATCTTTACAAACGCCCAGACTGGGCAGGTGGAATCCACACATTGAGCGACAATACCAGACAGTGGCTCAGAGATTTTGAAGTTGATATCTGATGAAAGAGAGAGCTAGATAGATAGTTCGACAGGATGCAACACTCTTTCTATATGCTGCATGAGAACAGAAGGTGGCAGTGAATGATTACTGTATATAGAGCATTGCTGGGCTAGGAATCATTAGCAACCTTGTTGTTTGGCTGTAGAGTTGATCTATTTCAAACTATCACTGTTATCTGTTGTAACTCATAACATTGCAAATGCAGGAAGAAGTGATGCTGTTCTTTTTGCATCTTCTCTTAAGTCAATATCTGGATCTAATTCATTTGACTCTACCTTCTTAGTATATGAATCTTAGAATAAAATGAAATGGGAAATTTGGCTGTTCACATGATTTTCCTGTTGTAAATTGCTGTCAAACATGGTATTAACTTCTGGTCATAGGTGGTTTTGATACCTATGTTAATGATGATTCCGTGAATTTATTCAGGATGCCATGGCTTTCATGACAAACATCAGCTATTCCAGCTGGGTTCAAAGACTGCCCATATTGATGACATGCTCTAGGTCTATATGCAGTGAGACTGGAGGAAGTACTTTTGTCACGGTCCAGTCATCTGAGTTAAGAACTCTTGTCTGTTCTCACTCATGCGGAAATGATGGACTTGTTTATATGGTCGTTCGTTTGAAACCATTGGCCCCTTGTGCTCCACAACACAGTGTTCATCCACTCAGCTGTTTTGTTGATGGTCCAGTGGAATGTGATGATGTTCTTTCTGTGTTCATTGCCACGAGCGTATCTTTCTCAGAGGATTCCAAGTACACAGATGATTCATGATAGGAGAGAATACTGGAGTGCTAGCATTTGCCATTGTAATCTTTTGCATCAGAGAATGTTTGCATTCCTATGCCATGACAATAGCTGAAGCCATGGGAAATTTTCTTCTTGAGCATAGAATCTGATAAATCCCCACCAGTGTTTTGAGTTTTGGGTAGCTTGATAAACTTGGATTCTCTGAAATCTAGTAATGAAACCCAGAGTTTTACAGGGAGAGAGACTGGCAATTTAATTCATGAAAGATCAGATCAGTCAGATTTGAGCCTTATTGACCACTCAATAGGATCAGTGTCTGAGCAGGAGGGAGTCAAAATACAGGATTAGTCTTTTTGATGCAAGCCAGAACTAGACTGAGGCATACTGTGCTAATAATGCTATTAAGTCTTAGCTCCCAAACTTGGAGAAATATAGCTGCGTTAGTGAGTCTCATTAGCCTGAGTGCAGAATCACAATATCAAAGTAATGCTGCTCTTAGTTTGGGAATTAATGCATGCGCAATATTGCTTCTATTGGCAGTTATTGCTTAGTGTGTCTGAGCACAGCTTTGTCAGATAGACAGACATACTTACAGTTTGTGCTGTTTAATACCCACTGGTATCATTTACTAGTACTGTATTTTGATTGTGCTTGCAGACTTCCACTCAGTCACCCAGTCCTGTTGATCCAAGTATTCCTGGCTGATCAAAGCCAGTGAAAAGACACGAAGCACATTTTTGAAAAGCATTGCTAACCTCTGCCTTCTCGGAAGATCAGCTGACAGCTAATTTGAAAAGGGTCAGGATCAAAAACATCATCTTCAGATGTCACAAGCCCAATGCTAACTAAAATCTCTCATTTTTAGGAAATATCTTATTGATCTTTATCAGTCTTTCTTGGAACCTAGGAATACCATCAAAATTGTATTGGTAGTATGTGCAGTTCCACATGGTTTTATTGTATCATTCTCTTTCTATGGAGCAGTTGAGTAAATTTGTGAGGTACATCAGGCTTCGGTGTCCTCATTATGCCAATAATATTTATATCTATGCCTCCTTTTCACTGGTCCTAAATTTGTTGTTCATGCTAGTCCTTCACTGTCTAATACAAACATAGATAATGATGAAGATGTGTTGAGGTTCAACTCTAGTATGATGGAAGGGGATGCTCTGTGGCAAAGAAGCATGTACACAAAGATAGACACAATGCATACCTAACTGTCAATACAACACGTGGAAGTTTCAGTCCTTCTAGCTTCATGCATTATTCTTGAATTCCTAGATGACCTCAGTGGCTTTTCTCTGCGGCTGGTTGTAATATTGTTTACTTAAGATTAGCCTTGAATCTTCATCCAGAAAAACATAGTTTATATTCTGAACGGTGCAGGCCAATGCAAATGCATAGCACCGGTGTTCAAGTCTATCCACTAGCTCTTGTTCGTTTTCAGTTCAGGTTATTTCTGATTATTTTTAAGTCCTGAGAGTCTGGCTTTTGCTCTTTACCTTGCCATGACTGTTAGGATAATCTAGGTAGCGCTGGGATCACAATAGAAGCATTTGGACACTCGGATACTCCAACTAAAGGAGAGCGTAGCTGCTACCTTCCTCAGCAAGCCAGGAATAATGCATGTGCAAGAAAACAATTAGAACATAATGGCTGCTTCAAATATGTGTGTGTCCATACCCTGTCATAACTCACTTCAGGCTGGCCAGCATGCAGGTTGCTATACTATATAAAGTGCCATTCTAAATATTTTAAGTATTTTTGTTACAGAACACCCTTTCCTTGGACTATAAGGTATCACTGATTGATATTGGCCTAGTAATAGAGTACCTGATTGGTGGAGCTTACCGGAGCAGCTATACAAGGAAACATTTCAGAGTTCTATACAACAGCCTCTACAGAAAATGCAAGGTAACATCTATGAAATAGTAATCTGTGACACTTAAGTGTAATACCCAGAAAATTGCTTCAACAATAAGCAAAATCACAATGCATTCACATATGTTCATAATATATACAAATATGACTTTGCTCTGAAAAATATCTGGTAAAATGGCGCGCACATTTGGTGTTTTTCAGTTATTGCAGCATCAGCTATGATAAGTTTACAAGTAAAAGCCTAAGGTGCCTATAGATGTGTCTGGAGGCTGCTCCAATACGCTGCAATTACAGTGCATTGGAGCAGACTTGATTAATAGAGTCTACTGAGGCATGCTAAATAGTGCGCTCCAGCCAGCGTCCGTGTCTCATGTATCAGTGTCCCCGTGCTTCAAAATGGGACTGGGGGCGCTTTAACTGAAGCTTGTTCAACCAGCTTTAGTTAAAGCACCCCCGCTACCATTTTGAAGCACTGGGATGCTGATAAACAAGATGTTGTGGGCACTTTAATTAAAGCAGCTCTTGGAGCTGCTGTAATTAAAGTACCCCTTCCCCTCACCCCTGGAACACATGTAAAAATGCCCCTAGTTTTTAAATTAACAAACTGGTGCTGGCCTTTGGGAGCCAAGTTGGGCTCTTTTTTAATTTATCACCAGCCGTAAAGGGTTTGTAAGCCACTTCAGCCTCCATTTACACTTGTGCAATCATATTGTCTATCCCGTTATGTCCACACAATCACAGAAAATAGGCCTGGCAAAACATCAAGAGGGCAGCTAATTCATCTCCCTGGGCCCAAGATCAGCTAGGCCTGAGCCATTCCTATTACATATTTGTCTAACCTGTTCAGTGTTTTAAGGTCCTGGAAAGTTTTGATTGCTGAATTCAGAGTCCAGACTGCTAACTGTTATGCCATGAAACCTGCTTGCTGTAAAGTACAATTACCACAGGGGGTAATATTTTTCCATACTTCATTTTCAAAATATAACTGCACTTTAATTAGAGTATTTCCAAAAGCCAAAAAAAAAAGAAGCATATTGCTGTCAGAACTGATAGAATACCTTACACTCATCAGAGAGAAAAATATGCAACACAATTTGGGGTCATTGGAAAAACAGAGGGAGCTACCAGGTCTTCGGTTTTTTTGTTTGTTTTTTTGAACTGGGATAAGCTCTGTTTAGCGAAAAATATAAAAAATGATGGTTGACTTTCTGAACACAAGATATCAATTTTATATTCTCTCTGGTATGATTTAATCATCTCTCTCATATTTAACAATGTTGGGGAATGTCAGTTCTTCAAATACCAAGGTGCTGCAGGGAATGATGAAAACAATCTAGCAGGTCATCATGTTTCTTTTGAGTCAATATTGAAAAAAAATCCCTGAAGATGCTAGACATACTGTCTTCCAGAAGTATAAACAAAAGTTCTTGATGACTTGTATAGGTAAATATCTTATAGGTCACTTAAATATTTTGAACAAATTCTGACTTGGATCATTACATTTTGAGTGTACAATTCCCCTAATACATTTGATTTTAGTACTCTTCATGAATTTCTCAAATTGTTATTGTGTTCCTGAATATACTAAAGATGCCCTGCTTCACTCTAACTGTAGCTGGACCAGTGAAGAGTGCAGTCATTATTTCTCTTTATACAGCACTTGCTCATCCCTAATTAAAAGAGCTATTTTCATGGAGCCCTCATGGAAGACTAGACCCCTATTTTTTCCTTAAATGTACAAAAGACTCCACATTTTTTATTATAGCTGGAAAATTAGGGGGGATGTGATATTTTTCCTTTAGAGTAAAATAGTTTTCGAGTTAGGTAGGAAGTAGGACTTTTTCCTTTCATAGAGTAAACAGAAGAAACTCTGCTGTAATTATAAGGATGACAAGTAAACTGCTGGTTTCAAAGATGGCATTTCCCACAAGTGCTGCTAAAATCAGAGATAAAATGAGAGGAAACTTCATCCCTAATTTTCATTTTCTCTTTTTGTGTTTTATGGCCTATCTTTGGAACTAGCGAGTGGTCCCCAGCTTTTCTCAAGGCTTTTCTCATCATTCTCTTCATCAGACTAATCAGATGGGTAGCACAGTTGGATCTGCTGAAAACACTTTGCATTCCCAGTTCATCAGAACAGCACAGCCTTACAAATGCAAGGTACTATAATTGCTTTCTTACCTTGGGAATTTGTTAGGGATATACCCAACTGAAAAATCAGTTTAAGAGGTTTATTATAGATATGAGATGCATATTACCATGGAATAACTACCTAAATGCCTGAGAGGAGAAGGATGTATTGCACACACAGCTCAAGAAGCACAATTATTTCTATTTTACAATACTGAGTTAAAATTAAACTCATTAACCTTCACACCCTTTTTGATACAGGCTTTTGTCCACTGAAATGTAACATTGTCAAGATTCTCTAATATACCACACAGGTAAAGACTCTCTTATTCAGATGCAAAGATAAGATTCAGTGGCATCCCTTACTTTACTGCTTCACATCCAAAACAAAATTTTATCTATGCAGAAATAAAATTCTTCAGAAGTCACTTGGTGTTGTCAACTTCACAATGACGGCAAAACATTTTCTCTTGAAACTGGCTCTACTAGGTACATATAACAAAATTAATTCTATTATTCTCTCAGACAGAACAGCATGAAATGAGAGTATTTTCATTAACATCACTGAAGTGACTCAAGATTAGATTGTGAATCTGTTACACTGATGAGCACTTAATCATCTGAGGTTGTAGGCAGACAAAATTCTATATCTTTAACAGGGTGTGGGTGGACTTACGGCTATGAGTGTGCATTGGCTGATCTGTTGTAACTGTTTGCTATCGGCTCCTATTTTACAGTAAATGAATCTTATAAATAATTTATCCCTGAATGAAACAGATGGTAGTTTAACTTGTATTTACCAAGGAACAGAGTGGACAGACAAGAGAGTTGCAATGGATTTAGATAAACTACAATAAATCCAGATCTTGAGTAGTTTTATGGAAGCCAACATGACTTTTACCCCACCTTTAATAGGAAAAGGTCCAAACACAGACTCACAGTATAACAATCTTATACTATAATAAAAATCAACACAATTGTCACAAATTTGTTAGGGGTGATTCACAGTACTGGTCACTTTTCCTTTATTAGTGTTATAAGCACACCACAATAAATAAATCAGTGTTGTGAAATCTGAAGGAGTGGTTAAGCAGGCTAAGGCACAGTTTCAGAGGGTTATTCAAGAGCCTTTTAAAATCAAATGTAAATCTCTTATTAGTTTTTTCCATTGATTCAAGCAACTGCCCAAGACTCACATTTTAAATGTTCATTAATCTTCAGAAATTCGTTTGTATATATTGATCACTGACAGCACCAGGGTATATTGAAGTTAATCTGTATGTATTTTATATATATAGCATTTATTTAAGTTATAGCAGCTCACTCAGGTTTTTGTGTACTAATTTACAGGAAAAGTCAACTGCTTTTCGAAAGTCTAAAAAGAAGTCAAAAGATGAACTCAGCCTTTCAGAGGATCATGACTCTGCTGGCTTTATTTACCCCTATAATGATCTTTTGGTTTGGGCAGTGTTAATGAAAAGGCAGAAGATGGCAATGTTCTTCTGGCAGCATGGAGAAGAGGCCATGGTCAAGGCTGTCGTGGCTTGCAAACTCTACAGGGCAATGGCACACGAAGCTAAGGAGAGCAATATGGTGGATGACACCTCAGAAGAACTGAAGAAGTACTCAAAGTATGAGTTCTCTCTTCACTTCAGTTAATAAAGATCTACAGTGCTTAGAATGGTTAGACATTTTTCTCTCCATCAGCTAAAAACTTTTAAGATCAGTGATTCCATATGCTGCAAAATGTACAAGCACTATTTTTTTCTATGTTTCCAGCTTAATATCTGAAGGTCTTGCTTAGACTAGCTTTAAAGGATTAATGTTAGCATACTAGCTAACAAACTTATCTGAAAAGTATAAAATAAGCAAGGAACTTTTACTTAACCAGCTTAGCACAGGAAAAGGGTCACGTACCTTTGTCTGTAGTAGACGTACCAAATGTTTTAGCACGAATTAGCGAGTCCATGTTAAAATAATGCTTTAACTCCTAGTCTGTGTAAGGAGAAATGTGCTGATGTCTCTGAACCAATCAAAGTGATCACATGGGCTGAACAGATTAAGAAGTCTTTCTGTATCTTCCAAGTTTTAATTTTAAATTTAGTCTTTGGCCACCTCTTTGTTAATAATGACTGAGTAACTAAGGTGGAGTAGGTTGGGACCTCAAGGGCAAATTGCCATTTTCATATAGACTGCCAGCTCTATAGAGGTCTATTCAAAATGAGATTTTTCTTATCCCATTGAGAAACACTTAGGGCTATAATGAGTTCAAAATGCTTATGCAGTTGCCTACAATTTCCACCTATAATGATGGCAAGTACATTATTAAAGTAAATAATGCTGAACAATATTGAGGTCTGTTTGTAATCACATGGCAAAGTTAGGAGATAAGATTAGGAGGAGGTGTTGAATGAAAAATGAGGTAAGTCATAGTTAATGCAATGTCATATCTGCCACATGTGGAAGGAGCTTTCCAATTAGATTACTGCTAGATGCATTGGATGTATGACTTTGCACAGACCATTTCATATTCTAAAATAGCTGCTGCTTCTTTTTTCTTCTGTGCTGCTACAGTGAATTTGGGCAACTTGCTTTAGACGTACTAGATAATGCATTCAAACAAAATGAGCAGATGGCTATGAAGCTGCTGACCTATGAGCTGAAAAACTGGAGTAACTCAACTTGCCTAAAACTGGCTGTGTCAGTGGGTCTACGGCCCTTTGTGTCTCACACTTGCACACAGATGTTGCTGACTGACATGTGGATGGGATGTCTAAAAATGCGGAAAAACTCGTGGTTTAAGGTAAGCTCACTGACTTGTGCCCCTTTTAGTCTGTTCAAGCTGTTGAGTGAGCATATGCAGAGACAGTTTATGCTGAAGCATATGTTCTTTTTAGGCATCCTGGTCAAAAGAAACCACACAGAACCCATTGAAGTCCATGCACATTGTACTGCTGCAGATAACCTTCTGAAAGGAGGAATATTACTGATTCTATTATTCTCCTCATAACAAGATATGGGGGACAAAATCAAAACGTTAGCAAGTAATTCACAGCATCTGAGCTACCTTCAGTTTCACCTTTTTCAGCCCACAACCTGCTGCCCAATTCTCAGAAAAATGCAAATTGAGAATAAGGACAAGGAGTTGGTTCCAAAATTGAGAATAAGGACAAGGAGGGATCTCTTCTACATACCATAAAAGAGATTTACTTTATCTACTTTTTTCTCTAGGAATGATTGCTCCAACTCCAAAACTAACAACAACTTTACTGCTATTCAAAGACTAAAAACTGAGTCCCACAATATGAAAAATAACTTGCAAGATTGTGCAATAGTGCTGTTTGGTGGCTCTTACCATAACAAACCTCAGTGGAGTCAGTAAAAGTGCTCCAGATTTATACTGCAGAAGAGGCTGGCTCCATATGTATATACCACTTGTTCTGAATGAATGTCCTCAGCCTTGTGTTTCTTTTCCAGGTCGTTCTAAGTATTCTTCTTCCTCCTACTATTTTGATGCTGGAGTTTAAAAGCAAAGCAGAAATGTCTCATGTGCCCCAGTCCCAGGACACATGGCATCTTGGTGATCAGAGCCTATCTAGCCCTAAAGATGCGATGTCTCTGGTTAGTAAGACACTACCTATTACTTCCACAGAGTTGGGATAGCACAGTGTTTTTCTACTGCACTGATCTGCACTAGTAGTTTTCTGCTGAAAGCTTTTTTCTCTTAAAATGTTTACCCTCTTAGAAAACTGTGCGCCAGATTTTGCCATCCTTTCTCAGTATGAGCCATACTTTTCTTTGCAACTAGACCTCTTGAAATCAGTGAGGCTAGTTGCATGTAATGAATCATGGGCAGATGTAGAATTCTGAAAAGTGGGTACAGATGGTGAGGTGCATCATTACATATAAAACAACACACTTTTCTCCAGTTAAAAAAAAATGGGAAGCTTAACTAATATGCTAGAGGCCTAGGGTTGTATTATTCATTTTGATTGAAGCAAAAACGAATATAACTTCATTGGAAAGAGTTAAAAACAGTTTTCAAGGCTGTTAAATAGGAGCTTCATTACCAAAAGCAGCTAACAGACAGCAGAATTGCAGAACAAAGGATAACTTGATTGGTGGAACATCAAGACCATTCAAAAGAAGAAAAGGCACACTTTTCTGTCACTTTATAACCAAAATGTTTCTTAAAAGCTAGAAAGAACTCTCAGGTGTATATGGGTTTGCATTGGATCTCAGGAGATGTGTATTCAGTTCCAAGTTCAGCCACACAATTCTTATGCCATGTCAGCAAGTTATTTAATCTATCCTGAATCTATCACTTCCCTATCTGCAATACAGCCCTGCCTCAAAGGAAGGTCATGATGATAAAATAAATACACACATCCAATTATATATATAAAACTCAATAACTAACATTGCACCCCTGTAATATGTTAAAAATATTGTTCAACTATTCAACTTGCAAATGTTCAATATTTCTACTAATTAAATCCAGAATCTCAAACTGGGAACACAAAAAATGAAAAATGCAAGTGAGACACCAGGTTGGCAAAATCTGTGTGAAGTGGCTTGACCAGCTCCACATAAAAATCTTTATGGCGAATTCAGGCATAACAGCCAATCCTCCGGGGCACAGTTCAGCTATCTGGTACTTCCATTCTGAAAACTCATTTTATCTTCCTGCAAGTCCTTGTTTCATTCAGGAAGAGTCTCATTCACAATACAGTCTTGATTCGTTTCCATAGCAAGTCTGTACTGTGGAGTGGCTGAGGCTCTAAGTCTGTGGGAAAAATGTTGTGAGATTATATCATTAAAAACTGTCATAATGCATATACACAAAGAAATCAAAATAAGGGTGTACAGACATGCATCACTCTCATTTCCTAACTTCTAAGAGTTTGACTTTGCAATCTTCATAATATTCTTCTCATATATATTGTGTGTGTAATTCCAAGATTTTTTTTAATAATTGAAAAAACTGAAAATCCATCATGTTTTTTGTCATACAAATGTCCATATGTTTTATCTACAGTGTTGGATCTAAAGATCTCCCACCTAGATCTCTGCAGCTGGAGAGCAGTAGAATAACTGTTAGCTGTAGTATACTGTCAACTTTAGTGTGCAACAATGCCAGAGAGTGTTTGGGAGGTTGTTGAGTTTTTCAGATATTTGCTGACAGGTATAGAGCTGATGAGACTTGGCAATCTTGGATGCCATTCCTGATTTTCTAGCGGAGTGTGCACTAGTGTACACAAGCTCTGTTTATTCTTTTGAAATCTTGCCATTTTCTGTTTCAACACCATAATTTCCTTTTCCTCAGCCAAGCAGTGGCTGAAGGTATGTGTGGAATTAAGGGCCAGATTACTGTCCCCAAGGGGAAAGATTAAGGGGGCATGTAACACTGTAAGGTGCCCAGACCGATATAAAGCAGTACTATTCCCCCTAATCAAGCACATAAGCTAATCAAATTTCATGTTAATATTTCATATTCTTTAACTTTTTTGTGTATCCACACTCCAAAATTTCTTAGGACTGTTCTGTGGTATTTCATTATTATGGTATCTTAATGCCTCACAAATGAATAGCTTTATAATCACCACACTTCTCAGATTGAGAAGTAGTCTTGTCCCATTTTGCAAGTGACTTGTTCAAGATCCCAGTCCAGTTTCTTAACCATAAAACCATCAATCTAAACCCAAAAGAACTTTAGGTATTTACAGTAAAGAGGTGTGCCTGCTTATTTTCCCCTCCACCCCCTTTTTTTTCTGTTTGGTTGCAAATGCTCTAGTTATAATTGCATGTAACTCGGATATGCTAATTGTTTCTGAATATAGCATACAGCAGGCATGTCTGCACGTGCCCCTATGGCACTGTTGTTATTGCGCTGTCATTTAGTACTTCCTAACCGGTGGTGCATGGTTATTTTTAGCTGCTACATCGCCATTGCAACCTGCTATAGTGAGGGAGTATGTTGCTACGGCGATGTAGCTGTGGCATCATGGTTTGTGCCTGCCAAAGCTACGGTGATGTAGCGTCTTGTGTAGATGCACCTAGCAAGTATTATAGATTCACTGTCCCAAATTTTCTTGTGTTATGAACCTTGTACACTGTGTTTTCTGGCTTTAAAATACCATTTCTTTTTAAAGGAGTATGATGCTGAAAAGGGACCTGAGAAATTGGATGAAAGCCACACATTTGCCACCAGCAGTGGGCAGGGAAACCTTCCTGGTACTAGAAAAGTCTATGAATTCTACAACGCTCCAATTGTCAAGTTCTGGTTTCACACGGTTGGTCATTGCAATAATACTTAGATATCCATGTTGCCTGAAACACCTATTAAACCCATAATAGACTGCATATACAGTAATGATGTCGTCTACCAGTTAAATACATCCATTTTTGGGGTGGAATGTAGGATCTGCTTCCTTCTTTCATCCTAACAATAATTGTGTGCATATATTAGCATTTTTAAGCAGCTGCTATTAAAACAGGATTTCAAGCGTGACAAAAAATTCTGAAATATGTATTTTTCAGGAGCCAGGCACATCTGTAGAAAAAAGATTTGAATATGGCTTAACATAAATGAACTTACTATGTAACCTCCCCTATCTTTTATAAATTGTTTTTGAAGAGGCTTGTATTGATGCATATAAGATAATTTGGTATGTGCACAGAAAAATGTGTTCTCTTAATCCATTTAGTAACTGGTCCCTAATCTTGTGCTATGGGAGTTTTATTTTTCACTTCAACGAGTATAGGATCAAGCTGCTTGTTGGGTACAGACCATAGTGTACATGTAGATTTTCTTATTTAAGGAAGTCTGTCAGACACTGTGAACAATATTTGTAATGGTCCAAATTGTTTATAATACTATTAAGCATCTTGAAAAAATAGTAGTTATTCTTCTAATTTCTATCTTTTGACAAACATTGATATTTTTGTATTTCAAATGTAGCAGAAGCCAGCTTGCTTTTCTTTGTGAACTCATTTATCTGTTCACTAGCTTTAGTGCTAATGTCAGCATCAATGTTCTTTGCTCTGGGAATAGTTAATACTACAGAACCAGCAAGATGCTCACACAACATTGTTTGACATTAGTAGGGCTCTGTAGAGTCAGAAACATTTTTCATGCCCATTGAAAATCGTAAGAGTGAGGCTACATTTTTTAATGTGTTCTGCATTTACCTCAGAAGAATAATTTTAAAGCTACTTTTGTTGAATATTTTGGAATAAAGTGGTGGGATTTTTTAAAATGTTGTTTAAGGTCTGGGGGACAATCCCTAAGAATGAGCACAATGGGGTGGACAATTTTTGTATTCTAATTCTTGATAGGATCTCATTAGTTTGACAACATTTGTTTCATTATAAAACACACTTATTGTAGTGTTCCATGCTCATGTCGCAACTATTTATGCACAGGAAATGTGTGTTGTGTGTTTTGTAGATGGCATATGTGGCTTTTCTCATGTTGTTCACTTACACTGTGCTAGTGAAAATGGAACCCAGGCCCACCGTGCAAGAATGGCTTGTAATCATCTACATTTTTACCACTGCTGTTGAGAAAGTCAGGGAGGTAAGCTTTTCACAAGCTCTGTCTTACATCTATAAAGAATGAATTATAAATTGCAAATTCATAGTTTCTTTTCGTAAGGATTTACAAGGATTTATAAAACAAGGGTTTATAAAATGGACGCTTAATGTTTCCTTATATAGATACCTAAGCCAGTCTTATATAGATACCTAAGCCAGTGGGAACTGGCAGGTGTTCAGTATGCTTAAAATTAGGTGATTAATATGGATTTATGAATCTAAATTTAGGCATAGATTGATAGAGGTATCCGGATTCTACCTCAGGTCACTCCTTACACTGTGATAGTTATTGTAAGAAGATCTATTGCATGTAGAATAAATCTATGGTCACCTTTAAATCCCTTTGGACAAAAATCCACCTAATAATATTGTACACATTTTAGTGTCTTCAAATTAAAAACAAAACAACAGTGGGGAAAGTATTGGGAATTAATTGTAGCCAATTAAATCTGATTCTCCAAACACGATTTGTACTTCAAAGCCATAGGTGAGCTAAGGAATAAAGCAGATAAAATTATTTTTCCAAATTATTTTGTGTGATCAGGAGAGAGAAGGCAAACCCTCTATTCATTTGACTGCAATATTGGAAGTAATATAAGATAGTTGAAATGCTTGATTTTTTAGAAGTGTAGGGGGTGCACTTTAAAAGCTCTGCTGGTTTGAATCTAATTCCGTTTACTTAAAAGGGAATAAATAGAAGAGTTCTCTCTCTCTCTCAACAATGGGACTGTGGTAAAAGAGGGCATATAACGGCTTTCAAATGGAACAAGAATGTGGAGTAGGAAACATGGTTTGGAATGAATGTGGCTGCGTGAGGGTTTAAATGATTAAAACACCCAGGAGGGTGATCTCATTAAAAGAAATAAAGATACGAAACATCAGGCACCTCAAGCGGTTATTCATATTGTTGTCAACTCCTTGTTTTTGGACTCCATAGTAACCCAAAATCATGAAATTCCTGTCTTATGGGGGCTGGGGCTTTGTTGATTTCGTAATTCTGGTCCACTGGAAAGAATTTTGTAGGACACTGTGTCTTATACATACCACTAATTAAATGTTGAGGGTTTTGTTGTTATGTGCAATTATGAAAAAAAAACATTTCTCCAGATTTTATCAAGTAATTGCTAAAGCCTTAGGTCCTGATTCTGCAAACACTTACTCAAGTGAGTAATCCCATTGAGTGCAATGGAACTACTCAGTTACATGTAGGTGCTTATATGTGTAAATTACAGGATCAGGGCCTAACACTTCAAAATCTTTCTCCTACTTGCTCTTTATCAGTTTGATCTTACAGAGCAATGTGTAATTGGCCTCAATCATGCAATGTATAAAGGTCTTATTTATGGCCTTCGAAAGATTCCACTTCACACATTTGCTTAGTGAGGCTGAAAATCCCTTTGGGGCACACTTACAGTTCAAGGATTTGAATGTTTCATTCTTTGCCTTGCCAACTCCCTTTTTTAGGATCACCATGTCCTTGCTAAAATACAGGGATCATACTCCATCTTACTTGTTTAGTCGAAAGTAAGACATTTTAATTGTTTTCACCTCGGCAAGGTTGGGCTGCTATTTTCCATGACTTTAGGGCTTTTGAAATGGTTACTATAGGTCATGACCTCTTCCTCCTTCAAACGTTCCATATTTGTTTTAAAAAGATACACATGCTTAAGTCATAGAAAACTGCCTGCTCTTTTCTTCGGTGGAATGCATTCCTCAGCATTAAGGAGCAGAAATCATTTCTATGTAAAGGAAAGGAGCATGTTTGGATGGGGAGAGAGATTTTTGAACAATCTGACTGTGACTTTTAGTAAACTCAGTAAATAGTATATTGCAGAATGGTGACCTATACAACTTTCATTATGAGAACTTGCTGAAAACATGTATTTTCATGTGTCAATTGATGGTTCAGACAGGATGGCAATATAATGAATTTTCCAGGCTTTTGTTGTTGTTTTCCTTTCTTTTCAGGTATTTATTTCAGAGCCAGGAAAGTTGAGACAAAAGGTGAAGGTGTGGATTTATGAATACTGGAACTTCACCGATTCCATAGCTATTGTCCTGTTCATGACTGGTTTTGGCTTGCGCTGGGCTGATCCTCCTGTTCAAACTGCAGGAAGGCTAATTTACTGCTTGGATATCATATTCTGGTATACGCGGCTCCTTGACTTCTTTGCTGTGAATCAGCACGCAGGTCCATATTTAACAATGATTGGGAAAATGGTAAGTACTTGACTCTGGGGCAATATTTTTTCCAGTTGTGATGTTAATGAGGGAAGATGAAAGTTCAGAAATGGATCCAAAACAAAATGATGGCAGACTAGAGCTGCACTGATAATTCAGAAGTATTTTATCTGTAAATTTTGCCTCTCATTCTATTCATGAAATGACAATGATCAGATCAGAGTTTTCTCTAATTTATTCATTATTTGAATTTATTCACAAAAGCCATTTTCACTTGGTTCCTTAGAGAGAGACTGCATTTTAGTTGAGCTTTCTGATCCAGCTAGATAATAAGATGGAGGGAAAAAAAAACCACTCTCTGGCTCTGGCAGACAGTGGCTTAGTATCATAGGTAATTCCCCTAGCTCTTGGAAACTGTCTCATTATTATTTTACATTTTGATTCAAATAATTATATCCCATTTTTAGCAGGAAAAATTTCCCTGAGATCAAAGTTAGATTTTTTATGTCAGAGCTGAGGCTAAAATACTGTGTGGTCTTGAGGGAGGTCTGCAGATTCCCTCTGTCATTTCCTTCAGTTATTGGAAAGTGTCTTATTAATCCTTTACATTTTGGCTCCTATATTAATTCTAGTGCAGTGTTAGAAGGTGAAATACTTTTCCATGGTGTTCTTTGAGACCCGTCAGAAAGACTTTATCAACTCAAATTCAGCCCTGAGGAGGGCCAGCATGAGGTCTATGCACCATGTAGGACTTACTCTGGCTCTCTGTGCTGGGGGTAATTTCAACTGTAGTGGATATTACTGGGCAATTAATTCATGGAAATGAAACTTCCCTCTTTCAAGAGTACTTGTTGTTACTGCTGATGTTCAGATTCCTGAATTTAAAAGCCATGATATATATTCACTCTTATAATTAACACCACTCTTTTAATACAGATCTCTCTGATTAATTTTCCCATGCAGACAGCAAACATGTTCTATATAGTGATTATGATGGCCATAGTGCTGCTGAGCTTTGGGGTGGCACGAAAAGCGATCCTTTCTCCAAAGGAGTCTCCTTCTTGGACTCTGGCACGAGATATAGTATTTCAGCCTTACTGGATGATGTTTGGTGAGGTCTATGCTGGAGAAATAGATGGTAGGTGATTTTGATGTGACTTCTGATGTGCTTAAAGCTAAGTATACATGGAAATGCTTTGCTGGATTTCAGCTGTAGTTTGAGTCATTTATGAAGTCTACAGCTTCAAAGGATTTTGGTTCCAGTCTGAACTGGTGTTGTAGTACAGGAACTGGAAGGCATGTATTTCCTTTAGGATCTTTGTTAAAGACTAACATCAGCTTTAGAAACTTTTAACCTTGTGAATGAAAAATCACAAAGCCCAGGAAGAAGCATGTAAGAGCTTGGAAACAAAGCAGTATTAGTAAAGGAGATCAATCAGTGAAATTTAATTTCTAGCGATTAGGCCAGTCGGAATGCTGCAAAACTATCTTCTTTGAAAAAAACCTTTCTGCCATGACATGGACATTGTCATCTATCCAGACAACTTCTCTACAAAAAAGACTTAAGCCAATCAATGTACTGACAACAATAAAAATAAGTGAATGTAGATAAATAAAATTAAAATGGAGTTAAAAATCTGATCAGAGACTCTACTTAGAGAAGAAACAGAAACTCCATGAAATTCACTGGGGAATTCATCGTATCTATTGTTTTTTGGCCGGGTTATTTTTATTTTTATGAAAGGCACTTACATGCTACCAGCAAAGGGCACAACCTCCCTTCTTCCCCAAGAGAGTTAGAAAAAAATTCTGCTTCAATATGGAATATAGCTCAGTATATCCTACAAATGTGTAAGCACTCAAGGGTGCTGCATTCATTCTTGCTGCTGATGCAGTTGCAAACTGACATATTTCTCAAGGTCAGCTATGAGAGAACTTCTTTCAAGTCCACACCAGTTCTAAGAACACTGGCAATTCATCTTTCACGATTCAGTTTATCTAATCTCTTATTGATGATAATCCTCACAAAGTTTGCAATTGAATATTTTGTTACCTAAAAAGACCTGCTATTTATGCAGTGGTTGCATATGCTGATTTATGATTGTGAAATTGGTCATAAATTTCAGGTTTCTGCAGAGATTATTTTTCAAGAAAAAAAACAGGATTTGATTAAAAGTCCCTGATACCAAAATGGCAAATAATAAGAAAAAAATCAGTCAATTTTGGGACTTCATGATACATTTAGTGTTTGTTCAATTTTAACTGTAACAAAATGCCTCACTGACTGGGTTTGCCTCATTGACACAATCAGATTATTATTAATGGTATTTAAGTTCAGTAGTGGTGCAAAGGGATCTAAAATATTCCATAAACAGAGGGCTAACTCCTCAGTTGGTGCTAATTAGTGTAACTCCTCTGAAGTCATTGGGTCCAGCCAGCTTTGCTAACTAAGCATCTGGCATTTCAGAATGAAAAGAAGGTGACATTAATAACCTTTTATTAATCTATACTGATTTACATAAAACCTATTGTTTCCTTTCTTTACAGCTTGTGAATTAGATGAAGACTGTCCCCCAGGCTCATTCCTCACACCATTCCTCCAGGCTGTGTACCTCTTTGTACAGTACATCATCATGGTCAACTTGCTGATCGCTTTCTTTAAGTAGGTACCTCTGGTATGTTGTTGCAGAGCCAAAAAGCCTATGAACAAACTGCCATTATTTCTAAAAGATGCTCCAGTAAGAATGCCTCTTTTTTGCCATGTGATAAACCTCAAATTCTGGGAGAGTATTTGTATGTGTCATTGTGGTGAGGGACACCTGGGGGGTGTAGAGAGTCTGTTCATTGTTTTGTCATTTAAAAAAAAACAACTGAAAAATAAAACCCTCTCTTACAACTAGAGAACCAGGCAGCACCACTTAGCAAACTCCTAATAACTAAAACAATGGGAAACATTTATTCTTTGGCTCTGGAAAGCTATATTTAGGCTGTGGACAGGCATTATGTTTGTGCCAAAAGAAAAGCCTTTCTTCTGGGACAAAAAGAGAGCATACACGCATTCAAGGGATTTCTTTTGGAAGAAAACTGGTTGTTCTGCAAGGAAGTTAGATTTCTATGAGAAAGATCTCCCTCCTCCAGCACTAACTTGAATGGCTAAGGAAGCCCGATATCCCACAGTCCTCTGCTCTCTCTCCCTCCTTCCTCCTTCCTGTACTTCCATTGTAACCTGCCTGCCATCTGAGAACCCCAGGTAACCTGTTTGCATTTTTACCAGCTATATTCTTCTGTCACCAGTTTAACATTCCCCTTCCCTTCCTCCTGTCTTGTACCTGGTGTTTTCCACCCCTCCTATCCTCACTGCCACATATTTGCATTTTCACAGACCTGTATTTTGTATTTTGGCTTCTATTCTACACAGGAGAGCATACAGTTCACCAGCAGACTCTCTCTATGCCTGAAGAAGGGTGTTTGTGCCCAAAAGCTTACAAAGAACAATTTTTCCAAGTATTTAGTTGGTCTAATAAAAGATATCACATCTACCCAAAGAACCTTGTTTGCCTTTGTCCTTAGACCAACATGGCTACAACCAACAACCCCTGTACTCTTTGCACACACCCCTTTGGCTTGACCTGGAGGAATGCATGGAGTGGGGCTATTTCCCCATGGCAGAAACTGGGAGAGAACCAGGGAGTACTAGAGGCTTGCTTCTTGGGCCACCTCCACCCTTACAGGAGCCCACTAATTGGCAGCCTGTCCTCTCCACTGCCTGGGAAGTGGTTGACTGCCAAGAGGCAATTGGCAGCTGCTGAAAAACAGCATCTGTCACAGACAACCCTGGGAGGATTCCCATCATGGGAGAATGGCCTACTGTCATCCCATCAATCAATGGGTGGCCCATGGAGCAGCCCTCTAGTGTCCTTGGCTGGAGTGCCCACCTGTGCAGCTTTCCAGCTAGGAGGGCTGCAGCACGTGTGTGCTTCAACTCCAGGGATATTTTCCTTACAAGGAATTTCAGAGACATTCTATGAAACTCTTACTGTTAGAAATGAACACCTGTCCACGGCTTAATATATTGATAGCATCGCATAATGTCATAGAAGGATTGCTCATATAACATCTTTTTTATTTCCTGTTATCAGTAATGTTTATTATGATATGAAAGCCATATCAAACAAGCTCTGGAAATACAACCGCTACCGTTACATCATGACGTACCATGAAAAGCCGTGGCTGCCTCCACCGTTCATCTTTCTGAGCCACGTTGGCCTCCTTGTAAACTGCATCATTCACCATCAGCCTCCAAATGAGCTGGATCAAGAGGAAGGTGATGTTGGACTAAGTGAGTAGAGAGCTGATCTTCCTCGACTTACGCTGGGGCAAATAGGAAGGTGGTTAGGAATGTTTTGCTAGGCTTTCCGCACTGTGTAGATAGCCATGTTAGTTAAAAAGATATTTTTGGATTTTTTACTGTCCCACTTTATATATCTTCTAGGAAACTCCATTTTACATTGGGGAATGTTTTGTTCTGTATTTTAACTTTGATTTATTGTATTTTATGCTAACTCTTCTTTGCTACTATTCACAGTGGGGACCCTTCACCTATTCTAAGTTTTAATTTGCATCCAAACATGTCTGAATTTTGCATCCTCTCTATCAACTCTAATCCTAACTTCAAGCAAGCTTTATGGAACTACCGTGGCTGGAATAATATTATCATTTCACAATATTGCATTGAACCAAAATGACAGAACAACTTAATATTCGGTTGCAAATGGCATGAATTTTTGGTGCCTTGATTTCCACCACCCCCTGGAAACAAACAAACATGGGATTCTTAATCTTTTTTTAATTCACTTGCGAGTTTTTCAGGAACTTGTGTAATGTTCAACTCTACTTCTTTAAAAATAAAAGGATGTGTAACAGAATAGTAATTTTAATGTAAAATATCCTGTGCTTTTGCCAGGGAAAAACTACATAGTCATTTCTAAATGCTCAAGTTCACGAACTTTTGGAATGAGCATGTTTCCCTGATGTCGTAATGTACAGTTTATTCTATTTATCTACCCAATGTCTCTTTCATTTCTTCTTATTTTGTGGACTGTCCTCCATCTGGCAAACAGGATCTTCCACATTAAGGTGATAGGATAGCCTAGAGAATAGAAACTGAGGACTCTTATGGCAGCAGCACACTTCCCTTTGTAATGTATTTGGGCAATTCATTTGATTCTCCCTACTTTTTGAGTAGATATGGTCATATATTTTAAAGGCAAAAGGCCCCATTATTGCATTATTGTAATCCAGTGCAGGGGTGGTCCACCCGCAGAATGTGCAATGCATGTGGCATAGGAAGCCTCTATGTGTGGCATGGGCAGTTTCTGTGTGTGGCATGTGGCAGATTGGGAAGGAGCAGGCAGCACAGTGGCAGATCGAGCAGAAAGCAGAGCAGCAGATTGGGAAGAGGAAGGGGATCACAGTAGCACTCAGGGGAAGTTGCCAGGCTAATATGTGGCACACCTGACTGGTAGGTTGGTCTCCACTGATGTAGTGTTATCTTCAAAATAACACATAGTAGCTTACCTCGTAAGACAACACCAGGTGTTGAAAAGGTAAATTCAGTGATGACTGGGAGATGATAAGCTTCTGCAGTGTTGAAAAGAGCTACAGAAGTATCTAAATCAACAAGGGTTTTCAAGAGTTCGTTGAAGTTGGACACTGTCTAGTAGTAGTCCATGAGTGATGCTTCACAAACTATAATTCCTCACTTGTGCACCTCACCTATTCTGTACAAGAGTGGAGAGTTTCATATTGGTTGTTGTGATAGATGCCTAACAGTTGATGATCCCTATTCAAGAATGAATAAATAAACTGCTTGTAGTTTTAAAGGAGCCACGATATATATAGGACCTTTCAGAAGCAGCGGCTCTTTGAGTGACTGATGCAAGTAAAAAGAATTCAGAATGCATCAATCTTCCTTTGAAGTAGCACTGTTCTGACATATTTTTGTTATAAGTGACTAAATCAGTTCACAGAATGGTTTATTTGTAAAGAAGACCAAAAGCAGAAAAATAGCTTGCCTAAGTTATTGATGAAAGAGGGTTCAGTCTGGGCTTTACACCTTTTTTTCTGAGAGAATTATTTCATGTCTGTATGCACTATATATTGAAAACAGCTTGCTAAATTTCTTTTTCATGAAACTGAGTTTTCTTTAGTAATAGTTTAGGTATGGGGAACCAGTGCCATCCTGTGGACAATAGATATAAACACTAAGGCATAGTGAATGGAATTGTCCAGGCAAGGTCAATAAGGTTACATGTTGCTTAGAAAAAGAAAAGACCAATTAGATTATCAAGTCCCTCTCACTGCATTAGAAGGCAGCAGTATTATTCCAGTAGTGTACCTGTATTTCAACAGGGGTGCTCAATCTTTGGGATGTGGACCAGATTCAGCCCCTGGTGCCGGGTCAGCTGGCCTGCAGGCCTCTCCATGGGTCTGAAAATTTGGAGGCAGAGGAGTGGAGACCTGTGGACAGCTCTGCTGGCCGGATAGTGTGGCCCTTATGGGTTGGACTGGGCATGCAGGGCAGTGTGCAGGGGTGGTGTGAGACCCCAGGGCCTAATCCCAGTGCATAGGGCTGGGTGGGGGACACAGGATCTAATCTGGGTCGTGGACTGGCCCTGTGCCACTCCTCTGGCTTGTGGGGCCAAAAGATTGAGCACTGCTGTATTACAATGATTAAGTGCAAGGAAATAAGAGGAAACTATAATGCATGATAATTGGATGCTGTTTGTTTTACAGTAGTTGCTAAAGGCAATTGCTCTCTAGTTTTAAAGAAAGATTTTGCCAAAGTGATTCAAGAATAGGGATCATATAATCCTCTAATCCAGGAGTGGCAAACTCCCTTAGCCCCCTGGGCAGGATCTGGACCACAGAGAGCCTTGTGAGCCAGAAGCAGATCCACCTCTGTTAGCAGAGAATGGCATCAGGGAGCTGTGGGGGTTAATGCAGCCATTGCTCCCCGCCCCTCGTCTAGTGACACATTTCCCTAGTGGGGTACCAAATGCTGGAATTTGGTGGCTGGCCCCACCTTCATTCACCCCTGGCCCTGAATTCCTGGCCCCTTATGGAGCCCATGGGCAAGATGATACTCCTGTTGTAGTCTGAGAATCACAAGAAATGGAGAAATATATTTCTGGAGTATTGAAACCCACGTTAAAGGAGCTGGCAAAAAAAATCTAAAGAACAATGAATTTGAAAATTGTTAAACAGGAATCAATGAAGTATCATAAAGATTAGACCTCTGAAGACTGACTTATTGTGATGTGCCCTTTACGTTTCTTAGTACTAACTTAAAATCAATCCATTCTCTCAAAAGTATTACATTAATCTTCTATAAGGATAGTCACATAAACGATAAGCTTGTTACCTTTGTCTAGAGTTGTAAATTTAAATGCGTTTTGCAGTATTTCTTGCTTTGACATTTGTATGCATACGAATGTCTGAAGCAATTAGGTAGAAAATAATTCCATGACTACTTCTCAAACTGAATAGCTGAAATAGTTCTAGTTGTTACAGTTTATGTGAATTGCCTTTAGGAATATTTTCAGCCAAGTTAGGGAAGTAAAAAGAGTGTCATAAATAACTTTTATAGTGGAAGCTATTAAGTATTAGGCATATCTGTAGAGGCTGGCAGATATTCATTTAATGGTGCAATGTGATCCGATCTCTAATCCCCACAGTTGTGCCTACTGCCGTGCCATGCTTACACAGTAGGGGGGCATTATTGCTGGGATCAGGGATCAGATCCCAATCATGCTAATGCCAGCAGGGAGCCTGGTGCAAGAGTTTCAGATTTGGGGGGAGAGAGAAAGGAGGGAGTTGATTGACTCTTCTCACCTGGCAGCAATAAATGCATGGACTTCCCTGCTGGGACTCCAGAATCAGAGAGCCTCTCCCCATTCTTGGGTTCTGGTGGATGTCTGAAAACCACCACCGTTTTTAGCAATCCCTCATGTAGAGGAATGCTGTGGGAGGTGGGGAGAGGCTCCATGATACGGGGGTTCCCATGGCTGGGGTGTGTAAAGTTCCTTGTGTTGCAGCTCCTTGGAAGCTACAGAGTAAGTTTGTCAAACTGCTGGCCATTTTAAAGTGCCTTTCTGTGCAGCCCCCATGGACTGTGGACCAAAGCAGGAAGGGCTGCTGGGCATGGGAGTTGATAAATTCCCAGTGGGAGAAGCCCCTCAACTCTGCTGTCCCCACCAATCATTCCTGGGAACCTTGCACATCCACCGATGCTGACTCCCATCCCACTGTTGATATTGGAACTGAGCATGCTCCACTTTTCAATATGTGGCAACATCCAAAGGAACTACAAAGATCGAGAGGTTTTGTGGAATATATTTGTGTCTGGTTTGCCACTTTATAGAATGATAAATTGGCTGCACGTATATGCTGTTACCTTTTTATGGTGCAATTGAAACATTAATCACACCTTAACTGTAACATCTGCCATGAGCCTGTAGTAACAAAATTAATGTAAATTTGCAAGAAAAAAAGTATATCTGAATGAGTAGTCCTTTGGCTCTGCATTTCAAATCATTTTAAAAAATGAGTTAAAATACTATGAGGTGTTGGCTGCCCCGCCCCACCCCGAAAAAAGATGAAAGATATTAAACACATACTGGGTATATTCACACATCCCCAGTTTGTATGTGTAAACACAAATTCACAGTTTCAAACCTGATTCACTCTTTTCAACTCAGGAAAGAATAGGAAATGCATTTTCCCAGTTTATTTCCTTTTTTTCTTTTTTTGCAAAGAAGCACAAACAGTTTGATACCAGTGATTTTCTCATTTATTTAGAACTATATCTGAGTGATGAAGAGTTAAAGAAACTTCATGATTTTGAGGAGCAGTGTGTGGAGAAATATTTTCACGAGAAGAATGAAAACCTGATTTCTAGTGACAGTGAAAGGATCCGTTTGACAACAGAAAGGTTTGTGTGTGCTGCTGCTACTGAAATCCACCTAAATTGGGACATATGTAGTGCATAAAAAGACTGCTAATTAGCTAATACCTTGGGGATAAATTATGTTTTCTCCAACACATGTGCAGGGGAAAAGGGAACAACACATGCAGTCCCTTTCCCTTGGTTGCAGCTGCAATGTCTTTTTTTAAATCCATGTACAAAGTATAACTAGCAAATGCAGCCAGCAGAACTGCACTCCTGGCCATGTGCAGTACATGAGTACATTATTCTCATAGTGCCCTTAGGTTAATTATACTTGTGATTTGCACTATGGAGGCCATTATGGAATCACCACCCTTGTACATTGTTATACCTTCTCTCTGAGATTGTGGGTGCCAAAGGCACTATGGATGCCATTTTCAATCACTGTGTTGAAAGTTTCCTGTTGAAGTCAGTGGCAAAGCTCTCAACTCTTTTGAACATCCTACTCAAAATGCCATCCTTGTGTAGAAATGTGTTTTACCCAGTGAAAGGTAGCCCATCTAAATCATTACCCTTCTTGGACTTCATTTTCCATATATCAGACCAAAACATGCACAATAAAATGAATAAATCTAGCAAATAAATGCCTGATAAAAAGATACATTTGTCCAAACAATAAATATCTATTATACCAGAGAGATTGCATTTAGTAGTAAACTGACCTTCTAAAAATATAGATCCAACAAATACCTGTTTCTTGTTCTGTGTTCCAAGTTAAAATATATCTAATCAAATAAGAAATATCCCTCTAAAGACCATTGTTTAGAGGAACAGAATACCAGCTTAAGGTTTCTTTGTAGCATGCTTTTTGTTTTGCATAGCTACTACTTCAGATGCTACTCATATACTATAGTTTTTCTTCTGTGCTGCCTGAAGCTGTTTGAAAGCGTTCATATGTTGGTGGACCATCACATTGAGAAACTATATAACCTACTATATTTCCAGATAGATTTGAGACAATGATTAGGTTATAATGCACACTTGATCAGTTATTCCAAGTTGAAAAATTCTCACAATTGGTGTTTGAAGCACAATAGGTGTTTGAAGACTTTATAAAGCTCTGCTTCTTTGGCACTTGAATTCTAGTGATGGTAAAAATGGGTATTCAGGATGTAAACACTGGGTAAATGGAAGTCCTTGAGCATGTTTTGAGCATTTTTTTTCCCATGGGAGAGATGGAAAGTGAGAGAGAGAGAGAGAGAGGGCAGGGTGAAGAATGATAAGAATGTATTCATTATTAGAATAGCTCATACCTGAGTATAAAAATCATTTAATTGTTTATCACTTTAGGCCCGGTTAGGTGATTTATTATTATACGTAGGTGTTTAGGAAGATGAAATAACTGGAAAAAATAAAAGCAAATTTTTAATTTTACAATGGGAAGGATTTTCATTGTCTTTGTTTTAATGTTTTTATTTCTTCATTGGATAATAGGAATCATGCAATACAAAGATCTGTTTCACTAATTTAATATCCATGTTTGTTTCTTTTTTTTCCCCTAGAGTGGAGGGGATGTTTTTACAGCTAAAGGAAGTTCATGAGAAGGTCTTTTACATCAAGGAATCTTTATTTTCCCTGGATAGCCAGTTAGGACATCTGCAAGACCTTTCTGCCTTGACTGTTGATACCTTGAAAGTCATTTCTGCTGTAGATACCTTGCAGGTGGAGAAGGCCCTGCTGTCTCACCCAAAGTACCATACATGTAGAAAGCTTCCGCATAGCTGGAGTAATGCTATATATTCAAAGACTTTGAGCAGCTTGGAATGTTTAAGTGATAAGAAGTACAACTACTATAGCATGCCACCTTCCCTTCTGAGGAGCTTGGCAAGGAGCCAGTGGCCATCAGAACACTGTAGCCATATCTTTCAAAGTGAAGACTTTGAGGAAGCAAAGAAAGGAGGCAACCAGCAAAAGCAAGAAATGGAGAGTGACACTCTGACTTCTGGTGTATCCTCTGAGATGAAATCAGCCCCGAGATGCGGACAATTTCTCTTGGTCCCTAGTGGTCAGCAGGGACCTGCTGTTTCTGAAGAAGTCCATTTGAATTTGTCTCTCCCATGTACTCCTGCCAAGTACAAGGAACAGAAATTGGTAACCAAGCAGCATCGTAACAATGTACTGCTGAAAAACTCACAGGATGCCAAGCTCACTGAACAAAAACTAGAACGTTACCAGACGAAACAGTGGGACTCCATTATTCAGGTGTCAGCGGAGGAGGATAATGGGATTGTAATGGATCACTCTTTGAGCCTGGAGCCATCTCCCATTGCCAGTGACACCTTACTGCCCTCGTGCACATATACGAAGGACGATAGGGTTGGTTATGTAAACTGGGGCTTTTCAGAAGGGGATGAAAAAGGGGTTTTCATCCATGAAAAAAAACAGCAATCTTGTATGCATTCCACCTATAACAGTGACTGCAACTGCACTAGTAATCAGCCCCAACATGTCCAGATAAAAGAATCTAAGTCCTTTTCCTACAATTTGGACAAATCAGGGTATAGCAGTGATACCCCAGTGTCTCAGCTGCGGCACAGTACCTCCTTCTGGATCAACCCACTCAGGAGAAACTGGAGTTTCTACAAGGGCAGCAGTTTTCAGTCCTGCAAGGAACAGAAAGTGGAGAAGACCTGCAAAATCAAAGGCAATAATAATGTTATACCACAGTATCACCTCTTATTAGAGACCTCCTAGTTCTTTATAAACAGCATGGTTGAGCTGTTCAATTATGCCCCAAATGTATTGGGTGCAGTTAAGGATAGGGCAAAGAAACCGGTTTTGCACCTTCACACAGATGCGAGAACTGTGCTAGACCTGATCCCAGCTTCGAGGCTTCTATGAAATATGCTGATAGCTAGGCTTCTCATGGGGATGGTATGAGTAACACTTCAGACATGCCTCCGCTCTGCTGACAAAATCCTTACAGCCACAGTTCAGAGCTCTGTTGGATCTGTGCTAGTGATATCTTCCTACACCTGAGGATATCATTAGATGATGAGATCCATCATCTTATAGGAGCTGTAGAACAAAGAGAATCTGGTATTAATTACAATCCCTGCAAGGTTAATGTCTGAGTTTCCTTTAAAACAACAAAATAGAAACTTGTAAAATATGAAATAATATCCCATTCTAATTATTCAGTATAAACCATATGTTTCAATGATCAAATCTAGTGACAAATATTTTTTTCACAGAACTTTCTGCAGAGATATTTTGTTCTGGATCTTGAGAGTTGATTTCTGCTGGTTTGGGAATGTCAGACTACTAGAGACTATTCTTAGTTCTAATTTTGTTTGGAATTGTTTTTGCAATCAAATCTCTGTAGTATAATCATTTAACTTTCTCTACCTTTAAACACAGAGCAATCAAATTCTTCTGAGCTTTGCAGCACTTCTGTAGGTACAAAAGCCAAGCAACAAAACAGAGACAGGAAATCTCTGAGAGAAAAGAAGAAAGCAAAACCCTTTCAGGTGCCGGTAGGTGTACATAGAAGGAAAATTCTATGTTCTGTATCATTTTAGTTGACTAAGGACAGTAAAATTAATGTTAATACTCAACTTGTATGTTAGCCATTTAAAAGTGCTATTGTAAACCATCAGATTGATAAATCCCCAAACAAATAATCCCAAATTAATTGTTTTATTACGTTCTATTTAGCATTTAGCATTCAATCTTGAACTCATGCTGGTTAATGGGTGTGCAATCATTGATATTGCTGGGCACAGGATTAAGCCCAAGATCAGTTTTGTATAATAAGGTCTGCTTTCAATTTCTGGGCAACATGAAGCTAGCTTCTGGGAGGAGGGACCTTAACAGCAGAATCTCCTGACATGTCACCAATTACTGACAATCAAGATCCCACTGCAGAGACGAGCCATATGCATCCGTTAAGTCCCACCTACAAGCATCCAATGTCTTCTTCCCTGAATCCTCCCAGTCCTATATGGATTGTATGTAAGCCAGCAATATAATTTACAAGGGTGTCAGTATGAGCCTATGGCATTGATGATTAATTTGAGGTAGGGAGGGATAAACTGCCTTAAGACACACAATGAATCGTCAGTAAAGCTGAGACTATAACACTGAGGTCCCGAGTCCCCTCAGTGGACAGCACAAAGACAGTTGTATTTTTAGACCATGTGCGGTGGGGGACCTTTCAATTTTAAATATAATTTGGCCTGTTATATAATATTTTCTATATCGGTGCAATTCAATCTGCAACACACGCAGGGAAGTATTTTTTCAAATATTGTATCTGGGAGTCAATTCCTTGAAGTGCTTAGAGCTGGGATCTAAGAAGCAAACAAAAAAATGTGGGTTCTGTCCTCAAATCCTGATGTTTCCTAGCTATGCAAATGTGATTGGTATTCTATGCCTCAGTTTACCAACTATTAGAGTATTACCCCAGTTACCTGAAGAATAGTAGGATGCTCTAAAACATGAGCTAACTTAAGAACTGGCTAGTCAGAATACTACATATTTACATGTGTATATACCTCAAATATCCTGGGAGTCATCTGGTTTACTCCTGGTAGTTCATTAGGAGGCAGCTGATGGAAATAAAACTGGAACAGTGGTGTGATGTGTAAAAAGGAGGAACTCATGGAAGTCCTCTACTTCTGTTTTCTCCCCTCCTTCTTCTCTGCTACAAAATTTTATATATTAAAACCTTTAAACATATGCACTTCTCAGACAGATAGGATTCCCTCCCAGCTTCTCATCTTCCTAGCCCCTGCATTGGCCCAAATGTCTTCTTTTGGCTAGCTGGCAAACAACTTTATGATTTGTGGATCATTTTTCTGAAATAAGTTCAGAGAGGCTAAGCTTGTTTCAGATCCCAAGTAGAGAAGTTGAATAGGCAAGCTTAGTATAACTAAATCTTCATGAGGAGTGGTTTATAAAGATTACTCCAGGTTATGTCCATAAAGCATTTAGGGACCTTGTGCAAGTAATAACAGGTACTGATATTTCTCTTGAAATGCTTTGAAGGAGCATGCCATGGTATAGTTGTCAAATCAGCCAGGGAACTACTGGTCTTATTATACTGAATACTATTTTCTTTTGCCCATGGCAGGTGATTAAAGTGGATGACTGTCCCCAGAGTATCCAAGTCAGTTCAGAACCAACAGAGAGCAGTTTCTTGGGTGAAGAAGAAAAGAACAGCAAGAACTGGCTAACCATATCTAATTTCAATCAGTTAAGTATGTAACACTTCATCCTGTAATATTCAAGGAGCTCCAAATGTCATCAACAAGTGCTACATCAAGGAAATTATATGAACAGATTAAAAAAATGCATTACATGCCTACTGCTTCCCCCATTATAAGGGGTGGACAGAGAAGGCCATGGTGTAGATGAAACCTTGGTTCCACCTTGACCATCATACTGTCCAGCATAGTTGAGGGATTGTAATATAGATTATTGTCCCACTGAAATAAGCAGAGGGAAAGAAAGATAACTACTTCTGTAAAGCACAGTTCTTTTCTATGCACAGCATCTAATTGTTCCCACACAATCTAGCCCCTATTGATAATTATTTTAAAGAATTCCTTTAAAGAATAGGTACCACTGTGCCATCAGTGTAGATCTGCTGCTTGTTGGTCATTCTCATCCATTTCACAAACCAGTCCTTTTGACAGACTTGCATAGATCACCTTTTCTCCCAGCTCTGCCATTACATAGTTCTTAGGCCTCTATCTGCAAACCACCAGGAAAAGTTCCATCAAGCAGTGATGCTCTTCAGACTGCATGTAGTATGTGATATCCTGCGCTACAGTGAAACCTGTTGGTTAACAGAGAGTGAGAGCCATCTATTATAGTTTGGCGATATTTCATTATTGTTTTTATATCCTGTTATGCAGCTACTATGTTAATGTATTGTTTCACAACTGCTTATTCCAAAGCAACCACTTTTTCTCTTCAGATTTAGAAATATGTCTTTTCTATCATTGCTTTCTCGGCTAGGTTTGGACCACCTTAATTATATGCACCAGAAAATGAAAAATAAAGAAACTGGAAGGCACACGGTACAAATCTGTGACTACTTGAGACACTCTCGAGAGGTGAGACCTGAGGCCATAATAAAGGCCATTTGCCTACTGTAAATTGTTATAGTTCTGTTGCCTTCCATGGAGCTCCAATGATTTTTATCAACTGAGGGTCTGTCTAATGAGACACCTCTTGATATGTGAGAAATTTAATTTCATGCTGGCAAGGCATGTGTGTCCTAGTAAAGGAATAATTAACAGCTATTAACATTCAGCAAAGATTAATAAAGTATGATATTAAATTGTTGAATCATGAAATGAGAGGGTGCATGAAGAGGATGGTTAGAAAGCTGAACATGTATCAGTAATTCTTCAGGCTATTAAGCAAGTACACAGTCTGGTGCTGAATATTTAAACAGAGATGGCTAGAGAACTGGGGTAACTTTTGGCAAGATCACCTCTCAGTAATTAGGAGACAATATCTATCTCTTACAAAGTGGGAATTTAATATTTATCTGAATGCTAAGATATTTCTTTCTGTAGTTGGCTTGGCTTTCTTAACTCTCTGGCTTTTAAAAATAAGACTTATGATTTATACCCTTTTAAGATATAGGGTCGAGTACTCAGCCTGTTTAAAACAGCAGAGCTCCATTGACTTCAGTGGAGCAGCACAGTCGACCTTAGTGGAGCTATGATAATTTACATTTCTGAAGATATGGAAATCCCTTGTAAAAGAAAGGTGGGGAAGAATTTATCTGCTCAGGTTGCAGGGATGATGGAGAAAATTGTATCTGTTAATTTATTGAAAGTTATCACTGGAAATTAACAAAAAATAAATGGAGAACAGGAATTATGAAACAAACCTTTCCTTTCCCTCTCTTAAGAGCAGTTTCTTTTAAGGGGCTGAACATGTTTCCTTACCTGCGTTGCATTTTCTTGTCTATACTTTGATTATGAGCGAGTGGTTTGTAAAAGGAAGTTACTTTGCCCTGTAGAAAATGTTTGTCGTTACTCTTCTTTTTTCTTTTTTCTTCTTTTTTTTACGAAGAAATAAGATTAAACAGTTTCGCTTTCTGATTCTAAGGGCCCCTTTACACGTGCAGGTAAAGGTGTGATGTTGTCTAATGCGGGATCTACACAATCACACTTACTGCCACAGTGTTCGAGCCATGGGGGTGCTCTATAGCTCCACTGAGTTGTCAGCTGTGGTCTCCTTGCCATAGGGACCCCTAGGGCACTCCCCTGTCTGGGAGCCCAGGTCAGCTGATGGAGCTCCAGTCATGGGAGCGCATAGTGTGCATCATCTGGGAGCTCCCAGGCTCAGGGGTGCACATGGGCCACCCCCCAGCTGAGATCTCTGATCAGCTGACAGGGCAGTCAGCCACAGGGGCCCCATTACTGGCGTGATAGGAAACAGCTAAAAAAGTATTACACACATTTTGTGGAATAACTTTGTAGTTTATTCCTCTTTTTATCATGCCATTAATTGAATGAACATGTGGTTGGGTGACCATTTAAGGTGTGATTAACTGGTTAATCACACCATAAAGGTAATGTGTAGATGGGGCCTAACTTACTATCAGGTTTCTATAGAATTTGAGTCCCCGAAATAAAACACAATAAATAAAATAAAACATATAAAAAAAGTCTTTAAATCCAAGGGAAAAGTAATGCAGATCATAGAAACGTTTTCCATTATCATTTCTACAAATTCTGTAAAACCTAAATGTTGAGATTAGATCAGTAGCTCTTTGAAACAGAGCTAGGCAAGTGATGTGTAGATCCCGTTTTATGGGAAGTGTGTTAAAGAACTAACACATCCCAGAGATGAGCCTATGAGCTCCATTTCATCAACCTGCTGGATACTAGAGATCAGGGACTAGACATAGACATTGGATTTTTGATGCATTACAATCTGCCTGGCAACTGACTCCCCAGCCCAGCCCAGCCCAGCCCCTGGCTTCTTTACTTTTCATTCCATCCAGGAAGAGCACACACCAACTGCTGAAGCTTCCTTAGCCTGACGAAGGGTTTTTGAACCCGAAAGCTTGCTTAATAACTATTCTCCAACCATTTAGGTTGGTCTAATAAAAGATATCAAGTTCACCCAAGGAACCTTGTCTGCCTTAAAGAACTAACTAATCTCAGGTTTTCAAGGCAGGATTTTCAAATTACTTTGATTAAACTCAAAGGTGGGAGGTTTTAAGAGCTAAAATGTGCATTATTTATTTATTTATTGCTCATTTATTTTTAATTCATTCAATTTATATGCCACCCTTCCCAAAAAAGGTCAGAGTGGCTTACAATAGGAGAAAATACAGTAAGATTGAATTTAGACCAACCCTCACTTTTGAAAATCCTGTCACAGGTGGCTTAGCTTCTTAAAATATAGGGCCTGACATTCACAGGTGTTGATTAATTGTACAACCTACTGACTGCAGTTGTGGGAGCCCAGCACATGTCTTAGCTGTTATATCATTGCCACATTCATTGAATTGTAACACAGGGTGGGGACTAAAATGTATGTTTTTAAGAAATGAATCAGTTCTTCTCAGATTAATCTGAGACTGTTTAACTGCTGGTCCCCAAATCTGTCTGGGTGATTAGTAAGATGAAACATTTTGAGACCAGAATAGTGGAAGACTCAAGGTGGGAAGGTAAGCTATTTTGGGAGAGGATCTCTTATCAGCAGTGACCTACAGGATAAATGTGGGAGATGTGGGAAAGCTTCTGAGGTAGGCAGTTTTAAAACTGAATTGGAGGTAACTTTTAAAGTGGAGGACATATCTATTTCATGTCAGGCAGTGCTAGGGAATGCGTCATCAAAATACGACCTGCTAACTGCTCCCACTTTATACATACTGCAGGTCAAAAAATGCCATGTAGTTGCTGGTACAGTGGTGCTGGGTGCATCCACTAGATGTTCTTGCCCAAGCTTGAGAGCATTACAGGGAGCTCTCTACCCACGTGTCAAAAAAAGCAGTGACTTATTTTTGGCAGGCAGAGCTGGAACAAATGGACAGGGTATGTCAAGGTGACTCCCTAGCATTGTCCAATGCGATAGCATAACTAAGGGGAAGAGTGGTGACTGCGGGGGCATGAACTCTGGTTTTCAGTAAAGGGGGGTGCTGGAACACATCAGGGGGAGCATGCAGAGGAGCAGGAGCAGGAATCCCTTTGTCAGTGTCACCCTTTAACCCTGCGGGAGATGGTGCTGCTTCAAGGGGGAGGTGTTGCTGCTAACAGCCAGTTTATGCCTTCCCTGGCCCTTTGGCAGCCATTGAATTAAGGCTGGAGCCTCAAACCCTCCTGCCTCTGTTCCAGGGTCCCAGGGTACAATCCCTACCAGGTACGACCTCTGGTCCAATGTAATGTGGACGTGCCATGACATTTAGTCTTAAAATCTAGTCTTTTAATTTTTTATTTGAGGCCTACTGCATTTTCTTTTTGGGAATTTTGGGTTTTGGGAAATAAATCCAAATATTTGACTAGTACATGAAAGCACAGTAAGGTTAGTCTGCCTCACAAGAGCACTGGTGTAGCAGGAAGGTTATGCAGCTATTGAGCATGAGGGACTTTCCCACTGAAAGAATTTAAATATCTTGATGACAAACTCTAAAATTTCTTAAAACGTGCTGTTATATATGTGTTGTATTTGCCTTTGTACAATATAACTTACTTTTAGGAACTGTGACATTATGAAATATTTGATGTCACATGTTTCTGACACGCTGGATTTTCCATCATCTTGTACTGAAATATCTTCCAGGTGTATTTTGTGCAATTTGGTATAACTGGTATACTTAAATAATCTACTCAAATGCTTAGAGACTCTGTGGAAATCTGCAACTAGAACAAATTCACGTTCCAAATCAGGCTACGTGTGAAGACGTAATAGACCCATGCTACACTTAGATGTCAATGGTACTATTAATAATAATCAAGGTAGCACACAAGGAAGTGTTTGCAGACTTAGGGCCCTTGAGCTGCTCTATTCAATATTCATAGGACAGTGATATACCAATTTTATTAATAAAAGCATTTCTCTTCTTCTCAGGATTTGAATGATAGCATGATTGGGACCAGAATGAATAATTCAAGCAGGAACTCCTCGTATGTATCCTAACTATATTAAGATACTTGCTACATTCCTTCAAAACAAGACTTTATTGTGCCCTGTTCTATAGAGTCTTTAGGCTTCTATTTTAGTTCTGTAACACATTTTAGGATGAAAAATGTGGGCACATGTAGAATGAAGGATTGTGGCAGTTCACCATGTTTTACTTTCAATAGAAAAAGACTTATTAATTATTATAAAAGGTATTAGTTCAAAATGCAACTTCACATTTTTAGAAGGAACATAGATGCTTTAATGTTTTTATGCCAACATTATCCAGGTTACTTATTCAGTCATTCATTTGCCACTGCATCGTAACTAGCTGTCATCATCGTCTAGTGAGAGTGAAAAGCAGCATTTGATTTTGTTGCACATATTGTTAATTTCTCTTTTAAGTAATGAAAATATTAGCTGCTACTGCAAGGCATTCACTGTCTGTTTAAAATCATTTGCTTCAACTCTTTGCAGTAAGTCTGTCTGCATTTGCAAAACATTTTAACTTTTTTATAAAGAGCTTTCAGTAGCAGCTAAGCTCTATTTATATAAAATAAAATTATGCTGGTTAAAAAAGTCTTCTCACTTTTTTGTTTACTTCTCAAATTTCTTGATTTTTTTTCATGCTTGTTTGATAATTATCTTAATGTTTGTGGTACTTCCAGGTATAGATTTTGCTCTTCTCTTTTTTCCTCCCCCTCTTTTTGCCACTTCTCTTTCTTGCATTCATCAGTCTCAGCAACATGTCTCATAGAATAGGCATAAGGCAATGTCACATCTCGCATGATTTTGTCATGCTCTTTTAATGGCTCATGGGTACTTACTTTAGACAGTAGCCAAACTGCACAAAGGCTGATTTGGGAACAGAGCATACTTGAGCTAATTCTGCTGTCATTTACCCCCGTTTAACATTAGACATGTCTCTAGTGGAGCTATTCTTGACTTATGCTGGTGTGAGAGAAGAGTCATGTTAACTTGTCTAGAATTCTGTCATTTGGGGGAAAGAACACAATGATAAGTAACACTTGAGTTTACAGCTAATTGCTTTTTATAGCTAATACAATGCAAAGCTACTACCAAAAACTGAGAGAGTCATTTCACCCAGTAGAGGACAGCGGCATAAATTAAAAGCAGTGTGCCACAACCAGCTAAAATGTTAAAACAAATGCTATATCTTATTGATTCGAAGTGCTCTTTAAACAACATTTTTGATTACTATGTAAACAAGACCGACAATAGCACAGAATTATAAACACAGGACAATAGAAACAACAGAGGGGGAAAGACGAAGGAAAGGATTTGTCACTTAGTAGCCAGTGATTTAATTTGATGTCACTGCAACAAATGCTTTCTGCTAATGATTACTATGGTTTAAACACTGAGATGAAATCTTTTTGAGTTTAGCAATAACATGGTTTAAATCTCTTCATATCATTGCTTGTTTAATCACAAGAAAAATTGACATGTCATTTTTTTGAGTAAAACCTCAATTGCTTATTTTTTAAACAGGTTGAGAAGTTCAGATGGAATAGACAGTAAGTTTTTGATTGATTTACTATTTATTTTGTAATTTTTATTGTAAATCCTGTTTTCACTATGCTGAAGTACAAAAGTAGATGGGGAAACTAATCCATCATAGGGATGGATGAGGATGAGGATTAAGAATAATTAACAGCCAACATGAAGAATAGTAACTACATATTGTCTGGTAAGGTATTTTCTACATATGCTAATTATAATGTCCTACAGAGAATATTCAAGCTTTTTTGCTCTGAGCAACATTACAAAGCCCACACCTTTTCAGCAGGAATAAATGGTGATACATTTATAAAGAAAGAGATGGAATTCTATCCCTGGAAATCAAAGAGGCTTTGTGTTTAGTGGGAAACTTCAGCTATAGTTGGGGATGAAGACTGTCATTTCACTTCTGACCATACTTGGAGTTTTTCAATAGCAGAAATATGTCTCAGAGGCTAAATTGGGTGGAATTCTGTGGCTGATTTTTCTTCAGGTTGCAAAGTCTTTGAGGACTTGGGTCCCCTTTGTGTCCAGTGTCCAAGAGAGGATATATGTTTTCAGGCAACTTTGATGTGTACTCAAGCATCTGAAGAATAATACTAGTGTAACACAAAAACAGTGCTAGTCAGCTTCACACATATTTACCCTCTTTTCTAGTTAAATTTATATTCAGTTTTTCCTGGAGTCTGCCAGTTGTAGATATTGCAGTTGCAAGTTGAATTTTTCAGTGGCTGATTAATTTGAAAAAATGGAAGCTTCCCTAAAAGCAGATTTAAAAAAAATCCTTAAAACTATTTGGCAGGCACTTGGTGTTCACTGTCTGTTTTTAAAAGAGTGTTTCAGGTGGGGTCATTTACAACCCCAAATATTTTCTCTCTGCCTGTCTCTTGTACGTGATCCTGCCTTGTTGCCTTAACTTTCAGGCCAGGCCCCTGGGAGATGTGCAAGTATAGGGGCCATTGGAGCTGATACATGATCCCCACGATCATGCTTCCTGCTATGTGGTACATGCACGGTAGGAGGTGTGATTGTCGGATCAAGCATCAGATCCCATCAGACCTTACTGCTGGTAAAGGCGACCCTGGGATCATGACCCCAGGTTCCCCCTCCACTGACAAGTATGAGGCTCCCGCAGCTGGGAGCCTTCAGCTGATCCAGGTTTCCAGGCATACCCTGTGGCTGGGAGGCCCATCCTGGCCTCATGTTCAATTAATGGCATAAAGGGAGCCAGTCACAAAGTTATTACACATTTTTTGTGTAATAACTTTGTGGATTATTTCTTGTTTTATCATGCCATTAAGTGATTGAACATGTAGCCAGGTAATCATTTAAGATGTGATTAACTGGTTAATCATGTCTTAAGTGTAATGTGTGCCAGAGGCCTCATCTGTGCCATAGCTGTTACCAGTAAACATCATTTTGTAGAGCCTGGGGAAGGTTACTGAGTTAAGTTTATGAAAGGCCTTGCACACTTAAGTCCAAATTTGTGATCTCACAACCCCTTCTTAGTTGCTGCATAACGTTGAGAGGACTGATTAGATCCAAATTCTGTGTCCCCTTTATGGCATTTTAAGCATGATCTTATTCCACCTTGCTTGAGCCCTGGAAAAACTATTAACATAAAAACATATGGGTGTGTCCTCCACCTCCTCACTATTTTTTGTCACTTGGTTTTAAGGCTAGGATAAAGGCACATTTAAAAAACTGAGTAATGACTAATTGAATGAGTTTTTCAGGGACTCGGAGTAGAATAGGTTCACACTTAGAAATAAGGTTTGGCCCTGAAACCTGTAGGTGCCTACATTTTCAACATGAATGGTTTTTTAGAAGCATTTTGCTCAAGACAGGTTTTAACAGCTTGATACTTACCTTGGGACCTGGGACTTTAACACCTTGATGCTTACCTAGGGATTCAGAAACTAGGCATACATGCAGGCATTACACACAGATCAATCTAACTAGGGTTAGGTCAATATAAGTGCTTATCTGTAGAGACATTTGGGAGGCTAAATAGACAAAAAGGGACTGAGGAGATTAACTAAGTTAGATTGGGAATGAGTTAGTTTGATCTACTAAATGTCTGTACATGTTTGGAGCACACCTGGGGCTAGGAAAGCCCAGCTGCTCACCCTGGCCCCAGGGCTCCACTTTTCCTCCCCACCTCAGCCCGACCCCCTATTTTTAGCTCCCTGACACCTCCCACCCCCAGACGGAGGCTTAAATCATAGATTAGGTACAGTGAACATATGCACATACCCAGCTTTTCTTTCTCTCCTTTAGAGGGTTTGATCTGGAGGGAGTTTTCAGGGCATACCTACTACATGGCTCTGCAAAAAGAATGCAGCAATGGCCACCACCACCTTTCAATCTGCAGCCACTCTTAATACAATAGATGAGTGGTTAGAGCACTTGGCCAGGATGTAAGAGACTGAGTTTTAAATGCTTTCTCTGATTCAAATCTATGAAGAGTGCTCTAACCACCAGGCTATAGGCTAAGTTGGGTGTGGGCATTCCTTCAGTTATAACAATCCTATTTCTTACATAAATAGTATAATGTTTTAAGAGAAATGTGATTTCATAGTTCCCGTTCCCAATATAACCAATCATTTTCATCGAACAAAAGAACTAATAAACACATTTCTTTTAATTTAGATATTACAAAAGCTTCTTTTCATACAACAAAGATTTTAGATCAAATCTGACCTAGCGGTGTCTCTTTTTATTTATCTAGCCAACTAGTTATATGCCTGTTTATATTTTTACAACATTTTAGATGTCATGGGTTAATGGACCAGTATTATTATAACTTTGGTATAATAGTATAGTTAATGGAATGCTTAATGACTGAGGATGGAGTTAGAAAAATCATGCCTTTGGGATGCTGTGAAGCATGATGGACAGCAAAGTGCTTTTAACATCCCAGAGGTGTAATTGGCTCTGAGAAACTACATGTCCTTGAGGTTAATATTGCTAGTCTCCCTCCATTTCCCTATATAAATAAATTGTATGGCTATATTACATTGATGACTGAGAACTGCCAACATACCGTACATTATAACATAGTTAAAGTCTATTAGTAAGTACCCTCTTCGGAGTGCTGAGACAGTAATTCTGATTAATCTGTTTCATGACAAACTGGAAGGGAAGGGATTCAGAATCATACATTTATCTCTGCTACAATAATTAACATAATGATCCTTTAAAATTGTTACAGAAATCTTAGCCTGCTTCAAAACATCACAGGATCCGCATTATCATTATTCAGGTAAGCAGAAGGCCCCTGGATGAGAGTTGAGTAATTTTGCCATTAGCAAGCACATTAATTCTTTCCCTGTCATCTTCTGTGGCTACCACTTTGAAGAGTCAAACTATTGCCTATGTGGTATATTAATTTGTGCCTAATACTACAATGAAAAAATGAAAAATTATCCTCATCTCTGTACTAGACATTTCTTTTCTGGTATTTGTTGACAAATTATAAGGAAAAAAAGGTAGATATCAGAATTCAGCAGCTCAATTTCAGAATCAAAGAAAATGTAAAGAACTGAACAATAATTCCTGGAAGAAGACAGCTGCACTGGTTTGTTAAAAGCTGTCGCTTCCTAGTCTGGAAGTACAGCATTTATTGCACTTGCCCCCTTCTTCCAGACTGCAGGTGTAGATGTCTTCAGTTTACTTGACCTGGACTAACTCTAAGTTTATATGCTTCTGACCTTGTGGTGTCAATAAATCATGGGACACTGATTTCCCACAATACTGCTTTGTTCCTAAATTAAGCATGCATATAGATTTCTACAAAGGGATATATCTGGATTAGTTGGAGAATTGACCAGAACTTGCCAGTAGATGCCCCTGTTGTCCATACTACTTTAGATTTTTTTGTAGGAAACCTCGGATAAACATGTGTTGTTAGGTTGTAATGCTGAAAGTATGCCATATTCATACTGAAGAGTATCTGATTTTTTTTTTGTTTGTTTAATGGACAGGTACAACTCCATCGACTTTAATGATATTATGCCACTTTAATTTGCCCAGTATCTATTTATGTATGTTGTTTAACCAGCTTGTATTTTTACCACACACTAGGATTGTATGACAAAAGTATATGCTTTTAGGGGATTCTGATTTCTATTTTTTTCAGGCTTAATTCAAGGATGGCCTTGTAGTTAGGGTGGTATTTGTTACCACAACTTCCTATATGATGTTTGACGTATTTTGTAGCTATCCCCCAAAAAGCTCTGGCACTTAAAGTAGGACTTGGGTGGAATTTAGCCTCCTCAATCCAAAATTACTGTCCTGAACTCCCCCATTTGCTAATGTTAGAGTTGCTTTTTGACATTAAAGCTGTCTAGATGTTCTGCCTCTGTGCTTGCCTACAAGCACCTCAGTCTTGAGAAGGCTGAGCAGTTCAACTCCTAGCTTAGGTATAAATCTTACTGGGATCCAGAAACCAAGCATTCCTTTGCCCCTCTCTACAGGGAGTTTTGATCTGGATATACGCATGCCGAGGAGACTAGACCACACACACAATGAAGTGGTAGCAATTTTCATTCAAAACCCAGCTCAGGTGGCGGTAATGGGGTCAACCCCAAGACGTAGAATAGTCTTATTATAGAGCTTTCACCCAGCAGGTGGAGACCTGAGTTGAGTTCCTGTTTCTGCTTGAGCAAATTTTAAGCTTTATTGCCCACCTCGTAGAACAAAGCATCCCAGGCACCTAACTCTCTTCATGGACAGTATAGGGAGACAAGGGACCTTACAGGATTTTGAATTGCACTTAGGGTGCCAGGCATCTACAAGTTTGTGGCTGCAGTACTCAGTGTTGTAGTACTTAAATCACTTTCATTGGCTCTGTGCCTTATTCCCTTAACATGTGAACTTCAGGGCCCGTGGTGGACGTTACATTTAGACGTGATTAACCACTGAATCATGTCTTAAATAGTATTCCACATACATGTTTAGGCAATTAATGGTTTGATAAAGGAAGCCACAAAATTATTCCACTAAATATGTATAATAATTTTGAGGCTGATTTCCATCATGCCTTAAATTGAATGTGTGGCAGGGTCCCTGCTAAACAGCCTGAGGCTGGCCTCATGGTAGGCCCAGGGACCAGCTCCAGTACAGCTCTGGGACCACACTGGAGTCTTGAACTTGCTCTAGTGTGGTCCCGGGGCTAAGACCAATAGTCGACTAATTGTTGGTTCCAGCCTTGGGACCCCACTGGAATTTTGAACCAGCTCTTTGCAGTTCCAGGACTGAGACCGACAGTCAATTGTCAGTCTCTGCCCCAGGACCATACCACAGTCTCCAACTGGCTCTGGTGTGGTCTGAGCTGAGAGATCCAGCTGATTGTCAGTCTCAGTCCCAGGAGTGCAAGGAGCTGGTTTGAGACTCTGATGGGGTCCCAAGACTGGAGCTGACAATCAGCTGTTTGCTGGTCTCAACTCTAGGACTGCACCAGAGCCAGTTTGAGACTTTGGTGTGGTCTCTAGGTCCATACTGGGTCCAGTCTCAGGCCTCACAATGAGGCCAGCATCAGGTTGTTTGGTGGGGACCCTGGCACACACTCAATTTTAAGGCACAATGGAAACCAGCCTCAAAATTACTATACTTATTTAGTGGAATAATTTTGTGGCCTATTTGGAACTTGGATCTGATTCCCAATCCCAACATCATGCATCCTGCCATGCGTGTATATGGGAACTGATCCCATCATGCCATTAAGAGAATGTGTGCCAGGGGCCTAGTAATAGTACTTTGTAGTTGCCTGGATTCTGTGAAGGTTAATTCCTAAATGCTTAGTTGGAATTTAGAGGTTACAGCACGGGGGCAGCACTGGCACTTAGATGTTATGGCATCAAGGTATTAGATGTTTAAGTACCATTCTGTGGCTATGTATCAGGTGTTTGTGTCTATCAGTTGTCTATAGTCTATCAATTGCCTCTTCAAGTAATTTTATAATATTGCAGTGAAGCAGTGTCAATTGATTTTTTGAAGCAGATGTCACAGATATAGATGAAGTTTGATACAGCAGAACTCTCTCTCTTGTTTTCAGCTGTTGAAAGAAACAATTTGATGAGGCTTGCTCAGACCATACCATTTACACCAATTCAGCTCTTTGGTAAGGGCCAGCTTCTTTTTCTGGGTGGTGGTGGTTATTAACAACATTTTTTAAAAGAAAGCAGTTAAGAAATGTCATAGGATGAATTCATTTAAATATGTATAAAATACACTTGTTCTCTGAAAGGAATGACTCCTTTAATTAAAAAATTAAGAGATCTTGTTATAAAAAGCCAACAGGAATTAGCTGGAAGTATACTATAGACTCTTCCTGCACCTGGAACAACATATATCAAATCTACCAGAAAAAAAAGGTACTGCACCATAGAATTCCATAGAGTTAATGTAATGGAAGGGATTAGACATCATGGATCCACAGAAGTTTACATCAACAGAAAATCTGACACCAGATGCTTGAGTTATATGTCCTTTTCTCAGAAGTAGGTTTCACAATTGCTAATTGCTAGTGTTTCCAACACAACCAGATGACTTGAAAACTGGTTCCTGCAAGGAATTAATGAAACTATGAGCATACTGAACATTCTGGTCTTCAGAATATTTAGATACCTTTCTAGGTATTAAATTGTCAAAGGAAAGCCAAATGACGAAATGATAAAATGTTGAGATTTCCAAAATGTTATATTACTATGAAGTGTCTTATTCTTCTATCAGTCTTACATTGCTTTGTTTAAATTAACATGTGGCTAAGGAAGGGACCTTGTAGATCTTCAGGTTCGACCCCCTGCCTGGGCAGGAAGAAAACTGGGCTCAAATGACCCCAGCAAGGTAGGCACCAAGCCACTTCTTAAAGACCCCCAGGGTAGGAGCCAGCACCACTTCCCTTGGAAGTTGGTTCCAGATCCTAGCCGCCCTGACTGTGAAGTAGTTCCTACAGATGTCTAATCTAAACCTACTCTCCAACAACTTGTGGCTGTTATTCCTTGTTCTGGAGTTAAAATCCACTATTTTCATTCTATCCTAGCCTCGTCTTTTTTTGGGTGATCTCAGTTATTTGTTCATGTAAGTGGCATTGTTAGATGTTTAAGTACTTCTCTGTGGCCACTTGTCAGGTGTTTATGCATCTATGTTTTATCAGTTGCCTCTGCAAATAATTTCAGTCACAAAAAAGGAAAAAATGGGCTTTCAAAATCTGTGCTTTCACAGAAGAAAACAGTGAATAGGTAAAGGGCAGAATACAATTATATATACTGTCTTCCTATGGCATGGTAATTGATTTGAAATTCCAGAGAAACTTTCTGTTTGCAAGAATAGTGCTGTTGACTGGGGTAGACTTGCTGAAAGTTTGTGAAAAGAGAGATGACAGAGAAATTCTTATAAAGAAGGTCCAATTCTTAATTTTAGAATAAATTTATATCTCCATGGTTATTTGTTTTAGATTATTCCCAACACCTTTAGTTTATACTAAAACAGAACTGTACAGATTAAAGGAAAGAACATATGCTTTTAGATTCAGACAGCTCGCTGGTTCCAGTGTATTACAGTGATTTACTTTCCCTTACCCGTGCTTAGTAGTGTTTTACTTCCCAGGTAGGCCAGCTGTAATCAATGAGGTTTATCATGGACTAAGGGTATAAACAGATGCAACAACTGTATCATTATCAAAGGTATCATCTTTTACATGAAACCTGCATGTTTCATGATGATACAAGTTGATAAAAGTAGCAAAAATGCTCAAATTTTGTCACTGTTTTATTTGGGTTTGAACTGAGTATGATTAGTGAATGTTCGCTGCTATAGGATCATTTAGGCATCACAGTTCGATCATAACAGCTTCCAAGTGGCATTTCCCCACCCCTTTTAAAGCAGTTAAAAGGTATATTTTTCCATACCTGCAGGTGCTACTCAATCTGAATAAGGATTACAAAATTCAGCCCTTTGCTTTTATAGTTGTTATGCCCAGTTTACTCTTTTCTGGTTAGCAAGACAGAAAGGGGAAAAATATATGAATGCCAAGAATCTTAATTATTTGTTTTCTGTAGGATAAAAATAAATCTTGCTTAACATTCTTCTTCCATAATAATTGAGGGAAAAAAAGTAGGAGAGAGGTTCAGCATATTTGTTTTTAGTCAATTATTGATCAGATGCTGGTATTTAAAAAAAGAAAAAAAAAGAAAAAAAGAAAAAGCTTTAGATGGCAAACATCCCTACAAACCAGGAAAACTGCTGGCACTGGGGAAAAGCCACTAAAAAGAACATGACCACAGTTTTATTTGACAAGATCTTCTTTAAATCAGTGCAGTTTTTTTGTGTAGAAGAATTAATCTCCGTGCCCCACTGTGCTGGCACTGGATTTAGGAACCAGATGCTTTGTTCCAGGGGTACCCAAAACTCTCAGACCAACCACGACTTTTCAATTTGATAATAGGGAAATTTATTGATACATGGTGATAACAGAAAAGAATAATAAAATAAGAAAAAGAAAAGGTTCTCTCTTGAATGTCAGATGTCAGCAGCCTGGAGGTTGGAGGCTGAGACCCATGCCCCCGCCTCAACCCCACAGTGGGGTGGATGAGACGTGCTGGCACCCTCTGTCCATAGTGCCTTGGGTTCCCCTCTCAGGGACCTTTCTACAGGACTGGGATGGGGACACTTTGCTCTAAAGTCTCTGATTTTGTATTCTTTTTCCGTCCTGATGACTCTTCATCCATGGCTATCGCTGATTGGTCTCTCTGTGGTCATCATACTGTCCACATTCTGTTCTATCAGCATATTTCTTTGTTTTACAAGCCTATCACATACACGCATCCTAATTTGGGCTTTCTGGGCCTTCTTCTGATTTGATCTGTTCCCCCAAAACCAGAAAGCTCAGGCCCCCACTCTTGGGCCTTGTGAGCTGGTGCCACCTTATCTCATGTTATAGAACCATAGACGACTTGAGCAGGGTGTGGGGCCCAGGGCAGATCAGCCTGTGTGGAGCCCCGCCCCCAAATGCAAGGAAGCCGGCAGTGGATTTGGCAGTGGAGGGGAGGGGTGCTGAGCAGCCAGATGTGCTGGATTTGGCAGTGGAGTGGGGAGAGGAGGGTGCCAAGCAGCCACGAAGCCAGCAGCTGCTCCTCCTGGTCGCCATGGCTGCTCCTCCTGGCCCTGTGAGGCCCCCCCAAAGTGTGGGGCCCGGGGTGGTCAGCCCAATTCGCACCCCCTTAGGGACAGCCCTGTATAGAACAGTGTGGTACATGCCTACAATTTCCCAGACTATGTGTATATCCATTGGGCTTGTTGCTTGTCTTAGTTAGACACCCTGTCTGCCTTGAAGGCTGTGTGAAACTGTGAGAGAATCAAGTCTGTAGAAATCAATTAATTCTTGCTGTTGCCCTGAACTGTTGTTCTAATGCACCTATATTTACTTACAAACCAATTCCCAAAAGCAAACCTCTAAATACCGTTTTCTAGACATCACACTGATGTCCCCAGAATTGAGCTGCAGTGACACTTGAGTAGTGCATGGCCTGCTGCATGTGCCAGAAGTTTAGTTAGAAGAAACAGCAGAAGAAACAGGAGACATTTCAGTCATGTTGTTTCTCTTTGAGTAACATAGGTGGTATTCTTGTGAAATTTTGTAGTTGCAAGCTATATATATAGGGTAAGAAAATATAAGTATCTAATAGTGTTAGATTTGTGATATGTATAAATGAAACTTCCTTCTACCACAGCTGGAGAGGAGGTGACAATCTACAGACTAGAAGAAAGTTCACCTTTGAACCTAGATAAAAGCATGTCTTCCTGGTCACAGCATGGGATGGCTGCAATGATCCAGGTCCTATCTCATGAGGAGATGGATGGTGGCCTCCGTAGAGCCATGAAAGTCATTTGTACCTGGTCTGAGAAGGATGTGTTGAAATTGGGCCAAATCTTCATTGTGAAGTCTTTTCTTCCTGATGTGGTTCAAACATGGGAAAAGATATTTCATGATGGTACAGTGCAACACCTTTGCCTCAGAGTGAGTATATATACCTGGAGGGAAATGGTCCAACCCTGTTTGCCATGTACGAAATGTATTGCTACATGTAAGCTCTTCCTCTCTGGAGTGATCTGTTGTGAAATTTCAGTGTCATAGTTTCATAGATGTTAGGGGCTGGAAGAGACCTTACAGATCATCGGGTGCAGGCCCACTGCACTTAGGCAGGAAAGATTGCTGGGGTCTTCAATCAGTTTATGCCCATTATTTCTTGTCCTCCCTGGGGGGACTTGGTGAATAGATGCTCCCCCAGGCCCTGATGTGCTCCCCTGATATACTTATAGGCAGCCACCAAGTCCCCTCTGAGTCTTCTCTTCTCCAGGCTGAACAGTCCCAAGTCTTTCAGCCTGTCCTCATATGACCTGGTTTCTAGGCCTCTAATCATGTGCATGGACCTTTTCTGAACTCTCTCAAGATTCTCTACATCCTTTCTGAAGTGCGGTGCCCAGAACTGGACGCAGTACTCCAGCTGTGGTCTCACCAAGGCCGAGTAGAGCAGGAGGATGATATCCTTAGCCTTGCTCAAGATGCCTCAATAGATGCATGCCAGTGTTTGATTAGCTCTGTCATAGCACTATGGCATCACATTGGTGGCTCATGTTCATTTTGTTGTCTATCATGACACCTAGGTCTCGTTCAGTTATGGTTTTGGCACTGCCAAGCCTGTAAGTATGTTGTGGATTATTTCTCCCCAGGTGGAGCACTTTACATTTCTCCATATTAAATGACATCTGGCTACCTTTCAAGCCTGTCCAGGTCGGCCTGTACTGCCAGCCTGTCCTCGAGTGTTACCATGCTCCCCCATAGTTTGGTGTCGTCAGCGAAATTTGCCAGTTCACTTTTAATATTCAAATCCAAGTAATTGATGAACATGTTGAAAAGCACTGGTCCAAGTATTGAGCCCTGAGGGATGCCACTGGTCACCTCCTGCCATGATGACTCAGTTCTGTCAATCAACACTCTCTGGGTCCTACTCTGATCTCTGCTGAAGAGAGAGGGATGAAAAAAAAAATCCTTTCCTTTTTATGAGTAGTAAGCAATATCAATAGAGTTCTTCCTTTATTCATGATATCTTATAAAAGCAATGCTCATAAGTGGGCACTTTCTCTTTTTTAAGGAAATACAACAGCAAAGGGCTGCTCAGAAATTGATATATACCTTCAACCAAGTGAAGCCACATACCATTCCCTATAGCCCAAGGTAAGGCGAAATACAACTTTCTGCAATCTTCATCAGGCACTTTATATTCGTATTGTGTGTCAGTAATGGCTTTATGAAGTCAGTTAGTTTTAATCAAGAATAACACATGTACTGTGAGGCCCCATCTACACTTGCAAGTGAAGGTGTGATGGGACCTAATATGTGATTCACCTAACTGCCCCACCTGCTATGCCACATGAGCAAGGAAGGAGACACAATTGTGGGATCGCATATTAGATCCCATTGCATCTTATTGCCTGTACAGGGGGAGTCCAATTCCAGGCTTCCTCTTCACCAGCAAGAAGCAGGCTCCTATGACTGGGAGCCCCATGCACCACAGTTGAGTGGCTCCCAGCTGTGGGGATTGGAGGATTCCCGCTGCGGTGATCTGCTTACCCCAAGGGTACAGGGAAATCCCTGGGGCTGTAGGATCACTGCAGGGGAAGTCTCTCTGCCCTGGGGATGCAGGAAACTCCTGGGCCCACACAATAACCACAGGAGTGATTCCCCCCACTCCAGGGGTGCAAGAAATCCCCCATGGCTGGAAGACTGCAGTCATCCTCCAGCCCTAGGGTGGGAGGGATCACCCTGTAGTAGCTCTACAGCTCTGGGGGTTTCCCTGCACTAGAGCCCTAGGGATCATGGCAGCCACAATCCCCAGAGTCTGGGGGGGTTTTCACAGGGCATGGTGCACCCCTGTGGCTGGGAGTCCTATCAGCTGATGGGGCTCCCAGCAGCAGGGGAGACCCTGCTACACATGCAAATTAAAGCTGGATAGCAACCAGCTACAGTAAAATCCCTGGTATCCAGGATTTTACTAACTGGCACACTCTAGTAGCTGGAATTTCTGGCTGGCGGATGTGGGGGGTGGGGGGGAAAGCTCACACACGGGTGCTACTGCTGCCACCCGCCATGCTGTGCTGCTGCCGCTCCATGTGCAGCCGCTGCCACCCTTCTACCCCCCAGTCCGCATGCGGTCACCGCTGCTCCCCCCACTCCGCATCCGGGCGGAAACCCTGTGCCTTCAGGTAACTGACATTTTTATATTACCGGCACCCCCCATTCCCCTTCATGCCAGATATCAGGGATTTTACTGTAAAAAGTTAGTACACATTTTCAAGGTCTAACTTTATAGTTGGTTGGAACCTTTTATTGTGTGACAGCTACTTTGCATGTGTAACTGCTTTCTGGGTAATTGCCCAATTAACCAGTTAATTGTTAAATACCTGTTCCATGTATAGGGGGCCTTAGATAAATTGACTGTGACTATCACCTATATCTCATAGCCTCTCTTCACTGTATTAGTCAGATATTGTGCAACGTCCTTCTCATAATAGATTAAAAATGGACTCTGATGCTTGATCGAGTTAAAATGTGTTTGAATGTAGGTAGTCAAAACATAATACAAGCTTACAGGTAACATTTATTCCTAGAAAGAACAGTGTCCAATATGGCTCATCTGTATTTGAATGAGACTTGATTAAAGTGGGCTCTGGATTACACCCTCACCAAGCAAGAAGGAATGCACAGCCAGTCTTTAAGTTCTGTTTAAAGCAGCTCCACATGTGTCAAGGGAAATCCTTTCAAGCATATGAACTAACTTATACTGCCCAGTACAGACTGCATTTGAAGAATCCCTTATATCACCATATTTTGAGTGTCCCCGTGCATCTGTATTCATTTAGTAAAGCAGATCATAATTTGGTACTGAGTGCTTACAATAAAGTTTTACTGTTTCTTTTACAAGGAACTTTATAGAGCATAACAAGAAACATTCGGTCTTCTGCTCATAAAAGAACTGAAAGTTTTATCAAAGTGAAAATGGCTTTCCACTTCAGAATAGCAGAGCTGCACTTTCAGGGATGCACAGGGCTGGCTTGGAAAATGTTAGGGCCCAGATGTTTGAAGGCTTGTAATTAAGCATGTGTTCTGTCATGCACTCTGTGAAGGGCTTTTCCTTCTTTTGGGGGTATTATCTCATTTTTTCTGCATCATCTCTAGAATTATCAATATTTAAATCTGTATCACATGACCTCAGTTAGCTATTGATCTGTGGCTACGTATAATGCCTGATCTAAATCACAGACTTGTAGGGTTGGAAAGAACTTCAAGGGTCATTTAGTCTACCCCCTAGCACAGATGCAAGATTTATGGTGGGATTTTTTTAATTATCCTAGACAGAAGTCTATTCAGCCTTGCCTTGGCAACTTCCAGTGAAAATAATTCCACAGTTTTCCTAGGCAGCGTGTTCCATTGTCCTACTGGTATTACAGTTAGAAAGTTTTTCCTGAGCTTTAATGTACATCTCCGCATTTCACAATTTTTTCTCCCTCTTCTTTATGAAAACCTTTCAAAACTAACTACTATTGTTTCTTCTCCTAACGTCCTCCAGACTAAATATATCTAGTTTCTTCAACCTGCCCTTCCTCCCCCACATCCATGATTTGCATTCTAACCACTATATCAGCAATAGCATCCTCAGTAGCCATGTGCAGTTCCAGTAGTCCGCTGTTGAACTTAGTGGGTAGTCATCGACAGGATGAGACGTGTGTTTTGCCACAACTACAGCCTGCATGTTACGAAGACCCCGATGGTGGAGCTTGGCCGTGCAGAGACCTTGCCTTGTTTGGAACCTATTCAGCAAGGCCCCCTGATGGTGTTGCAGTGATCTGTAGTAGACCTGTGCCTTAATATTGCAATCTTTCTTCTTCTTTATCTTCACTCAGATGCACTCTGCAGTTCAGCTGGCTCCCTACCTCTTGGATCTCAGAATGAGCATTTATATACCTGATGTTCAAGACAATGCTTCAATGTTTTTCCTTCCATATATTCTTCCAGAATAAACCATACTTCTTTTGATATTCAAGTCATGAAAGTTATCTCACCATGTTTCTGGAATTTAGTTACTATTTAGCCAATTTAGTTACTATTTTCTTTGGATAATATGTTTTACAGTTCATCTTGCTTCTTTCCTATACTCTTTGCATCAAAGACTACTCAGTTATTTTTCCTCTTGCATCCCAATGATAGTTTCCCTTGCCCTTTCCAGGATTTAATCCCTTATTTTCCAGTCCTCATCTCTTGTTCAGTGGGCAGTGAAAGTTTTTTGCAATTTCCCATAAAACCTATATTAAAGTTAATAGGAGTCCTTCCATGATCTTCAATGGTCGTGAATCTGTACACTTGATCTTAGCCCACAAGAGGCCAAGGGGCAAATGGCATGTTCTGCTAGCTACATCATTATCTAGCAGAATATACAACATTAGAAACATTCTTCCCCCCCCCCCACCATTTCTACAGAGATACCTTAAGTAAGCCTTGAAGTAGCAAATGGTGTTTCTTCAATTAATTTTAAGGATTTCAGACTTCTTACTTAGAGACTGGCAGGAATACTTCAGAGTATGCTGCTTCTCCACCAGCATTCCAGTGCAAAGAAGTGCTTTGTATTGAGATCATTCCCTGAGCCATCAGCTTCAGCAGGTGGCTAGCAGCTTCAGTAGCACTTCTCAGGCATGATTCCTTATATTTACTGGGTGTGTCAACACAAGACATTTTACCACACAGTAGACTAATTGACTGTACGGTAAAGCGTCATCGTCTACGTGTACAGATCTTACTGCGCAGTCACTTAGTCTACTGTATGGTTAATTTGCTACCTGCCAAATGCCTCTCGCACCCAGTGCCCTAGCTGCCACTGCTGAGTATGCGGTTCACTTGGGGCCTTGGTGGGTGGGTGTGGGGGGCAGTCACTGTTGCTGCTGCTGCTGCAGCTGGCACTCCCATTGTGCCTCCTCCACCCAGGCCTCATGGAAGAACTCTACTGTGGCCTCACAGATGTTATGCAGCACACAGGCTGGTGATGATGACCCAGGGACTATTGGCCTTGGCAACCTTGAGGTGTGCAGTGAGGGTGCACCAGTGTTCCTTCAGGTGGCAAGGTGCACTCCACCAGCTCGTGGGTCCAGCCCATGCACCTGTTGAAATGTCCAGCTGGCTGGTGTAGGCCTACCAAGGGAGGAGCAGGTAGGCAGGGTTGAGGGGGGTGGGACCATAATCTCGCCCAACTGGAGGTGAGACACAACTGGTGCAAAGTGCCTGCTCTCCACCAGGGCTGGCAGGGTAGAGTTGCAGAAGACATTGGCAATGTTGGCACTGCCAAACCAGCTGGTGCTTATGTTGGTAAGATAGTTTAGTCTTGCAACAGCCTGCAACATGGCAGAGTGAATGCCCCATCAACTATCGTAGGGGTGGTTGCCACAGGGCAGGCAGGTGACTGAGATGTGGGTCCCGTCCAGGGTTCTGATGCACTGGGGGAAGGCCAGGGCGTGGAACCCTGACACCACCTCCAGGAGATTGTGCATCTGGAGCACGGTGTGCCCCAGCACATCCTGGAAGGCATTGTAGATCTCCAGGACAGCCTCCCCGGCAATCACCTTGCCTATGCTGAAGAGGTGGATGAGGTAGTGCAGGCTGGCAGGTGTGACCAGCTTGAGCACAGTGTTGGGCAGCTGGGTGTCTGCAGGGAGGGGCTGGTTCATGGTGGTGGCCTGCTGCTTCAGGCATGGGCAGAACTGATTGAGTTGCTCCTCAAAGGAAGTGTGCATCATGCAAAACAAGTATGGCCACTGATCATCATCCCAGGTGTGCTGGACAACATGCAGCCACCAGCCCTGGCTGGCCTGGCAGGCCCAGAGGCAATGGGGCTGGAGCCCCAGGAGCTCATGGATGTCACTGATGGTGGTGTCCAAATATGCATTGTTAGTATCTCTGCCAGGATCTGGGCAACAGCAGTGTGCTGGCAGGAGGTCTCAGACTCTGCAGTGAGTCTGGCCACATGGCCGTGCAGCATGGAGTGGCATGCAGGGCCGAGACTGACCTGGGCCAGGCAACGGTCACCATGGTGGTGAAACGTGGTGAGCAAGAAGCAGGAGCCTGGGGCCATGGGTCATTGTTCCCGGGGTCTGGGGTGGAGCAGCCATCACATGGTGGACGCGGGCTCTGGTGACAAGTCACAGAGGGTTGTGCCAGCATGATGCAGCCTGCTCCAGGCCAGAAAGGCAATTGGTCAGGGAGCACCATGCAGGGCTGGCTTTTAAAGAGGGCCCCTGGCTGCCAGCAGCTGTGGCCAGAGCCTCCATCTCCCCCTCACTGCTGCAGGGCGGTGGTGCAGGGCTGGAGGAACCCAGGAGCAGGCTACTGCCACAAGCAGCAACTCTGCTCCCAAATGGCCGCACATGTAGACACCTGCCCGTGGCAGGTTTACTTCTCAGGAAATTACTGCAGAATAAACCCATATAGCACTAATTGCATATGTAGATGTACTCGCTATTATCTTCTGCCATTAAGAATTTTCTGGGTTGATTGAAGGCTGTAGTCAGGGGAGCATTGTCCTGCTTTTTGGTGTATTGACTTTGCATCATAGTAATTATCTTCTTACTGTGAAGCTACTCAATACCTTGCCCAGCTGACAGCATTTTTATCCCACAGATTTCTGGAGGTTTTCTTATTATACTGCCATTCAGCCAATCAGTGGTTGACCATAGAGAAATACATGACAGGCAAGTTCCGCAAATACAACAACAACAATGGGGATGAGATTACTCCTGGTAATTTGCTGGAGGAGATGATGTTGGCCTTCTCTCACTGGACTTATGAGTATACCCGGGGAGAACTCCTCGTCCTGGATTTGCAAGGTAAGCACCAGAATATGGTACGTTACTTATTATAAAATGTGGTAATATCCCTTAGAAAACTATGTTGAATTCAACTTAGAAGAGAGGGGCCACATTCGGTTCCCATGTATACACAAGTAGATCTTCAGTACCCCATGGACATAGTTGGAATTATACAGATGGAAACAGGCATCTATGGAGAGACTCTAGATTTACACAGGTGTTAACTGGAGCAGAATTTGGACCCAGATCTCACATTTCGGTATACAAATACCATGGAGTTAAACAATGTCTAGTAATGTTTCAATCGACTGCTAAGTATTAAAATATTGTAATCATAAAGTGTTTTTATGAGACTTGAATGTTTGTAATAAAAATACATTTTTGGACAGCAAAAAATTGTTAGTACCTGTCCTGATTTATTAATAAGTCTGTAGGTGCTTTAAGCAAGCTGCAGGTCTGGGAACTATTTCCATAGATCAGTTGTTCGCCAAACAACATGTTGTGTGTTGGGATTGCTTTACAGCATGTGTGTAAAGGGAACATAGTATATTTCAAAGCGATAAAACATTTGACACGTACAGAAGATGAACAGCTCCCATCAAGCAGTATAAACACCATTGTTTGTCAGTTCTGTCAAGGGAAATGTGTACTAGTAGACAGAGGTTTAGCATATTTACATTTTACAGCATTCAGAAGCTGTGAATTACAATGAGATATGCTTGCCATGCAAAATAAAACCTATAATTCCATGCTTGCCTTCATTTGATTTCAGCTCCAATAAGGATATGTCTATACAACTATTTATGTCTGCCCCAGGCCCTTACCACAAACCATCCACTCTTATTGGAATACCAATAGCATCAAGATATTTAGACATGCATTTTATACAATTTATTATAATTGTATTAGAATACATGATATATTAATAATAATCTATTGTCATTGGGGTGTGTTGCAGTTCTTTGGATGCTTTAGCATACTGAGAGCCCAATAGTCACTTTATTGTTATCTGTATACCCAAGTCCAGCACAAATCTTGAACTCATCACTAGTGGACTAAAATTACTTGCATAAAAAATATAAATTCCTTTCAGATCAAAAGCCCAATCATTTTATCAGATATAAAACAATCACCTTTTTTGTCAGCATGTACAGATATGTTTTATGATTTACAATGCAAATGGATAATTATATTGGCTATGATGTCATGACAGGCTACATAAAAATGGAGGTTTAGGCTGGATATTAGGAAAAACTTTCTTGCTAGGAGAGTGTGAAGCACTGGAAAAAGTTGACTAGAGAGGTGGTAGAATCTCAATACTTGGATATTTGAGCAGGGGTTTGGATTAGATGACTCCTGAGGTCCCTTCTAACCCTAATTTTCTGTGATTCTGTGACTTTATATTTGCTGTTCTAGGAGAAATGATTCTAGGAGTAATTTCATCCTGGTTGTTTCCAAGTTATTTTTTTCCTGGGAGCAGCCATTTTTACCCTGGGCAAAAAAAAAAAAAATCCTGAACATCTATATGCTTGTGGTTTCTCTTGGGAGAGTAGCAATTCTTCCAGGAGAAACTAAAGGTCTGTACCAGGCCATGGTAAAATTCCATACATCCCAATATAACATCGATTTAAGGAAAGGAACCACAAAGGAGTCTTTTTTCCTATGTAGAATTGATTGGATTTACTTATCTGACCCTCCCACTACAAGCACCACTAGAAAGCTAGGGGGCAAAAAGGGCCTAAGCATCCTTATGCTACCTTATGATACCTAAATGAAGAGACATATTCTGATGCATTTTCTTTCTTTGAGTAACACTTTTCTCAAGTACTAGAGATATTGAAATTAATAGATTTTGCTTTTGGATAACCTACTTTTTCCATCCTAAAAATAGCTTAATTTTTCTGTAGTTGCATCAGTTTATCCATCGTTAAGATGTAACCATTTGGGCAAGCCTTGAGTCCAACCATAAGTACGCAATACATTAGGAGCATTTAATATCAAGAAAACAGTGAGCATACTAAATGCTTTGAAGTTTAATTTTCGTAGGCATGGCATTGTCTAAAAAGATCTCTTGGCCACTGCAAGTGAAACACTTTTATGATCTACAGTGCAAATTGATAATTTATATTGGTTACGATTTCATGACAGGCTGCATAAAAAACAATCTTCTCTTGTAACTCACCCTGTTGATTTTATTGTAGGTGTTGGGGAAAATCTTACCGATCCATCTGTTATTAAACCTGACGACAAGCAGTAAGTTTGCTATTATGTAAGAGGTTTGCTTTAGATGATTTGGAGATAATGATATGTTTATGGAAATTGTAACCTTTTAAATAAGAGAGATCTTGATTTCTTAGTGATGAGCTACATATTTGATTTGTGCATAGTGGTTTTGGTTGGGTTTTTTTTTTGTGAAGATTATACAAGTCTGTGGAGCCTTAGGGAAATCAGAAAAGTAGACAAATGAGATGTCTGGTTTCTGCCCTTAGCAACAAGTATGATGATAATGCTTTTAGATTGTTTTCACTTTGTGAACATTTACTCTGATCCTTATGGGGAGACACTTAATCCTACCTGAAGGCCCACTGAAGTCAGACTTCCCATAGGCTGGGAAGTGTGCTGCACAGATCAGAGTCCAGAATTGGGGTCAATACCTAGTCAGATGCCACAATAACCTAAGTAATAGGTAAATATCATTAGCCTTATTTCACTTGAGGGGACGCAGAATTTTAGAAATACTAAATGACCTTATCAGATCATAGAGCAAGTCCATTTTGGAACCAGAATTAAAATTCTTACCCTGTTACTCCAGGACTCTTAGCATTATAACATTCATATTACTTGGATCATTAGTAAGCAATAAACAAGCACCCATGCAATATCAACTAGCACTTTTCACAGTAAATGAATGGTTATCAATTATATAATGTTAATTATTGTCATGGCATGCAAATTGTGCTAGGCACCTCCCAGTAAAGTTAAGTTGGCCCACCCCAACCCTGCCCTAAACAACTTGCACAATTCTTCAAAGTACATGCATGTTTGACAAAAGGGTAGGAAGCATGTTGGAGAAGGACAGAAAACACAATTATAAGATTGTGTTACTCGGTACAGCGTGTGGAGCAAACACACTTTAAAATATGAATACAAATGAATAATGGACCATTTCATATGACTGAAGTGAATGATGTTTTCACATTGACCTCAGTGGAAGTAAGATTGGGGCCTAAATAAATGTTTTCAGGGATAATATATAAATTAATGCCTATCACGCCACAATACTCTACCTTGGCAATTCACTCAAACTTTTGTGTACCTTTTGTTTTCTCTTTTCTAAAACATGGAAAATACTTAATCCTCAAGCATGTGTCCATGACTATCTTAACACCAATTACCAACTTTTCACCTCAGCTTAATAAAAGCAGGTTGTTCAGCTTATTATTTAAGAAAACCCCCAAATCCTTTTTTTCCTTTGTCATCTTCAAAAATATTTCTGTATGCAATGTTCTAATTAAAAAGCAGACACCAGTTAACGAAGTAAACCACAGCTTGATTTTCATATGGTAGGGGAGATCCTCAAGAACTGCAAATTCCAGAATAGTATTTTGACTTGGTGATCTGGGAGACTATGACAAGGAAGCCACAGATGGAGCCTGTATGCAGCTGGCAGCATACTTGTACACAGGGATAATCCCCAAGGCATGCTTCCTTAACAAAAATCTTTCAATGCGCTGTCTTAACTTACTCTCTCATTCAACCACCAGGGAAAATTTCTGGCAGTATTAAGTTCTATTTTATGTTTTGATAACTTATTTAACCAAAAGTCGTGCTGCTTCGAAACCTGCTACATAGAGGCATGGCTTTGAGCTCACTTTAGCTTAGATATCCAGAAGTGAGCGGGTATCCTCTGACTGATGGGGTGCTGATAAATATTTTAAAACTACTTTTATTATTTATGTTTTGTTTCTTTGGTTCCACTAATTCAAGGGTTCATTGGTAAGGTAATTTATGTGAGAGAATCAAGTTGTTATCTTGCAGTGGGTCTTTTCTTTCATGCACCCTTATATGCTACCTTGAAATGGACTTTTTAATACCATAACCTACTCTCCGGCACCTGTGATCATGTAGTGCTAGATATTAGAACATGTTAGTAGTTTATACATACTAATGCAATGCTGAAAGTACATAACTCTTTGGGAAGGGTCTACATTGGCCTAAACTCATAGCCAGATCCTCAGCTGGTATAAATCAATATAGTATCTCTGACTGTGGTGGAATTATATTGATCAACACCAGCTCAGGTTCTGTCCCATTAGGTGTGCAGGGTGGAAACCTGCAGTTAGGATTCAGGCCAAGACAGCTGAGTCTTTACTACTTAAGGAAACTCAGTGAAGTGTCCAGACAATTTCAACCCAGCTCACTACTGAGAGCTAGAGGTCAACAGACTAGTTTTAAATAGTCCATGTCAGACAAAAATCAAGTGGGTAGCAAGCCTTCTATTTGAGGTTTAGCATACCTTCACTGTAATCATTGTACTTCTTTCCAAGGGAGATTGGAATGTACTATACATATAGAAAATGTTCTTTTTTTGCCCGTCTCAGTTGCCAGTCTTAGTTCCTTTCCTTGGAGGTGACATATTTTTGAGTTGGGAGTAAAGGTATATTTGTGAAAGTTAAATTGCATTTCAGAGCTATAATTGATTTCAAATCTTAAAATGTGTTTTGCTCTGCATGTCATTAAAATAAAATATCAGTCTTCATAACGTTTTTCTGGAAGCTTTTTCTTGGGTGCCATCTTCCATGATGTCTAGTATGTCAAATTCTGGATAATAATGGCAGAGCAGTATTAAAATTAATGAACACTGATCTTTCAGACTACATTAAGGATCTGCTGTAATTATACAGTATTTCTAATACACGTCTGGTTTCTTTTGCTTCTATTTGTTATTGTATCAGTTTCATCCCCAAAATGTTGTAAGCATCTACAAATGAATTCTTTAGTAACACTGCTGAATTGCTCATGGAGTGTACATGCACAGAAATGAGTACAATAGGAAGCGGGTAAATGAAGGGCTTTTCAAAACCATAGTGGGGAACATCTACATTTGCTATTACTCTGGAGATTATTGCTTTGGAGTTTATTCCTTCTGGTTGCGCTATTTGAACGTGTGCCCGGGAGCAATTAACTCTGGAGCAATACGCTCCAGAGTTTATTTGTGTGCAACATGTAGAGCCAAGTCAGAGCAGTCCAAGCTGTCCGGGGCCCCCGAGGGTCAGCCTATCAGCCCATGGATGCTCCAACATGGCTCAATGTCCTGTGGAGGGGCTGCCTGGGGAACGAAGAAGCTTCAGCATGGGGATAGCTGGCAGGCAGCACCCTTGTGCCCTAGCCAGCGGGGGCAGCATCTACACATATGCTGCTGTACACAAAAAGCTCTGCAGCAGGGTAATACTACCCTCCTGTGCAGTTTAGTGGTTTTGTGTTCACTAATAGGAGCACAGATGTAGATGCTGAGACATTTACTCCATGGTTAGTCAACTGTGCAATAAACATCTCCTGTAGACACGCCCAAAGTGAGGTATTCCTGTTCTTTGCAGTCTTATGCTTTTAGAAGGTACTGATAAGATCCTACTTATTTGAGAAAACCTGTTTTAGTTTGAACACAGGAACAGCTTGTTGACATAGTCTGTTCAAAATACGGGTTCAAATCCTAATGAAATGCTTAGTTTCTACCCCTAAAAATCCTTATGGCCATGAGCAGGGGTCCCCATGAGCAGGGGTGTGCAGTTGATGTGTGGGGAAAAAAGCAGTGGCACAAATTCACGCTGTTGCTTTTTGCCCCAGCACATGCCCCTGCACATGGGGTTAGCGTGGGAAAAAATGCTCTGGGTGGGGTTGAGGAAACTGGGGCCAGCACCTCAGCATCCTTACCTGCGGTCCTGGGGGCCTCCCTCCCATGGCTCCAGCAGCGGTGATCCAGGCACGCGGAGCCTGGGTGGCAGTCGGAGCGTGGCTCTGGCTGGCCAGGCTCCTGTTTTAGGTGGCGCATGTTACGGCCATGCGTGCTGTTCTACTTTCTTCCTGCAAACTTTTTCTGATACCGGGATTTCCCAGTATCTACATTTGGCTCTACATTGCAAATATGCAGCTCAGAGAACCAAATCCCACACACAGGGTACATTTTGCAGTGCCACAAAATACATGCATATGCTCATGTGGATGTGGCCTACGTGTCCATTTATTCTGTAAGCATCAGGTTCTTGATGCAGCACAACCTGTGTGACAGGAGAAGATGGAAGAAAGACTGCCCCAGGAACCTTTACTATCTAAATATCAGAGCCAAACTCTGACAGAAGTGTTTTCTTGGAAACTGAGTGAATCTACCAGGGATTTCTAAAGTGGAAGACAGAACATAGTGGCCAAAGTTAACACTACACTTCTGAAATTGTGTTATAGCTACTAAGTACAGTTGGTGCTCTTCATTAAGATAGGTAGAAGGAAGCTCTCTTCACCAATCCCTGCTGGTCTCTCTAGCCCAAAGCTAAGTACATTTCATGGTGCACAGGATATAACCCTATCTATTTACAAGTATTCAACTGTAGCTTGTCTTGATATGTAGACTGTATCTTACTGAATAATTTACCCCTAATGCAGTCCCACTGTAATCAAAAGAGTAAAATACAACCTTTTTATTCTATATTTGCAAACTTTTCATTTCTTTAAGCTTACAGTGTTCCTCATGGGATACCACGAAAGAAGTATTTGAGCTCACTGGTATGATGTTATTTTGTTTCTTTTAGATCTGGAGGCATGGTATTTGGACCAGCAAACCTAGGAGAAGTTGCAATTAAAAACTTCATTGCAAAGCACCACTGCAACTCCTGCTGCAGGAAACTTAAACTTGCTGGTATGCACAGTAGAATTTTACTGTTTTGAGCAAACATTTACTAGGAAGCTGTTTTATCTTATTTCTAGTCCCTGTGTATTATTTTCCTGTTAGCAAGTTAAAGGCTTTAGGGCTCTGAAGAGTTGTAATCAGCACTAACAAATAATCTTTTTCCTGGGCAAAGCTGCTGCTGATGTGGGGCTGCTTTTTCATTCAGAGGTTTGGTAAAGTGGTACTGTACTGATCTCCACTGTTTCTTTTGCACAGCAGTCTTTTCCAGATTGGAAGCTGTCAGTCAAAGGTCTTGGGTGTATAATATAAGCATCTACCATTAAATACTCATTGAATTATTTCCTTCTGTAGGTAAAGTAATATAAAAAAAAATTCCCAGGGGATCAATGCGGTTAGCCACTGCAATAATTTTTACTGTTGAAATAAGGATCTGTGAAACACTATAAAAATCAGCAATGCATCAGCTTGTGGAGATCTCACTATGATTCTTCCTCAGTCCTTAGATGTTGCCATTAACCTGGCTCTATACTTAATTGACTGACAAAAATAATTGCTGTTGTGGGTAAAACATGTAATGTAGTGGAGGGTGAATTGCTGTATCTATTTCTAATGAAAAGTACCTTGATTTTAATGACCGTATTAAGATCAATAGCAGCCTAAGTCTGAATTGAAGGCTTCACTGTTATCTTTTGGATAGCTTGCCTCTGTGGCAGGTGTAATTTGAAAGAAGGTATAAAATTGGCTAAGCACCTGAATAGAACAGGGATCATGCTACTTGGGGATTTCCCTGGGTCCTGATCATGGACCCACATTTTGCATCCTCCTTCTGCTATGGTGGGCCCTTGCTTAAGTGAAATCAAGTTACTATGGTATTTCCTGCTCCCCTATGCACAAAGAGTTAACATGCATCCTTATATTTGGGTTTTCCCTCTGTATATTCATAAAACATTTGCTGCTTATATCATTGATTTTGTTTTTCCCCCTTTTCACCTTCCTCTCTCATAGATTTAAGGAGAAATGACTACACACCTGGAGGGCTCAATCCATCTTTAATAGCAGAGTCAGACAGAGTTGCAAGAACAACTAAAGAGGATGGTGAGGATGATGAACCTCTGGAGTATTACACCCGATTGTGATGCAGGATGTCTTCTGGTTTCCTGAACACGTGAGACAATTTTGACAGGACAAAATAAAGGTGCATAAGCATGAAATTTCTCCATGCTCAAAATCAGCACATCGTAAGAACATGGGGACCACATTTCTTTTTCAAGAGAAACCTTAGTTATTCACCTTCAATGAACTAGTGTTTTTCATTCTGATACTGGTTAGTAAGTTGACCGGTAACGGTGACTGTTTGGCTTATTATGTACTTTTTGTTTTACAGTGCCTTATCTGAAAATCTGACAAAGCCAAATGCTAGTTGTTAAGGGGAAAAAATGGGATTGATTTTTTTTTTTAAATATATTTCCAGAGTACGAATTACGTGATACTTATCTGTCTGGTATTTAATTTGCTCCCCATGTTCAATAAAATAAAGTATGTCTGTGTAAATAGTTACTTATCGGATGCACAGTCTATGAATCTCCTTGCATTGGAAGATCTTAAGGAAATGAAGAAATTGTTGCCCTTTTCAATGACTCTGAAGTGAACAAAAGTTCTGATTGACATAATGGATATTTGGGAAAGGGTTGCACTACATGATAAGAACCCACGTTTGCGTTCCTTTCGCAACCAAAAATCTCACTGAAGTTAAGCAATGGAGAACTGGACCTGGACCACTAGTTTAACAGAACTGCACTATTTTCCATTTTGTAATAGGTGGGAAAGTACATAATACCTTTTGCATCCTAAATGTTAGAACTTTTTACTTTAGTTTGGTCTTTCTTGAATATATTATATCTTCAAAAGCAGATCTCAGTTTAAATTTTAAGGTGCAGTAAAAACTTCAAAAGTGAATAAATAGAATTTTTATTTTTGCTATTTAGTGAACATTGTAGATACAGGGCTTTTCTCCCAGAGTTTGAATTAATAAGTTTATAGGTACATTTTCCTTTAGTTTTTTCTTGGGATCCAAGATTAGACATGAATCCTACAAAGTCTTACGCAAGTTCCTAAATTTATGCACTGAGATTTCAGTAGAATTGCATGAAGCACAAAAAATTACATGGGTGCATTGTTCCCTGATGGATCCGAACCTTGTTGAGTGGCATTAGATAAAAGGCCCAGTACAATGCTGGATTTTGCAGTAGTCAATTTTTTTTCTGTAAGCACGTTAATGCTCAGAATGTCAAATGTTGAAGTTTAAAGCAATAAAAAAACCCAAAACAAACCATTCTCAAGAAATGAATCCCAGATTTCTAGTTGTGGCCTGCACTGTATCACATGGCTATTGTGGTCTTCTTTTTTTCCCCCTTGTATATCAGAAATGATCATGAAAAACAACTATTTGAGATCTATCAAAAAAGGCAATGTAGTTTACTATGTGAAGGAACATTGCAATGTCCCTAGAATGTTATGGTCCACTGGATAGCGGAGTTACCTGGGATAAAATCTTGGTTCCAGTGAGGTCAATAGGAATATTTCACAAATGACTGTAGTAGGTTCAAAAGTTCCTGGAATCAGAAAATTTTGAAACTTCAGGTTTCCACTGCAAGCAATGGGAATACTCCCATTGATTTCACTGTTAGCTATATTAGGTCCTTGTAGGGCTTCCATAGTGGGCTCCCTTTGTAAGGCATGACGTGATTAGAGGATGCATATGTTTGTTTTGCTTAAAGTTATAAAATGTTTGGGAGTCATGATGTTGACACTGGATTTGGACCCAGCACCTATACCTTTGTTCCGGGTGAGCACAACCCTCAGACCGACCACAACCCTGGCCAGTTGATAGGTAAATGTATTGATACAGAGTGATAAGAAAAAGCAACAATAGAAACAATTCTGTATCTACCAGTCCTAGGGCTGTCATCAGAGTCAAAGTACATCTGGTCAGGATGCAGGCTCTATTCTGAGGCTCTTTTTCGTAGGTGTCAGCAGTCTGGAGGTGTGATGTTGAGGCCTGCAGCCTCCTTCCAGTGGGGTGCATGAGATGGGCTTCTGGTGTGTACCCTCTGTCCATGGCATCCTCAGGGACCCTTCCCAGGAAACAGGGATGGGGATGGGAACCCCTCTTGAGAAACAAGGAGGGACAGGGAGGGATGGGACAAAGAAAGGGACCCTTTGTTAATCTCAGATCTCTGCTTTTGTATTCTCTTTCCTCCTTGATTTTTGATGACTTTTCATCTGTGGCTATCTCTGGTTAGTTGTCTCTCTGTGGTCACACGTCCATGTGGCCTTCTGGGCCTTCTCCTAATTTGATCTGTTCCCCCAAAACCAGGACTCAGCCCCCCTGCTGCTCTTGGGCCTTGTGGCTGGTGTCACTTACCTTGTGTTATGGGGCAGTATGGTACATACTTCTCTGGTTCCCAGGCTGTGTCCTTGTTATGTTAGACAACCTGTCTACCCTGAAGGCTGTGATCTCATGTTATGGTATGCCTCGCTTAATTCTTAGGCTGTGTCCATCCATGGGCCTTGTTGTGCTGCTTTCAGGGCCTTGAGAAGCTGTGTGTGTGTCTCCCAAGCTCTTTAGAGATCTATTTAAACCCTGCTGCCCATTTTGACCCCTTATAATACATATATCTATACCTATAAGCCAAATTAAAAAAAATCAGACCTTTAAATGCCATTTTTAAGCCAACAGTGAATGACCAGTGATTACATCCATTGACAAAACCATCTGGACAGTATTATTTGCAACAGAGCTGTTTTTGAACAGAAACTACCTCAGAGAGGCACTATAATTTTCAGCTTAAATTCTTAAAAGATTTTTATTCTCTTTGCAATTTTCATAAAAACTAGGGGACATCTTTTTGTGATACTTTGCTGTCCTCTTTTGGCAAAAATGGACGTCCGTTTTTTTCTTAATTGAACAACTCAGCATGTCAATGGATTGTTTGCTTGTTTCTGCAGAGCATCATGAGCTATTTACCGCAGGTGAGGGTATTAACTTTTCCCTTTGCTGTGGCAGGATGGTAGTCTTTTACAGCAAGAATCTGGCAAGCTCTATTTTCAGGAGCTCCTCCCCTATATTTTGATTTGGGAAAGCCCTTAGCTATGTACTTAAGGTCTTCCATAGTTTAAGGAGAGCCCTTGAGTGTGTTTAAGTATGTGCTTAACTTCACTGGAACTTAAACATGTTCTTAGAGATAAGAACTGTTGAAGAACTGTCTTGGATAGAGTTGCTTTCTTGAAATGTTGCTGTGAAAAGGCTGAAGTATTCAGTACCTTTTTTACCTTGGCCTTCACTGGCAAGATCAGCTCCCAGACTACTGCACCTGGCAGCACAATTTTGGGAGAAGGTGAGCAGATATCAGTGGTGAAAGAACAGGTCAGGGACTATTTAGAAAAGCTGAACATGTACAGGTCCATGGGGTTGGATGCAATGCATCTGAGGGTGCTAAGGGAGTTTGCTGGTGTGATTGCAGAGCTGCTGGCCATTATCTTTGAAAACTCATGGCAATTGAGGGAGGTCCTGGATAATTGGAAAAGGGCAAATACAGTGCTCATCCTTAAGAAAGGGAAGAAGGAGGATCCAGGGAACTACAGACCAGTCAGCCTCACCTCAGTCTCCAGAAAAATTGGAGCAGGTCCTCAAAGAATCCATTTCTAAGCACTTGGAAGAGAAGAAAGTGATCAGGAACAGTCAGCATGGATTCACCAAGGGCAAGTCATGCTTGATCAACCTGAGTGCCTTCTATGATGAGATAACTGGCTCTGTGGATGTGGGGAAAGCAGTGGATATACCTTGACTTTAGCAAGGTTTTGATATGGTCTCCCAAGCAAGCTGAGAAAGTATGGGTTGGATTAATGGACTATAAGGTGGATAGAAAGCTGGCCAGATTGTTGGGTTCAAAGGGTAATAATCAATGGCTCAATGTCTAATTGGCAGGCAGTATCAAGTAGAGTGCCCCAGGGGTTAGTCCTGGGGCTGTTTTTGTTCAATATCTTCATTAAGGACCTGGAAAATGGGATGGGTTGCACCCTAAGCAAATTTATGGATAGCACCAAGCTGGGGGGTGTACTGGAGGGTAGGGCTAGGATTCAGAGTGACCTAGACAAATTAGAGGATTGGGCCAAAAGAAATCTCATGAGGTCCAACAAGGACAAGGGCAAAGTCCTGCACTTAGAATGGAAGAATTCCATGCACATCTACAAGTTTGGAACCAATTGGCTAAGCAGCAGCACTGCAGAAAAGGACCTGGGGATTACAGTGGACAATAAGATGGATGTGAGTTAGCAGTATGACCTTGTTGCCAAGAAGCATACTGGGCTGCATTAGTAGGAACATTGCCAGCAGATTGTGTGAAGTAAATATTCCCCTCTATTCTTCACTGGTAAGGCCACATCTGCAGTACTGTGTTCAGTTTTGAATCCCCCACTACAGAAAGGTTGTGGAGAAATTGGAGAGAGTCCAGTGGAGGGCAACACAATGGTTCAGAGGCTGGGGCACATGACTTAAGAGGAGAAGCTGAGGGAACCGGGCTTATGTAGCCTGCAGAAGAGAAGACTGTGGGGGGATTTGAGAGCAGCCTTCAAGTACCCAAAGGGTGGTTACAAAGAGGATGGAGCTAGACTGTTCTCAGTGGTGGCAGATGACAGAACAAGGAACAATGGTCTCAAGTTGCAGCAAGGGAGGTTTAGGTTAGATATTAGAAAAAAAATCTCACTAGGAGGGTAATGATGAAGCACTGGAACAGGTTACCTAGAGAGGTGGTGGTATCTCCATCCTTGGAAGTTTTTAGGATGCAGCTCAACAAAGCCCTGGCTGGAATGATTTAGTTGGGGATGGTCCTATTTTGAGCAGAGAGTTGGACTAGATGACCTCTTGAAGTCCCTTCCAACCCTAATTTTTGATGAGTCTATGATTGATATGCATTGTACTTGTGGATTTAAATATGTACATCTATATTAGAAGCTGGAAAGCAAACCCCACCGGAATATGCCCTCAGCACTTGTAAGTGCCCTTTGGATTTACCTTTTATTTTTGTCAGGTCATTGTTGCTGTTCCCAAAAGGCTATGAGCACACACGAGTCCTCATATGAAGAGAGGACCCGAAGGGGCTGCCTGGGGGATCAAACCCAGTTCTATGCATTGACAAGCAATCATTTACTCAAGAATTCACAAAAATTGGCACTTTAAACCCTTCTGTATGCTATATAGCACAAAGCCAGAATCACCAAAAGCTGCTGGGCAGCATGTCATTTCTAAAAGCAGGCAAATCAAGCTGTCACAGTCTAAAAGAGATGTGAACATATCACACTACCCCCAAAAGAGATGCAACTGTCCCAATAGTGGAAAAAATTACCCTGGGATAAATCAACGTCAAATCTGTTGCACTTTTCAATGCTCAGCCTGCTGTTTTGTGGACATCTGCTACTATGTGAGGTACTCCAGGTTTATGCCTTGACTTGGTCCTCCAGGGTTATCCATAAGCCCCTATTACACAAAAAATATATAATACTTTTCTAGCTGGTTTCCATCATGCTTTAAATTGAACATGTAGCAGGATTAGGACTGTTCAGGATTAGGACTGCATCAGGGTCTCCCACCAGGCCCAGTGCAGTTCCCATCAGTTGAAAATGAGCTGATTGTCGGCCAGATCTGTGACCACACTAGAGCCTGAACCAGCCCTGTTATGGTACGATTATCAGCTGATTGTTGGCTGTATCAGGACCAGACTTGGACTCGATCAGCTGTTCATTGGCTAGTAGGGCTGTGCAGGATGGCGATGTTTTGTCTTGGTTTCAGATTTGGCTATTTTGGAGGACAGTGATTCATTTCAGTGTTTCGGATAACTGTTCTATTTTGATTCTGCCGAATCTATTTTGGAGTTTCAGTGCTGTTTCGGTGATTCAGCCATAGGCTATAATGGAGAATGCCTATAATTTTGTCATTTCTTGCCTGATTTAGATGAAAATTGCAGGGATGGTAGCCCCTTCTGAGGGCATGAAGTTTGCCAAGCTTCAAGGAGATAGGTGCTGGGGTTTTAGTGAAACTGCACCTCAAACTGTTAAAAGCAAAACTCGTGTCACCTGTGTGTGTTGAGGTAGAGGAGGATGAAAACAGCAGGGAAGGTAGCCTATTCTGAGGCCATGAAGCATGCCAGGTTTCAAGGAGAAACCCCTCAAACTGTTCAAAGAAAAACCCATGATGTGTGACTTTGTGTGTGTGTTAAGGCACAGTGGGATGAAACCAGCAGGGATGGTAGCCTGTAACGGGGCATTCCCATTGCCAGTTAGATCTCTGCCCGCCCACTGGCTTTTGGGCCAACCGCCTGCCCCTCATTTTCCTGCCATGCCTCGATGGAAAACCAATTAAGATGTTTTCCAGGTGGGAGGCTGTGCATTTAGACCCCTGACGTCTAGGGGTGGCATCCATTCCATAGCTCCAGATCTCCCCTAACACTGCGGCTCATACCTCACAGATGGCATCCCAGGCAGCTAAGCTCACCTGGAGTCTCACAACTCCACTGCAACCAGCAAGCCTCAGGCCTCTCAAAGATCTTACAGGTCTTGGCTTTCCCTAGCAAGGACCGTGCATGTGTGTGGTGGCTGGAGATTATAAGGCACCTCCTACCCGCCTTTCACCAGGAAGGTTTGCAGTTTTGGCATTTCTTGGGGGCTGCCACGCCACCGGCAGTCCCACCAGGTCTCCCAAACCTTTCAGGGTGCAGTTTTAGGTCATGCCCAGGACCTAGGGCCTCCTTCCCCAGAGCCCCAGTCCATACCTCCAAGTTTGTCCTGGTACAGGAGCTCAGCAGAGTCATGTTCTTCCCCTGCTGTCTGGTGATACAGTTAGTGCCATCTCCAGCTCTGAGAGTGGGGCATTAAATGGTTTAAAAATGTTTTTAAAAAGGAAATAGTTGCGGATGGGATGAGGGTGACACTCATTTCGTCTGCACGTGGAACTTGGGGAACCTTAGCGGTGGAAGGTTCACCTTCAGGAACATCAGTTGCTCCACCAAACCAGGATCCAAGCAGTTGTGGTGGGCTGTCACAACATCCACAGTTTCATATTTTCATAGTTGGTAGGGTCGGAAGGGACCCGTGCTTTTCACCCCCTTGTCCAAGTCGCTGATGAAGATGTTGAACAGTGCGGGCCTGAGGACCGAGCCCTGGGGGACCCCACTGCCCACATCCCTCCAGGTCAAAAATGACCCGTCCACCACTACTCTCTGGGTGCGGCCCTCCAGCCAGTTGATGACCCATCTGACTGTGTAGGCATCAACACCAAAATCTCCAAATTTTTTAATGAGAATGGGGTGAGAGACAGTATCGAAGGCCTTCCTAAAGTCCAGAAAGACTACATCTACTGCGACACCTGCGTCCAAGGATTTTGTGACCTGGTCATAGAAGGCCACCGGGTTGGTCTGACAGGACCTGCCTCTAATGAACCCACGTTGGTTGCCCCTAAGCATACACTCCCCTGCTTGCCCCTTGCAGATGTGCACCTGGATAATTTTCTCAAAGAGTTTACCCAGGACCAAGGTAAGCCTAACAGGCCTATAATTTCCTGAATCCTCCTTCCTCCCTATTTTGAAAATGGGGACCACATTGGCCCTTTTCCAGTCCTCTGGCACCTCGCCAGAGCACTACGAGTGCTTGTAAAGCTGTGCCAGGGGTCCCGCAATGACCTCTGCTAATTCCCTCAGCACTCTGGGATGGAGATCATCAGAACCTGCTGATTTGAACACATCTAGTCCCACCAGAAGTTCCCTGACCAGGTCCTCACTAACCCTGGGCCTGGCAGCACTTCCCCTGGGACCATCAGGGATCCTGGTGGGGGGGATGACCTGGTCCCTGCTCAGAAAAATGGAGGCAAAGAAATTGTTAAATAGGTTAGCTTTGTCATCTGGTGAGACCACCAGATTTCCTAGCGTGTCCTGCAGAGGCCCCACGTTACCCAGAACCTTTTTTACCCCCTATGTATTTAAAAAAAGATTTCTTGTTATCCTTGATCCGGGTTGCTAGGCCCAGTTCCATCTCTGCCTTGGCTTTCCTAACAGCCCCTGTACAATCCTGAACAATGGAGGTATAGTTCTCCCTGGTGATGGCCCCTCCCTTCCATTGGGTGTACATCTCCTTTTTAGCTTTGAGACATTCCTGGATGCTTTTGGTGAGCCATGGGGGCTTTTGAGCACTCCCCCTTTGATCCATGTTGGGATTGCCACCCTTTGGGCTTGGAGGATCGTCTCCTTCAGGAACGACCTCTCTTCTTGGACTCCCAACTCCCCACCCCTCCGGGACCTCAGTGCCTCCCCAACTAGTCTCCTTGGCTCAATGAAATCCACCCTCCTGAAGTCCAGGGCTTTTGTCTTGCTACAGGCCTTTGCCACACTGCGCTGGATGGTGAATTCCAATAGGCGATTGTTCCAGGGGAGCGGGGGCACTGGGAGACCCCAGCGGCGGCCAAGGGCTCCACTTACCTCCTGCAGGGCCAGAAGACCCGAAGAGACTCCACGCGCCGGCGCTGCCGGCGCGGGCCATCAGCCGGGCGTTTATCCGGCTGCGGCTGAGCGGCGGGGGCGGGGCACGCCGGCCGGGAGGAACAAAAGGTGGCCCCGCCGACGCAGCGGGGTGGCTGGAGGGAGAGAGCAGGAGCGCGGAGCTCCAATGAGCAGGGGATCAGCCGCCACCCGCGGAGTGCGGGACGCCGCCGGATAGAGGCGGAGCAGGCTGTGAACAGCGCAGCGGAGAGCCCAGAGAGGCAGAGACAGGGGGAGAAGTCAGCCCCAGAGGCGGGGCAGCAGCCGGCGGGGAACTCGCCACCTGAGGCAGCGTGAGGCGTAGCAGCTACCCCGGGAGCGGGGCCAGCTGTAGCCGGTGTTGCGGAGCAGGCTGCGAGCAACGCAGCGAGAACCCAGAAGGGAAGAGACAGAGGGAGAAGTCACCCCCAGAGGCGGGGCAGCAGCCAGCGGGGAACCCAACACCCGAGGCAGCGTGAGGTGTAGCAGCTACCCTGAGAGCGGGGCCAGCTGTAGCCGGTATTGCGGAGCCACCGGAGTGGGTAACGGCGGCCGAGACTATTGGGGGAGGCAGAGAGGATGGCTGCCTCCCAAGGAAGGAGGGATCAGGGCAGCACTCTCCAGCTGGGTGAGGCATACCCGGCCCGAAGACAGCCTGTAGGGGCTAGGGTGCCCGAGCCGAGAGAGAGGACGAGACGAGGACGGGTGAGAGGCCAGGACAGGAAGACCTGAGGTGGCGTATGGCCGGGGTGTAGGGGAGGACGGAGCCCCGAGAGTACCCGCGAAGAGGTGTGCCGGCACCAGGGGATACCCCGAGGGAAGACCCCCCACTGAGAGAGTCATCAAAGTCGTGGCAGGCGAGTTCTGGGGTCCCCCTTAATACCAGCCGGGGTAAACCCTGGGGCGTACCAACGAAGCTCGGGGGCACACGATCCCGAGCCCGGGCTAAGGTGGCGTGCAAGCTCCTAATCGAACGGAGGCGGGTACAGCGATGATCACTATCGCCCAGGTGATCAAGCACCCACAGTCCCTTGACCAGGTCATCACTTGTGGCCAGGACCAGGTCTAACAAGGCATTTCTCCTGGTGGGACTATGCACCTCCTGGGATAGATGGAGGTCCTGTAACACGGCTAGGAACCTACATGAGCGGTCAGACCTGGCTGACTGCTCTTCCCAGCAGATGTCCTGGTAGTTTAGGTCACCCATGATGACCACATCCTTTGACTTAACTGCCTTCATGAGCTGACCTGAGAATTCCCAGTCTAGCTCTTCTCCCTGATTGGGTGGTCTGTTGTAGACCCCCACCATTAAGTCCCTTTCCCCCCAACTCCCTTGTATTCTGACCCAGAGCACTTCAGCCTGCCCCTCCTTTGACCCAGTGCTGCTGATTGAGGTTGTGAATTGTTCTTTGACATAGAGCGCCGCACCCCCGCCTTTCCTCCCTGTTCTGTCCCTCCTGTACAGCCTATAGCCCTTGATGTTCACCTATAGCCCTTGATCCCTAGCAATACTGAACACCCTCTCACTCAGAACACTGGTCAGTGGGCAGGACAGGTGTTCCCAGGCAACCATGGTCATGCCACATCTGGCTGCAACTTGCTCAGTAGGCCAAGGGATTCCAGTGGCTCCATGTCCTCAGCAAGATAGGTAGCCACTGAGGCCTTGGTGCTACCTGCCTGATGCTGGGGTCTGGTGCCTCTGGACCCCAACAGGGAAGCCATGCCCTTGGCCCACATTGGAGGAGACTGGCTCGTGAATGGAGTGCTGGCACGGGACAGTGAATCCCCCTCTTCCATGTTCCCCTACCTCCGCTGTTCTGCCTCCCTGACTTTCTTCACTAGCACCTCTGTCCACTGATTCAGGTCTTGGCTGCTGCATACGCTGCCCTTCACCCTTGGGTTACACATGGTGGCCAGCACATGGACCGTACTGGACCACAAGAGATCAAGCCATTTCCTGATGCCCTCCTTCAGCCACCTCACCAGTGCTTGGACGTCTGGTGACAGCAGCTTGCCCCAACCAGGAACATTGATCCCCTGGAAGCTCTCCATTTGGCTCTGAAGTTCCCTCACTACAGGGATTACTTGGCTAAGGGGGGCATCACTAGAGGCTATTGGTGGCCTCGAGGAAGGGCTTCAGAGCTGCCAAGATCTGGGAGATGGTATCCCACTCAGCTCTGTTAAGGGGGCCACTGATCCCAATCTCCTTGAGCAAGGCAATCACATGGATAGCCTTCTTTTGCTCCACCAGCCTCTTGAGCATCAGGTATGTGGAGTTCCACTGAGTTTCCATATCCTGCATTATGTTGTTCTGCAGGATGTTCAGCTTTGCTTGTTTGTCTCACAGCATCTTGCCCGCCTTGATGCTCCGGTGGAAGTAGCCTTCCCCCTTCCTGCATTTGGAAATGAGCTTGCTGGTGGTGCTGGTGTTGGCATCATCACCAGCAGCCCTGTACTGCACCGAGGCATCCCTGACATTGAGGTGGAACTCTGTGCCACACAGTGGATTCTAATGAAGTTGGCATCATGGGCCCCATTGTTGGTGACCATGAACCCATGGATGAGCTCGCCCTGCCCAGTGAGCCACCCCTGGACCAAGTGGTTCATGGCCCCCATGATCTCGGTTGATGCATGGGACTCATCCATCACCTTGGCTTGAAGGAGAGCCCACCCATGACCTGACTGGTTGCACCAGTGCCCTGTGAGGGAGAGGTAGGCGTGATCTCCACCCCGGCTACTCCAGATGTCCAAGGTGAAGTGTAAGGCCACCTGTGGAGCTGCCCTGTGCAGCTCCTCCCTCAAGTACTCCCTGCATGCCTCATACAGGGAGAGCACCAACGTCCTGCTGAAGGTGGTACATGTAGGTATTTGGTATGATGGGACCATTAGCCATGAGCTGCTTGCACCCTGGCTGCTCAACTAAGGAGAAGGGCTGGCCATCAACAGCAAGCATCTCCCCAATGTTCTGGGTGATCTTGCTCGCCTTTGCAATGTGCCCCCCTTTCTGTCTGCCTTTCCCCTACTGTTCCAGTGTGGCCTGCCTCTGCTTTGAGAGGATGGGGGCTTTGGAGCAAGAGGGGGACTTCCCTTTGGGCATGTTCCTGCTGGTGCCAGGCTGAGGAGGAGCAAGTGCAAGGGGGTGGTGCCTGTGGAGATGCGTCAGCATCCCTGTGGTGCTCATGTGTTTTGTTCCCTTGCCCTGGCTGGTTTTGGCTCAGCAGTGCAGGCAGATCGCATATGTGGGATCATCTGCCAGCTCAAAATTATTCCAGACCAGACTACGTGTTCACTTCTGGGGTGCAGATGAATGTGTGGATGCTGCAATTTCCCCCTCCTCAGCAGGCAGAGGCACAGCAACAGGAGGAGCAGACTCAGCTGAGCCACTTGCCTCCACAACCTCTACCTCAGCATCCTCTGAAGTGCCTTCTGGGGAAGGAGACCTGGCTCTTGGGAAAACTTGAGGGGTGTGGAGCACAAACTCAGTTGATTCCCTCTCCTTCCCCAGAATTTCCTTTGCTAGGGCACTCAGCTCCATCTCCAGTTCTTCTGCTGGCACTGGAAGGCTCAGCATGGGAAGTGAAATGGGGATGGAGGAGACAATCATGATGGTGCTTGTTTTCATGGTAGTGGTGGTGGTGGGGGGGAGAGTTATGGCTGGTGCTCTTGGAGGGGGATGCAGTCTCAGGCACAGGCAATGGCACTGGCACTGCTCCCCTCCCCATGCTGCTTCTGGAAGCCTCATCCCTGCTAGTTGTAGGAAAGAGGCTGCATCTCAGTTTGGGCTGTGGTAGAACTTGCATCTCTTCCTCTACCCCCTCTTCCGCCCCTCCCTGAAGGCTTGCCAGCTGCCTTTCCAGCACACTTCATGGTGTGTTTCACAGTGTGTTGTTTTTATTCAAATATATAAATGTATTTTTGTTCCTATATAAATTCTATAAGGTATGTAGTATATGACGCAAGGTATAAATGTAAAGAATTAAATATAAATGTATCTCCCTTCCTATATAAATTCTATAGTGTAATATCCAATATAATTATAAAATTGAAAGGAATAAATCAATGAATATAGTAATAAAATAAAAGGGTCCAGAAGAAAGCAAAATGTATTGTGGAATCCCACTTGCTAGGCTAGGAAGTAGGAAATAATTCAAATCAATGCTAGTAGTAGCTTTCATTGTCTAACACTCTGGAGCTGCTGGAAGATAGCTCAGTAAGTGTCAGAGCCCAAGGCAGAAAGCAGGCCATTTCAAACAATGCTACCTTTTTTGCTGTTTTTTCATCCTTTCCTCAAAGCACTGGGATTGGAAGGAACCTCAGGGAAAGATCACAGTCACTGGCCAGCTACACAGTCAATATGAGAGCAGTCCTTCCCCACTCTTCCCCTTCCCTCTCCTTACTTTCTGTTTCCCTGCAGGCAAACCCAGCTTCACCTTCAAAACTCGAAACATTTTGAAACTTTTGAAATGTTTTGACTGCCTTTGTTTCATTTTGAGGCTGTTTCGAAGCCCTTTGTTTTGTTTCGATTTTGCTGTTTTGAGCTCGAAACAAGTCAAAACAGCGTCGAAATGAAACAGCTGGCGAAATTTCGCACAGCCCTACTGCTTACTGTATCTTCTATGTCTTTATTATATCTTCTTCTATCTGCTTTCTATATCTTTAATCTGTAATATATTGAAAGGTGTATCCAATCCTTTCCAAAAAGAGAGGCTAGCAGGAGACTGACTAGGAAGCAAGTCACTGCAGCCAGCCAGTACTTTTCACATGCTGTTGCTTCCAGACAGACAGATCAAAAAATGAAGAGAGAGGCTTCATGCAGACCTTATATGGTGTTTCTTTATCCCTCCCCCAGAGCGCTGGGATTGAAAGGGACCTCAGGGACAGATTGCAGACACTAGTAAGGTACAGATGTCAATATCAGAGCAGTCCTTCCCCCTTTCCCCCTTCCCTCTTCCTCTTGTGAGTTTCTGTTTCCCTGCAAGCTGGCCTCTAAAACATTCTGAAACATCTGAAACATCCAAAACATTTTAGATGGTTTCACTTCATTTTGGAGATGTTTCGGAGCCTTCTGTTTCATTTTGGATTTGGTGTTTCGGGTACCAAAATGGGCTGAAACACCTCCAAAATGAAATGGCTGCCAAAATTTTGCACAGCCCTATTGGCTGGCTCTGGGTACCACACCAGGCTCTGTTCCAGCTGTCAAGTTGCTGGTGCTGAGGGATTCCAGGTTTAGGTTTGTGATCATGTGAAATCGATCCTGGTGCTCTCTGCAATGGCAAGTAGTGTGTAATTGGGATCTCATCTCCAAACCCAAGATTGCATGTTGTGCCACGCATGTCTGGCATAGCAGGAGGTGCAGTTGTTGGAACTTGGGAGCAGATTCCATCACCTTTTAATGAATATCTGTCAGTGACTCTTGTGTCCATAATCTGAGGCCTCATAAAGTTATTCATTTTTTTCTGGGAGAACAGAAACCCTACAAAATAAAAATGGCCACTTCAGGAGAAAAATAACCTGGGAACAACCAGGGTTCAATCACTCCCAAAAGGGCTTCTCCTGGGACACCATGGCTTCCTCAGGAAAGAACATAGTCCTCCAGCATCCGATCCTCACCCCCTGCCCCCCCATCCCTCCCAGGAAGACAGCGGGCATGTCTACATGAGATGCTTTACTGCACATTAGAGCAAATTACTATGTAGTAAGTGTCTGCATCTACATGTGCAGACCATAATTGCTCAGTAATTTGCTCTATTTGGCAGTTAATTTTCTACTTGAAAATGCAAGTAGCAAATCAACTGCCAAGTAATTACTGCACAGTAATATGTATGTAGATGGCCAACTGGGAGCAATTTGCTCCCAGTCAATTGGGGCACAGGGGTGGGACAGTTCCCAGATTCTGCTCCATGATCATGGGGCAGGGCCTGGAGAACCTGTTCCCTGCCCAGTTTCATGATCAGGGTCCCCACCAGCAATGAGTTCCCAGCCCCCACTCTGTAAGTGGGGGTTTAGGGATCCGCATCTCCAAAGCTGAGCTTCATGATCATAGGGCTCAGGCTGGGGGATTCTTATCTCAGGTGTCAACATGATCACTACTGTGAAGTAACTATTGCAAGTTAATTTGCTACTTGCATTTTCAGGTAGCATATTTACTCATGATTAGAGCGGTTTACTGCACAGTAAGTTTGTGCACATGTAGATGCATAAGCTTACTGCATAGTAAACTGCTCTACTGTGCAGTAAAATGTCACATGTAGATGCACCCAGTGCCAAGGAACACTAATAAGTAAATACCTTATTCTCTTGGATATCATATACCCTGGACTAAGATATACACTTTACTTTTGCAAGGTGGAGTGAAGAAGAAAAGATCTTTCCTTGTAGTAACTGTGTAACATCAGCTAGGGAGCCAAGCCTGCTCATGTGGATCACATATAGAGTTGGTTTTCATTTTGCCCAGAAGAAGCTTAAACAGCAGAAACAGTATTTCCTTCTGTATAATGCGCACACCAATTTCCAGCAGCTGTTTTATTTAGAAAAAAAGGTAATTGCTGTATATAAGAAAATACAGTTATTTACCAAATTGGATTTTAATTTTTGACATTTTTTAGATTAACAACACATTTGGGAATATTTTTATCTGCTTGAAGGTTCTGTGTCAAATCCTTCTTCCCTTACTCACATGAAGGCAGCAAGTGGGATTTTGCCCTAAGTGTACTGTAATTCATTATGCAGGAGTGTTTTCTTTTTTTTCCCTTTTTTTTTTTTTAGGGTAAACCAAAGAGTTTACAAGCACATATTAAAGTGTAAGTAAAAGAAGGCTACAGATTACTCAAAGCTAAATGATTTACAGTTGTTTTGGCAGCTACTAATTGGATATTTTGTTTAGAAATGAAAGTTTTCAAGGTTTGGAAACTTCATTCATGGGAAGGCTTCATTCATGTTATTGTAATGGCTGTGGAATAATCAGTGATATCTTTAGTGCTGGTACCAAACCCCCCCAAATGGATATAATATACAAATGTTTTATAGGAAAAATACACCTTTTTTTTTGTGGCCATTTTGATTCATCATATTTTGAGAATCAATAAGATACATTTATAAATGCTTATAAAAAAGACCTTTTTAAGTGTAGCACTAAAACATGTTTCTTTAAAAGATAATAGAAACAGAAAGCAAGCTACATGGAGAAAGTATTTGTGATGTTTTTGCTTGGAAACGTGATCTTGAAATAATATATTTTAGTTATGTCTTTGCTGTGTGCTATTTAATTCTCTCTCTTGCAATACTATAGTGGTTGTGGCTACTGCTCTACACAAAAACAGAAACCCAGATCCATTTGACTTCCTCTATAATTTTATGGTTTCAATCAGGCCTAGGGAATACACCACAGATTTTTAACTATAAAATACTTTGAACAGGCAGCAGGGCCATCCCTAAAGTGGGGTGTGAATCAGGGCGACTGCCCTGGGCCCCGTGTTTTGGGGGGCCCTGCAGAGCTGGGTGAAGTGGCCCTGCTGATTCCACGGTGCCGCTGGCTTCACGTCTGGTGGCTTGGCACCTCTCTCCCCACCGCCACCAAATTCGCCACTGGATTCCTTGCATCCGGAGGCAGGACCCCGCACAGGCTGATTTGCCCTGGGCCTCGCACCCTGCTTGGGTCGTCTCTGTCAGGTAGTGTACATAGATATTTGACACTTTAAAACTTTGGGAATTGCTTTGTAAACCCAATTACTGGTATAAAACAAACACCTTTAATTTGATATGATTGTACAGCTTCTGAGCTCTGCCTCTGGTTCTGTGGTCTGAAAAGAACATGCAACATTTTGTGTAAATAGGACAGTCAGGGTAGATCTTCAGCTGGTATAAGTAAGTGGAACTTTATTGACTTCAACAGAGAGGATCAAGCCTTTCAAGTCCCTTTTCTTTTCTTGGAAGGATAATACAAAGTCGTATTTCAATTTTTGCCTTGACACAGTGGCCAAGGGAAAGAAAAAGGAGAAAAGTCTGTCAATAGAAACATTGGCTTTCACATCAGCTGTGACCACCACAAGTGTCAGCACTTTTCTTATTGCCAGACCATTTACCAACCTACCTTATTGTCTTAAAGCCTTTCAATCTTTTCTTTGCTAAACTGGTTATGTCTTGAAATCCTCTGGAAGACGCTTTAATCCCCTAATTTACAGGAGCTCTTGCAGGGAAGGAAAGTCTTAAACAAAACCGTCCCCCAAAAGCAAAAAAAATCTTTTCAGTGTTTGAATAGCACATAAGCTATGGCAAAGCATGTTGATTTGCCCAGTTGGCATTCATTTAGTTACTTTACATCTCTGTCTCTACATACACTTTTAAACTAAATGTTTTCCCCTCTATATTCTCTTGTGTAGTCATGTGATAGGAAACCTGTAGATTAAAAAGAAAAAATCAAAACAAGATAAACCCAGTAATTTAGTTCCAGCAACGAAAGATTGGATGTGTTTTGTGCATCAGGGATGGAGGCAGGCACCTAAAACCTTCCATTTCTCAGTCTGTCATAGAATGAGTTCAATGCAGTGTCTTGATGGCTCACAGCCAGTCTAATGCAAACACAAACATGGGCACGGGGGGAAGAGAATGAGGTAAGGAGCAGAAAGGAATCTTACTTCTCTAGCCATTCTACTCTTATTCTTCATGACCAGGGGTCAAATTCTGTTACTTCTTATGGGTGTCCCCATTAGCAGGAACATGCATTTTCCTGGGGACAAATAGCAATGACACATATTTGTGCCACTGCTAGTTGTCCCCAGGCGTGCCCCTACATGCGCAGCCTGGCACACAGCAGATTGCCCCAGGTGGGATAGGGGAGGTTGGGCCAGCACCTGAGCTGGCCCCAGGAGCCTTACCTGGGGTACTGGGGGTCTCCCAAGGCTTGAAAGGTGGTGATCCAGGCACGGGGAGCCTGGCCAGCAGCTGGAGCATGGCTCTGGCTGGACAGGCTCTAGTTTTGGGTGGCACACACTGCAGCCACGTGTGCCATGCTGTTTTTTGCCCCATTTTTTTTAGATACCAAGAGTTCCCAGTATCTAATTTTACCACTGTGCTGCAAATATGTAGAATGGGGAACCAATTTCTGTGTGCTGTGTGAATTTTGCGGCACCTCAAAAGCCTTTGAGGCACCACAAACTGCATGTTCCCACTCATGGGGATGTCGCTTATGTGCCTAAATTTGCTGTGCATGCACTAACTGGGTGGGTACTGGCTATATAGGTGCGCATACTGGGTGGGCGCAAAGCACATGATTCTACCTAGCAAAAGTCTCATGACTTGGGGGGGGGGGGGCAGAGGGGAGGGAACAACAATGATGCTGATAACTACTTACATATTTTAATCCCAGTAGCTGAGTGAAGCAAGAAGAGACCCTGGGTTCCAGGCTCTTTACCTTCACCAGGGGTACAGCCAGAAGAGCAGCTCCTTGCTATAACACATGATACTTTGTAGGAAGCACCCTGAGTTACAGTGTTACCCCAGATCAAACGGAAGTTCACTGTTGGGTCCAGGGAGGAAGGGAGGTTAGGAAATCCAGCTGCTGGCTGTAAGCCTGCATCTCATTTCCCCTAGTAATGGCCCCTCCTCCCTCCCAGCCTGGGCACTGTTTTAAAAGTTGGAGGGAGGAAAGGGAGTGGAGGGAGTTTGTTCTAGGGCAAGGGTGGGCAAAATACAGCCCACAGGTGGGATCTGGCCCACGACGCCATTCTATCTGGTACGTGGGGCCCCTAAAATTTTTTTGAAAATTAAAATTTATCTGTGCTTGGTTCCTGTCAAAAATGACAGGTATCAGAGGCAGTAGGACCCAAGGGAATCCTCGCCAGGCTCCTGCAACAGCAGGGCTCACCCAGCCCTGCCCCCCCAGCTGAAAGCCCTAGCAGGGGCTTCTGGCCTGGGACCATGTGGCTGCCCCCAGCACAGGAAGCTCAGGTAAGGGTGGGAGGTAAGGAGCTGGGGCAGAGCACAGGGAAAAGTGGCCCCTCCCCTGCTCCATGGCCAGCATTCCCTGCTGCAGCCGCTTGCAGCCTGCATGGGGCTGTCCTGAGCAGGCACAGCCAGTGCAGGGCACTGGGCACAGGGCGGGCAAGGGGTCAGTTTTCCCCAGCACTCAGTCCCAGCTTGTAACCCACCCCCACGCCAGCTCTGGGCTTGCCCATTGGGGCTGCACCACAGTGGCAATGGCAGCAGCTGCAACCCCCCACTTGCCATGCCAGGCAGTGTTTGCTGCTGCTGCCTGCCCAGAGCTTGCACCACAGTAGGCTGCAGTAAGGCTGCCACCTCTGCCTCTGGGCTGCCCAGCGCACAAGTTCCAGGCAGACAGAAGCAGCCAACACTGCCCGGTGTGGCAAGCCGGGGGGCTGAAGTTGTGGCTGTTGTGGTGCAGCCCTGACAGGTGAGCCCAGAGCCGCGCAGGACCCAGGTTGGCAGTGGGGGTGGGTTACAAACTGGTTCTAGGTGCGGGGGAAAAGCAGCCCCTTACCCACCCCGTGGCTGGTGCCCCATGCTGCAGCCACTTGCAGGCTATATAGGGCTGCCCGAGCCTGCTCAGGACAGCCCTGCACAAGCTGCGAGTGGCTGCAGCAAGAAATGCCAGCCACGGGGTGGGGCAGGGGCCGCTTTTCCCCATGCTCTGCACCAGCTCCTTCCCTGCCAGTGAGCAGGGGGTCAGGGCTGTGTGCTACCCCCCCCTCCTGTACCACAAGACTGGGGAGGCACCGGGAATGAGCAGGCATGGGAGCACAGAGCCCACACCAGTGTCCCAGGGCCAGCAGGGCTTAGAGCAGGGCAGCAGGGGTACAGGGTTCCAGCCTGAGTGGATGGAGGTACCTCCTTTGTAGCCCTAGCCTCCAGAAGGAGGCAGGAGTCCAGAAATGCAGTTGTATGCAGCATTTCCTATTTACTAGATGTAAGTGGTCCCTTGCTCAGGGAATGGGTGTTTCCCTCTTCCCCGATACACTGCATAAGTAATTTGGGTGCTTAACTCTGGATATTGCACTCCATCTGGCAGATAAGTCCCTCAAAGGCAAGTGCTGCAGCATTTGACTTGCAGGGATCCAAGTCTTTTTTATGCCTCAGCCCCTAGTTAATATAAACATATTAGATTATTTCCAATAACAACTATTATATGCATTGGAAAAGAACTGCTGTTGAATAAGGTACTTCAAGGGAAAGCAAATTTTTTTTTTACCTCTTCTGTAAATTGGACGTAACCCAGCAAGCAAGCAAATAAACAGTGATGTAAGAGTAACTATTTACATAAGAGGCTCATTAATATACTCCACAAATGAGGATCCTATGGAGAGTCTTAATTCACTTTTTACAGTGAATGGCCATAATCATCAAGTATTAACTGTGCTAGCAGCTAAGGTTGGGTGTTATGTTTTTTGTATGCTATAGTGAATTATGTAAAACCTTGATTTTATTTAAAGACGCTAACTGAAGCATGTTCTTTATAACATGCTTAAAATCTTCAATAACAACCTGATATAAAGAATTTAGCTTTTTTAGTGGTACTCCATTCATTTCAGGGTTTTGCTTTTATCATAGGCCATGCAGAACATTTGCTTTTATACTTCAACTGCTACACTTCAACACTTTTACACTGCTTTTACACTTTAACCATGTAATAGCTGAATGAAGATGTAGCATGAGACAATAGGTTTCCTAGATATTTTGTGGATAGGTTTATCTAGTAAAGTGAGCAAGCATAATAGGTGGTTAAACAGACAGAAGTGACAATTTTCACTCGATCTGGCCCCTGAAAGTGGTCTACAGCCATGACCAAACAGAAGTGCACAGCTGCAAAGTGCTTAAAAGACAAACCACTAGCTTCCATACAGTATTTTCTTCACCTTCTTGTATCCCACTTTACCTTTCTGTTGAGTTACAGACCACAGATTAATCTTCAAAGACAACTAATTAAAATACAAGATATAATTCTGTGTACATGTTTGTGCAAACTCTCATCTATGGCTCTTCTTTTGGAGGAACTAGTATACATACCCTCCAAAGGCACACAAGCTACTAATGCCTTGAAGACAAGTGTCAGTTTCAGAGTCTCCTTCAAACTCTAGATAGCCTTCAGAGGATCAAAGAAGACCGGAGGAAAGCCTGGATAAATACTAGGGCTGTGAGAAGGTGGTGATTCAATTTGGAGGAGATTCAGCCCGATTTGGTGGCTGAATCTCCAAATCAAATCAGGGGACCAATTAAAAGGTCCAAATCGATTAAAAGCTCTCCAAATCTTCAGAAAAGATTCAGACAGCTTTGATGATTCAGGCAGTCCCCTGGTGGCTGCAGCACAGAACTGTAACCAGACTCTGAGCTGGTAACTTGTGGTGGGGGAGAGGGGGCTGGACGAGAGTGGAGGGGACCATGGGAATCCCTGCCTCCCTCACTCCCCCAGCCCCCCCATGGCTGCCCCAGCTCCAGCCCTATAAGAAAAAAAACCCCTGAGAAAAACCCCAGGACTCACCACTTCTTCAGCGGTCTTGGGGCTTCAGGGGGCTAATGGAAGAGCCCCCTTGTCTCGGACGGCCAAAGCCGACTCGAGGTGATTCAATAATTACTCGTTCGTCGGGGTGGGCTGGTGAATAGAGAGGCCGAGAAAGCTTTATGGTCGTAAAACTTTACTTACGTCGCTTGCTGTTGCGACGAAAATGGTCCGGTCATCTGAACAACTACTTTAGTTGTTCCAGCTGGCAGGGCTCAGGCCAGCATGTCCGTCTACAAATCAGGCCGGCAGGGAAAAGGATACGTCTGGGATTTCGCTTGGCGACGGGGAGAAGGATCGATAGGTGACCAGTCTATCGATCAGCTCAGCCACGAGTCAGATCTCTTCAGAAGCACTCTGCAACGTGCTCAAAGTTCTCTGACTTGGGCGGAAGTCACACTAATTTTTAAACGGCTAGCAAGCCAATTACTAGCTGCCACGTGTGCATAATTTAGAGCTGGCCAATAGCGGGACACACATTTACATTCGAGTGGTGGGAACTCTCTTGCACCGGGGGTTTTCTGCAGCAACAGAAAACCTTTACTTTGCAAGAAGCTCTCATGTGGCGGGAAAATTCCACCGTGCTGAGGCACCAAAATCACTGGGTTGTGACATGTCCCCTTGCCGACGGCACAACTGGAATTTTAGACACATGAGCTTATCATATGGCATCTTTGTTTCGGGACTCAGTGACCTGGCAAATCTTTAACAACCAGTAATACATATATATATAAACAACTTGTTAGACCGGTCTTTCTAACAAATTACAAAATACAATAACTTTGAACATATAACAACAACCGTTGATCATCGTCTGATCGGAGAACATCTGCTTGGGACTCTCCTCGTCTGGTAGTCAGTCCGTCCTCTCCTATTAACAGACAATGTCGATAAAATACTTAACAAAATGAGAGTAAATAGTGTTATAGCAAGTCCTGAGCTAATGAACGTTCGCCGTCTCAGTGTCTCCTTTATAATCATCACTCTATTAACTCAAACGAACTGCAGTCTGGAGTTCGATGAATCTCACGATCGGGCGGTTGTGGATTACTACTTTTCTAGGGTCAGTCCTGTGAAGAGAGAAAACAACAACACAAAACAAAAGAGACTTATGGTTAAATTTACTGTAAGGATACTGGGTGAACGTCGGAACGGCGTGTCATCCAGTTGTGATGAACGATAATAGGAGGACGATCGGGCTTCTCTTCCAATTGGATAGAATAAGTATTGGGATATTGTCCCGACCGCTGAACGGTCCCTTTGTGAACTTGTGGATGAGACTGATGGGGGTGCGGTATTGAAATCCACACTAACTTGTCTGGTTGGAACTTGGGCTCCCAAGGTGGAGGTTTCTGGACATTAGCTTCGTCCCATAATGGTTTAGCAGCGTTTAGTGAAATAAGGACATCGTGATTAAATTTAGTCCAGTTTTTAAACATCCCTCCTCCTCTAAGGCGAAGCTGCTCTTTGTACAGACCTATGTGTCTTTCCACAACACCGTTGGACTGCGGGTGGTACGAAGATGCCAGGCTACATTATGAAGACGAGCGAATTTGTCCAGAGCGTTTGAATTAAACAGGGGTCCTCCATCAGACTGAATCTCACGAGGAGGTTGCCAGGTAGCAAATACAGCAGTCAAAGCAGAAATGACAGCAGTGGCATTACTTTTCCGAAAGGGGGATAACCTGTAACTGTCTTGTTCCCAAATCGACAACAACTAGTCCTTTATTTGGCGGCTTAGACCCTGGGAGGGGTCCCAGTAAATCTACCTGCCAAACTTTTCCTGCTTGAAACTGTGAAGAATCAAAAGCTCCTAGTTGGTGTTTGGTTCTATGGCACTTTTCTTTAGCACACATCTTGCAGGCCTGAGCTACCTTTTCCCAATCGCGCCGAGCTCCATATGAAGCCGGCTCCATAAGGGTTCGGCACCATCGTTGATGGCAAGCTCGTGGTCCTGGGTGATCCCAATTTTCATGAAGCCACGTGAGGCATGGATTTACTTCAGGACCGGAGGTAGATGTGACAGGCAAGACTATATCGGTCCGAAGTGGATCTTCTAAGAGCTTATCAATTACCTCATGCACTGGATCGGTATCTGGATGATGAGACTTAGTGTGCCTAATCAACGGAAGGCGCACAAATTTAGTTAACGTTTCCCAAATATCTTGCCAATCATTCAAATTCTTGGAGGGAAAAGCTGTGACCGTAAGAATTTTATAAATGTATTGCGAATCAATTGCGATGATCGGAACTGGGAGTGTATCGTTATGATGTGTCAAACAATGTTCCAGTACCTTAAGGAATCCTAATAATTCACATCTTTGGGCCGAATTATCATCTGGGTCGGCTTGAAAGATTTCCTTATCGTTGCAGTTCTTGCAATAATATCCATAGCCTCCACCATGTCGGGAGGTTCCATCTGAGGCCATCCATGCCGGGGCAGAAGTTCCATACAATGTAGGGACCTCCTCCTCATCTTCTGGGCTTGGATCAGGTACCGTGTCTTCCAACCTCCAACAATGCCAGTTGTAATGGTGGGTAAGCACTAGCGTATTCCAGGTCTTAGATTCTCCCTGAAAATGTGGGTCAATTCTGTTTGCATCCAGCAAGGGTAACAATGTGGCACCAGGAGCGCGTAACGTCCCATGCCCCCTTGCTAAAGGCTCCACCATTTGTTCGGCTAGGAGGATTTTTCCCACAGCTCCATATCGATGTTGTGCTGCTTGAAGTGTTTTATGGGCTGTATATACTAGCTCATCATGAGAATTATATGCGACAGCCCACACATGTTTGGTGGTGAACCCGAGGGTTACGGTTAGTGACTCGCCCAGATCGATGGCATGGAGTTGTGTATCTTTAACCGTAGCTAGCAGGTGAAACAGGTTCTGCTGATCTCCTTTTGTCCAGGGCGTAGACTTTCGGGATTTATTATGGATCTGTCGCTGCAATTTGGTGAGGAGTGCCAAATCACTAGGTTCAATATAATGTCGATACCAATTCAAATGACCCAACAGCTGTTGAAAGTGCCTCTTAGTTGTAGGGAAGAATGTTTTCAATGGATCGATGTTAGGACCCTCATGAGAAATTCCGTGGCAGATGGAACCAATGTATCAAGTACCGAGGAACGTAATGTCATCTACAGGTTGTAAACACGACTTTTCCTCGTTGATTGTCCATCCCTCACTCTGAAGGTGAGTGACTAGTTGACTGACTATACTAGTAACTACGGAACTATCACGACCCATGATGGCGATATCATCGACATAACTCCAAATCTTTAGTTCCTTCTCTGGGGGAAGAGAGTATGAAGCTCGAAAATTCTTTAGGGTGTTATTCATGGCACCAGTGGCTAGTGATGGAGCGTTACGATATCCTTGTGGACAGACTGTCCACCTATACATGATGCCATCAATACACATGTTTAGTATTCCTTCTGGGTCGTTTATCGGGATGGAAAAGAACATATTTTTAAGATCCAATGTGACTCCAACCCACTTATTTTGTTGGAGCTGTGCCATCTCAAACATACATTGTGGCAGAGTAGATGGATTAGGTTGTTGAAGTACCTGACACCTTTTGTTGACTTCTCAATAGTCTACAACCAACCGGGCTTCATTAGGCTTTCCAGGTTTCGCTACCCCCCATCCTGATGACAGGTAGGTGCTGGCTGTTACAGTCTTAATACAGCCTCGTTGCTTGAGTCGCCTCAGGAGGTCAGTAAGGGACTGCTTTAGCGAACCCTTAGTCGGGATTGGTCGATATTGCCAGGTGGAGTTGTTACAAAGTGTTGGTCGATGCCAATCCTGTTCTGGGATAATGATGGGTAATGCCTGTAGCACTTGTTCTTTAAGGTCAAGCGCTTTTATCCCCGGGATCCCCAAAATGTTGATGCCCCCTAGGACAGCCTCTAGGGGGTATCGGTGGCCTTGGACCCAAAATTTGACCTTCGTTGTGACGGCGATAGCGTTAAGCTCTTGTACCTTGATCGTTTCGGTGGTCTTTTGATGAGGTATCATTGAGGTAATCACATTGGTCTGAGCTCCAGTATCGAGAAGGAAGAATGCTTGTTGTTGGTCATCTGGATCGGTAGGGTTGCAAACAGTGAGTTCGGTGTATGGTCGAGAATCTGTAGGGTCAGGTCTGAACTGGAGAAGGCCACCGGCAGAGCCAACGGCCATCACTCGTTTTTTGATGAGTCCTTGAATTTGAATCCCAATGCTTCAGCTAGATGAGACTGGCCCCTTTCTCCCAAAATTTGTAGCTGCGCCTTTGTAAGTCCAGTGCAGGAGAGAAGAAAACCAAACATGGTTCTTTCCTTCAGGGTTCTCTCCTTCGGGGTTCCTGGAGGTGACCACCCTTGCTCTCGTCGGGGAATAAATTCTTGCCGTCTGGGTCTCAGTGTTCCGGCTGGGTATACCGAAGATCGGTCCCTTATAGTATCTGAAGCTTCTTCACCTTGTTGCATAAGTGCTTGTAGACGTGGGAGATGGCTTAAAAGATTTCCCACCGGTTGACCTGCCATTGGGTTCAAGAAGAGTTGGAGTGTAACAGCATTTGCTCCTCCATATACCTCCACGCAAGCCTCTATAGCTTCCAAGGGCGTTGGGATTGGCCCAGGGTCCGATAGGTGGCAATGAGCCCATCTCTCTTTTCGTTGTACGGCGGTTAGTCCCATTGGATTTGTTCTCGGACTCCATGAGAGATATGACACCCCAACTATAGCCAGGAGGAGTTGCTCCGCAGTAGCCTTTTGTGGACGACCTTCGTGCCAGGTGTGAAATTTGTGGGTTACCTGTCCCACTACAAGCGCTGGGAGTGGGATGGGCCAGTGGGCACTGTCCACGACCACATTCAAGTCGGTAGCACGCCCACCACTCCATGCCTTCTGTCGGGTCAAAGCACTTGCTTCTTCTTTATCCAAGGTGTCAGATCCAAATTCCACTATTAACCGTCCTAACCACATTGCCAAGGTCTCTCCTGATCTTATTTTAGATTCCTTGCAAAGCTCTTGAATCTCTGGTCGAGTTCATGTGCATGAGATAATAGTGGTACGTGTAGCACCATCTTCATCTGCAACATGCTTCGTCACAGCTATCGGGTGAGCTGCGGTAGAGAAAGAGTTAAATTCTTCGTCTGGGAGCGTTGGGTATATCTCTCCTCCCATTGCCCCCTCCCCTTGGCAAGGAGGCGGGGTCGTTGGGAACGACATCACCTCAGGGGGCGGAGACGCTAGACGGATCCCCGCCAGGTCTTCTGAAGCTCCGCCCCTCCTTTCCAGGTTTCCTGGATGGCTCGCGCTTCTTTCGGCGCCATTTTCTGCTAGCGGTATCATGCGGCTGGTGCTTCTGACAAGCACCGCTCCAGAGCTTTTTGTCGCCCGCTCCAGCGACTCCTTACCCGCCGTATGCATCTGCGTCTCTAAATTTGCGTATTCCCTTAGTAGACCCGCTACTGTACGGAACAGCACATTTATCATTTTTCCCTTCTTCCATTTGGTCAGACCCCATCTCGGCACATGACGGCCCTTAGTTTCCAAGTCCTCCCGGAGCTGAATGAGGAGCTCATGACCCCGCGATTCCGGCACCAAATCCGGACAGTTAAACCAGTCCGTGGGGGTGGATTCCCCTCCTTCCCTTAAGTACCGAATGCATTGAGCGAACTCTTGAGCGGGGGTCAGCGTCTCTGCCTTCCGCGCTTTCACCCCGGCTAAGGATATGGTTGAGGTTTCCTCCGGGGGTCGATAATAGACCCGGTCGCTCCCCATTATGCATCCGAACTCCCCAAGGGATAGCTTAGTTCTCCATTCCTTCACTACGGCTTCTTCTCTCTTTACGGAGAAGTAACCATCAATATTTCTTTCTTCCCCTTCTACCGCCTGGTGGTAAGCGATATGCGCCCATAGATTGTTGTCATTCTCTACGTGGCGGGTCCCGGTGCGCCAGGGGCAGCACCCAATTAGGTTCTTCTCTATCACCGTGCCCTTAAATCCCATCCTCGTCGCCATGTCTCGGACGGCCAAAGCCGACTCGAGGTGATTCCATAATTACTCGTTCGTCGGGGCGGGCTGGTGAATATAGAGGCCGAGAAAGCTTTATGATTGTAAAACTTTACTTATGTCACTTGCTGTTGCGACGAAAACGGTCCGGTCGTCTGAACAACTAGATTAGTTGTTCCAGCTGGCAGGGCTCAGACCAGCACGTCCGTCTACAAATCAGGCCGGCAGGGAAAAGGATACGTCTGGGATTGCGCTCGGCGACGGGGAGAAGAATCGATAGGTGATCAGTCTATCGATCAGCTCAGCCACGAGTCAGATCTCTTCAGAAGCACTCTGCAGCGTGCTCAAAGTTCTCTGACTTGGGCGGAAGTCGCACTAATTTTTAAATGGCTAGCAAGCCAATTACTAGCCGCCACGTGTGCATAATTTAGAGCTGGCCAATAGCGGGACACAAATTTACATTCGATTGGCGGGAACTCTCTTGCCCCGGGGGTTTTCTGCAGCAACAGAAAACCTTTACTTTGCAAGAGGATCTCATGTGGTGGGAAAATTCCACCATGCCGAGGCACCAAAATCACTGGGTTGTGACACCCCTCGCATGGTGCGGGGCAGTGGGGATTGCCCCTCACTGGCAGGAACAATGAGTCTAGCGGGGCGTCTCAGGTTTTTTTTTCTTAAAGGGCTGGAGCTGGGGTGGGCAGGGCAGCCATAGCGGGGCCTGAAGGAGTGAGAGCAGGGTCAGGGGGTTCATGCAGAGCCCCCCACACAGTGGGGGCAGCGGAGATCGGTCCCCTGTCTGGCAGCACCCGCTGAGTTGGGCTTTTTTTTCAAGTCATGAGAGCTGGGGCAGCCATTGCTGGGCTGGGAGAGTGGGCAGGTGATGGTCCTGGCCTGGGTGATTCGGACGAATTGATTTTGGACAGTGATTTGAATCACTGAATCGAATCACTGTCCCCTGAATTGGCCGAATCCAAAGCGAATACTAGCTGCTTCGCACAGGCCTGGCAAATACCAACCATCCACAGACATACATTGTTAGCAGCCCTACAATCCCCCAAACAGATTTTGACCTACCGAGAAAGATTTGGTCCTCTCTGAATTGCATTGGACACTTCATGGAAAATGTGGTCACCTGCTCCATAAATGGAGAATCAAAGAGAGTCTGGGTTGTGATTGTGGTGCGATTTTTCAGATGGTGCTACACATTGTGGACAGTTGCCCTATTAGATCATTTAATGGTGATCTAAAATCAATCCATGCAGCTACCCCTGATGCAGTCTATCAGATTTAGATATTAATCTATGAATGCTGTATGAATGTTGTAATTCTAAAATGTTACATGAAAGAGAAAGAGAGTGATGCATTTGGGGAAAATGTACACAGAGCCTTGGGAGCAGGAGCCAGAATTCAGAACTGCCTCCCTCTGTTCTAGGCCAGGGCACAGCCAGGCCACAGAAGTGACTCCTTGTTCCTTACTTCTCCTACTGTCCCACAATCCTTTCCTGTTGGCCAGTTTCAAGAGGATGGTGGTGTCTTCCCCTGAGCTTGAGGGTCTGGCCACTAAGACATAGGAAGTGTAGGTTTAAACTTCCTGAGCCTAAGAGTGGGGCTTAGAATCCAGGTCCCATAAATCCCTTAAAAACTTTCTAGTCATTCAGTTGCTGGAAAAAGAAGATCTTTATATTGTTTTCCACATAGATATCTAGGTACTCGGGTCAGAAAGAGTTGTGCACATCATATGGTGTCAAGGGGATGTAAGATTCTGAGCAGAAGGAGGTTTTTTAGCATAACTTAAAATTCTTCATTGGAACATGTACCTCCTGAATGACTAGGAGACATCTCTGGAGGTATAACACTTGCCCATTGAAATGAACAGGAAAGAAGTGTTGACCTGCAGAGTGGAGTAGAGTTCAATTTGGGGAGCACATGAGCTGTGAACTTGCTCCCTGTTGAAATGGCAGGAGAACTCATACATGTGGACACCAATCAGACTGCCAGGGGTGAACCTGAGCAGACCAAAAATGACTATAGGGCTTTGGGTGGAAGGGTGAAGGGGACCGGGGCTCGAGTGGTGTTCTTGATTTTCCTAGTCAAGGGGAAAGGCCCAGGCAGAAGCAGATGCATCGTGCAGATCCATGCGTGGCTGTGCAGAAAGCCAACTAGGGGCTATGTTCTTCTTTACCTGCTGCTCTCAAACAGGGAAGAATTGGTGAGGAATGTAGAAATGGATGGCAACTTGGGCATCAACAACCACAAGATGATTGAATTGCCAGAAGGGCTTTGGCTTCTTTGTCTATAGGATGTTATTCCAAGAAGAAGGATATCTAGGAAGAGATGGGATCCACCTGACAAAGAGAGGAAAGGATCTTTGCATTCAGACTGGCTAATCTAGTGAGGAGGGCTTTAAACTAGGCTTGCTGGGGGATGGACACCAAAGCCCTGAGTTAAATGGGGAAGTGGGTGACCTGGAGGAAGTGCAAGTGCGGGTGGGGGGGATTCTCATTCTTTCTGAGAAAGTAGGGCAATTGGCTAATTACTTCAGGTGTCTGTACATGAATACATGCAGCCTGGGAAACAAGCAGGAAGAATTGGAAATCCTCGCACAGTGATGGAACTATGTGATTGGAATAACAGAGATTTGGTGTAGTAGCTCGCATGACTGGAGTACTGTCATGGATGGGTACCAACTGTTCAGGAGGGACTGGCAGGGAGAAAAGGAGGAGGAGTTGCACTTTATTTAAAAGAACAGTATGATTGCTCAGAGCTCCAGTAGAAAATTAGAGATAGGTCTGGTGAAAGTCTTGGGGTTGGGGTGAGAGGGAAGAGGAACAAGGGTGATGTCATGGTGGGTGCCTGCTATAAGCTTAGGGGCATTTAAATCCACTTCTTGTATCTCCTAAGACAGTACCCTAGCTACCAGGCTATAGATAGATGCTACATTCTACATTAAACCATCACTGGTAAAAAAACAAAACAAAACAGAATAGCATCGGTTGCAGTGTCCTGAAGAGACAATTCTTTTCCTGGTAGGTAAATACTTCACTGCTGGGTTAAAGAGCCAGGTTCCCATTTGAATAGTTTGTAGGACTTCAATGGGCACAGCTTTTTGCAGACAGAACATACAGTACATGCACAAGTACAGGCTCCAGTAGTTCAGTACAGTTCAGTTTATATCCAGTAACTCCTAGGATTCCTCATAGAAGTCAAATAGTTAGTTTTTTATCACTGGTGTTCTGGTAGATTTCAGATGATTACTTCTGACCCATCTAAAAAAATCTCCTTTCAGTTCAGCTTATGTAGGACTGTAAATACAGGGGTGATTTTTCTGTTTTCTATGATCAGCACCTTTACAAGAAAGGAACTGGCCAGAGGGTATTTAGGCATCTAACTCAATGGGAGTTTGAAGAACTTGGCATCTTTTTGTTATGTGACCCAATACAATGTCAAGGATATCACAATGTGCGTTCCTTTCTGTGGCAGGTGTCGGTTTGAGAGTTTTCCACACCTTTTGTCATCATTTATAGCCTCCTTCCCCAGCACCTTGCTCTGGTCTCTGGCTTCCAACCATCATCTTTCCTGGGTAGGGCCCTGCATCTCTGAACCTTAAGACCAAAGCTTTAGGGCTGCAGCCCTTTGTGATTCAGTGCAATTATCCCTAAAAGGTCTGGCATAACACCTGCTGGCTTGTTTCCCCTCATGGATAATGGCAGAGTGACTCAGGGACCAGGTAGATTTCATAGAGTGTAACACTGTGTTTCAAGACAAAAAGCATTTTAGATAAAATTGCAATAAAATGCTTAAGCCACATGTTAAGTATTGCCTAGAATTTGCATGTTGCCCTAATACAAGGGTGTCATACACCCTAACCTCTCCCCACTTCACCCCCCAGTGCATTAGATCTAGACTGTGGAGCAACTCCTCATGGGCTGGATCCAGATTGACCTCCAACAGAGGGGTGGATGGTGTTATCGTTAACCATTTTGGGGTCCTGAGCCAGTGTTGGCCACAGCTGTTGCTTGCTCCTCTGTTGCTGACACATGTCCTCAATGGGGCTCCACATGCCAGAGGTTGACAGTGGGCCCTGCCCGCAAATTCCTGACCCTTCCAGGAGCCCTGTGGGCCAGATATGGCTCCACTCTCTGGATCTCTGACATGCCTGCTCTAATAGGTGCAGACATCCAGTTTTTTGTTCCAGGATGCACTTCCATTCCAAACCCTTGAATCAGATCAGGGATGTTTCTTCACACCCTACAGCTTCTTTCTTTATGCTACTTATTGGACTAGAACAAACCAGGGCATACTGGCCCTTCTGACTTGTTTACAGGTCTGGAGGGTTACATGAATTGTCCCCTCAAAGATATGACAATTTTTCTGAATATTTCATGAGGCTGACGTGTTATACTTGCCATGTGGAGATTTACATTTGTCCTTTCATTTGTTGTTTGCTACAATTTTAGGTTACAGAAAACTAGACTACAAGAGCACAGTTTGCTCTTTGTATATGGCAAAAAAACATAAGTTATACAGAGCATTCCTCCTTCCATGCCTTAAACTCTTTTTGTTTTGCATTGCAGAACAGTTGTCACATTCTTCACTGAAGGTGGTTGCATTTCAGTGCTGGGTGAAGTGATTCTTGCATATATTATTTGTTTGTGCCCTAGGCCAGTCTCTGTACTTTGAAGTCAGACTATGAATTTTTCAGTGAGATTTTTACAACATTGTGCTGGACTTCATAACATTATTGGTCACATTTGGAATGGGAATGGCTGAAATAATTGTGAGAAGCCCGCATTATTTTCTGAACAGGAGATCATCTAGTTGCTTCTTGGGATAGCCTCAATTTTGAATTTTCTCATTCTGCTCAACAACACACAGCAAAAAAGGCAAACTGTCTATGCATCCATGGTCAGGGAGGTAGAGGTGTAAATTATACTTGTAAATTATGTTTGTAATTCAGTTATGGAAGTAAAATTGTAGAATCAGAGAGACATTTTCCCTCTCCCTCAGAAGATCTAGGGCAGGGCATCATAATAACATCCAATGCAGGTCCATAAAATGGGAAAAACTACAGAAAATAGAAGTACACCCTATAGTGTGGAAAAGTGTCCACACTTGAGGATAGGCTGGCGATCCAGACCAACCTCGACAGACTTGCAAGGTGGGTGGATGAAAACCTGATGGCATTCAATATTTCATAGATTTTCAGAGACATTAGGGCTGGAAGGGACCTCGGAAGATCATCGAGTCCAGCCCCCCGCCCAAAGGGCAGGAAGTCACCTGGGGTCATAGGATCCCAGCAAGATAAACATCCAGTTTCATCTTGAAGGTGTTCAATGAAGGCGCTTGAACAACCTCTGGTGGCAGGCTGTTCCAGACCTTGGGGGCTCGGACAGTAAAGAAATTCTTCCTTATGTCCAGCCTGAAACGATCTTGTAGTAGTTTGTGACCATTCGACCTCATCATCCCTTGGGGCGCTCTGGTGAACAAACGTTCCCCCAGATACTGGTGGTCACCCCTGATAAACTTGTAGGTGGCCATCAGATCACCCCTGAGCCTGCGCTTTTCCAGGCTAAAGAGCCCCAGGGCTCTCAGCCTGTTATCGTAGGGTCTGCTTCCCTGACCTCTGATCATGCGCGTGGCTCTTCTCTGGACTCTCTCAAGCTTCTCCACATCCTTTTTGAATTGTGGAGCCCAAAACTGGATGCAGTACTCCAGCTGCGGCCTCACTAAGGCCGAGTACAGGGGGAGAATGACGTCCCAGGATTTGCTTGAGAAGCATCTATGGATGCAAGCCAGCGTTTTGGTCGCTTTACTAGCCGCAGCATCGCATTGCAGGCTTATGTTCATTTTGTGGTCAATGATGACCCCCAAGTCTCTTTCTTCCATAGTGCTAGCCAACATAGCACTGCCGAGACTATAAGGATGGTGCGGGTTTTTCTTCCCAAGGTGGAGAACCTTGCATTTATCGGCATTGAACACCATCAGATTCTCGTCCACCCACTTGCTGAGCCTGTCCAGGTCAGCCTGGATCATCCGCCTGTCTTCTGGCGTGGATGCTTTGCCCCAAAGTTTGGTGTCATCTGCGAACTTGGCCAGTCCGCTTCTGACTCCAGTGTCCACATCATTAATGAAGATGTTGAACAGTATGGGTCCAAGGACAGAGCCCTGGGGGACCCCACTGGTCACAGGACACCACGATGAGTGACTTCCATCAATTACTACCCTCTGGGTCCGACCCCGGAGCCAATTTTCCAGCCAGTGGATCGTGGAGGACCCAAGGCGACAATTGGCCAGTTTCTCAAAGAGACGATCATGGGACACCAGATCGAAGGCTTTTTTGAAGTCAAGATATATGACATCAATCTCATCTCCCTTGTCCAGGTGATAGGTCACCTGGTCGTAGAAGGAAATGAGATTGGTCAAGCAAGACCTACCCGCAACAAACCTGTGCTGGCTATCCCTTAAGATGTTGGCATCGGCCAGTCCATTAAGGATGGCCTTCTTAATAAACTTTTCTAAGATCTTCCCCAGGATAGAAGTCAGGTTGATGGGCCTATAGTTAGCCGGATCCACTTTCCTCCCTTTCTTGAAGATAGGCACCACATATGGAGAAATGCAAGGTGCTCCACTGGGAGGGGGGACCTGCATCACATTTATAGGCTCAGCAATGCTACACTCACTAGCACCATGACCGAAGGAGACTTGAGGGTCATGATTGATGACAAGATGAACATGAGCCACCTGTGCAATACTGCAGCTGGCAAAACTAACAAAACTCTGACTTGCATCTACCGATGCCTTTTGAGCAAGACCCAGGATGTCATTCTCCCACTGTACTCAGGCTTGATGAGGCTGCAGCTGGAGTACTGCATCCAATTCTGGGCTCCATAATTTAAGAAGGATGTGGGGAAGCTTTCATAGATTTCATAGACATTAAGGCTGGAAGGGACCTCAGAAGATCATCAAGTCCAGCTCCCTGTCCCAGGGACAAGAAGTCAGCTGGGGTCACAGGATCCCAGCAAGATAAATGTCCAGTTGACCCTTAAGGGATTCCAAAGTAGGTGCTTGCACCACCTCTGGCTGCAGTCTGTTCCAGGCTGTGGGGGTTTGGACAGTAAAGAAGTTCTTCCTTATGTCGAGCCTGAAATGCTCTTGGAGGAGTTTGTGACCGTTTGACCTTGTCATCCCTTGGGGCACTCTGGTGAACAGGTGTTCCCCCTAATGTACACCTCTTTTATACTTATAGGCAGCCACCAGGTCCCCCCTGAGCCTGCATTTTTCTAGGCTGAAGAGTTCCATGGCTTTCAGCCTCTCAGCATAAGGCCTGTTTTCCTGCCCTCTGATCATGCGCGTGGTTCTCCTCTAGACTCTCTCAAGCTTCTCCACATCCTTTTTAAGTTGTAGAGCCCAGAATTGGGTGTAGTACCCCAGCTGCAGCCTCATCAAGGTTGAGTACAGCAGGAGGATGACATCCTGGGATTTGCTAGAGAAGCATCTATGGATGCAAGCCAGAGTTTTGCTCACTTTGCCAGCCGCAACATCACGTTGATGGCTCATATTCATCTTGTGGTCAACCATGACCCTGAAGTCCCTTTTGGCCATGGTGCTAGCAAGTGTAGTACTGCCGAGCCTATAAGCATGCTGTGGGTTTTTCTTCCCAAGGTGGAGTACCTTGTATTTTTCAGTATTGAAGGCCATCAGATTTTCATTTGCCCATTTTATGAGCCTGTCAATGTTGGCCTGGATCACAATCCTGTCCTCGAGTGTGGATGCTTTACCCCAAAGTTTGGTGTCATCAGCGAACTTGGCTAGTCCGCTTCTGATACCAATGTCAACATCATTAATGAAGATGTTAAAAAGAATAGGCCCAAGGATGGAGCCTTGGGGGACCCCACTTGTCACGGCACACCACAATGATTGACTTCCATCAACTACCATTTTCTGGGTCCGACCTCAGAGCCAGTTCCCCAGCCAGTGGACTGTGATGTAGCTAAGGACACAGTTGGCCAGTTTTTCTATGAGATGAAAGAGTCTATAGGAGAGCCACGTGCGTTATCAAAGGGCAAGAGAACAGGCCTTATGAAGAGAGGCTGTGAGCTATGGGACTTCAGCCTGGAGAAGTGCAGGCTCAGGGATGACTTGGTAGCAGCCTATAAGTACATAAGGCAGGGGCGGGTAATTATTTCAGGCAGAGGGCCAGTTACCCACTTTTGGCAAGCTGTGAAAGGCCGCATGGGTAGCCCTGCCTTGACAGGTGCCCCGTCCCTGGTCACCATCTTGGCACCAATGTTCCAGGGCCAGCACTGGTGGGGTCCAGAGCGGGACTCAGGCTAGCAGGGGTCTGTGGAGACGGGCTGGGCTGAGCCAACAGGGAGAGTGGGGACCTGGCCCGGCTCCATAGAGCCCCTGCTGGTCAGGACCCTGTACTCCTGCTGCCCTGCTCTGGGCCCCGCTAGCACTGGCCCCGGGACACCGGTGTGGGCCCCACGCTCCCACTGGCTCCCACACCTGCTCACTCCTAGTGTCCACCCAGCCCCACGGTACAGGCGGTTGGGGGGGGGGGTAGTGTGCAGCCCCAACTCCCTACTTGCTGGCAGGGAAGGAGCTGGTACTGAGTGCAGGGAAAAGTGGCCTCTCACTGCCCTGTGGCTGGCACTCTCTGCTGCTGCTGCTCACAGCCCACATGGGGCTGTCCTGAGCAGGCACAGGCAGCCCCACACAGGCTGTGAGTGGCTGGAGTGTGGGGTGCCAGCCACTGGGCATGGGAGGGGCCACTTTTCCCTGAACTCAGTACCAGTTTGTAACTTGCCCCCGCTGCCAGCCTGGGCCCCGCGCCAGCTCCGGGCTCGCCTATTGGGGCTGTGCCATGGTGGCAGCAGCCACTCAGCATGGAGGAAAGCGGCCCCCACTGTTGCCATGCCGGGCAGTGTTTGCCACTGCTGCCTCTGGGCTGACCAGCATGCAAGCTCCGGGAGGGCAGCAGCAGCAGCAAACACTGCCCAGCATGGCAAGTGTGGGGGCCACTTTCCTCTGTGCTGAGCAGCTGCTGCCACTACAGCGCAGCCCCAATGGGGGAGCCTGGAGGCTAGAACAGGTGGTGCAAGCACCTACTCTGGGCACTTTTAATAAACATTTGGATGCTTATTTTGCTGGGATCCTTTGACCATAGCCGACTTCCTGCCCCTTGGGCAGGGGGCTGGATCTGATGATCTTACGAGGTTCCTTCCAGCCCTAATGTCTATGAAATCTATGACATCTATAAATTACTTTACCATTTTATCAGAGGGCAGTAGTGTTATAAAAGAACGACAGCAGGACAAACAAAAACAAAAGCATCTCCATACAGTTTTGAAATTTCCCATACTAGTCATGGAGAGATTCAAAATGCAGGTATAAAGGAAACAACTGAAAGGAAGAACGATGGATCTGGATAAAGGATCCTTTTAGAACAAGCTATCCCTGTGGAAAATGTGGTCTAAGCAAAGCTGAGTCTTATAGCCATTTACTGCTATAAAGAGCCTGAACTCAGGCCTCTGAATGCTCCTATTTTATGGGCCTGATTCCTTATTCACACCTCTGGAATGCTAAGGTAACACTGCTGTATTATGTGTATAATTAGTGGAATGAAGTAGAGAATCAGGACCTGCATTATTAGATGCTTTGCTTTCTTTGACAGTGCAGCTGCAGGTATTCTAAAGCATCTGATGCTTAAATACTCAGCTAACAAGCTATGAAATATGCATATTGCACAAAGGAGAGGGCTTTTTAAAGAAAAGACCAGGTATTGGTTATGAAGAGGCCTTTTCAATGTTCAAGGTGCATCTACACAAGATGCATTAATGTGCATCAGCCTAATTTAATGTGCATTGCAGGTGGGCATCTACATGTGCACACCCTTAAAAGACATTAAAAATGGTGAAAATAGGCTAATTAAGCAAATGCAGGTACCAAAATTAGGCACAATTAGTTAAAGCGCATTAATGGGCGTGTAGATGTGACCCAGCACTAACTTTATTGCCAGGTCTGCCCAGCCACTAGGGGCACATGGGAGGGCTGCAGGGACTTGGCACTAACTTTAGTGCCAAGGCCCTGCACGTGTAGGCACCTGTCAAAAATTGTTTAATGCGCATTAGTTTAATGCACATTAAATTTAGCTGTGCTTAAATGCCCATGTAGACATGCCCTCAGGGAACACAGGGGCTTGAGGGTTAAAACACAGTGGTTAAGTAGGAGTTTACATGCCAGGTGAACACAGGACAACTGCTTGAATCCAAACTGAGTTTACTAGTGGGAATGAATTTTTGGCAGGCTTCTTGAGTTTGCTAGCATCACCCTCTTACTTTGATTGCCACAGTTTAGCAATCTGTTGCCCTGTAATTCTAGGTAGTCTGAATATTTACTTCACCTTATCTTCCTTGACATAGTGGAGTTCATGTTCACATTGCCCACATTCTTGGCATAACAGTCTATAGATTTGTACCAAGTATGCTTTAAATATAGCTGATCCCCCAGCACACACCTCTGTGAAAACATTGTTTGTACATGGTGTTCTATGAATCAAACATTTTAATGAGCATAGACAGAACTGTAAATGCTCATTGCTTACTGGAAAGATTGCTGGTACACCCACTATTCTCTTTGGTTTTGTCTCTGCATTTAGGCAGTCAGTCCCACATATTGGGTTCCAGTCTTGTCCTCTAGTGATAAGACAATTGGGACAGGCTTATCAGGGTTGGGATTTTTTTTTTCTTTAGTTATATTGCTAATGCATGTGCCCTGAACTTGAGCACTAAAGCAGGTAGATCATTATGCTTTCACTTTCCCTCCCACATACACTTAGGACATGCTGATGTTGACCCAACTAAACAGAATAAGAAGTCACCCTCAACTCCAAGCCTGAGTGGCATTTCCCAGCTGTGGGCGGGGGAGAGGGGTTTGAACTCAGGGTACTCTGAGCAGGATGGATTAGTGCACTGAGCTCCCATGCTGACTCCATCAACGTTTTCCTCGGAACATCTCCATTATCTGTACAGCTCTGTTAACCAAACCTATTATCTTTCCCCCTTGGTTTTCAAGTTGAGAAAGGGAAAGCAACTTCTTTAATGGCCCACAGATTGATGATTAACATTTTACATGTCCCTGCTGGTAAGTAAAAGAACTGCTTTGTGGACAGTGAAAATGCCTGAGAGAAGGAAGCGGGAGTCAACTTGCTTTATTAAGTTGTGCTGCTTCATTAATCACAATCTTTTTTTATTGCTGTGCTTAAAGCCAAAGTCATTGTATGTCTCTGGAATGGACTAGATCAAAACCAAGTGCTCTTAATGCACCTTTGACATCTGGCCTAGCAGCTGGCTATCTGGGATTTACTCTTAAGAAGCGTCGGGAGCCACATTTACTGTGACCATTCTAGCCCTTCTGATTTAAGCTACTGCAGGGGGCAATGAATTACCTTAAAGGAGCTCCTCTGTAAAACCTTAAGTTTTATGCTGGACCCCCGCCAGCCTCACTACTTCATGAGTATGAACAATCAGACAATTGAACTGATTTGACTTTGCCACTCCTGGAGTTTCATTGCCTTTAACCTTGGGATGTAATGATGGTAATGCCATGCTAAGTGGCTCTCCTACTAGGGGGAATATGGGCTGTCGGATCAAGTAGGGCACCCATTCTTGTTAGTTGAAAACTGCACTGATTTGCAGCAAGAGGCAAAATAGTGTGAGCATGATTAAATCAACTTTGAATGCATCTTATTTTCATTTAAGGCTTTTGGAGTTTGGAAGTGTCCTAATTTATTTTTTGTAATTGTAAGCTCATCGTAAGTCCTTGTTCTTCCTCTGAAATTTTTAAACTTCTAATTAGTGGTAAAAAGGGGCTGCCCCAGTGCTATTCAGCCAATCATGCCCACAGAAAGGTGTGTGTGCATGCACACACATACACATGTGTATGCACACACCCGTGCATACACACAGTAATAATAACAACTATAAAAACCCAGTGAGATTGAGTTGCCTTCTCTTGGGCATTGCATATCGAGGTGGTTGTTCCTCTCTGATAAGACCACAGGTGGAATGCAGCATTTAGTTCCTGACACTTTAGTGATAAAAAGTTAGATGTGTTTAATTGAAACTTCCCAGCCAGTATTAGCTGCTGTCCTTCCTACTGTCAGAATGGAAGGGTAAACAGTAGAAGCCTCTGCTTTCCAGATAATAGCAGCTGTGGATTCTGCATAATATGTTTCCCAGCTCCTTTTTCATGCTTCTTCCCTTTGGCCTCATATAGGGAATAAAGTAGGTGAGCAGGGCAATGCTACGCAGCTTCTGGCCAAAAGCATGAATATGCCAGGTGCTGTTGAGGTCCTGATGTGGGGGTGAGAGGGAATGCTGTTGGGATACTCTCCTCTCCTTGCTCCTGGGATTACATGGGGGTGAGATCTCAGTAGAAGTTTTTATTCATCCTCTCCCTTTGCTATCTGATCCCCATCCCATCCCAATGATAGTCATTGGGTCAATTTGTCCCTTAGACTGAAAGGGTTTGCAGCCCACATCATATTAATTCATGGACATTTAGGCCAGTAGATACCATTTTGATCATCCATTCTGACCTCCTGCACAACAGAGGGCACAGAACTTACCTTGTAAATTCATAGACTTCATGTTGGTGTTTGTATATCACCATTTTCAGTGGAACTTCAGTGCTGCATAAACCCTTAGTGTCCTACTGCGATAGAATGATTACATTATGTTAATAAAGATTAGTAAAATATCCTTACCCTTAATCATGCCTACCTATTATTAGAAGGGTTCACTTCACATATGTACTGCTAGTGGAATAAAGCTGATTATATCAGTTAAAACCAGATGCTAGAATAATAAATAAGCAAACTCATAAAAATAAGAAAAACATGGTCCATAGATTACCATTCACCTTGAAAGCCACCTGATGCTCATGACTCAGAAATCCACTACGTAGGGCACTGAGGAGGAGGGTAGCCTAGGGGCAGATTCCTTAGCAATCTGTATAGATCAGTGGTCAATCCTGGAGCCTCTGACAGTCGATCTCAGTCTGTCAGAGGCTCCATGATCAGGAGCAGCAGGACACACAGGCTGAGCCACGCTCCCTGACACCCGGGCTGGGCTGGGTAAGTGGGGTCAGAGCCCGGGTGGTTTGTCTGGGAGGTGGGGGATGGGGACAGGAGGCAGGGCAGAGGCTGGGAGGGCATGGCAGGGTGGGGGTGGTAAATCCTGGGGTGCCCTTTACTTACAGAAAGTGATCTTCACCATAAAAAGGTTGGAGACCACTGGTATAGATTAAGAATGTCTTGCATTTGAAGGCTTGTCTAATTCTATCCCAACTATACAAGTGGTCCAATAAAAGATACCACCCTAAGAAATCCTTGCGTCTTGCATAATCTGTAGAGTAAGTTAACAGGAATCTCGGACAATATTTTTTTGCTGTTGACCTCTTTCTGTTGGCTCTTCAGCAATCATTCATTGGTGAAGACCAGTCTTTGGGCGGTGGTGCTACTGCACACATACTCTGTTAGCCAGCTATTAAAGCATAGTCATTTCTGATCAGTGGGTACATCTACATGTGCAAATAAGCACAACTAAATGTAATGCACATTAAGTTGTTTTTGGCAGGTGTCTACATTTGCAAGGACTTGGGACTAACCTTGGTGCACTTGGCACTAAAGTTAGTCCCAAGTCCCTTCAGACTTGCCATGCACCCCTGTGGCCACCTGGGGTGGGGGTGGGGAGGCGACCAGACTTCAGCCTCCACCAACATGGCTGCCAGCTCTTGGCAGCCACGTTGAAGCCAGAGCCAGCTGCCAGCACTTGGCAGCTATCTTGGAAGCTCTGATCCCCGGCCAGCCCCTTCCCTGCCCAGGAGCCACTTGCCTAGTGCAGGGGCAGCACATGGCAGCTCCCTCCTTGCCCACACTACCTCCCTGTGCCAGGGCTGCCCCTGCCCCTGCCAGTGACACTCAGTGCCCTGCTGCTCCAGCCCAGCCTTTGTCTATAACTCAACATTTGCTGATTACACCCCAAAGCACAAGAATTTGCACTTGTCTCTATGCTTATCTAGCAATCTGCCACAGCACAATACAGATTCTCACCTGCACCATTTGGGGAAGACACAGGAGGAAGGTGGCACACAGACTGGTAGCAGGTTGTCTTGAATTTGCTGAGGTCTTTCCCAAATCCCCCTGCGTTTACACCTAATATTTATTAGCGGATTTTTCAAATGAATGTTCTTGGGTTGGCTTTATATTCAATTTTTTTTTTAATTCATGGAGACATTGGGCACTGGCATGAACCAGTTTTTTTGTAGACTTGGAAGATGCCAATTAGCTGGAATCTGAGTGAAAATTATATTTCTGGGAGAGAGGACTTCTTATCTCCTTACCTCACCAGCTGGGAATGATACTTGTCATCCTGTTTCATTTACTTTGATGAGCAAGTGTGTTGTAAGATCTAAAAAAGTTTACTCTGAAATGGGCTTTGGGGCCTTCTGCTTTAGCTCAACTTCTGCAGCTTAGCATAAGTCCCTTGACAATGGCCAAGGCTGACAACAGGGTAAGAAAGACACATTATTATTTCAATAGGATTCTAGCTGATAGCATGCAATTAAATTCTTAATATCAAAAGGCAAAACATCAGGTGTTACTTTTAGCTGCTATTAAGTTCTTTCCACAAAGCAATTATTCATTCTTGGCCTAATATAAGTGGCCTTGATAAACAGATTCTTATTTTTACTTGCCCAGACTACTGCTTATGACTTAAATGCACATTTACTGACTATCGAGTGCATTCCAGCTTAAGCACATCTTTTTTCATAACTCAGGCTTTTGCTAGGTCCATAGTCTGCACTGGTCAGTGTTGTCTGTTGGTCACTGAGCGTGTCTTCAGTCTACAAAAGGGAATACTGAGATGATCCATACAGGATTGGTATATAAACATACATTGGGCAGAACAAGTCAAGTTCTGTTCCCATTTAAGTTAAAGGTAAAACTCCCACTGCAAGCCTTTTGCAAATGAAAAAAACTCATCTTGGTTTGATATCCCACCTTTCAACCTCCTTATAAGGATGCATCCTGGAAAAAAACAAAAAAACCCCAAAACCTAAGTCAAGCTTACAAATTCCTTGTGCCAATCTAAGTGCCACACAGTACAAGATAACCTTGTCAGGATACAGGATAACTATACCAGAGTTAGAAGGCTAAAATGCCTGTGCTACAGTTAGAAATTCAAGCTGAAATGAAGAAGAGTTGTCAAGGGAAGAAGTTGAATTTGCTAGTCTTAAAGTTCATCAAGAAAGTGAAGTCAAAGTTTTGCCATATGGAATTCAAGTTGCCTCTCTTTAATTACAATTTTTTATTTATTCTTTCCCTCTTTTCCTTCCCTAGTTTCACTTATTTCCATTTCTGCAACATTCCTTTACCTTCTGTTCTTTATACTTTAACCCGTGGGCATGCAACTGTATTGAATCAAAAATATATCTCTTCTTCATTATCCAGTGTCATGTCCTGATGCTTAAATGTATACTTGTCAGTCATATGTACAGTGGTTAGTGCTGGATGGCCATAAAATACTTGCTTATGGAACGGAAATTAAATAAGAAGTGCCATTTAACCCTGCTGTAGTAGATAAGAATTCAAAGCCTGCTGTTTCAACTGACATGATGAATCTTCACTTGTTACATTCCTGGGTATGTCCTAAAAGCTTTGTAAAATTACCATCAGACCACTCAGAACTTTGCTGGGATTGAATCCCTTTTTGTCAGTATTCAAGGCTGTGGGGAGAATACTTCTATTTGCTAACTCTATAGTGTTACCAGTAATATTATATAGCAGTAGCATCTGCTGCAGGTAAACACCCGAAGAGTGGACAATGAGTTGGAAATTCCTTTTAAGATCAACTAACATCAAGGCTAATAGATCAGAATGTCCATTGATCCAAGATCCATGATAACAGACAACAGTATTTTCTGTCTGCTCTTATCATCTGTGTTTCCTGGAATCCTTCCCTTCAAAGGTATTTGGCCAAAGGCAAAGCTAAGATGCATTTCATTTGACAGCCATTCTTGTCTTAAAGACAAGAACAAGAATGCATGGCCAATGCGTGGAGTGTGAATTCTGTATGGGAAAACAATTGAGGTAGTGGGTTTCCAGTGACATGTAACAGCTAACAACCCCACTGCTTACACTGACATTAAGTAATCTTCAGCTCTAAATTGCAGTGCTATAAAGCTAGAATGACTCTACTAGATTACTTCTGATTTACATTTGTATAACTGAGGACACAATCTGTTTTTGACTTTTCTTTCTTTCATAATGCCTACAGGTGGATTTGCTATAGTTGAATTAAAAACCTTTGATTCACAAGTGTTTCCAAGATCATGAAACTGCCCCTTCTTACACTAGCAATTAAAATTTTTGCTTTTAATTTATGTTAGTAGAATGTTTATCTTTGGAAAGTCCAAGTAGAATGGAATTGTTTCTACTTGATGCTGGAAAACATACCTTTTACTAGATTTAAAGACAGATCTAGTTTAATGTAATGGACACACAGAATTCCAGTACTTTGACGTAGTTGGACTGATGAATAATTTTATCATAAGGGTAAATACAGACAGTCAAAAAGCCTGAAACTGAATTGATTCAAGCCTTGCATGTTAGTGTAAGCTGCATAGATTGAACTGAGAAGCAAGTGAACAGACATTCACTTTTGATTCCGGAGATGTAGCCACATGCCTGCAGTGGCCCAGGCTAGAAGCCGCAGGGTGCTAGAGCATGCCTCCTTGCTTGGCTGCAGCAGACAGCTTGAGTCAAGGCTAGCCTTCTCATCCTGGAAGGAGGGGGCGGTCAGAGAAGGTGAAAAGCATCCTGGGATGCTGGGGGACTGTGAGTTAACTTGAATCTGGAGGGGGTTTGGGAGAGAAGTTCAATAAACTGATTTAAACTAAATCAGTAGCAATGATATCGGCCTGTAGTTCCCATGATCACTGGCTGGTTTTCCAGTTTCAGAAGAACAATAACCATTGCTTATGCCAGATCTGAGGGATCTGGCCACTTTCTGTCACAGTGGAATACAGGGGCAGAAGCCACTTTTGAGCTATTGGTCCGAGATCCTGAATGAAGTCCAAGGGATTCCATCTTTTCTTACAGCCTTCCCTCCTTTTGGTGCAGTCAGACCAGCCCTAAATTCCTTAGTAGAGAAACTGTCTGAGAGTATGGAAGATTCCAGACAGTTGGCCATTGACTCTTTCAGTTGCCACCTGATTCAATTCATTAAATTGTTTTTTCAACCTCAGCTGTGAACCTGGACCTCGCTGCCAGTTTTGATTACATAACAGGGATTTTGATCCCAACATGGCTAATGACTAGCCATTGTTGGTTGTGTGGGAAGTGAGAGAACACATTTTTAGACACAAGGAGAGGGGCACCATCCCTGTTGGTCGAAACAAAAGTGAGGTTCAGGTTATACTCCTATCCTCATCTCACCGACCTAAAAGTATATTGCTTTGTACAGCTTACAAAGTACTGGAGTGGTGCATCCTCCAAAGGATTAGCCCAATTGCCAAGGTGTTCATCCCCCCCCAAGAACAAGTTGGTTTTATGCCACACTAAAGTTGCTGTGACCAAGTGCTTGCCCCCACCATGAACAGCAAGGCTAGCTTCCAGCACAACCTTAAGGCTGGCACTGCATTCATTAACCTTTCTGCAGCATATGATACTGTTTGGAAGCGTTGTCTGTTGCTAAAACTCTCTTGCCTTCTCCTGCGTGCCAGGCTGCTCCATCTTTTGTGGTCATTTCTGGGCAATTGACTGATGTGTGTCTACCACCGAGACAAAGTGAGCAGACAAAGGATCCTAAATAATGGCCTCCTGCAGGGAAGTGATCTTCTCCTGACACTCTTCAACATTTATATAAGCAATATGCCTGCTACTTCTTTGAGGAAATTTCCGTTTGATGATGACCTGGCACTAACCACATAGGCAAGGACCTTGAAAGGGATTGAAGACACGCTGACCTGTCGGTAATGTCAGAATGGAGTAGAGACTGTAACCAAATCCTTCAGATTGCAAGTAGAGGCTGTGATCAAATCCAACTAAGTCCATCATCTCAGCATTTCACTTCAACAACCACAAAACACATGTTTATCTCAATGTTACCTTTTGCAGAGAAAAATTGCAACACAATCCAATTCTGTCCTACCCTGGTGTGACAGTCGACCACACTTTAACCTTTTGTAATCATCTTTGAAAAATAGTTGTGAAGATCAAATGTTGGGTGAACATAGTGCAAAAACTTACCAGAACAACCTGGGGTGTCATCGTGGGAATACTCTGCACCTCTGCTAAGGCATTGGTCTTCTCAACATCTGAGTACTGTAAACCTGTCTGGGCTGCTAGTACTCATACCAAATGCGTGGATGTCCAGTTAAATTCTGCATTGAGTGCTATGACCAGAACCATGAAATCTACATCAATTCAATGGCTACCAGTCCTGCCATTATTGCTCCTTCAGACATTCACTGTGACAAAGCTACATACAAATATGTCATCCACATGAATGACAACCCAGACATCCCTATCTATGGAGATTTAAAGAATCTCCCAGCTCACTGCTTGGGCTCCCAGAAACCTTTGTGGACACATGTACAAGCCCTTGTAGGACATGACAGTGCAGCATCTTGGAGGAAAGTGTGGAAGGAAACTATCATTTGGAATAAAAGTCTAATTTCTGACCCAATAATAAAGACGCCTGGTTTTGACCTGCCATGAAAAACATGGAAGGTTTTAAATTAGATCTGAACTGGGCATGGCCACTGTGGTCACTTGATGCACAAATGGTGTATTATGAGTTCTGCAGAATGTGACTGTGGCAACCCTGATCAACTTAAGAATACTTTAAATGGTACTAATGGCAGGGAAAAGGTAGAAATTCAGCTATACCACTGGTGGCCAAACTTCTGGTCCCTGAGCCAGATAAGTGGTTCAGAGCCATTCTGCAAACTGGATCCTGCAGGCAGAGTCAGTCCTCAGGCTGGATCCACTGTAGCATGAGGAGTCAGTCTATGGGTGTGATCCAGTACTCCAGATCTGGTTGTGGAGTGCCTCTGCATGCTGGTGCAATCCAAATGTGGTGGTGGGGGAACAGTGGCAGCATTAATTGCTGTATTTCTGAAAGCCATGGCAATTAATGCTGCAACCTTTTCTTTACCACCAAATGCTGGACCTGTAGGGAGCCTTAGAGGCTGGATAACATGGCTCCATAGGCTGGAAGTTGAGGACTACTACCATTAACTCAAGAAGTAGCAGTCTTCTAAAACTTAAGCAAATGAATCATAGACCTGTCCTGTATTATTGACTAAAGTGTTCCATGGTCACATTTTGTTATGTCCAATGCAATCTAACCAGCCATGGGAATCACTTTAGGAGGAGAAGTGGAGTTTCTGCTGTCTATTTACTTATTTGATGTATGCTGCTTAGCTTTAAGTGTTTTTAAATTTAATATAAAGTTTGACTACAACTCCTAAATCAAAGACCAGTAGCTCTGAATCCATACACTGAGGCTTACACATATTTCTAGGTGTCGGAGCACCTTGTCACTTGGTGGTATGTATAGAAAAAGCCTACATTTTAGTATAAAGTAATACTTTTGTATAAATTGCTTTTAACCATCCCATGGGATCTTATAAAAAAGTCCTCTTAACTTGGAGGACACAATGGAAGATTTACTCTAGGGAAATGAGAGTTTTCTGTTACATTTTACAGCAAGTTTCCAGACAGAATAATTGTTGAAAAACAATGAGTCTAATTTTCATTTTCAGGCTCTTTTTCCTCTGCTTTCTTCAAAGGACCCTGTTTTTATTACCATCTGTTACAACTGTTCTAAAATAGTCTGCTGTGTGTCTTCTATATTGTTGACTGAAAGTTCAAAATTTATGGAAAAATATGGCATGTTTATGACTGAGCTTGCTGAAGCTAAAAGACTAATTTTAAGGAAATAGTTCACACAAATATTTTGATACATTAGTTTGGTTCAGAAAAGGTTATAACAGATATTCACTTCCACATGGTGTGATCTTTTTGCTGTAATTAAAATACATGTATATTGCATGTATATATGTGTATAATATGCAAATGTGTAATGTAATTGTAATAGCAGATAAGAGATGCAGAATATATGATATGACACTATTTTGGGATCTGTGGAAATGCTAGAATGAAATGTTGAAGGATAACAATGAATGGCTAAATGCTGTGTTTTACACTGAGCAAACCACATTTAGTTACAGTTCAGTTTAACAGCCACAAAATGAATGATTTTGAGACAATGGAAAGATAAGTCACCTCAGAATCAGGGTAAGTAGTTTCATTAGTACTAACCCAGTTTGCAGCTTCTCAGAGCAGTGTTTCTCAATCCATGGTATGCGTACCCTTGGGGCTACGTGAGACACGGCCAGGGGGTACACGGGTGCCCCATTTTGACTTTGGCCTGCCCCCTGCCCCGCGGATTAGAGGCGTCTTTGACTGTTTGGGCCAGAAGTTTTGGCCGCTGCCCTCCAGCCATGTCTGGTGCACCGGGGCTTTCACTCCCCAGCATCAGTGTGCCGGGGGACAGGGAGGGGGGCCCCATGCAGGCTGCTTTTCCTGTGGCCGTGGTCCATGAGGAAGAAGTGGGACTTGGCTTGTGGCGGCAAAACCAGAAGTGCCACGGTAGGACTTCCGGTTTCACTTCTGCCGCGTTTATCGGCAAGTGGTATGTAAGATACCAAAGGTTGAGAACTACCGTCTCAGAGCATGATGGAACTTGCAAAGACCGTATTAGTTTACCTGATAGCAGCTGGAAATTTTACATGGAATATACTGGGATGTTAAAGACACGGCTCGTATTTCTACATTGTGACTTCATAGAGTAACTTCATGATAAAGAACCAGATAAAGGCAGATAATATCATCAGCCACCTGATTGTGCATCTAAGATAAAAATGATTAAACATTAATTCACCTTTTCTGAATTCTCTGGACAAGTTTAAACTTCTTGTTTGTTTCTCTGCATCTCTTAGATTATTTAATTGTATTGTGATTTAGTGGACAGAAAAAAAATCTCTGAGATTTGCTACTTACTAACAAAGTGCTCAGCTGGAAGGTTCTAGTTTAAATCAAAGTCAAAACTTTCTAGGTTTTATTTTAAAATAAGTATATCAGTTCATATTTTGAATATTTGGTGAGTGAGGAGACTCTTCCGATTTTCAAAATATGAACTGATATACTTGTTTTAAAATAAAACCTAGAAAGTTTTGATTTTGATTTAAGCTAGAACCTTCCAGCTGAGCAATTTGTTAGTAAAGAATTTTTCACCTTCTCATCAACTTAGGCGCATAATTCAGTCAAAACTTAAGCACTGGCCTATTTTATACACTTGACTAGTAGCAATGACCTCCCATGTTTAAACGTGCTCACTATCTTAAGCATTTTACTGAATTAAGATTTGGCCCAACCAAAGCCTTTAGGCTTCTTTAGAGCAAAATGTGGGTCAGGGAAGATTGGTGGCCTTATACATAATTTCTCTTGAAAATGGTTTTAGTCATTCACAGTCAGGTGCCTTTTCAAGAGACCTGCAGAACAAAGCAGCTTTAACATTTCAGGAAATAAAAGGCATATAATTATTTCATATGGGAAAACAGTAGTTCCAACCTTATGTAGTAACCTTTGGAGGGACAGGTATGAAGAATAGGCATATTGGGGTGGAAAAGGGAAACACAGGTCTTAAGAAAGGCAAAGATAAGATAAGTAGCACTTTTATTCAAAAGAAGCTGTCTACTCTCATGGATCATTTCAGAGGAAATTTAACTATGTGAGTCTCTCACACATTTTGGCGTCTTTGTCTTCCTCTGGTGACTTGTAACATGGGAGGGCACAGGGTGGCTTCATTGTTTTTGTCAGCCTGCATGCATTAATTGTTAAATTAACAGATTCAGAACTAGCTAGTTTTTATAAGTAACGTGTTCAGGTTGGGAAGAGAAACCATAATACATTCAGAAGTATGCTGAACAGCACGCTGTAGAAAAGCCTGGAGATGCAGTGAGTAAGAAACCTCCCTTGAATGACAGGTGGTTTTCCTGTGCCAAGAACGAAGCTATGTACTTGCTATATATTTGTTATAAACATCATGGCTAGATAGGCTAGTAAATAAATCTTTAGCTGTCATTGGGAAGGAAAGGATATTCTATTTTTTTTTCCTCTGCGATTGCAATTGAATCATTGAAATGAGCACCATAAAACTTATAAAACATAAAAAGACAAAAATATAGACTTTTCACTGCTAACTGGCTATGTAATGGAATCCAGAAATGTAAGAAATAAGGGTGAATAGAGTCTGAATTTTAATAACATGGAGATGAAGTTTTATTAACCTGTAGAATTTTCAGGCAAGTTCTCTTGTGGCATGACTTAATCATTTAAAATTGTCATTTGTTAATTAGTTGAAACTGAAAGCTTTTGCACATGAGTTGTATTAAGGTAAGGCTGATCTTGCTGATTATATGAGTTCTCTAAATTAGTCTAGAAGTTGTTGTGATTGTATTATCCTGAAACTGCAACAATTGCTATGAATATCCTTTTTGGGCCAGATCCTTCAGCACATGCAAAATTCCCAGACTTAACTGTGAGATATATAAGAACTGCAGGACTAAGTCCAATTTATATAGCTAGGTAATGAAATATTTCCTGTATCTGTATGCACTTATGAATATGTGTGCAATACATAAATATGGAACATTCATTCTGCTTTTAAAAGATGCACACTTATACAAAGAGTAAAAAAGTATGGCTAAGGATAGACATAAAGGGCATTTACACATATGCTCTGGGAGGAGGGCATGGGGCGAAGTTTATGCTCTTGGAGCTACTTTAATTAAAATACCTGGAGTGTCATGTGTATCAGCATCCCTGTGCTGAAAAATGTTGGTGGGGACACTTTAACTAAAGCTCATTGAACAAGCTTTAAAGTACACCTGCCACCATTTGTCAGCCCAGGGATGCTGATACACATGATGCTGGAGTCTGCTGGAGCTCGGTAATTACCACACTCCAGCAGGCTCGATTAATCAAGTGTGCTCCAATGCACTGTAATTATGGCATGACGGAGCAGCCTCAATGCATGTGTATAGGCACCCAAGGAAACGCATGTTACCAAAGCAAGACATGGCTTGCAATTCCATTTCTCCCAAATCATGAACCTCTCAGACTTGCGGTTCTTGAGCAATTGTTACACGTGCATGCACCACAGTGCCAGATGCCTTGAAAAGTGCCCGGTGCTGGGGCACATGCAATGAAATGCATATCAGTGCACAGAAAATGGCAGTGGTCCACACCTTGAAGGTGTTTTAGTTCAAAAGTGCAATGCCACCATTTTCTGCTCACTGACGCACATTTTGCTGCATTTCGCCACTTTCCAGGAAACAGGGTTTCTTTGCCATATCATCATGGGAAAAAAAGCTTTTAGATCTTTTAAGTATCAACTGTTGTATACTCGAGAGCAATTGCAACCCAGTTTTTAAAAATTATTCTGAAAAATAAAAGTATGTTTCAAAAGAAAAATCAATGAGAAAATTAAGTTCTGATTCATCTGATATGAATGATGGACTATTTTTACATTTATCACATTTGACTAAAAATTTCTAATACAAAAACATTGACAAACGTATGTCTTCAGTTACTACTTGGATTTCTATACCTCCACTGTGCATGTCTAGAAAGCCACATTTGAATAAGTGTATCCAGTAAATACACTCAGGATTTTAAATTATCAAAATCTTAGTTTAGATTCACTAGCAGATTCTGATATATAGACTAATATATTTCACCAATAACTCTTTCCAGAGCATGTTTCTTGCTTTGAGAGATTAAAATGCACAAACAGAATAGATAATCCACTCCAAGTAAGTGACCATGCAATTTTGAATAAATATATTATGGATTTAATCATTGCAGTGATATAAAACTGGAGTACCACACTGGTGAAGAAAACTCTATAAATGATTATGTCAGTGTTTAGAAATATTTGCCTACTTTGTTCAGGTCTTATACTATGTTGGTCACTCCAATAATTATTAGATTCACTATATCTGTGAACAAGGCTAGTTGTACTTTTCACTAAAAGCTATTTTTTTACTCCCTCTCTCTCTCTATGTGTGTGTATATGTGTGTGTGTGTGTGTGTATATATATAGACAGAGAGTAAAAATTAGTTTTTGTAAAAAAAATGCTTATATCTATCTATCTATCTATCTATCTATCTATCTATCTATCTATCTATCTATCTTTATCACATATTTATCTTCACAAGGGTTCTGTCTGGGTGATGTAGTCTGAGTGCACACAAAGAGTATCTAAACAATAAGGAAGCATTAAATAGAAAACTGTTGAAGTGAAGTGCAACAGTGCTTATGATTTTCTTCTGTTCAGAAAAATATAGCTCAATATGCAAATAGATATTTACTGTATGACATTATTTACCATAACTAATGCACTTAGGTATTTATTATTAGAATTAGAAATACCTACTTTTAAAGCTGTTTAATTTTAATGACTGTATAAGCTCTTATACTTGAACCCAGTGTTAAATTAAAATTATTTCACATAGATACACATTCTTAGTTTACCAGAACTTTGAAAACCTAATGCTACATTTTATTTTCAGCTGTACTTTTAAAATTTGAAATAAAAGTTCTGATCCTTCAAAAATTCCTTGAATCCTGATTAAACAAAGCATTATAAGCAAACACATAAATGATCTGTATAATATATAAGCAGTCCCACTGAAGTCAGTATGTGTGACTTCAGTAATGGCCTGTGGGGTAAATCTAGATTAACTAGATTTTTAAAAGTATGTAGATGCATAAAGGTGCAGACAGGTATCTTTAAACACCTGCCTTTATGTCTTCAGAACTTGAGGAGAGAGATTTTCTCAAAGTCAACTAATCACCTTCAGTATATGTTGGCCTATATGGAAAAATATTGGATCAACACATTTACTTTTGCATTTAGGTGAACTCCTTATATTACTGTGTCATTTCCTTTTATGCAAGTATCTGGATTAAGATTCTTCCTTCTTGTAGCACAGTCTTTTCTTTAAAAAATAGCTATTTACATATTAAAAAATTGCAGCTCTAATTTAAATTGTTGATCAGCAGCCATTTTGGTGCATTGATGGATATACATGGTGTACTTAATGATATATGCAAAAAAAAGAGGCAGGGGGGAGTCTCAAAATGAATATGGTCTCCTGATCTTTTTTCGTTTAACTCCATATTTGTCTTTTCAATCCAAAGAATGAAGTTATATCTTTCATCTCAGAATAAAACCAAATCAGAAGTCAGACTTTATTTTCTTATAGCTTTTTTTTTATTTTGTTCAGCATTAAAGAAAGGAACTTCATCAACATTGATTGTCATTTACAGAAAACATTCAAAATCATGTGTGCATTATTATGGAATGCTAACAGTATTGAACTAATAATTTACAAGACAAAATAAGACAAAAATCTATTACATTCTAAAGTAATATAAAACCTTTTTTTTTGACAGGGAATGCTGGTCCTAGGATATTCATGATTTAAAAAAACCAACCAAAACCCTCAATGGTCACTTTCTAAATGAACCAGGCTGTAGTTTTACTCACATACACATAAATTAGGGCTTTTATATTAAACAAGGGAGAGAGAGCAGAGAGAGATTAGAAGAAAACTTCAAGGAGTGAAAAACCCTGCCCCATTAAAATCAATGGGAGCTTTTGCTATTGATTTCAGTGGAACCAGGATTTCACCCAAAATGTCACTGGTTCATTTGTGGTTTTGCTTTTTGCATCTACAAGGCAGTTAAAATACATCACCGTTATTATTATACAATTAACCTTCAGGAAAAAAAATGACGGCTCTATGAGGCATTTTGCTTTAGAAAGTAATTTTTGTTCCACTTTGAGAGATACATTTGTTATTTGTATTTTATTTTTACATACTTCTCAGGCAATGCAGCTTTTGTGCGTTACCAACAGTGGTGAGCATGCTTATTGAGTAGCAAACTACACCCCCCACCTCAAAATCAAATGAAATTAATTTACAACGACATAGCTACAGCCAAGCTCCAAATAGCTCATGGCTTTGAAATCTGGGGACTTAATGTCTCACTTAATTCTTAACAAAAGTAACTGGAAATAGGATAAAAACATTAAATCTTTGAAAGTTGGAAGTATATGAAAAATCATTTTCTCTCATAATCCTAAAAGCAAGAAAGCATTTTCAGGGATATTTCAAAAATATTAGAAACTTCATTTAAATCTAAATATCTATTTTAATTATGTTTTTATAAATTGGTAGTCATAAAATATTAGCCATTAAAGTCACACTTGGGATGCAGGAAAGGCATCCAAATGCTCTGCATGTTATTTATGCTCCTGCCTGCATTTTAAAGATGTCAGTACACTGGACAGTATTTCTTTTTCCTATTAGGATCTTTAAAACATTTATTTGGTGAAGGTCAGTTATGGCTTCAGATTATAGCTAATGAGTGACCTGACCTCAAATTTGAATAAGAAATTAAAAGCATACAAAAATATTTTGTTCATTGGAAAGAAGAATTTGTTTCTATTAATATAATCCACACTGGAAGGATACATAAAAGCCATATGCTTTAAGGAAATATTATTTGCTTCAACAAGCTTTTGTGAATTGCATTCTTCAATGCAGTCTGCAGGTATTAGTACAATACTTGCTTTACAGACTCATTGGGAAAAGGTTCTACTGACAGTCTTGTCATTTGTTTCCCTCCCGCCACCCCCCCATTACAAACAGAAGTATACACTAAACACCAATGGCTGGTCAAAAGGCTTTATCTATTACAATCAGTTTTCATAAAAACTGAAGAGTAGATTACACTCATAGGAAGCAAGTACATAGTTTGCTCTTTGATGTTTTTTCCTCTTTAAAAAAAATTGTTACAAAGTCTTATGCTTAAACAGACATAGAAAAAATCAGTGTATTCACTGTCCCAAGTTATTTACAGCAAAAATTACAGAGACAGCTTACATAGTATTAGACCTTCCACAAGCATATATTAAAAGTAATTACATTTGAAAAAATATTTTATTTGTCTTCTACATTTCTACAATACATACTCAGGATTTTTATTTTTTTTTGTTTGTTTGTTTGCTTTTAGTTACTTTTATAGTGTTAAACAGATGAGGCAGACAGTGCAGTGGTAAAATAAGGGGTTTTGTTGATATTCCGATTCCTAATTTATTTATGGTGTCCATCAATTACAGCCAGAGTAATTAGTCTGACATGGGAATCATCCCACAGATGACTGTGTAAATCTCAAAACACCCCAGACATCTGATTGAACTGGGTGTCAGTTATAGCAAGTTAGAACTTTAGTTGTGCTTTATTTGTGGCCACAAGTACAACCACTGAGCTGCTCCCTGTAGCCTGGAGGTCACGTTGCAATAAAGCAAGAGACAAAGATTTTCACAGCAAGTTTATTTGTTAGGGTGCTCAGTCACTATTTAATGATAAGTGCACAAACAAATCCCCATCTACTGCACAAGAATGCATGGTCTACACTTTAGAACCTTGAAAGGTTAAATTATTATTAGCATTTCATATTCATGACAACAAAAATTTGCCCGATTCAGACACTGAAGTGATGCATTTAAAGAAAACAGTTGTAGTGCATTTGAATCCCAGAAGAAGCTGAGAGGCTAATCTATTACTCTGATTTATTAAGCTGGGAATCTAATCAAGACAAATATACGTGCTTTTTTATAAGCTGTTTTTAAGTAGAATCGTCTTCAAGGTAAAATCTGTTGTTTGTGGCTGCCCATCTGGCCCTACTTGTTCTTCAATGCTTTTGGGCTTCTGCTGCTTAAATATCAGGTGACTAATGTGGCAATAAAATTGAAAACAAGGAGACAAATTTCTAATTCTATCTAGATATAATTTTATAACGACTATACTTCATTGTTGTCAATGTATAGCAATAAAATAAGGTCTCAATCTTTTCTTGAAGCACATACATTTTCCCCCCCTACAGCAGTATCTTTAATCATAAATTAGCAGGTCCACCCAGCAAGTCCAAAAATAGGTAAAAATACTGTTATACCTATAGTAGATGAAGCTTTTTCTTAATGCTATTGTACAGAAGACAGCGTGCAAAGCAAACATTTTCTGCATGTATAAAATAACACTTAGAATTTATTGCTCCTATATCCAATGATGTTTTCTTTCACTCTCCCTATATACTGTGGTTGAGTTGTTAGGATGATAAACATATGCAAGTATAGTACATCAAGTTACTGAACTCACTGTCAGCAGTATTATCCTCATTGTCTGCATTGATGTCCAAGAAAAATTAAGCCCCAAATAAGTACCTAATCCTTATTCTCAGACGCATTTTTGTGCATTTTCCTACTCTTTCAGCATAAATGAAAGGATTGTCTTATGGACACTGCTGCATTAACATAATCCACCTACATCAGCATATATTTAGATTGCCTTTTAGGGAGAGCTACTGATATTAGTTACCACAGGAGAAATTTGATTTCATACAAATTGTTTTTCTTTTATTTTGAGACTATGCATGCAAGTGATATTTCTAGTGAAATGAACAGCTTCAAAACCAGTTTAGGGGCTATACATTAATAGAACAATTCCCTTGGTATCTCCCAAGATTAAAATGTGAGAGCAATAGAGTCCAGGGCAACTTGCCCAGGCTGGCAAGAAGAGTTCCTTCCTACTTTGCCAGTGTAAAATGAACCACATGGCTGCTCAAGTAAGGACTTTTTGGGGGTGAAAGAGCTTTGAAAAGCATCTGAAATGGGTCAGTCACCACACAGATCCTTGATTTGGTGGGAAGTTATTTGATGCAGGGAAACTGCCTTTGGACAAGATAGGGAAATGCCTGCAAGCGTCTTCAAAGACTGACTTCTATGATTTGTGAACTAGAATAGCCTAAACTCAAGCTGCAGTGGGTCAGATGCTATGGTGTGGACACCTGCATAAGAAGCTAGATAGACAGAATGATAGATTTAAACTACTGGCATAAGTAAAAATCTGGGACTCTACATTCTAGTTCTTGATATGAGGTTCCCAACACAGCTTCAGGAACAGGAAAGGATCCTAACCAAACCATATGTACTCACTCAAAAACAAGCTGGAGATGTAAAGAAATCCCATCATGGAAATGGGAAGAGGTTAGCTCAGTCAGGGACCTGGGGAGAATTACTTATTTCTGGCTGATCCAGATTAGATCCATTATAATCCAGTTTTGTGTGAGGTTCTTGTAAACAGAGAAGAAGGGGGTTCATTTGAGATATCAGGGGGTAAAACAGTGTCTTCCAAATCTGGAAGAGAAGGGAGAGGTGGATATTGTTCCTTTAGCAGAATAGTAAAGAATTCACAGTTAGAGGTGAATATGTTTTGCCAGAGATGCATATAAACTCACAAACTCATATTTTCTGGGAGAAGGGCTGCCCTGCTAGATAGAGGCCCAACTAGGAATTTTGACCTCATGCATCCCTGAGAGAAGAGGATAAAGGGGGCCTTTTTATTTTCTGTTACTTGCTCTTAGTGATAATTTCTCCATGTGGTAATTGCTCAAAACTTTGGCTGTTGTTGCCAACACATTATAATTTATTCTGTCATACAACTTTGTTTTACATTCTTGCAGCAATCCTGAATATAACCCACCTTAACTCCACTTTAACTCAGTACCTTTAAACCAAACTTTCTTTTGTCAATAGTCCAAATTCAGTAACTCCTACAGAGCTCAAGCTGATTCTCAACAGGCTCTCAATGCACATGTATAAATTGCTCAGGAATACTCTACTGAGAAACAGCAAGGAAAGCTGAGGAACCACTGACTGTGAATTTAGTATAAACAACGTCATTTCTAATCACTGGCTTGAAAGCCTTGTCTGGGTCTCTTTCATTTGGGCATCTAAATCTGTGCCCTTCAAAGCCTCTAACATTCTTTTCCTTATTATTACCATTATATTATATATTTATCTTTAATAGTGAAACATCCCTGAGTGGAGTACAGTGCAACATCTGCATCGAGCAGTGATTGTCATTTACAAAGCACAAAACTTTGAAAGGAAAGAAGAGGACTGGTTCTCTGACATGCTATTGCTACAGGATGTCAGAGACAATAGTTAGTCTTCAGAATGGAGGCAGAAAGTGCTGGGGTAAGTTATTCAGTATAAATACCAAATTTTGTTAGCGTCAGCAAAAAGAAATCTGTATTTGTCTCAGGTTTCACTTTCAACACATACAGGATAGGCCTAGGCCAAAATGGCTGTTATGTTTCATTCTCATCTTTTTACTGAGTTCTGTATAGCTGAGCTTCCAAATAGACTATGGTAATATAATACAGTCCAAGGAAGGACATCAGGATATTTTGAATGCATGCTGCAATCAATGGAGTATATGGAGAGGAATAGTATTGGGGGAAGGCGCACGGAACCTGACCATTTTGCCCTATCATGTTGCTTTATGGCAGGGGGCTATTTAGATGCAGAGGCCAGCACCTGTGCATCTGTGAATATGAAGCCTGATCAGTCACAATTCAAATTTCAGCTCTGAGGCTACAGCAGCGTCTATGGAGCAATCCCACTATCTCTTCATAACCTGGGTTTGGAGGTAGGAAGGGGAATATTCTTTTCCCCAACTTTTGTAGAGTAGCCCAGTACATAGCTCATGCTGGTCCTAGGTAATAGGGTATGTGCCCTTTCTGCTTAAATATCAAGATGGCAACTTGCCCCCTCCCCCACCCCCTGGAATCAAGTCAAAGAAGAACTCCCATCAGTACAGGCTGCTTAGGATGAACACAGATGAAAGCAATCACAGTACAAATTGTCTTGGGTACAAAAAGCCTTTCAGCCAAGACCCTCAAACCTTCCCCAAATGCACAAATTGCCCCAATCTAAAAATATAAGATGAAATGGAGGAAATTAATTATCTGCTGTGAAATGGAGCTGGAATTAACAATGAGAAGCACAAAGTAGAAACATTAAAGCTTATGTGAAGCCAACATTTGACAGGAGTTCCATAAAACTAAAGCTTCAAACACTGACGGCCTTTAATTTTATGAGGGTTTGAGAAACTCCAATGAGGTGTGGAGGGGCCTCCATTTTCATTGACTCTAGCTGGAGCCCTGGGAGCCCAGCAACTCACAGGATCAGATCCTAAAGTTGCTTTTTGCAAACCAATCATAATATATATATAGCATTTGGAAACTGCTTGATTGAATTGAGTGCCTTCTATTATCCTGTTTTCCTAACAATCAGTAAAGCAATCTTTCCATTAGAAGGAAATATGACTCTTGGAATTAATTCTTTATACAAAGAGCTAGCAGGAGTAACATTTACACCAAAATTAAGTCCCGGTAGTAGTGTAACAAACCGTCTACATCTGTCTGATAGATGCTGAGGATCATTTGGTTCAATGTGGTTGAATTATCTGAATATAATGCTAGAAGTGGAAGAGCTAACATATATTTTTATACCCTTTTTTTGTTAGAGGTCTGGGACTAATCAATCACTGAAAATCAGTCCCATTTAAAGTGCTTGTCATTAAAAAGTCAACATGTATCAGCAATTACCACACAATGCAGTTATGGCAACTTCTAATTGTAAGGAGCTAATGGTGGTGAGTCAGATCCCACTGTGGAATAACTAGAGCTAGTTGTACATAAAACAATACAGAAATATTTTCTGGAATTAATGCCTAGACTTCAATTTGCTGTCAGTTGTGGACCTTATATTGTACATGGTTCACAAGTAGTTTGGTGGCTGAGAGTTATACATGGAAAAGATCTCAAATCTCCAATTTCTTAAATTTTAGCACGTATGTCCCAAATTCAGACTGGGAGTTGTCATTTCTTGTACTGTGGTTTTATAAATTTTAGTCAGATAATTAAGTAGGAGAAGTAACATTATTACTTTTAACTGGTCAGTCTCATATTACAAATAATGTAACAAATAATTAGCAACTAATCAAAATTAGCAAACAAGTTGTGTGTTGAAATGCATCTGTATTCACTTCGTGCAAATTTAGAGCCTATGTTCAAAGAATTCAAAAGCTATAAGAAAAGGAGGTAGGGAATGTACAATAAATATAATGTTCAATGAATAATTTGACCAGGTATTGTGGTAACTATTTGCAAATGTTGCCTTTTTAATGGTGACCAATATACTTTGTATATAAAAAAGTAACACTGCTTTTATAACCATCTTAATGTAGGGGAGCAATAGTACATATTAAAAACTGGTGTGTGGATCTGGAAAGGAAAATCAGAGCCTAAATCCCTGTCATCAAATCCAAGTTTGAACTGTGTGGCCTTTGCCGAGTCAGTTAACGTCTTTGTCTCATTTCCTCATCTTTAAAATGGGGGTACTGATTCTTATCCATGAAAGGTGCTGGGAGGCATAATTAGTGAATGGTTACCTAGTGTTTTGAACATGGAAAGTGCTATTTTAAGTGCTAAATAATGTCTTTTTAATGTCTACACCCCACATTCAGTTAGCTTGAGTAAAGTACATGAGCTAAAATCTCTAAGACTGCTGTCTTATTTTGCAAAGGAAAGAACTGAAAAACTTTTAAGGAAGCAACATAGAGTAATGAAGGAGTGCTCTTATTAGCACCGTAATACAGCCTCCTTATTTACTAACAAAAAGTACAATTATTTTTATCACATACTCTACATTTCTGGAACAGGGGCCAAGAGGTTTTCAAATATATGTACTTGTTCTTTGTGCTTTAAAAAGACAAACTGGGCATGTCTACTGCATATTAGACTAACACGTAGTAAAGTGTCACTGTCTACATGTGCTCCACAATACTGTGCAGTAGATTAATTTACTCCAGCATAGGATAGTTCCATCAGACACAGGTATTATTTTATGCCATAGTAAATTACTGATCTTATTTACAGCAGTGTGTCAGGTTCATGCTTTTTGCCTTCTTTGCTCCAGTTTCCTCCTTGGTAGAATGGGAATATAAATACCTGCACCCTCTCACAAGAGACCATGAAGCTGAGTCAATGCTTGTGAGCTGAGCTGAGAAGGAAGTTACTAGGGAAGTGCAAATACCTTTTACTATAATTACAGACATTTCAGTTTGATTAGGAATATCAGGGTACATGGCTCCAGGTGAGAAAACCCTTTTGGCTCCACTTGAGAAAAGTTATTTTAGAAACTGATCATTTACATTCCTAAGTAATTTCTGAAGCACAGTCAGGTTTACTTTGTATTTTTTACTTTGTACATAGAGGGCGAGTCCTCTATGTAGCAGCCATAGTGCTGGGTCTAGTCCACATGCACCAGCCCTGGGGCTCACTGTGTATGCAGCATGTGGGGCTGGTACAGGGCATGCATACACCCTGGACTAACCCCTGTGCAGCATTCAGCATGTATGGCATCAGGTCCAGCCCACGTGCTTCATGCAGAAAGTAGGGCTGCACTGGTGCATAGGGTTCTTCCAGTGACCTCAAGGCTGGATCCCTCAGCTCCAAGAGCTGGATCCAGACCACAAGCCATATGTTTGACACTCTGTGTTATGTGAAGAGTAGAGAATTTTGCTTCCTTAATTTATTGCTGTTGTATCTGGTGCGTGAGCGCTAAGGAAAATGAACATCATCAACAAGCAATTATTAACATTGCCTAAATAGGCCCTGTTTGTGTGGAAGGAATACAGAAGTGGCTTTTGGGGGAAAAGAAAACTGCAAACTATTCCCTCCAAAAGAAAGGGAGAGAAGGATTAAACCAGAACCTTTCAGAGCCCCTGAAACTGGCTGGAAGCTTCAGACTAACCATATAATATCCCTGCTCAGGTTCCCTTGGGTGTCTCCTCCAGCTCCATATCAGTACAGCTCCAGAGGAACCTAAAGACAGGGCTTTCCATGCAGCCTGTGGCCATTACAAAAAAAATTATAGTAATTGCACTGTGTGGCATGCCATAGTTTTTATGGCAGGAACTTGGGAGTAAAGAATGTATCTCCTTGTAGCCCTGTTTCAGAAATCGCCTTTCCTGTCATCTGATCCCATATAGATTTTAGACCATGTGGAGTAGTCTCCTCAGACGAAACGAATGGTAGAGATCATCATGGCAGAAGCTGAATAGCCTGTGCTTTCACAGGTAGAAGGCCTCTACCTGTGTGGATCCGATAAATGAATGAATTATTCACTACTGCTTTTTCATACTCTGCTAACCTCCTACTCCCCTTCCTCCAGTACAAAGAGACTGGCAAAAATGAATACAATGGAGTAGAGCAGCCCAGTTTTTGAGGAATGGTCTGGGTCAACTTTCCATCCACATCTGAATGTTGCTGCTGTAGGGTTGCTGTTTTTTCCTTCTGTAGAAAAAAATCCACCCAAACAATCCCCTACTTCTTCCTGAAGCTGTAATAGTATCACTCAAACATCACAAATTAATACGAAATGGAAACCCTCTGGTTTCATTTAGCAGCTGATCATGTTTTAGTTGGTGACAGTTTGCTGTCACCAGTCTCATTGTCATCATCATCCCACGCTTACTTTTAAAAACTACTTTGGGCCTGCGTTCACTGAAGTCAATGGGAATCTTTCTATAGACTTCAATAGAAGCAAGATCAGGCCTTGCATACTGCTTTCAAAGAAAAAAACAAAATATAAGCTTCAGTTGAGTCACAAACAAGTAAATTAGCCCAAACAGTACATTTTTGGGACCCAACAAAAGCTTATAAGTAAAAGTTTATACTGTTTGGGATAATTTACATTTTTACTCCATATTCCAGATTCCTTACTGGCCTCTTATCCTGTAATGTTAATTTCTACATATGTCTTATTCCTGTAACAGGGAACAAATTCCAAACTTTTCCTCTGTACACTTGAATCATCCAGACAAGGCTTTTGCACCATTGATATAATCCTGATGTTTCCTTTACCAGCTATGGACATGCACTACATTACACATTTCTCAGAAGTGGTACCATCCTGTCACTATAGATTGGAGATTGATGATTTAAATCTAGCTGACAAAGCAAAATCCCAATTACCCAACGAAAATCTAATATATTAGTTGGAGAGTAAAAAATTCAGGAGAGCCTGACTGAGCATCCTTTGAAAATAGGCATGGGATTTTAAGCTACAACATTGTGCATATATTACATATATATGTATTTGTATATAGTACATATACATATATGTATGTTTCATACATGCACAATTTTCAAGACAGCTACAAATTTCAACATGCATTAAACTATCTAAAAACATAGAAATAGGCAAGTCTAATAAGTGAAATTTTCTTAAATTATATTTGAACAATAAACAGCAAGAGTAATACTGCAAAGTACTGCTCTATTCTCATTTATATCTACAATAAAATTCTATGAACAGTTGTCTCCCAAAACATACCCCAATAAAATAAAATTAAAAAAGGTAATACCCAGTGTCTATATTTTTTTATGTTTATGGTCAGTTCAAAAAAAATAAAGAAAAGAAAAAAGAGCCCCACTCAGAGGTGCATATTTACATTCTTCAAACTGTAGCGGTGAAAAATAATTCTATTAAGTGCAGGACATTCCTAGTGTTGCAGTAGTGACATTTTAAATAAGTTCTTCATGAAAACATTTCTTTCGTCTTAACAGTGATGCATTCCATGACTATGTGACAATTCTATCTCCCCTTCACTTGCAGCCAGTGGTAGAGTCTGGATTGAAAAGCTCCTTGTATAATGGAGGAAAGAGCGTGTTCACTATATCTGGATGAGATTGTTTAAATACCTGCAGTTTCTCTCCGTGCAAGTTGCAAAGTGCAGTTATGGTTGGTATCTTGGCTATTAACTGTAGGACATAAAGAGAGATAGAGAGAGAAAGACTATTTAGAATTAAAAAAAAATGATTTCCAAAATGAATTGGGGTAGCAATCTTTTGGGTAGAGGAGTGATTGTGATTCACCTAGAGTGTGAAAACTTTTCAAATGACCTCTGTAAGAGAGCAGACTTTGGTTGCCTAGGTTGGTCTTTTAATTCAAGATCAAATGTGAATGTCTTGGAGAAAGAAGAGGTCATTTAAGACAAAAATGAAAGAGCTCCATACTGAAAAGAGCTCCTTAGTGCATTCTTATTCTCAAAATAAGAAAGCTGGAAGGAGAAGGGAGGAAATAGGACAGGGTGGCAGAGAGATGTGAATTGTAATGGCCTCTTCCTTGTTTTCGGAAAAAAAAACTTGCTGTTGTTTACCAAATCAAACAAGCCCGCACAAAATGATAGAATTTCCTATCAAATGTAACATTTCTGGTTTATCCTGTTGTGTGGTATAAGGAGCTACCTTTGTTAAAGTCTCATCATCAAGATGGTTCTTCTGAATCACATGTTGAAGTGCAAAGTAAATCTTTTCCTGAAGCTTCTGGACCTTCCTTGGTTCTATTAGCCAGGCTCGATCTGACAAAACAAAGGCAAAGGCTAAAGCCAACAAGGACTAGGAAAGATAGCTTATTCACACATGGACATCACACACTATGCTGACAAGTGTTAATAATAATCTCATTATGTTGAGGAAGGATTGCGATACTATTAACATGTGATTTCAGAAACAGAATATGTTGAATCATTATCACCTGTGAGTTTAATGGTTCATAACAGTTATGAATGACACACAGTGTTCAGTGCTTTGGTTTGTTTGAATCTATGTTGACTTTAAACACAGGTTGAGAGAGAGATTTAACAAAATGGGAAAAGTGCGTCTACATATTTCAGGCAGACAAGGTTCCTTGGGTGAATTTGATATCTTTATAAAAGATATCAAATTCACCCAAGGAACCTTGTCTGACTATATCCTTAGACCAACACGGCTACAACCTAAACCCCTGTCTACATATTTCAATATTTTTGGTTATGCTAAAGTTCATATTTCTTTGTCGTCTTATCCTCTAGGACATCTTCAACTTTATATCAATCTCCATGTCACCAGTTTGAGTATCTTTTACAGGTAGAAAGAATAAAATAAAATAATCAAAATATTCACCTCTGTGAGGGAAATAAAATGTAAAATGAAAAGAAAATAAAAGAAAAAATCAGTCTCTACTTGGCTAATATTTTAAGACCAAGTGTTAACAGAACTGGTCTCCTTCAAATTGTTTCTTTAACAATTTTGGTAAATTATGCTATATTGCAAATTCCTTATTATTTAAAAATTGACTTCTTTTAAAGTCACCCCAAACAAAACAAGCTCATAATTTTCTGGAAGAATAACATTTACTGACGTAGTTGCCTGCCATACTATCCTATATCTTCTTAAGTGGAAGGCAAGCCTCTCATTGATTTTAGTGAGAGTAGAATAAGGGTTTTTTTCAAAGACCTATATTTTTCCAACACATCTTCCTGAAACAAGCATATGGTAAATGGTATGGCAGATCTTGATTCAATTCAGAATGCATTAATACAATACACTTACTCGCCAACAAACTTTTTCTTATCATACTGCAAATCTTGCTCTCTCTCTCTCTCTCATGCACACATGTGCGCACACACAGAGTTTTTCTCTCTTCTATCCAGCCTGGTCTTAGAAATAGGTTGGGTTTTCAAACAGGAAATTAAAAATCTACCTTAGTGCAGAAGATAAATCTTATAGTAAGAGCTGTGAGGTGCAGCTCTTTAAAGGCTGATTTTTCCTTTTCTTAGTTACTGATGTGGAGTGATTTTACTGATTGCATAGGATTCATTTAAGTTGACCTTTTCAATGGTCACATTGGCTATACAGGCTAGATAATAGTTGTATTTCACCATCTAATTAATAGGATTTCATTATTTTCTCAATCACTTGGTGGGAGGACTGCATAGAAAGGGTACAGCATTGAAACACCGCTGATTAGAGCACGCTAGTCTGTGCTCTAAAGACGCAGTTGAGATCTCCGGACACTAAACAGATGCTTGGGGAAAGAAACCCTGTCAAAATGCTAAAGAATCTTGTTTGTGTTAGGTAAGCAAGTAGATTCTGTACCAGCAGCAGTAACAAGATTAGCTAAGAGCTTATATAACACCTGCACAAATGAGCACAGGATAATAATATTCAGACATCATATGTTTAGTGCCAAATGGTATGCTGTCATAAGAACATGTTTCAATGGAGTTAAATCCAAGCCCATTGTGGCAGACTGGAGATAAACAGTTTTATCAGAGGAATATTTTCTAAATATGATCTACTGTTCAGAAGAACAAGTTGAGAAATAGACCAAGGCTGTTGGTACTGTTTGACTGGTCAAATAAAGTATTGGAATGGTCGTATAAAGTTCAGTCAATTGACTGGTCAAATATTGGGAAAAAAATTATAAAAAACAATAATACACTGAAAAAGCACAAATTTTGTACGAAGAAACGTGTCAAAAACAATAAAAAATCATACATCTGTCAAGAAACCTACATTTTTTTGTAACATTGCTATATTCTTTATTCTTATATGGTCAAAAAATATGCAGTCAATTGACTGCTCAATTGATCGGCTTGCCAACCATAGTTGATACATAGATTTGGTGAGTTACTAATACTAATACATAATACTACCAGGTAAGGGATGTGATGCATAAAAATTCAGAGTTGTTAAATACGTGACTAGAGGGGTGATTTTCTTTTTTTTCAGTAAATAGTATATTTTCCTAAATAGTATGTTTTCAGTCACTCAGAAACTTTCCAAGTTTTAATGGAATCCCCCAACCAGTTCATGTTGGGAAAATAAATTCCAGGGTTTGAGTTACAAAACTGGTAGAGGCAGAGGTGATATCTGACACCCAATATCCCAGTGGTAAAAGCAGCTATGCAGAATGTGGAAAATAAGATTCAGTTCCTTCTCTGTGAGCAAGGATTTAAACTACCATGTAACTACCATTACATAGTATTCTGGGATGGGGTTACTCCCAGTCTTTTCTGTTAATACTATTCCACCTTGCATAAATAAATAAACATTCTTTGGAGCAGGGCAGTGGGTCTTAATCTTGTTAGACACAAGGCACCACTCAGAAAATGCCTCCTTTTAGCTTTCACTCAGATTTGACTATGGAAAAATAACCGAGCAATTCTTTTGTTGCAAACAATGCAGAAAGACTACATATTTTGACACCCTGGATTCTTTGAATATTTGAAATCTCCAGGTATGCCTTTTGAATCATGTGTGGACATTGGCAAACTTAACAGTGCTAATGTTGTGCCGTAGCCCACAGGACCCTTAAAAGGATCACATGGCGTGGCACCCTGGTTGAGAATCACTGGAGTATGAACTATAAACCATAGATTCATAGATTGTAGAGTGGGGAGGGAGCACAATGGATCATCGTGTCCGACCTCCTGCCCCTGGCAGGAAAGAGGACCGAGGTCAGATGACCCCAGCCAGGTGACTATCTAGCCTCCTCTTGAAGACCTCCAAGCTAGGTGACAGCACCACCTCTCTTGGAAGCCCATTCCAGATCCTGGCCACCCTTACTGTGAAAAATGTCTTCCTAATATCTAACCTAAATCCACTCTCAACTAGTTTACACCTGTTATTCCTAGTCACTCCCTGGGGTGCCTTAGTAACCAGCGCTTCCCCTATTCCCCGTTGACCTCCCCTAATAAATTTATAGGCAGCCACAAGATCTCTCCTCAGCCGTCTCTTGTGAAGGCTGAAGAGATTCAGCTCTCTCAACCTCCTCCCGTAGGGTTTATCACAAAAACCACTAATCATGCAAGTGGCCCTCCTCTGGATGCTCTCCAGATTCCCCACGTCCCTCTTGTAGTGTGGCGCCCAAAACTGGACACAGCACTCCAACTACGGCCTGACCAGTGCCGCATAGAGGGGGAGCATCACTTCCTTTGTTCTATTAGTCATGCACCTGCTAATGCACGACAAGGTGCGATTGGCCTTGTTGATGGCCTCGTTACACTGCCAGCTCATGTTCATCTTGGAGTCAATTATGACTCCAAGATCCCTCTCTGCCTCTGAGCTGCTGAGAAGGACACTCCCCAACCTATAGGTGTGCTGGGGGTTCCTCCTTCCCAGGTGGAGTACCTTACTTTTATCTTTATTAAATTGCATCCTATTTCTCTCTGCCCATTGATCCAACCTGTCCAGGTCAGCCTGAATCTGCTTCCTGCCCTCCGGTGTACTAACTTTGCCCCATAACTTGGTATCATCAGCAAACTTGGAGAAGGTGCTCTCCACGCCCTTGTCCAAATCACTGATGAAGATATTAAATAATATCGGTCCGAGGACTGAAACCTGCGGGACCCTACTGCCCACTTCCCTCCAGGCTGAGAAGGAACCATCCACCACCACTCTCTGGGTGCGGTCCCTAAGCCAGTTGGCCACCCACCTGACCGTGTAGGCATCCACTCCACAGTCTGCTAGCTTCCCAATGAGGATAGGGTGCGAAACTGTGTCGAAGGCCTTCCTAAAGTCCAGGAAGATGACATCAGCCTTGGCTCCTGCGTCCAGGCAGTGTGTGACCTGGTCATAGAAGGCTACAAGGTTTGTTAGGCAGGATCTACCTGTGACAAACCTGTGCTGGTTTCCCCTCAGCATCGTTTCCCCGGCTGGGCCTGCACAAATGTGTTCTTCGATTATTTTCTCTAGCATTTTCCCAGGAATAGAGGTAAGACTGACTGGCCTAAAGTTACCCGGCTCATCAGTTCTCCCTTTCTTGAAAATGGGCACCACATTGGCCTTTCTCCAGTCCTCAGGGACCTGGCCCAGAGCACCACGAGTGCTCGAACAGCTGTGCCAGTGGCTCATCTATGACACTGGCCAATTCTTTCAGCAGCCGTGGAGGAGGTCATCTGGGCCCGCTGACTTGTACCTATCCAGCTTCTCCGGGAGCTCCTTAACTATTTCAGAACTAACCGTAGGTGGACTGGTGCTCTGTGGACATCCGGCAATGATCGAGTTGGGGGAATTGGCTTGGAACTATAAACCAGGAATACTAACTTTCAGGGGACTATCCTATGCTGCCTGTAGGGTATTTTGAGTAGGGCCTCAGTTCCTTCTGTTGCAGCTGTTCCACTGTGTATAAAATACTTATTTACTGAGTGCATCTATGCATGTCCCTATGGTACCTTTGTTTCTGCGCCATCATTTAGTACTTCCTTTTGGAAGTACTAAATGATGGCGCAGTAACAGCCTGTACTACTCCATGTGCACTGTGCATGGCTAATTTTTAGCTGCTATGTTGCCATAGCAACACGCTATACCAAGAGAGTGCATTGCTACAGTGATGTAGCTGCAGTGTCATGGTATGTGTTCACTGATGCTACGGCGACATAGCATCATATGTAGATGTGCCCAATGAGACAGAAGATGCCCCCCTATCTTGGTAGACAGGGCACTTACCTGAAAGATGATACCCCTGAATTCAAATGCCTGGCTTGAATTGTGCAGAAAATGGATTTGTGCAGAAAATGTTCACCTTTCAGCATAACCGCGTAGGCTAAGAGCAGACATTCAAAAAGCCCCTAGCAGAAAGTGCTCTAACTACAGCACTTTACTTAAAGTACTATAAGTTAGAATACATTCCAACTAAACAGACATGCACTATTTGGTCAGGGGTGTGTGTGTGTGGGGGATGGGAAGCTTGGTGTCTGCCTGCACAAGCCAAAGTCAGCAGGCAGAGGGAACTCCCACATGCCTCCCAAGAGGTGCCAGAGCAGCCTCCCCAGCCCTGCTCCCCACCAGCTGGCAACTGTCAGCACTGGCTAGGGGCAGAGTGGGGGAACAGAGACCCCTCCCAGTCATGAGGTTCCCCCCAAAGCTTGCTAGCTGGAGTCTTTAGGGGGGGGGGCAGACCAGGTCCCTGTGGTGGTGGGGCAGGGGCTCACTCTCCCCTGGTCCTAGTTCCTGGGGTGGGGAAATGCCAGTCTGGGCTGTCTTCTGTAGCTTCTGGCTGCTGCTGTCAAGAGGATGGGGCTGGGGGAAAGTGAACACCCCTGTCATGAGGACCCCACTACAATTTGCTAGCTGGGGTCTTTTGGGGCATGGGCTGGCCCATGGTGTGGGGAGGGGGTTTCTCTTCCCCTCACCCAAGCCTCTTCACAGCAGTATCTAGTGTGTGGATAGCTTTAACAGTGTTATGTATAAGTTGTTACATTGGCTGGGGGATTGTAGGAGGGAACAAAAGGCAAGTAAGCTAAGAAGGCTTTTTGAATAAACAAGCTTTATCATTCTATAAGTTTAACTCCTTGGTCTGTTGAGAATAACACATGGTACTAGGAGCAGGGTGCAAAGAAAGACAGAAAAATGGAGTGCCTCAGAATTCCAGAGGCGTTAAAGCTGTCTAGCAATGCAGCAGAAAACTGGAAGAAATTTAAGAAGAGCTCCACCGTATATATGATGGCCGGTGGAGCTACAAGAAGGAAGATCCAGTCAAAGTAGCTATTTTATTTAAAATATAGCAGGCCCAGAAGCTCTGTCTCTTTATAATAGTCTACAGTTCTCAGAAGCAGAACAGAAAAGCTATGGCACAGTAATAAGACAGTTTGAGGCTATTGCATACCCAAATGAAACCTTTAAAGGTACACTTTCCACATGAGACAACAGAAAGAATATGAAACAATAGAGCAGTTTTTCAAAGACCTCAGACTGCTGAGCCAGACATGCAACTTTGGAGACTAGGGCTGTGCGAAACAGCACCATTTTGTTTCAACTACTGTTTCACCATTTCAATGGGACAGTGTTTCATTTCAAGTTTTGTTTTGTTTCGAAAGCACTGTTCTGTTTTGTTTCGTCAAAACTTTTGCTGTTTCGATGCTCATTCAACGTTTTGCCTTTAGGCTATAATGGGGAAGCACAAAACTGCCTATAATTTTGTCATTTGGAGGCAGATTTGGATGAAAACAGCAGGGATGGTAGCCCCTTCTGAAGGCGTGAAGCCTGTCAAGTTTCAAAGAGATAGGTGTAGGGGTTTCCGAGACACTGCACCTCAAGCTGCTGTCAAGCAAAACTCATGACATGTATGACATTGTGTGTGTGTTAAAGTGTACCCTCACTGGTGCTGGGGCCTCAACATGACACAGTAGTGTGCCTCAATGAGGCCTCTCCTCCTCCCCTACAGCCTCAGCTTGGTCCACCACTTTAAATAAGAATAGGTAAAATAATAACTTAATGAGGAGTAGCACAGTAGCATCAGCAGCATCTCAGGCAGCCAAACTGTGACAGAGCCTTTTTTTCCTCTCCTGAAGGAGCTTCTTCTTCAGCATGTGAGTTAAGGTGCGCCCTCACTGTATCCTTCCCCACTCTTGCCCCTCCCTCTCTCTACTTTCTGTTTCCCTGCAGGCAAGCCCAGCTTCAGCTTCGAAACTCAAAACATTTCGAAACTTTCAAAATGTTTTGACCTCTCTCATTTTGTTTTGAGGCTATTTCAAAGCCCTTCATTTCATTTAGATTTCGCTGTTTCAAGCTAGAAACAAGTCAAAACAATGTCTAAACAAAACAGCTGGCAAAATTTCACACAGTTTCTCCAATGGAGACCTAAAAGAATCCATGATCAGGACCAAATAGTATTTGGTATAAGGGATACAAGCGTCAGGAAAAGACCATTAGAGGATCCTGAGTTTAATTTGGAAAAGGCAGTTAGAATGTGCTAAGTGGCTGACATAACAAATGCCAGGCTGCAGAAACTGGAGGAAAAAGAAGAAAAAGCTGAACTAGACAGGGTTACAAGACTGCTAAAGTCTAAGGCAACACATGAGCAATACAGAATGGAGGACCTCACTATGAAGCAGGCCTGTGGAGACCAAAGACAACCGCTTGAAGAAACAATGGTTAGTTGCAGATGCTGTGGGGTTACCACAAACTCATGCAATGTCCTGCATTCAGTAAATGCTGCAGCAAATGTAAAAGATTCAATCACTTTGCAAGGTTTGCAGAAAAGAGCAGGATGCACCACACAGGAAACAGGAGGTGCATGCTGAATGCAACAAGAAAGAGGAAGAATTCCTCATTGACACAATGCAAGACGAAGTTCATTCTTCTGATGATTGGAGAGTCACCCTGGACAGCAATGGACTAATGGTATCTTTTAGATTAGATGCAGGGGCTCAGATCAGTGTAGTACCAGAATATATTATTCAAAAAATGAAAACTAAATCTGTGTACTTTGAGAATAAGAAAGTGAAACTTGGGGCATATAATGGGAACATAACTGCAACCAAGGCTGTTTATGCACTGCATGTTAGACATAAGGGTAATATAGTAGAAGTTCAGTTTGTAACAGTCCCAGGAAAGCTAGTGCCATTTATTGGGTTGTGAACGTGTAAAACTCTAGGTTTGATTAGGGGATGGATGCCATTGAAGGACTAGAAAGCAAGAATATAGAAGAAGAACTTAATGATGTGTTTCAAGGTATAGGGAAAATGTCAACCAAGTACAAGACAGAATTAAGAGAACCAACACTCCCACCATACATGGTCCAAGAAGTGTTCCCCTTGTACTAAGGGAGAAAGTGAAAAAGGAATTAGATAGATTAGTTAAAATGGACATAATAAAATAAAGTAGAGCAACCAACTGCTTGGGTTCATTCGCTGGTCATAATAGAAAAAAGAAATGGATCCTTGAGATTGTATTTTGATCTTAAGCAAATGAACAGATACATCAAAAGGGAATATTTTCCCATTCCCACCAGGGAAGAGGTTTTTGGCAATGTGGCTGAAGCTAAGTATTTCTCCACTTTGGATGCATCTTCTGGGTTTTGGCAAGTTCTAAGAAAAGAATAGCCCTAGATTATATACCTTCAATATGCCCTTCAGGAGGTATTGCTTTTGCAGGCTTCCTTTTGACTGTGTTCTGCACCTGAAGTATTTCACAGAAAGGTGCAACACATTTTTGAAGATCTTGATGGAACTATGGTTTATATTGATGAGGTATTAGTTTGGGGAAATACTATGGAAGAACACAACTTCATACTAAGAAAAGTACTAAGAAAAGAACTTCTACTATATTACCCTTATGTCTAACATGCAGTGCATAAACAGCCTTGGTTGCAGTTATGTTCCCATTATATGCCCCAAGTTTCACTTTCTTATTCTCAAAGTACACAGATTTAGTTTTCATTTTTTGCATGACAAATAGGTCCAGGGAGGTGATACTTCCCCTCTATAGGGCGTTGGTCAGACCGCAGTTGGAGTACTGCGTGCAATTCTGGGCGCCACACTTCAAGAAGGATGCGGATAACCTGGAGAGGGTACAGCGAAGGGCAACTCGTATGGTCAAGGGCCTGCAGACCAAGCCCTACGAGGAGAGACTAGAGAAACTGGACCTTTTCAGCCTCCGCAAGAGAAGGTTGAGAGGCGACCTTGTGGCTGCCTATAAGTTCATCACGGGGGCACAGAAGGGAATTGGTGAGGATTTATTCACCAAGGCGCCCCCGGGGGTTACAAGAAACAATGGCCACAAGCTAGCAGAGAGCAGATTTAGACTGGACATTAGGAAGAACTTCTTCACAGTTCGAGTGGCCAAGGTCTGGAACGGGCTCCCAAGGGAGGTGGTGCTCTCCCCTACCCTGGGGGTCTTCAAGAGGAGGTTAGACGAGTATCTAGCTGGGGTCATTTAGACCCAGCACTCTTTCCTGCTTATGCAGGGGGTCGGACTTGATGATCTATTGAGGTCCCTTCCGACCCTAACATCTATGAATCTATGAATCTATGAAAAGCACTAGAAAGAGCTCACAGAGCAGGTTTGAAACTAAACAAACAAAAATACAAATTCTGGGTCAAAAAAAGGGGTGCGAATTGGTCCTTCAAGAGTTAAAACCATTACAAACATGCAACCCCCTACGAATAAGGAAGGAGTGCAAAGATTACTGGGAATGATCAATTTTGTAGAGAAATAGCTATGTAATGTATCAGAGCAGGCCAAACACCTTAGATCACTCCTACAAAAGAATGCTCAGTGGATATGGAAACATGAAGATGAAGCTGAATTTAAAAACTTGAAGGAAAAAATAATGAAAGGTCTGGTACTAAAATACTATGACCCTAAAAGATGCATTAAATTGTCAACAGATGCTCCTAAAGAAGGCATTGGAGTAGCTTTGCTTCAAAAACATGGGGATAACTAGAGACCAGTAGCATATGCATCTAGGGCACTCTTTAAGTCAGAGTGTCTATATGCACAAATTAAGAAAGAAAGTTTAGCTCTGGTATATGGCTGCAAAAAAGTTCCTGTGTTCATCTATGGGAAGTCTGTGATAACTGAAACCGATCATAAACCTTTGGTAACTATAGCAAAGAAAAAGGGTTGTCAGATATGCCATCCAGATTACAGAGACTTTTCTTTCAACTGCAAATGTATAATCTATACACACAATACATGCCAGGAAAACATCTACTTATTGCAGATGGGTTGTCCAGATCATATGACACAATGGAAAATGACACAATTCCTGACTTGGATATAGTACATATTAATCTAATTAAAAGAGTGATTCCTGTCACAGATAAAATTTGGGCACTAATTTTAGAAGCTACTGCTCAAAAGTGATAACAGCTATTTGTGTTGGTTGGTCTGGAAAACATACCTAGCCCCTACTCTCAGTTCAGGAAAGAACTGTCAGTACTGGATGGCATTTTGTTCAAAGGCTCACAACTTGTTCCAGCAGTGCATATTAAAAGATATGTTAAACAGAATACATGAGGGGCATCTAGGCATTGAAAAATGCAAAAGGAGAGCAAGGGGTGCTCTATATTGGCCCAACATAAATAATGACAGAAGATGCTGTAAAGGCTTGTACAGCATGCCTAAAGTACAGATCAATGCAAAGAAAAGAGACATCATGGTCATGGAGGAGCCTGTAGCTCCACAATACCAAGTGGGCATTGACTTATTTATGCATGCAGGAAAAAATTATGTATTAGTGCTGGATTATTATTTTCACTATCATGAAATTGCATTGCTTGAAAGCACAACAGCAAACCATGTCATAACTCACATCAAATCAAATTTTGCTAGACATGGGATTCTACAAATTGTGAAGACAACGGACCTTAATTAAATTCAACTGTCTTGATTTTAAAGAGTTTGCAAACAAATATGGATTCCGTCACAACACTTCAAGTCCTAAATACCTACAATCCAATAGTCTGGTGGGAAATGTTGTACAAACAGTGAAGAAATTGTTGAAAAAAGCTACAGATGTTTCAACAGATTGTTGAAAAAAAGCACACACTGATGTGTCACTCTTAAATTACAGGGCAACACCCATGAAACGGATTGTCCCTAGTAGAAATGCAGTTTAACAGGAAACTCAAACCTAGGCTGCCAAATTTTGTGCATGGTACTCATCAGAATGAAAAGCAAAACATGAAAACATTAAAAAAAGTCAACAAACTCAAACAAAAATGGTACTATGACAGGGGTTCCAGGGAGTTAGCATAGCTGCACAACAAAGATATGGTGCTTGTTTCAGATGGATGAATGTGGAAACAAAAAGCACTAGTTTCCCATCAAGTAGCTCTCAGATCCTATAAAGTAGTCACATTGGAAGGACAGGTATTGAGAAGGAACAGATAACACTTGAAGTTTGTGAAGGTGAGAAAGGAAGCAGCAGCATGAGATTCACCAAAAGAAACAAAACTAACAACAAAGCAACAAGAAATGGCAGAGGAGACTGAAAATGACACAGAAGTCAAGACATCTGAACAAGGAAACCACACATGAACTGAACCAATAAAGACTGGTAATGCAGAGAACGTGAGAAAATCACTTAGAGTTAAAAAGCCAATGCAAAGACTAATAGAGACCTGTTAAGGTGTGCTTTAACAATGGGTTGAACTAAACTTCCAATGTTAGTATTACAGGGTGATATGTTACATGTAAAGGGCGAAGATGTGTGGATATTTTTAAGAGTGTTATGTCTGAGTTGTTACACTGGCCTGGGGATTACAGGGCAGAACAGCAGACTGGTAGGTAATGTACTGTTCTCTGAAAACAAGCTGTAATCTTCTACAAGTTTAACTCCTTGGGCTTTTGAGAATAACACAGCCAGGAGCAGTAGCCAGTTCCTGGTGCAATGAAACATGGGGCTGGGCAGCGTTGTTACTGTCAGGAGGCTTGGTGGGGGGAAAGGAAGCACTCCCCCCACCATCAGGGCCACTCACATTTTCCTAGCTGGGGCTTTTTGGGGGGCCAGGATGGGTCCCAGTGGTGGAAGGGGCTCCCTTCCCCCCCATCCCACCCCACCCCAAGCCTCTTGACAGTGACAGCCAGTAGCTGCAGGATGGGCAGCCTGGCCCACTGTTTCCCCACACTGAGAACTGTCAGGTGGCCCTGGCCCCCCAGTCCCTGAGCCAGCAAGCTACTGGGGGAAGCCTTGTGACAAGATGCTTCCTTCTTCCCCCTCCCCCCCCAAGCTCTTGGCTACAGTTTCTGGTGCAATGAAAAGCCAGAGCAGCCCTACTCTGGAGTTTCTGGCTTAAGTTGCTAGACCACTTGGGCTGGGGAGTAGGTGAATGGAGCCCCGATGCCATGTGGACCCAGCCTGCCTCCCCCACACCAAAGCCCCAAGTCAGCAAACTTGGGAGGAAGGGGGAGCTCATAGCAATGGGATCCATTCACCTACCCACCCCCCTGCCGGAGCAACCTGGCAGCTACAGCCAGAAGCATGCAGCATGGGACTGTTCCAGCTTTTCACTGCACTGCTGTGGCTGGGGTGGGGGGCAGAAAAGGGAGCCCCCCCACAGTGAGGGCCTACACACAGCTTGCTGGTTTGTGGGTTGGGGAGAAGCTGGGCTGGGTCCACACAGCATGGGGTTCCCTTCCCCCTCCCCTCCCCAGCTGCAGTTCCAGCATGGTCGCCAGCTGGTGCGGGGGCTGGGCTGGGGAGAGGAGCTGCTCTGCTAGCTGTTGCCATGAGAGAGACGCCAGAGTCCTTCCCCAACAGCACCCCCCAGCCAGACTGCAGCATGTTGTGGGTCCAGAGTGGCTTCAGGGACAGAACCCCCACTTCCTCTCCATGGCCAGGCTGCACATGGGGCTGGGATCAGCAGTTGTCACTGACTTGGGTAAGTGACAGCTGAGGAGGCAGGGCCAGCCCAGCGCTCGGGCACAGCAAATGAAGCTACAGCAGCACTGTGCTGCTTGAGGCTAGAGCAGCACCGTACAATGCCTCCTGGGATGGTGGTGGTCATGCTCGATGGGATCTGGCACAGACATTCAATAAAGCGCTCTAACAGAAAGCACTTTAGGCTAGTATACATCTACCCAGGGTTAACTTAGAGTGGGATCCACCAGGGGCGATGTGTAGGGGGTGCACAGGGGTGCACATGCACCCCCAAAGAGTGCCGGTGCATCCCCAAACCGGCTGCACTCCCTGTTTAGCCAGTGGGCAGGGGAGCAGGCAGGAGCACCAGTGCCTCCCCTGCAAGCACCAGCCAAGGAGTGGGGCCACCAGCAAAAGTGACTGTGCCGCTTCTGGAAGTGGCCACAAGAGTTCTGGAAGCGGTGTGTCTACTTTTGTGGTGAGTGAAATTGGCCATGTGATCGGCTGCTGGGGACTGCCCCAGCCAGCAGGATCAGCTGCCGAAGGACCCCCTCCCCGGTTGCTGACTGGTGTCAGGGAGGACATGAGGCCCCCTGACTCGAGAGGCACCAGACACCCATGGGATTCGCCATTTTTAAGTGCTTTATGTGCCGTGAATATCTTTTCTGTTATGGCTGTATAGCACTTCTTGCATGCTTAAAGCAGATTAAGTATAATGTCTGCACCTAGCCTTAAGCACTAGAATATTTGAAGATGGCCTCCATTGTGATAAGTTGCATCATGTTTCACTTTGAGTCATTGAGACAGAGAGCATGAGAATGCCTCTCTAGCTTGGTAGTTAGGACACTCAGAGACTGGAGGCCCAGATCCAGTGTCAGTGAGAGTTCAGTTATTTATACAACACGAAGGACTATTAACAGGAAAGACTGAGTGCATCATTGTGAGAATACTAACCCAGTCTCTTGGGGCTGCAAAGAGGGGAGGGCAATGTGGATGCAAAACCAATCAGAAGAGGGAATTAGACCTGGCTTTCATACATACATTGTGGGCATACTAACACCTGAGCTATAGGTTAGAAAAGAGAGAGCAAATGCTTATCCAGGAGTCTTATGGATCTTGATCTTAATTCTCTTAGGGTATTTTTGTTTTAAATATGTGAACAAAATAAAACAAGTTGCATCAGGTCAAATGAATCATTTTGTGATGAATGGAATGAGATTTTTGAGTTTTCCATTTCATCCGGGAGAAAAAAAACCCCACACACTTTAAATTCAGTTCAATCTTATGTGGTTTTTTTTTAATTTTTCAGTTCAGTAGCTAAACTGAAAAATTGAATATTGGCACAGCCCTACTCATAACAGATAAATTGTTTTTCAAGGCACATATGCTGTTTCAACCCATCAGTCTTTTATCTCACCCTTGTGCTCCCAATTATAGAATGAAGTGCTTGGCACATATCCCTTGCTTTTTGCATATGTTTCCTGATACAGGAAGAAGGAAAATAATAGCTTAAAAGTGCCTTTTTGTCTGTCTATAGGAAGAAGCCACCCTAGAAATGAAAGGTGGAACTGTGTTTTATTAGAGTAACTAGACCTTCACTTAGATTTGATTATACTGAACATGAGAATTTGGTAGCTGTTCCTGCTTATCTGTAGGACACAACTATATAAAGCATGGTGGAAATAGTTTCTGTTCAAAAGAGGTGCATCTCTGGTGTACTGTATCAGGACTAAAACGCATTAATAGAGTTAATGGGGAAGCTTTCACAACACTTGCCTGCAGTGCAGTTGGCTCAAAGCCAGTGCTGAATTGTTCACTTTCTTAGCCACTAAATACATCCACAAACATTTTACAGAAAGCAGAAAAGAGTAAGAGATTCGCAGTCAACAGCAAGTACTAGCAGCAAGTAAAAGCTTTTGGTAATTTCTAAACTAAAATGGTGTTTAGAAGACCATATGGTGGAATCAATATTTTGATATCCTTGAACTGCCTACCTACAGCTAAACACATCTTATAAAAGGCTCTATCAAAATCCTTTCTGAAGGACTGAAGTCCTTCCTGAAGTCAATATGAGTCTTTCCAATATTTCAGTTGGCTCTGGATCAGGCCTAAAAGAAGGCACAATAGTCTCAGAGTTGCTGGTACTGTTTTGTGATCACATCTCACTGGCTAAGCCTGTATTTTCAGTCCCTTCCTCAATTGTTTGGGACACAATATTGGACAGAAATCTGATTTAACTGAAAGGTTATGATTTCGCTGAATGTTCTGTCTTAGCTTGATCCAAAAGCCCACTGAATGCAATGAAAAAAAATCCCATTCGCTTCAATATCCCTTGGATTGGGTCCTATATTTTTAGCCAATTGTTTTAAGACATTAGATTAAGACATGACCTTTGATGAAGACAAAGAAAAAGAAAGGTTAAATCTCAGATCATAGGGGCTAGTGACAGACATTGCCAAATGAAGCGTATCAGGTGTCCTGGCACAACTAATCTCGCTTCATTGGGTGAAACACATGTGGCCTGTTGCCCTGTCCGCTGATATTGTGGGACAGCAGGCATTGTGTTCTCTGCTTCCAGAGACATGTCCCTGGCAATCTCTGGAAATGCCAGGGGTGCATCTCAGGAAGTAGGAACCCCTGACTTGCCCTTCTTCCAGAGATGAACCCAACAGATCCTGGTGGTGTGGCTCTGGAAGTAGGGAAAACCAAATAGATGCTCACAAGGCTCGAGGGGCCCAATCCTGTTTGGAAAGTCCTGGGGCATGCAGAACCAAGCCCCTCAAGCCCTGGGACAGTTGAAGAGTGCAGGCAGCTCTGGGCCATCCATGTTGTCCTGCCATAAAGCAAATAGATGTCTGCTGAAATAAAGTGGCATAAATAATTGCTATCTTTTGTTGAGGCCACATTGTTCTGCCACAAAGAACACGGACATGTATTTGTTTTCACTTTGAGCCACCATAAACATTTTTAAGGCAATGCAAGGTGACGCCTTTTTCCTCCCAGGGTTTTCTATGCTGAAGCTTCTTTCTCCAGGTTATGTAGGCTTTGTACTCTAAAACAAAGCTCAGCTGGAGAGGTCTGCTGCTGATCTCACTTCTCCGAGTTATGTCCTGTCACTGAGAAACCTTCCAGCATGGGACAAACATCTTTGAAGAGCAGCCTTGCAGCAAACAAACCTATCTAAGAAGCCAAAGGTCCTGAACGGCATTAGCTACTCACTGGATCATCTCTTCCTGCATTATGCAAACTATCAAAGAACACAAGTGTTCTTTCCTGTACTAATAAGAGAGGCCAGAATCATTGCAGCAGCTGTTATTAATGAAGATACCATGCATGTTGACACCATCTGTGCTAGTCTAATTCCATCTAAAAGTAATCCCCTCCAGAGATGTGAAAAGGGGCAGAATGACCTAGAAGATGTCTGGGGCAGAACTGGATGAAAAATAAAATGATTATTGCTAGGGTTTTAAAAAAGGCCTGAAGAAGTTATACAAAAAATTAGAACTCTTGATTCCAAAATGATACCTTTTATTAGACCAACTGGAATAATAAAGTTCCAGTTGGTCTAATAAAAGGTATCATTTCGGAACCAAGAGTTCTAGTTTTTTGTATGTCTTTTTATCTCAGACCAACACAGCTACCAAGTACTACACACATGAAGAAGTTAGACACCCAATATCCATTAACGTTTATTGAGAATTAGGTGTATAACTCCCTTAGGCACTTTTTATAATTCCTCCACTAATGTGTGAACATGTCTTAAAAATCCAGCTTGTGCTCTGATCCAACCCCCCATGTTTAAAACCTTTAATCTGCTTTGCCATGAATATTCATGCAGGCAGTGTTTATTTAAACACACATGCTTGGGGAGAAGTTATGTGTTGTTTTGTGTACCAATGAGCAAATTTTCATCAAATGAGCATCTCGTATTGTGTCCTGGATGCAGGTGGGTAGCCCAAAGCAGTCCCTTGGCCATTCTGCTCCCATCCTCCAGAAAGAGCTAGTTACAACTGCAGTTCCTACACTCTCTAAAAGGCACAGCTCATTCCTTAGGTTCCTTCTATCTTAAAGTGGTTAGAGGAAAGCTGAGCCCTTGTACTGCTTGGAAATCCTACGGAGAACACGTATCCATTAGGAACAGTCTTTCCTCAAGCTCCACCTGTGGGAACATTGTTCTCCACCATACTCCATACTTGCTTTGCCTATTACAGGATATACATTCTGGCCCTTAATCTCTTTTCCATGTTCCTGCATTTACACTTTCATCTTATGGCAATGTTGTGAGTGCTGATGAGACAATTCTTGGCTCACACCCAGCCACTTATTTTTTAGTTTAAGTACTGAACAGCTGGCTAGAATAGTTCTGCATACCTGGTAGGCCATACAATCTGCCTAGCTGTGGCTCTTTGGGCTGCTGTAGCCATATTTTAATTCAAGTCTATTTCCAGTAGGTTTAACTACTGTCAGTGTAAGTACTGAAGAAAGCTTTAGGATAAATGAGAATGATCAAGACATTCTTCAATTACTTAGTGTGCCAGTTTAGGTAGGAACCACAGCTGTTTATATAGGCAAAAAATGTGAACAAGGAGGCAGTAAAAAAGAAGATTCATTAAAGTATTTGGAGAAAACAAATTACCTGGCGATATCAGAACAGCAGATGAAAACAAGGCAATCTCCTCTTCAGTCAGCTGTAAGGAACATAAATTCTTTGCAAAGTCAAATGCTTCATTCACCAGATCATCAGAACCTATAGACCACAGAGGACAAAGTCAATACTAGAAATGTATCAGCTCTTAAGCTAGTTTGCAAATCTGTTTGCTATGATGCCAAGTAAAAGTGTGGGTACATGTGGGGGAGAGAAAGTGCTTTGGTTAAGTGAACACTTTCGTACATCACAACATCAAGCACAAAATGAGTTTGGGATAAAAATTGCTAAGAACTAAATTTCAGAGTCTTTATTCATATTTTATTCAATCACTACATGGCATTGTGGGAAGCATCTTGCTTTTCCACAGTGCTCTTTCCACTGGAATAAAAACATTGTATCACCACTAGCAGCTAATGGAGTTACTTTAGCCCAAGTGCTGATGCTGGGTGGTCATTGGTCATGTTCAAATTTACTAAAGAGTGTTGTTGGGGTATTGTTACACGTAGAAAGGCAAATCTACAGCTCACTCTAGCATTTGTTAGACTATATGGAAATAAAAAAGCAAACCTACCCAAGGCTTTGAACATTTGCATTCCTCCATACTTTCCTTCAAACAGAACGGTGTTGTTGAGTGGGTTGAAGGCACGGCACATTCTCACCAAAACCACTTCCAAGCAGCCTGTTGGACATCAGAAAGAACATGATTCACACAAAGCATTCGCACAAAAAATACTTCACAGAAAGATACTTAGGCATCTCAAGGCATTTTTTGAAGTAAAAGTTGCTATATCTAAAAAAAAAAATCTCCTGGTAAACAAGAATTAAAAATGATTTCAGGCACAACTAATGTATTTCCTCTGGGTTTTGGAGAAAGCTAACCACCCAATCTCTCTAGCTTGACCAGAGAATATAACAATTCACAGTCAACCCCACATCCTGATAATGTAGGCTTCTACTCTTGATTGAAACAATGCAGGTTGCCAGGGTGACAATAATTGCAACTTTAACACTGGTCAAACATCTTTTGATGTATAGTTTTTTCCACTGGAAACTACACTTCCATTCAATATTCTCCAACCACTTTTCAATGCTTCTAACCTTTGGAAGTGTCGGATTCAAATGGTTAAAATTGAAACTATGATTTTGTTTTCAAAAACAGAAATGTTAGGGGATTTTCCATAAAAATTATGGACAAATTGCAAATTTACAAATCCCCCACATTTATTTACAATTTCACATCTTTTGCTATTTGAAAACTCTTCTGACAGTAAGTTAATATAAAACTGAAAATTCTACTTTTTAAAAATGAAACGTGCACCCCCCTGGCATTTCCCTCATGTAACTGAAAAAGTTAACAAAGGGTGAAAAAAAAGAGATTTCCCCTATTTCTCACACTTTCCTACTATTTCCCACAGGGAAAAAAAGTGGGGACATGGATCCTGTTGGTTTTCTCTACTTCGCCCTGGCTCCATGATCTTAGTTTGATAAAGAAGTCACATCCTTCCTAGTAAGGAGGATGAAAGAACATAGCTTTCCAGAATGGCCATACAATTTTTTCTTGGACCACATGAAGTGCACCTCTAGCTCAAAGAAAACTCTGACAAGCCCAGGAAGCAGAATGCTGGCATGACAGGGTAATGCACTTAATTACCAGTACTGCCTTGTCCCATTGAATTAAATTAAATTATTGCAGGGTCACGGTAAATTTAATCAGAATCCCTAACAACTAAATGTCGTCAGAGTGCATCAGCGAATGATTATTCTAAAAGAGGGCCAGACAATCACTGGTTGCCATGATGGAAAAACTCCCCTGCCCCCATGCACATGTGCACACACACATACACAGAACAACTGTGTCATTACGTTCTGTCACCATCCAGCCTCTCATTCCAATAGTAACTGGTGCCAGCAGGGATTCCTCCTTCTGAGCACTGGCTGGAGGATACTGCTATAGCCTCATTAAAATGATTAGAAATGACCACAGAGGCAGGGCCTATTTAGCCTGGATTTGCTCCACTAAAGACAAGTGGTGATTTTTAAGGGGCAGTAGCATGCAGATTTAGCCAACACAATTGACTAATTCCTTGAACTGCACCTCAAGTTAGGCATTGCAGCTTCTGCAATTAGTAGTACATTTTTCTACAAACACTAATCACAATTGGCTTTGGAGAGCAGGGGATGAGAATATCATACTGGCACAAAAAGTCATGTAGGCATTAAACAGTTGAGGAGGGCTGGATGGGATAGAGAGAAGTGAAGTTTATTTAAAGGGAAAATGATGTTCAAAACAAGCATTGACACACATTTCTAATTTGGCATGTTTTAAACTAAATCTCTAGCCACTGACCTCCACTCACCTGATTTAAGGAGTAGAATTTGATCATTTTGACAGAGCTCCATGAAGCCTGTTATCCGCTTTGCAAACTCCACCACATACTGAATAGCATGAGTGATCTGAATGGCACACTGCTGCCACAGTGCTTCTCTTGTCTTCCAGGGAAAATATGCATTAAAAAGGAAAGCAATGAGCAAGTAGACTCTTCAGAGGCTAAAGAACATAATGTTGTCTCACACAAAATGGGCTGTTTATATTTTCTTATAGGCAAAGCTGGAAGTAGCTCCTATTATTAAGGTTGAATGACACTTCCCATTATAAAACTGTTTCTGTAATGCATCTGGTCTTATCTCTGGTGTTACCTGACTTCTGAGAGTCTGATTTTGAAATGCTAAAATGTTCTTTTAGTGGAGGTGTTTTTGTGGAATATACATACACACATATGTGTGTGAGTGTGCGTGGGTGTATAAAGCTAGTGATGATTAAGGAATTTAAATATGCAAATATATTTCTAGCAGCAGAGAAATAATGCTACTGAGTTACCTGCCAAAAAATTCTGGTAAGTTTAATAAACTTCTCAAAATAATTAAAGTATGATTACAGTTGAACAATAACTGCACACAGTTAGCGGAATCTCTGGGAAAACATAGGGGACTGACAGATGTGAAGCTCCCCGTTGTAACTCATGGCACTTTATAGGAAGTGCCATGAGTTACAGCTATCCCTGGGACCCGACAAATGTTCACTGATGGGTCCTGGGGACTGGGAGATGAACTGCAGTTTAGAGCAGCTACCCACTCTCCCCTAGCCCCACCTTTCCTCCCTCCAAGCTCCAGTACTGTTGCTGGAATGGCGGGGGGGAGGAGGGGGGCTCATTCTAGGGGTTGCCTAGCTGATGCTGGAGGTGGGGGACTCCAGTCCACCTGCCCCACTCTCCAGCACCAACTGGGCAACCCCCAGAATGAGCTCCCTCCACTTACTCCCCACCCTCCCATTCTGACACCAGTACGGAAGCAGAGCTCCTGGCCGCACTGGCAGATGTTAATGAAGGTGCTCTCCCTTGGAGCACCTTCGTCTGAGCCCTCATATAATGAGGGTTCAGACTGCTGCACAACTGGGCATTTTTAAAGTGTTCTGCAGCCATGCACTTCTGTCAGTGCATGGATGTAGAATCCTTTTCAGTGGCCAATTGTGTAACCAACTGTCACATCTGTCAGTACCACTGTCACATCTGTCAGCACCCATATTACTCTTTTGTGAGTTTTTCTGCTGTGCCTTTCATTCACTTGGGCTTATTTTACTGGCTACAGTAAGTTCATTTCTGTTGGAATTGCAGAGCCACAGATGTCAACAAATCAAACTGGCCTCTGTTTTGTCTTGTACATGATAAACTAAATTGTCAGCTATATTCTGACTGCAGAATCATTACTATGGATGAAAATGATTTTTATGGACTAAGCTGTATTTGAAGGGCTGCTAGTGAAAGACATTTTCTGAACACATTTTATATGCAAATAACACATTAAAACAAAACTATCTTCTCTAAAAAAGTTTCCAACATATAGGATTCAAGCCTTCTCTTTTGGAGAAATGATTAATCCACAGATTAGTTAGGGAAAACTCATTTTATGACCTTGCAATGGCTCTGATCACACTAAGGTTTTAGTTGCCAAATTCCTCTAATATCAAATTGCTCTTTCCCACTCCAAGGGTGTGGACCCTTACTGGGCATTGATAAGCAAGTCCTTACCAGATATGCTGCACTAAATCTCTATAAAACTGAAGCAAGAGAAGAAATGTTAATGGGATTGTACCTTGCTCTGATAAACTTTAATTTCTTCGTATGTGTGGGTCTGCCACGCTAGCTGGTGTAGTTCTTCCATTGTATATTGACATGTCTCCAAATGGGACTTAATGATATTCTGTGCAATTCGATCTGAGGAGGAGGGAAAAATGAAAAGCCTACATGAAAAGTCACAATGAGTAGTAACATGTACTCACACAATTTTGAAGACATAAAATCAGGTGGAGACTGATGATTGATCAGGAACACAATATACTTTATGGCACAGGGAAATGCCTCTACTTCAGATGCTGCATTTCTCCATGTGAAATGTCTTTATACTTGGTCATTGAGGGTTAGCTAACTCAGAGTCCCAAAGCAGGATAGTTGCTTTAGGCTAGCATTCTGTTCAGGCTATACACCTCAGACATTCAAAAAGCCCCAGGTGGAATCAAGCTAATTTATGTGGTTTTCTGTAAGCAGCATGGTTTAGATCAGTAGTGAACAGAACAGACATTTGCCCTTCTGTGGGAGGGTATGGGGGTTGGGGATGGTGGCAACTCTTAGACTGGGCTCCACCATTTTTAAACCTGTCTGTGTGCACCAAACTTCTGTTTGTTACAGGTGTTGATGGTTTCTGATCACCAATAAAGTTTAATGTCTGTACCTGATTATTATGATCAATGGTAAAACACCTGTCAGTTTCATTTGGGGTGTTGCCATTACACTCAATGGAATCAGAGGTAATCTAATATGTGAAATTTCCCTTCCATGTTTCCCATTCCATCATCATACCCGCTGTTCTAGAGAACATCTGACATGACATGATACAGTGACGGTTCTGGTTCCCCATTTTTGCTGAGCCTATTCAAAGTAATCAGATCATTATACATCTGGTGGGCTGGCTAGAACAGAAACCTCTGCTTCTGTGAGCAGTGTTAGCTACTCTTCTCAACTGGGCAACAACAGAAGCACCCTCAGTTAAACCACACACATTTTCATTCACGGACTCACTCTGTTTGTGCAGTTAAGGTAAGGCTGTATTTGGCTGCCATGTTCCTGGGTAAAGGAACATGAACTTCTTACCTCTGTTCCCTAAAATCCTCTGCATCTATTGGGCATAATTATATTAATTACAATTCCTCCTACTATGAATTGCAAAAAGAGAAGATGAGGCGTTGGGGCCATGCTTCTCTGTTCATGCTGGTTAGCAGGCCTGGCTAAGCATGCTGCATCCCTGAATTGGTGTACTAATAGGCACACTGCTTTGGAAAGATCTGAGAGAACTGTTGCCTCTCTAAGGACCCCTTTCACTAGGATTTGTACCTTCTCCATTTCAGGACCTACAAAGGTACAACTGAGCACTTAGGAAGATTGCCAGAGGCAAGAACCGCTTGCTTTTCACAAACATTTCCAGGAGAAATTCATTCATGCTTAAATTTGAAAATACTTTGATGAAAGGCGCTATTAGAAATGCAAGTTTTATTTATTTTTTTAGTCCTGAAGCCCAGAAAACTATAGGTCTAATAAAGTGTAGTGCTTAGATTTCAGCCTATGGCTTATCTTGTTGGCCAAAAGTGATAACCAAAAGAAATAATAAAAATGAAACAGTGGCTGCAGAACCTCGCATACAAGTCAATAGGGAATTACACCAGCACAGTAACCAGATTTGGCCATGGGAGAGAAGAGGAACATCACGGTTTCCTCCTCTTCATTCATATCACAAACAGGTAAAGTCCTATGTATGGTTTGGGGCTCCCAAAATATTAGTGAGTTTCTGTAACCAGCTTTTAATTGCATTTAAAACTGCTAATGAGAAAGAAAACTGGAAAACAAGCATCAGAACAGGTGAATGTAATAATTGAGAAGTACGTTTATTGTAGCCGCTGTTACAGAAGTGCTCTGTAAGTGAAAGATGTCTATTTTTATGCAACAGTTAATGGATATGGATGAAGTAGCTGGTCTCCAAGCATGGTTCCAGGGTTTTGTAGGACAAATAAATCTCGTTGTGCACTGCAGCTGGCTTCTTTTGTGCAGCTCTTCCCATGAAACTCTTTAACAGTGGCAGTGCTACACTGCAGCTTCATGATGGCAGAACAGACACAGGTAGTAACAACAACAAGTAGTGCACATACATTAGCGACTACAGGAGGGGGACGATCCAATATTCTTGTCCAGGAGGAACAGGTGGACCCCTTATCCCCAGGTACCAGGCTGCCCTACTTTTGGCAAAACAACACACTGATTGTCTAGCATGTTGAATGGAAGGACTTCTGAAGTGCTAAAGGAAACTGAAATTTTCTCTCCCCTCCTTTTTCTCTCTCTCACCAGAATCAGGGAAGGGTCATTTTTAAATACATACAATTAAAGACAAAATACTGTTATAAATTGCAAGCCTCAGTTTTTATCCATTAGAATATGACCTGTTTAAAAAAAAATACATTTCCAAATAAGAACAATAAAAACCACATATCAGAAATACTGACCATTCATCATAACAAAGCACAACCCCCCCCCCCTTTTTTTTTTTAAAGAAGATAGTTCAAAGAAGCCCAAATGAAAAAAGTGGCAGGTTTCCTTCTTTTTTCTATTAAACTCATCCAGTTGAATCCATGTATTGAAGCAAATAAAGACCAGTCTTCAATGTTACTCACTTGATTTGGATATCAGCCATACCTAGGTGTAACACGCTGTGGGGGTGGGAGTTTCATTCTATAGTCTAATTTTTTCTAACTTCTATGATTGTAAGCTTAGTCCTTATTGTTACTCAGCCATAACACTGCGTACATTAATAGTAACAATACAATGTTAGCTGAAAACATATTGACCTATAGCAAACCTGATTGGAGGAGTTAAGCTCCATCTGTCGGGTGTATTATGTATGTTATAGAAAGGATATGGATGGAACTGAAATGCTGTCATGGAAACATATAAGTCTTGCTGGCAGTGGAAGCATGGTTAACTTATGTTACATTTTCCCAGTCTATACTATTAAGCCCTATGTTGTCACTGGCTAGTGCATTTCTTTTCTTTTCAACTACTTCCAAGTCCTTACTTATGACTCCTCTTGACTCACACTTTTCCTTATACGAAGCATACATTATTCATATCTTTGATAAAAAGAAACTAAAAGGAAGAATTACTGCCTAGCCAGCATGGGTGGGAAGTGGTGGGGGGGGAGAGAGCTTACAATTCTCAGTCAGAATGAAGCAGATGAATGCCTAACAATTTCTGAATAACATATACGTGTTTTCATTTACTAGTCTTGAAGCACACCTATTTATTATAGCTCCTGATACAGGAAGCATCACTGATACATTCAACTTTTGCTTTTATTTATATATTTATTTTAGGATGAGCTGGTTCAGCAGCAGTTCATGGGCTTTTCTGGGGCTGGCATCCAACATATAACTTGGTGCAATTACATGCACAACAGTTTCCATGTACTTAAATTTTTAATGTCAGCTCAAGAAACAAATCTAGGTGTGTGAGAAGGCCTAAGGGTGAGTAGCAGAAGTAGTAGCAGCAGCAGCAGCTCTGCATGCTGCCATCCAAAGAAGAGCCAGGTGCAAAGACAGACTCAAAATTCTTGTGCCGCAGGCCAGCAAAGTCTGAGTGTATCACGGAAAAGATACATTTGGTCTCCAGGGAGAAAAGCCTGACAGCTCGTACTGTTGCCTTATTAGAAAGATGCATGGGCATCACAGGAAGCTGCTTGCCTGCTCTCTGACTTGGCAGTCACCAGAAGGGGAAGAGGATTAGTATGAACATGGCAGATGCAGGATTGAAGGGTGTTGTACAAGCCACTGATGAGAGAGATGAAAAGTAAAAGCAAGCATGGACTTCAGCAGAGGTAAAAGAGCATGGAACATCTTAGAACAACATTCAAAGAGCTTTACATCTTTTGATATTACAGTGCCTCTTTCACTGGACTTTCTTACTTGGGTTCTAACATTTTTTTGGTGGTTGAGACCTCAACCATTTAAAAAAAAAATCTACCAAGAAGAAAAAATTAGGCCCAGAAGTAAACAATAAAGATACATAACTGACACAATGCAAAGCTTTTCAGCTGTGTTTAGATGAAGTATGCTTGACTTCAGAAAAGCTTATGAATCTCCCATTTAGTTAGTCCAGTGGTTCTCAATCTTTTCAGATGCAAGGCACCCCTCTCAAACTTTTCAGCAGTTAGTGGCACCCCATTTAAGAAAACAATATACATATATTATGACTGTTACAATATAAACATTATAGTTGTATTATTAATTAATGCTTATAGTTAATTAACATTAATTGATGTTGTTAATACTGAGCCCTGAGGCCATAAGGGCCAAAGTCTGGGGGCTGACTGGCCGGCAGGGACAAGGTGCTGGGGGCACAGCATGTAGGGAGCACATAGAGGGCGGGAGGGGTAGAGGGTGGGGAAAAGGACACACAAGAGCCAGGAGCGCTCAGGCCAAAGGGGTACCATGCTGCAGTCACTCCCACTGTTGTTATGGTGAAGTGGATTGGCGCAATGTACCCAGGACTCACCTCATATATAATTATACTTTGATCTGGCTTGTGTAAGTCTGACTGCTTTTCTCAGAACATAACTACTACTGTGACTCATTCAAAGCTGATTACATTGGCCCTTAAACCCAATCCATGCTAAAGACTGCTTGACTATGGAAGAGATTCATTGATTCATGATTCATGGGATTCATATGATTCATTGATTCATGGGAGTTTCAAAATGAACACATGCAAACTGTGTGCTGAGTAGCTATGTCAAAACATAATAGGAAAAGTATTTAATACTAGAGGGAATGCCTCACAATAGCTTAGATGTCCAAAAGTCTGCGTGTGCAATCATCTTGCCAAAATACATCCTGTGCCAGTCAGTAGTGACCAGGAGAGCTATTCAGGTGGTGAAAAAAAAACTTGAAACAAGGGTAGACATGCTAATATAAATCTCTCTGCTCAACAGCAGGGTTAGTTTCCTCTGCTGAGACACGAGGATAAATGAGGGTTTGATTTTCCATGAAAAGAATGGAAACATAAAGAAACAATAGTTTTACTATATGAATCACACAAACAACTGCCCAAACAGACAGCCAGGAAACCAGTTCATCTGGGAATTGGCAATAGCAGCTGGAATCAAGCAAGAGTCATTACCCCTGCATCAGAGCCATGATCATATATTGATGAAACAGGCTCTCAGAGGCTCCAGCGAAACTGTTGAGATTTATTTGAAATGTTTGAGATAACCCAGATAACTACTGATTAAGGAGAAAAAGATGAATACTCAGTTCTTTAATAGAGACATCATGAAAAGGGATTTGTATTAGTTCTGGAAAAATACCTGAAAATGAAGGGTATGGCAATGAACGGCAAATAGCAAATTCTACTGTTATGGGAGTGACTGTATGGAGAACTATAAGTGTGCATATCCAGGAATAGTTGCTTCCAGAAACCTGAGGATTTGGATTGACCCAGATCTTGTGCGGTTGGTAGAAATGTTGCACCTTCTATTACAAAGTATCTCAGATACTGATGGAAGCATTATAACAAGTTGGCTGGTTAGATGGATGGATGGGTAAATCTCCATGAATAAAGGTCCCTGCTGGGATGCAGAGTATAAACTTTGCTACCCCGATCCCCATTGTGTGACTCCTACCAGAAAACGACAGCTTGTCTTCTATTGACATGCTGGTGTGTCACACCATTATCCCGTTTCCTCTCCTGACTTACAAGAAGAAAGATTATAACAAAATAAGACTTTAAATGGATAATTCAAGTTCAAATTAAACACAGGGGGAGGAAATCAAACTGCCCAGAAAGATGTGCTTGTGGACAACCAACTAGTCATAACTGCATTGAGATACAGCATTTAAAGTTAGAAGCCAGGAGACGTTGTGCATCATACAACAGGGAGATAACAGGGTCTCTATAATATTTCCAATATCCCTCTTCCTACAGCTGAAACTTTGGTTCATGCTATAACTCTCTCCCACATGGAGAGTTGTATCCTCCTCCTCCTCTCTGCAGTTTGTCTGCTCTCTTGCTTCCATCATGCTGCAGATAAAATAACTTTTGCCGGCCACCACACCCAACTTTCTTTTCTTCATCCATGTGAAGTTCAAATTTCCCGTAAACTCTTTTGAGACTCTGCATCTGTATACATATCCTCTTTCATCTTTTGGTACTCCCTTCCTTCCCCCTCAGTCATTCTTCCTGTCCTGCAAGTGCAATTTCTGGTACTTGCAAGGCTTTGAGACTCTTTTACCTGTGTGCATTATAGGCAGTTAGAGCAAATGAGATCGCTTAACTGCCTGAAGTAAAATAGAGGAGGACCTCACTCCTTTTAGTACAATAGCCTAAAGAAGGGCTGCAGTGCTCAGTGCCTAACCCCGGTCTACTGGCTAGCGCACTCTATTGGGAAATGGAAAACAGGACCAACAGGAGCTGGAACCAGGTGTCTGACTGCCTGGGCAAACACCAAAACTAATTCCAGGTTAAAGGGTGGGAGGGTTTACTTTCGCAGTCGCTAGTTGTGTTATTTTTTTTTTTTTTGATGAAAGTTTTGGGAACATTTGTAGCATGACTTGCATATCAAGGAGATCCTGCTCTGCCCTGGAGCTTACATAGCCATCATGTAGCCTGCCGAGTGTGCTCAGAAGCAAAGCATAGGGCAAATACAAACAAAAATAGCGCCTAAATTCTGTGGAAATGCCCAAAATTAAACTTCCATGGCTAGGCAGACAACACTTACTCACATAAAAATGAAATAGAATATGACCCTTACTGTAGTAGAGAATAACTTACATTATGCTCACTTGTTTTCACTTCCCTTTCTCATTTACCTTTGTGTTTGCCTATTTTGGACTATCAATCTTCAGGGTCCTGCCTACTTAAAAATATCTCTAGAAAATGTTTTGCAAAGTCATTTTACTATAAAGATGTGTAATAAATATAAAACAACAACAAGCTATACTGAAAATAAGGGACTAAAATGACATAATCAACATCAGTAATATTAATTTTTGTGTGGCTCTGGTAAAAACATACCTGAAATAATAATTTAGTTTTCATCATCTTGGCACCAGAAAAAAAAGTCATGGTGAATGCATACCTGATAATAGAGGTCTCTTCAATGCACTAGACAAAGGTGTAAAAAGAGATGAAGCTGAGAGATGAAGCTAGACAAATCTAAAGTAGAAGAAAAGGCATGGATTTTTAAGAGTGGAAGTGCATGGCATAGCAAAGGGTAAGACAGAGTCACCGTTCCTTGGTGAATTTCCATGGGCTGATTACTGCAGGAAGTGGGAAAAAGCCATCATAATGATGCCTTCTGTCGTTAAAAATCTATCATTCTGTGAAACAATTATTTTGCAAAAGAAGCAGATTTCATATGATGATGAAAAAAGGCTAAAATGCATTTAGCTTTGCTAGATAGGTAAGGGAGGATTGGGATAGTGTAAATGCCTATAAAGACTGACCTCAGTCCTGAAACTGATTGAAAATGAGTAGATTAATGTGCCATGTAGAGCCCCACTGATTTCAGTGTGGGTCTGGACAGGTGTGGCAAACTAGTCTTGCATAAATTGCATCTTATATATGAATAATGGGAGCCTTAGATACTGACGGGATTTGCTTTGCTTTATAAAAGTGGTTCTAATTGGCAGTAACAACATGAAATTAAGACACTGAATGTTAAAGTTGATTACTAGGAAAAATCATCCGGACAGTAGAACCAATCAGAATGTGAAATAGTCAAAGGACATGGGAGACAATTACTAAGACATCTTACATTGGCAAAGAGGTAGGCTAATTGATTTCACAGATCCTGGAATTCAGTCTCTATTTCTTTAAGCTGTGGGCAGGAACAAAAGACTCCGAGCTTATTTTTGTAAGGTTGGCCTCATTTACAAGGGAACTGATGCATTGCAGGAAAAAGTGACAATATCTGGTATACAACTTTGATGGTTTAAAACTAGGACGACAGCTAACAACTCCCAAAATAGCAAGCAATCCTTTCTATTCCTGTTTTCAGTAGCTCAGGTGCCCTTTACTTTTTCTCAAAGTTCTTTATACATATCTCAGGAAACGTGTTCTCCAATGGTTACCCCAGTTCAGACAAGTATTGCCCTAATCTGTGAAGGAGCTACCAGTTGTGCACAGAAAACTGAACATTTCAGGCCAAGTCCCCAGACGACATCAATTAAAATAGCTTGGAGCTATACAAATTTATTCTGGGTGATTATTTGGCCCTTTATTTTTAATATTAACAGCAAAACGTCCCTAACTACAGCAATGATGGTTTTATAAGGAAAAACTTAGCATCAAAATCAAATCCGGAGCTGGTGTAAATGGGTGCAGCAGTTCCACTGACCTACACGCAGTTTGTACCAGCTGTGCATTTGGCCTGCCAAGCGTCAGCTATCCATAGACTTGCACGGTGTGTATTTCTCAGAGGCTCGTTCGTTCTTTCATTTGTTTCTCTTTTCTCATGAGAGCACCCAGATTTCTCAGCATCCTCTTCTTTTGTACTGGGAGCTGAAGAACTTTGAAGTGTGCCTCCTAAAATACTGATAATTATCCTCAATTAAAATGAATAATGAATTTTTAATTTGCCACTTACCCTTAGGATCCAGTGGAGTAGCTAAGAGCTCATCTCAGCTTATACCCTAAGTTGAGCTCTCTTAGGGATCCATTTTGAATTAATACCACAATCCTGCCACGGCTTTATTTCATGGCTGTTACAAGTACTTGTATCAGGTTTTTAAAACATTACACACACTCTAGCTTACCATAAACATGACTGATATTGCACCCACAACATTGCTAGGCTACTAGCAACATCATCTTGCTTCTGAGCCCTTATTTTAGGTTTCCTGTAGTAAGGATAAAACATTTTAGTAAAACTGTAAAAAATATTCTCTGTTTACCAGGCTTCATTTCACTGCTTATTTCTGATATTTGTAAGAGGTGGGAGAGCTACGAATGCAGGAAAAAAAATAATGAAGGTCTCACAATTGTGGACCATTCTGAAGATAGTTTCCTTAAAAAGATTAATTGAGATAGTTGAAAATAAAAATCTCAATAGATTAATTTTTCTTGGTGTTTTTTCTGAAAATCCTTGCAAAAATATCACTATTCCCAAACATTTCTAACTTTTACATAAAAAATAATAGAAAAAGCCCCACAAAGAACATCTCTTGCCTTTCATTAGGTAATAATGGGTAGATACCCATTTATTTAATTAATTCATAGACATTGCTATGGCATGCACATACCCTCTCCCCCACCCCAAGAGCTTAGCAAGAGGATGTGAAAACTTCAAAGCCAGGTCAGAATCTAATAAAAGCAGAAACACATACCACAGTTAGCAAACAGTGAAAAGACCACTGGCTTATTTGTGATAAGCAACATGTAGTTAGCATGATTTATTAGAGGTATTTAGGATGAACTGCTCTTCACTCCTTCGAGGGGAATCATAACTCATGGAATGATATCTTTATATTGTCCTTGGGCATTAGCATTCAATTTGTCCTGCAAGGAGGTATAGCAACCTGCAGGTTATTTGTAGGTTGGAACAGGAGTTGGAGGGGATGGGGGTGATTTGGAAGGTGACACCAGGACACTTCTAGGAAGCTCCACATGCTTGGGGAATCATGCAACAGCTCTGAGTGTACAATGTACCCTATGGCTGCAAGCAGCAGCATTGAATACACTGCATGTAAATAAAGATCCAAATTGCTACCATCTAAATGGTGTCCTTTAATTTTTTTCGCAGAGCTGTGTGCATGAAACAGAAGGGCATGTTTATGTATTATTATGGTAACTTAAAAGTTATTGAGAAGACATATAGTTCATGCCGAAGGGCAGGAAGTCCCTGATGGAAGGTGCTTCTTAGATCAGAGTCAGCAAGAACTGGACGGATGCAATGAAAGATACATACAACCAAAATAGCAAAAGAGAGGGGATTATTCATATTGTTAAAGTTATGCATGCGTTTTAGTACCTTGCTAAGTTAAGAACTTAAATTCAGCTTTCTGTATGTAAACCTTTTACAAAAATCTAAAGGTAGATTTGTTCTCTAAAAAGAAAAATCATGTAAACGTTCTAAAAATATTTTGAATCTTGTCCTGAAGTATTGGAAATTAACATTGATCAACATTATACTAATACAGAAGAAGCAGAAAGTAAAACTGCCTAGAAGCAAAATTAGTTACTCCCAGAGATTTGATTGCTCAAGAGCAGAAAAGTTCAAACTGCAGACAAACAGTGTAGAATGTGAGAAGGTGTCCTGTACAGCCTTGCTTTGATAGTCCCAAATCAATAGGCTTTTCACATGTCTCTTGTAACACTATTTCATTAAAAAAGACTTTCATTCTTGATGTACACTTCAATTTTTCTTAATTTTAGCTGCTTGCTGCCAGTAGTGCCATTAACAGCACCTTCTTACTTCCCAAATAACTACATTCTATTCCTTTATCTTCTCAATCTGTTTTTCACTCTCATGTTTTCCTTTTATGCAAATCTCTCTAGGCTTGAAGCAGTTTTTTTGCTGTTCTCTGAACTCCCTCCACTTTGTCATTATCTTCCTGGTGAAATAAAGTCAGTTAAAAAAAATGATTTGGACCAGTCATCCCTGCATTCCTATGTTCCCATTTAATGCAAGACAAGTTACTAACACAGATGGGAACATTAAGCAATATAACAATACAAGCAAGGAACTTCATTCTCAAATGTGAAATTGTGGATAGTGAAAAGCCTGGGATCAGTAATATGATTTGTTAAACAAGCTATTGTATGGGGGACAGAGCATTTCAAAAAAGGAGAGATGTGGTCTTGCTGAAAAAGAAGTCTATGAAACAAATTCCCCCATGCACATGTGCAAGGAAAGTGCATAACAAATGCATGAAATAAATATGCTCTAGGCAGTTGTAAGCTACAGCTTCTCATCTGTGTCCTACTGTGACAGAGAGCCAATGCTAGAGTCTAGAAATGATGTTATTTAGGATGAGAGGGAGGGGCATTATGTATCCATGACAGAGAATTCACAAAGTTCAGAATAGCTTTGTCCGAATCATAGGTGATAGCCTGTCAGGCACATCATAAACAAGTTCTTAGACCAGGGCAGTATGAATACAGGTATACTCCTGTTCAGATGGTGAAGCAGATGTGTAGAAGAACAAGAAGGTAAGAAAACAAAGCCCCAACCCCAGCACACATTTGCCCTTACAGAGAGTTTATCCTGTGGGGCACAAGCAGACTCTGCCAACCAAGTCTGTGGCTGGCAAAGCTTCATGAAGAGCTGTACAGTACCTGACTTGACCTACTAACACTTATTTTGTTTCTATTATTTCATGTATTTTGCTATTCATCGGTGGGCTGTAACGCTTCCCACCCAGCATACTCATAGAGTCATAATAGGCTTGAAAAGGATCTTATGCATCACTTAGTCCAATATCCTGTGCAAATGCAGGATTCACAATTCCTAAATCATCCCAGACACACAGAAACCTATCCAGACTCTTTTTGAAAATCTCCATCACTGTCCCAGCCTTTGTACCTACAACTGCTCTAAACTACTCCCATGTTTTCTCATCATCAGTTAGTCATTACATTAAACTACAAGTAATTCTGCTGTGCTGTGCTGTGCTTTGGCGCAGCTTTACTTAGAGTTCAAAAGCTCTGTTTCTGACTTTTCATGGGCATGATGCCCTCCACTCTTCATTATGCACTGTTGGCTGTACTTTGGTCTTGTAAAATTAATTATTATGTTCTAAAAGTGTCCAGACAAAGACACTTATAGGACAAAGACAGACATAATTATTTCTCAAAGGGCACGTGTACATGAGATGCGATATCACTGTAGTGACGAGCTGCAGCGACTTAGCTTGTCACTATGGTGACATAGTGTCAGCAGGCACAAACCGTTGCTACTGTGCAGTAGGTTCAGAAATGACCTGTGTGCCACTGGGACTATGCAGTACCGGCAGTTCCTGTGCAGTCAGGTGCACATGTAGATGAGCCCAATAAGAATGTCATTTTTGATCATAACATCTCATGGGGAGATTATGGTTATATGATGGCTCACTTATTCTGCACATCTTTCACTTTTCTTTCCTTGATAGAATGAACACGTTTTCTCACTTCAATAATATATAATGAATTATTCATTTTATTTTTGTTCAGAAAGGGGGGCATGATAATTAGTGCCCCTTTAAGAAAATTAAAAATGAATTCTATTTCACTGGAAAATAGTTAGCACATCTAGAAATAGAATACATGCAAAAATATGTCCTTGTTTATTAATAGTTCAAAGGATAGCTTCATTTTTTTTAAACTCACTTGGAATTGAATTCTTAATTTAACTGAATTCATTTGAAAAGTGTGTCAAGTTTGTCACAAAAAGGCCACAAATATTTAATCTATTTTTACTCAATTTTAATGAAAAAAAATTAAAATTTAAAATATTGTTATCCCACTTTATTTATGTGTCTTTATAACAGTGCCTAAAGGCCCCAGTTACAATGGAGCTCCTTTGTCCTGGATGCTGCACAAATACATCTACAAGGATAATTACCATTTTCTCAATTTCCCCCCCCCCCAACATACACCATAAATAAAAAGTATGTAGTCTTTAATGCACCACAGGTAGAGCACTGCATACATTCTACCTAGAACCTCAAACCCACAATAAACAGAAAGGACCATATTTAAAATGACCTTGATTGTAGTATAAATTGATTAAACACCAATTAGGAACACTGCCAAGGGCTGTCCTTTGTCACATTATGGTGACTTTATTAGTTGGCCTGTATTTGACTTGTGAATTGCCTTTATTTAAAGAAAAGTCAAGTCTCTTTCAGAAAAACACCACTGAGATTGTTAATTTGCAGAGAAATCTAGACTAGGATGCTCTTTTGTGGTATCTACTACATTTTGAACAGCTTAAATCATTGTACTTCAAACTGTTTGGTCACATAAATAGGTGACAAAAGATTAAAACTATTTTAAAGATCAGTTGCACCATGCTAACAGAAGTGTCATGAGTGTGTACGTGTGCACAGGGGAAGAGGGGAGCCTGTTAGGATCCACAGAATAAGTACCTGATCCAAAGCTTATTGCTTAGGAGATTCTGGGTGTCCAACAATTTGTAAATCAAGCTGCTTGCTTACATGCTTTAATATAGGCTCCGAAGAAAATGTTTCTATATAAAGACTGCATCCAGAATTAAAGCAGAGTTAATTTCCTCAAAAGTCATTTCAGGTCACTAAGTATGAGCACATGCATTTATTAAAGAGTGACAGTAAATAAAAGCCATGTATGAACCTTTAGATCATTTAAATTATAATATTGGACTCCAAAAACTCTGATGAAGCCATTAAATAAATATATGGTTAAGTTGATGTTAAGTACATTTTAACTGAGGAAAATATCACAACTCATTTGAATGAGGAAAAAAATGGGGAAATCAGTGAGCGTCTCAGTTTTAAATAATAAAAATGATTCCTTGCATTATCTCAAAATGATATGGCTATTTTTGAGACCAGAGCAAAAATATTTATTTTTAAATATGAATGTTAAGAAGTTAAAAAAAAAAAAGAAATCACAGTTAATGGTAAAAAAATAAAGACTCTTCATTTCAGTATCAGTTCAGTTGGAATGACAATGACATTTCAGCATAGCTTTGCTAAGTTAAAATTTATTCCTCTGCTTTTCTGCCCCTTGTCAGATGTAGTTCAAACATCTTCCAACCCAGGACAGCTGTCAAAATAGTTTTAAAATCTTGCCATATCCATCTCTCACTCTTTTTCATGATTTTATGAAACGGAAAGAGAATTAACAAATTTGCTAGTTAAAAAGCAAGGTAGTGCTTTTTTTCCTTCCAGAGCTATGTCACATAAGTTGAAATGGGCATAGAACTGAAATACTAATTTATAGTGACTGTCGTTTTAAATAGGTAATGATGGCATGGAATAGTATCTGAAGGGTATCTGTGCAGAATACACACTTGGAATAGTTTAATTAGTCACTAGATGGCAACATTGCTCCATTGAAATATAGCTGTGAGGGATATCCTGTACTTGTACACAATAAGGCTGTAGAATTGGAATTGAGAAAGGTGACTCCATATCACCTTTGCAAGAAAGATCTTAAAATGTTAGCTAGCAAAGAGAGAGTTAAGGAGACATTGTCACACGAGTCATAGAACTACGGCTATAGAGACAGCGGCTTCATTTTGCTTTATAATACATGTATATTTCAGTTTCAAGAAAATGATGAAGAGCAGGCGGGATTTTACCATGGCACATGCTAGCTCTACCTTTGACATTTTTAAATATCAAGGACAAGTTTTAAAATTTTCAATATAATTTAGGGGGAAGTCAGTTGTGTTATGAATCTATCAGACTGTACTATGCCCCTCAGTAGCATGTAACTGCAAAGCAAGTAGTACGCCTTCTGAAATCCCATTTAGCACAGAGGCAAAATCCTGGAGTGTCTGAAGTAATAGTTAAAGAAATTCATAATCTTGAGAAGCAGTTTTTCAATGGTTAGAAACACAACACACTACATGGTCGAATGAGAAACTGAAGGCTACTTGAGGTAAAACATGCAGCTTCTCTCCTCTGCTATCTCCTGGACCATCATGACTGCCAGAGCCCTTCAACCCTACTGCTGTTACCTCCATACTGTTTAAAGGGAAATCCCAAATGTAACGGAAGTGAATGGAAATTTTTCCACAGATGAGAAAGGGATCTGGACAGGGCCTATTAGCAAATACAACAGCAAAGGATTCAAAATGAACTGTTTTCAAAATGTTTCAAAATGTTTTCAACTGTTTTCAAAATGAAGATGTCATTGAAATAGGGAACTGGATGCTAAGGTTCTTGCTGCAAGTGTGCTATAATACTATATATTTTTTCAAAGTGCAGTATAAGGACGGCTGTTCATCTGGGCAACTTCAAGATTTTTATGAACCTAAATGAATTAAGGATGAAACCTTAAAAGTGATGTGCTCAGGAATTACTTAAGACTGTAACAACCTTCTCTTGCGGAGGCTGAAAAGGTCCAGGTTCTCTAGTCTCTCCTTGTAGGGCTTGGTCTGCAGGCCCTTAACCATACGAGTGGCCCTTCTCTGGACCCTCTCCAGGTTATCCACATCCCTCTTGAAGTGCGGCACCCAGAATTGCACGCAGTACTCCAACTGCAGTCTGACCAGAGCCCAATAGAGGGGAAGTATCACCTCCTTGGATCTATTCGTCATGCATCTGCTGATGCACGGTAAAGTGCCATTGGCTTTTCTGATGGCTTCATCACACTGCTGACTCATGTTCATCTTGGAGTTCATCCAAGATCCCTTTCCACTTCCATGCCACCCAGCCGGTCATTCCCTAGGCTGTAGGTATGCTGGACATTTTTCCTCCCTAGGTGCAGCACTTTGCATTTCTCCTTGTTGAACTGCATTCTGTTGTTTTCTGCCCACTTGTCCAACCTATCCAGGTCTGCTTGCAGCTGTTCCCTGCCCTCCGGCGTGTCCACCTCTCTCCATAGCTCTGTGTCATCCGCAAACTTGGACAGAGTACACCTCACTCCCTCGTCCAAGTCGCTGATGAAGACATTAAAGAGTATCGGTCCAAGGACCGAGCCCTGCGGGAACCCACTGCCCACACCCTTCCAGGTTGAAACCGACCCATCCACCACGACTCTCACGACATGAGACACTACTGCTCAGTGGTTATACACATTTATTTGGTACTTGTATAAGCAAGTACTAAATACACATGCAATAACTAGAGTTACTGCACAGTAGTGCCAGCAAATGTATTTTAAGCGATGCTGCTGTTCAGTAGCCTAATAATACTGTGCAGTAATGTATTATCACTGTACATGCTGTGATGTGCTACTGCACAGTATTATTTGGCTCCTGTGCAGTCATAGTCTTGTGTAAGTGTGCCCACAGGGTATGTACATACATTACACTTAGATTGGTCTAACTACAGTTAGATTGATTTAAGCGCTGATCTGTATAGACATTCAAGGAGGTTAGATCAGGCAAAACACGGCCAACCTGATTTTGGTTCACCTGAGGAGGTGAACTATATTAGATTGGGAATGGGTTAGCCTGATATAATGAACATGTGTACATCTTCAGAGCACAGCATCAGGGTTGGGAAAACCACTTTCCCCATCCCCAAGCTGTATTCTTCCTATCCTCCCACTCTGACCAAGGTATTTTTTGCACCCCAACACCACCCCCAGATGGACAACCCTCCCCTCCACAGACCTGTCAGCCTGCCCCTAATTCTGCTAACCCCTCCCCACCCATGGATCCACTAGCTTGCCCCTGATCCCACCCACCCCTCCCCCAACCCCAACTTACCCTGGCACTGACAAATGTTTGCACAAATAGGACCTGATCTATGATCATGCAGCTTAAACTAAACAGTGTGACTGTAAATCGGGTCCCATGAATTGTGTACCCACAATCAGTTTCAGCTCTCAACACAGAGGTATCATAAAAAGGTTGCATTTGTTGAGGTATAATATTTAATTCACATGATTGCAAGCTGACAGGGTAAAATCAGGCCAATAGGGCCAAGTACAGACAGTCAAAAAGCCTGAGGCTGAATTGCTTCAGACTTTGCACGTTAGTCTAAGCCTCAAAGATTGAACTGTAAGCAAATGAACAGATATTCACTTTTGATTCAGGAAATGCAGTCACATGCCTGCAGTGGCTCAAGTCAGAAGCTGGGGGCTCTAAAGCATGGCTGTGGCATGTAGCCAGCATGGGCTGTGTGTTTGCTTCGTCTTCCTACTGCCCCAAGGTCCCCCCCATGGGGGCCCTGCCCTCTGGAGCAGACAGCCCAGCCCAGCCCAGCCCAGGACTGCAAAGAATGCTGAAATGCTGGGGGACTCTGATTTAATTTCAACCAGGAAAGTGTTTTGGACAGAAATTTCATAAACCAGTTTGACCTAAATCAGTTAAGTCTGATACTACATTCAACCAGGTTTATCTTAAACCAGTTTTAGCCATTTTGAATCTGGTTGATGTCCACTGAGCTTCTGTTCTGTTACTGTTTTAAACCAGTTTCTGATCACTTAAACCGGTTTATGTGTAACTTCTGTCCCTAGCCTAGATGTCAACACTGTTAACAACTTCACCATTGACAAAGCATATTGACACCCCTTCCCTCTCTCCATCAAGTGCTAATGGAGAGAGATGTTGCAATGTGCAATGACAAGTTTCACTGGCAAACCCCCAAGCTATTGCTACAAAATCTTCAGGCACCTTATCTGTAGGCTGTTTACATAAGAATATATTGGGTTTGAGTCTTGCTGTTCAACTCCATGTATTGTGACCCCTGGATAGGCTTGCATTTCAGACAAAATAGTGTTACAATCTTTCTCAACTCTAAGGAAAAGGTGAAAGCCCAATCCTACTAAAGTCAATCGGAGTTTTGTTTTTCCCACTAACTTCAAGGGAACCAAGCTTTTAAACCAACCAACCAACCAACCAACCAACCAACCAACCAACCAACCAACTTTCCTTCCTTCCTTGCTTGTTTTTCAAATAAAAAATTACAGTAGGAGTGGTGGTAGATGATGAATGCCCACATAAGAATAAGACCATCTTTAAATTAATTTAATAGATTATAAAATACGTGTTTATCATCCACAAATCTAAAAGCATGCTTTGGAGAAATCAAAAAGATTTTCTCCTTATTCTTAAAATAATTTCAAATGTGTATTAACATCCTCATCCATTTTCCATAGCACTATTGGTGTTGAAGCTTGTTTTTCAAAACATAGGACTGGAAGGGAAATCCTGTCATCCAGCTCCCTTCCCTGCTACTGCAGGCACTCACGTCATCTATTTTCTTTAATTAACTTATCAAGTTCCATCTTAAAAGTAGGTAGGCTTTTTTTTTTACAGTCACTACTACTGAAAAGCTGTACAAGAACCAAACTTCTCCAAAATGGTGCCTGTAGACAAAGGGTTATGGAAATTATGAAAAACCTTCTTCTGTTTCAATTCATACAGATATTTAACCCATGAGTTATAACATCAGTTTCAGGTTCAGAACTTGGCATGTCAAAGCAACATTTTGTCTTTCCTAATAAATATCTGCCTGGCCTAAGTTTCTTTGAAAGATTCATAAAACTTAGTGACCAAATTTGAATTTCATAATCAAATCTGATAAGCTTACAATGGTTTCAGTCTTTGCACTGAAAATTGAGTATAGTTCCAGTCACAGTTCAGAATCATTAAGATCCCCCTTTCAAAGCGATGCTGAATTTGATGGCCCTGAACACATAACACTTTTACACTTGCATCACAGATGTATATTGCTCCAGGATCTGAAGGGGACAGACAAGTATCTGCGAGCTGTTAGTATACAGTAGTAGCTTCTTACAGCAGACACTATTGCAGGGTCACACTACTAAATAATGGGAAGCAGGTAATGGTCTGTTGCCTATAGCAAATGGTTATCCCACCAACATGACACTTACACCAGTGGAACCCTGATGAAGTTTTATCCCAGCTTTTCTCAGTGTAATTTGATACTGTTTTCAAGTAGTTGATACTGTTGTAGTAATATTTATCATATGTCTTCCTTGTTTAAACCTGGTATAAAAGCAGATTATGCAGATTATGTAGATACAAATGTATGAATCCAAGTCCTAGGTGCCTAATAATCTTTGAACAGACTCATTGTTTGAGTCTGAAACCCATCCAGATTCAAATTAACTCACAGTCCTTCAGCATCCCAGGATCCTTTGCACCTTCCTTGCAGAGTGAGTGGGATAGCCTCAGCTCAAATTGTCTGCTCCAGTCGAGCAGGGAGGTATGCTTTAGCATTGTCCCCCCGTCACCTCAGTTTCTGGCCTGGGCCACTGCAGGCATGTGGCTGCATTTTTAGAATCAAAAGTGAATGTCTGTACACTTAATAATTGGTTCAATCTATGGAGTTTAGACTAACCTGCAAAGATGGAATCAGCCTTGGGCTTTTTGACTGTTTGTGCTTAGCCATAAAAGTTTAATTTTGCCATGCCTCATAGAATAATATTGTCTTAAAGCTATTGGGCATTAGTTTTGAAATTTAAAACTGTAAAAGTGAACATGACCCAGGACTGAAATGATTCTACATTTCCATTAATAATTCTAATGGATGTGAAGTTACATTTAGACTTCAGTGGAGATTTTAGAAGAATTATTAATAGCATGGATTTTAAAGGAAAAAATGGCCAGACAAACTTGATTGATTATCTATGGTATTACCAAATTAGTACATGAAAAAAGGAACTCATAAGATGTATAAAGTATTTGATAAAGCAGCTAATGAAATCTTATGTATAAAATTAAATCAAATTGGCTTGGAAATGAGCAGTATTAAATGGATTGCAAACTAGCTGATAGACCACAAACAAAAAATAAACACTAAAGTAATTTATGCAATTGCAGTGACTTGTTTAGTCAGGTGCAGCAGGGACCATTGTTGGATCTTGTTTTACAAGTATTTAACATTTTCATTAATAATCTGGAAGAGCAGGTTCACAGCATGTTAATTACATGAGCAGATAATTCTAAATTGAGAGGACTTGCAAACATCAGTGAGAGGAGAGACATAATATAAAAGGACCAAAACAAATTAAAATTATGGGGATGAAAAAGAAAAATGAAATCCAACCTTGAAAATATGCAAGCTAATGTATCTTGACAAAATATCCCCAAACTAGAAATTTGATGTTTCATAATAAACCACAATAAAATTGAAAGAGATTGAGTGGCTACAGTTAACAACAAATTTGAGATTAGTTGGTTTATAAAGTGGAAGGAAAAAAAGGCCAGTTTGATTCTGGACTTCTCTTGAAGAGTCAATATCTCAGAGAGATGTAAAGCAATTTAATGGAGCTTGGAGCAATGAATCCACATAGGAGAAAATTGAAGGACAGATTTATCAAGTAAGACTGAAAATGAATGTGTATGGTATTAATTGGTATATAATTAAGGTGAGGCTTTAGAAACTAGAAATATTTGAAGAATGAAAATACCAGAGAATATTTATTCTGAAAATGGTCTTAACCATAAGAAGTTCTAGGATACCTCCAAAGAGGAGGAGAATTAATGGGACATGTATGTCACTTGGGATATTTAGAAACAGACTGAGTAAATCACTAGAGAGTATATTGCAGGAAGCAATCTTCATTGGCACTGAGATCAGCTTAACATATTTCTCTTTATATCCATTTTCTGTATTGCTTTTACTTAATATAGGCTATGATTCAGAAAAAAGCATTTCAACTCAGGACACCTCTTAATCACATACCTAAATCCCACTGTAGTCAGTACAAAATAATCATGAGCTAGAAGCTAAGCTTGTGCTTGAAAGTCTCCTGAATATGGGTCCACTTATGTGCAAGCTTCAGTAGTTTCTTGTCCCAGAGCCATAGACTACTGTCTTTCTGAAAGCTACATATGTATAAAAGCTCCAATCAGCCAAAACTTCATTATAACATTATTCGAGTTTAAACATACTTTTTCACTAAGATTAAGTCTGAATTGTTTTTATAACTGTAAAGATTATAAAGATATACAAAAATATATTGTAGGCCACATTCAGTCAGCATACCAGGAAGTCCAGTCTCTTTGTGCTGGTTCCAGCAGCTCAAGGGGACAGGAGACATCATCCAAACTCATGAAGTGTACATACAAACATTGCCTTTAGATTGACTTAACCAAGGTTAGGTCAATCTAAATGCTTAGGTTTGCAAGCGTTCACAGGCCTTAAATCACCCTAAAAATGGCATACTCAATATAAAGTTAATTTACCTTAGAGGTGAACTAACAGTAGATCAGCTTGGGTCAACTCAGTGTAAAATATGTTCACAGCACAGTTTCATGGCTGGACAAGCCCAGCCACTTGCCCCAGTACAGGGGCTGTGCTGTTACTACCCCCCAAGCCCAACCCTATTTTTAGCCTCCCATTTCCAAGCCCCTCCTGGACCCACCAACCTCCCCTGATCTGCTAGCCTCCTCACCCCCACAACAGACTGAATTAGGTAAACTGCCTAAACCAAAAAGAGTCGTGCAAATGCTTGTTTGCACCCACAGTCTTTTTAAATACAATGAACTTGCTGTCAGTGGAGTGATGGCAATTTACACTATCTAAAGATCTGGCCCTAAGAGTGTATCCAATAAGTAATTGAAATGACTAGACCATAGGTAAAAAAAAAATTAAGCATGTAAATGATTTAGCAGTCTAGGTTCTGCTTTCAAAAGAAACTTAGCTACTTAGGAAGCAAAGTCTCATTGAACCCAATGTAACTTAGGCTCCAAAGTACCTCTTTCATTCTTGAAAATGAAACTCAGAGCCAGTTTTATAAAAGTGTTTATTTAAGTGCTAATGTTCCATCAGAATCTTTTAAAAATGTGTTTTTTAAGTTCTCTAAAGGAGCTAGTAAAAAGAGATTCTAATTTTTTTTTTTTAAATAAAATGAGACTGTGCTGTCTTTTTAGGGACAAAGTCTTTGCACTGTCCTATGTTTCTTCCTCAGATTTGGAGCCAATGTAATGCTGCTCAACCACATGAATTCTACCTGCTGAGTTTCTTGTGTCTATCTTTGCCCTTGACAGGAAGCTAAAGCTAAATTGAGGAAATCAGGCAAGCAAATGGGAGAGTGTTCCCATTCAAAGATCATTCTGGTCCCTGTATCACTGCATTGGAGATGTAGTTGTCTGATGGGTGATATGACAAGAGGGAAAGGAAGTGTAAGGAGAGCTCAGTATAACTTTATGCCAGGAGAGCAAAGAAAGAATGAAGATTTAGGCAGTAATTTCTCAGTGACTCTTTGAGAATAAGTAAGATGTAAACCTATGGAAATAAATACAATATCCTGTTGGCTTCAGTGGTTTTTGGATGAAGGTCCAAGACGCAAAGAGACAGAACAAGATCATTCTCATCTGACTGACCTTCTGTAACATTTCCATTGCACAGCAACTGTCAGTGCCCTGGTATGTATGGATGCATATGAACACTGGTTCACAATTTTTTCTAAACAAATGGGTAGCAGACAGAATGACAGGACAAATTACAGCAGCATCTTAACTCTAATTGAAAGGTCCCTCTTTATATAATAACACATCACATATACCAAGGCTAGGTACAGATGTTCAGGGAGGTTAGATCACATTAAAAATGGCCACCCAATTTAACTTAGTTCACCCAGGTGTGGACATTACTCTTAGATTAACCTAACTAGAGGTCTTAGTGTGAACAGATCAGAAAGTTTAGATGAGTCTAAAGTTGGGCAACCTGAACTAAGTTAAGTGTACCTCAGAGGCAGTCTAACTTAGATCAGGTCCAGTGAGTCTGATCTAATTGAACTTCTCTACAGTTCGCAGAGCAGCCCCAGGGCTAAGAAAGTCCAGCTACTGGTCCCAGTTTTGGGGCTGCACTTTCCCTACCCATCCACCTGACACGATATGATTTTTTGGCCCCCTGACCCTTCCCCCAGATGGACAACTTCCCACTGAGGACCAGCCAGCCCCATGCCTGCCAAACCCCCCATCCTGAAAGCCACTCCTGGTGCTGAGAGACAATCAAAGTAAGTTGCAGTGGGGGGAGGGGCAAGTGAGCTTGGGTGGGGGTAGGTACACTGTGGGGGGGTGTTCATCTGGGGTGGAGGGGATCAGGGGACTAAAACCAGCCTCTGCTCTGGGGGAAGAGAGCCCCTCATCCCACCAAAACCCCCATGCAGATCCAGCTAGCTCCTCTGATCCTGCCAAAATCTCCTGGACTCCACCAACCCCACCCCATGGACTCTGTTAGCCATCCTGATCCATCCAAGCCCCCTTCAGACCCCATGTGGCCCCCCAATCCTGCTAAACCCTCCTGGTTCCCACAAACCACCCCCCTGTGGATACCAGTAACCCTCCTAATCCTTCTCAAAGACACTACATGCCCCCCTGATCTCCCCTGCAGACCCTGCTAGCCTCTTCAACCCTCCAATCCACCCTGCAGACCCTGCTGGTCCCAATTTCCCCTATTTCCCCCTATGAAGTTTGCTTGCCCCCGATACCTCCTTGATAGCACTCCCATCCTGACTTATCTTAGATTGGGTGGCCAGTACCCTATCAAGGGAGGGGGGAAGTGGGGTGACTGCCCTGGGCACTAAGTGAAGGGGCACCAACAGGTGTTGCCCGGGGTGGGGTACAAGATAGAGCTGTGTGAAGCTTGTTTGGGAGGGTGCAGGGACAAGGAGAGCTGCCCTTGCACCTTGGGAAAGCATGGGGGCGGTGCCCTGTGGATCTGTGCGGGGGGTGAGGGCAGGCTGCCGTTGTGGGCTTGCCCTGGGTGCCAAACTTCCTTCCAATGGTACTGTAAGTGGCCATTTTTAATTCACTCTAACCTCCCTCAATGTGTGTAAAGATCCCAAGATGCTGCCTGCTCAGTGTTGCTTTTCTTTTTTTCCTATCCCACACACCTTGAGACAGAGATATAGTCATGTGCCACAGTTATGTTCATCAAGATATATTCATACAAGTCAAGGCAATATGCACCTGTGATATATCCAGTGCAGGCACAGAATTCAAGAAGTTTTTGAGAATCTATATCCATTAATTTTTTATCGATGTTGTGATTATCCTGGTTTTTCTCCTTTAAAAAAATGTAAAGCCTGTTAGAGGGGCACCCTCTCACCCTTCAATATTATTCTAAGCCACTGCTATGCAACATGCATGACTTGTTGTGGCGGGGTGGTTCTAGTTAGTAAGGCAGCCTCCTTCCATATAGAATACCAGTGATTTTGCGTAGGTGTCAATTTGAGCCATTTTATTTAGTTAAGAATCCTCTCTAGAGCATGACCAAGAAAATATTATTTTTCACCTGAAACCAGCCTTTCCTGTAGTAACAATGGGGAGCAGGGTTGGACAGAGTAAGGCAGATAAAGGAAAGCTAGGCAAGTTGTACATCCAATGTATCTGAGCAGTTAATCTAGGGATGAGCAAAATGGCGGGTATGGCTGGTGGCTGGGGCCGGGGCTGGGATCTTGCGGTGGTGACAGCATGGGGGCAGCTGCAGACCATGCTGCAGACCATGCTGTCACCACTGCAAGATCCCAGCCCTGGAGCAGCTCCTCACCCAGCCATGCACCCTGCCAGCACTGCTGGGGCCGGTCTCCATGGAAACCCTGGCCCCCGCACTGTCATGGTCTCAGTGCTGCTGGGGTCTCCATGGAAACCAACAGCAGCAACATGGGCAGGGGCTGCTGAGAAATGGAGTCTGCAACGGGCTCGATCCAGCCCACAGGCTGGACTTTGCCTGCCCCTGAGTTAATCCCAAGTATAGAAATAACAATTTACATTGGGCCACACCTCTGCTAACAGTTAATCAGTGAAATCATTCCATATGCATATCACAGTAGTTGAGATAAGAGATTGCTGCTTATTTTAATAAAGAATACTAGAACAATGCACTTTCAGGACTCTTTGGGTGTGTCCAGACAAGAGCACACATGCAGCTTGCAGTGATGCAGACCCATATGTGGCGCTGCAAACCATATGTGCCACACATGCAGGCATTCACCACACTGCTAATTTGCAACGTGGTGGGTTTTTTGACAACAGGAGATCCTGGTGTCAAAAAAACCCATAGCAGAAAAAAGCATGGCGGCACATGTGGTGGCAGTGTGTGCTGCCTGAAAGTGGAGCCTGGCTGGCTGGAGCCACATTTTGGCTACCAGCCAGGCTCTGCATACCTAGATTGCCACCCCTGGAGCCTCAGGAGGCCCCCAGGACCCTAGGTGAGGCTGCTGGAGCCAACCTGGGTGCTGGCCCCAGCCTCTCCTCCCTTACCCAGGGCCAGAACTGACCCGAGCAGGGTATGGGGCCCAGGGTAAATCAGCCCATGCGGGGCCCCACCCCTGCTCTGATCCTGTGCATCCTGGACCTGAAGAAGCTACTACTGCTTTAAAATAAGATGCCTATTAGTAAACATCAATTGGTTTTGGTAGATTCATCAGCTGCTTTGGTGTTCCAGTTTCAAAAAAACAGTGAACAAATTGCTGAGGTTAAGAAACTTGAGGTTTTGGTAAACCTAATCAACAACAAAAAACCCAGGCAGCCAACCCTGTGATTCTGAATTGATACTTCCTAATGTCCCAGTCATGTAGCCTGTCAGTTACAGGTAAATTGCAATGTACAGTAAAACAATGACATTCAAACAGCAATGAATGCTTGAGGATTTTCCTTACCTATTTCAGTCATGGTTATCCCCGGTGCTAATTGCCCATTGTTGAAAGAGCTATAGGTAAACAAGTTTGGTACAGAAGTGAGGTCATAGATAGGTTCTTGCTTTATCTGTTTGATTCCAGTCATATCTAACCCAGACTGATCTGGGGAGGGCTGGGCAGAATCCACATTGTAATAACCCTCAGACTTCGGCAGGTCAATGACGTGTCCGTTTGAGTAAGTGCCACCAGTTTCGTTGTTCAGGTTGCTCAGGCCATTGCTGATGCTGTTGCTGTATACCCTGGCAAGGGCTTCTGCCTCACCACTCTGCTGCTGCCTTTGCTCCTGCAGTCGCTGCTGGTGCTTCTGCACTTCAGCATATAGGCTATCCCTCTGCTTTTTGGACATCCTTCCAAATTTCACAGCTGAAAGGCAAAGCATAACGCAAACTGTTGCTCTCTTGTCTTAAGTTGTCATGCTGATGTGTTACTTTTAACATTAGGTTAGCTCAGGAAATACCTTTTTACTGAGGAGAACAGAGGTGATACAAAGCTTCAGACAAAACAGACCTCACAAAGAACGAAGTACTGTACTCTTTGTTCTGCAAGGTGCTAACACTGCTGTATTTTGACAGAAAGCGCCTCAGTCAAACTCACACAAACAACTTAATTCCTTCTGTGAATATTAAAAGACCATGCATTTTTTCCATGCCTCCTTATGTTCACTAAACAACAACCCAGAGGTATATAAAATGTACAGACTTTAGATTTGTATCCTATGTGATTTATCATCTTTCCACAAACCCTTAAACTGTGCACTAACAGGATTAGTACCTTCTGATGAAAAAGACCCCTAAAGCCCTATTATCGCTTCCTTTCAAGGGGTGTTATCTTCACACTCCTATTTTTAAAAGAATGTTACAGGTTAGAGTTAGGACCTAGAGGAAAATAGTAGTTTTGAAGGTAAACATCACAGATGAATGGCACATTTTTCACAAAGGCAGGACTTGGGAACTTACACAATCATATTTATATCATCCACATAGAATATGTGCATGTTCATTTCTCTTGGTGAGAAAGGAATGAAAGAGCATCATTTCTGGAATAGGTCAGAGTGCAAACTGGATTCTCCATCAACTGAAATCTTTAAATTGAGGTTGAGAATTTATGAAGCTACGTGTGTACGTTCAAGCACAAGCTATTGCACTTGATGAAGGAATTACTGAGTGAGTTTGCAGGAGGTCAGGCTAGATTATCATAATTTTCCTATCTGGTGTTAAAATCTCTGAATTATACTGGGGCAGATCTGGGGAACCTCAGTGCAGAGATGGTAAATTAAGCTTTTACAACAGATGTGGTCATTCAGTCAGGAACATCTACATGGAAAAAGAGGATGGAGCCCTGAGGGTTTCCAACAAAGCAAAAGAGAGGAACTGGGAGACACTAGATTATTCCTCTTTGGAGATGTAGTTATGGAATGAAGCATGGAATTGTCCTTTTATCTACTATGAGGAGTGATTCCTGAAGCTGCTGAAAGATCTTAAATCTATCTATATATTAAATTCATGTTTAGTGTATATTAAATTCAGCAACATGAATGGAAATATTTTTTTGGTGCATACACCATGCTCTGTAAAGAACAACGATGTCAAATGATTGAAATGGAAGTATGAGTTGGGTCTGGCTCTTTCTTACACGAAGGCCAGTTAACACCTCCGCTCACTGCAGGTTTCCCTGGAGAAGTGTCACGAGCCACCTAGTCTGTGTGAACATAAGTATAACTTGCAAGCTGAGGAAAGGTAAAAAGAAAGCAATACCAGAAATACAATAGACTATAAACTTGCCTTTCCATCCACTGTTGGGAAAAGCATGTCAGTTTATGCTACCATTAATGCAGCCTTGTGAATCTGCCCATTTTGTACTTTATCCTACTTTTACCCTCATTGGATGAGAGCAGGGAGAGAGACTCCACGATGACCTTATTTTGAAAAATGCAACTGCATATTTTCTTTAATTTTAGGGCCTCAGTAATAGAAACAAACACCCACTGTTTAGTCTCATTATATATTCATTAATTGGATTCTCCAGCTGCTGTCAATTAGCATCCTGCCTCCGCATGATAAAAATGAGTCTACTATATGGCTGAGAGGTAAAATTCACATGTGATTTCTTTGTGAAAAGGAAAAAAAAATCTATAAAAACTATTCAAAACCAGCAAGAACCTTCAATACCATTGTTTATGTGAAAGTGTTTATACTCATCAGCGTCAAAAGAAAGCAGCACTATGAAACAAATCCTTTCGCTCAGCTACACTGTGGAAGTCCCAGGGCTACAGACTAAGGACTGTCCTCTGATAGGGTAGGGTCAAAATACTAGCAGATAAATACAAATATCCTTAGGACACCTCAAAACTCTAAACTACCATCATGGGACACTGTTTTAGGCAGAGAATATACACTGATTAATTACAGAAAGAGGCCAGCTTCAAATCTACCTAGGGTAGAAACAGAAGGCTAAGAACAAAGTATGCTTCATACTAGTGACCAAGCTGACTTTCCTTATTACATGCTAGACTGGGATACCCTTATTCACAGTGGAAAGCAATTTATACCATGAAATATTCCTATGGAGCAAAGTACTGTTTAAGGTTGTGAACAAGCATTTGCTGCACCCAGTCTATGTGTAGGAGACTTACCGTAAGCCACCTAGACTGGCAGTGGGCAGCCAGGTTTGGGGGTGGGAGGTTGGGTTGCACCAGCTAACAATCCCAGGGCTGGTACAAGCAGCTGGGCTTTCCCAGCCTCAGGGCTGTGCTACTCAGGTACAGCAGTTTAGATTGGGCATGCCATTTTTGGGGCATTTTAAGCCCTCTGCATATCTGTACAATTGGGCATTTAGATGTGTACCCCAAGAGTATCACAATTTGAGCCTCAAAGTAATATACAACCCTGGAACATCCTGTGACTGTTAGGATAGTTCATTATCTGGTGATAGACAAAACTTGTGCACATGTAAATAAATTCAAATGGTATATGTTTTCAAACACTCTCAAGGACATAGTGCCAAAATAATTTACATTGTATTAATTATTAAATTTATTAATAAATAAGGTATTTTGCCTTCAGAGGGAGATATTTTTGTTTTCTTCTGCATTATTTGACAACTGAAAGGTCACGCTGTGGACTTGAGAACAATCCAAAGTAACAGCTGTAGCTGGGGCAGGTAAAAGCTCAGCAGTTTTGCTCAGGTTTCTCTATACAGCTCTGCCATTGCTTTTACCTTTGTCGTCCAAAGCTGTGGTATAGCTCTCTTCTGCACTGCTCTATAGCTGCACATTGCAGTTCAGAGGTGGATGAAGGGGTCTTTTGTAATACTATATTTAGTGAAATGCTTTCAGATAATTAAAATTGCTACAAAGATCCATATTTCCTTCAAATGTCATTTTAAAAAAATCAAACTGTCTTAAGCTCTAAGACTTTTGTGAGTCAGGACTGGTGATACAACAGGACTGCGCACTATTAATGTAAAATGTTGTTGTTGTCAAGTCCAGAATGTGAATCTCCACAAGTGAACCTTTTTTTTTGCTTTTGATCAGAATGTCACATTTCACTTCATACTATTGTGTTTCAATCTGACATTACTGTCTATTTTTATGTCATGAAAAATACTCCTGAGTTTAAGGAATGGCAAAGAGCTATGTTTTACAGTGAACGTGTTATAAAGCAGTAAGCTTTTCTTTTTTCTTTCCAGAAATCTGTAGGGGGTTTAAGTAGTCAGCAATGAAGAACACTTTCAAAGGGTTTATCTGTGAAGCAGGAAGCTAAGTCCTTACCATCTCTAGACATTCCTAGGGCAAGACACTTCTGCAGTCGGCAGTGTTGGCAACGATTTCTGTTGGTTCTGTCAATTAAACAGTTTCTCTGCCTTGGGCAGGAGTAAGAGGCATTGTTCTGCTGACTCCTCCTGAAGAATCCCTAGAGAGGAAAAGGGAGAGGGGAAGAGTGGGAGAGAATTACCATATACATAGTAGCATACTACTTACAATTATCTCTCATTCAGTGAAAATGTGTTTATGATGCAACTTTATTGATGCTCAAGTCATATATAAAAAAATAAAACAATGTCCATTCCTGATATGAAAACGCTCTACTCAGTAAAGAATATAAATTGATCTCTTTGTCAGAGTGCAAAAAGCAGCACTGAGTAATAAAATATAGTACGTTCTCAATAAAAACTGAACTTAATCAAAATGCTCACTCCTAATACAAAGGCAACTTGCATATGTTACCAGATGCCTTATAGCCATTTGCTCTGACCACCTTATTTGTGTTTAGGAAAAAGGGGTTGGTGGTATCAGATGTGGAGGGCTTGCTTATCTATTGACTATATATGGCTGCAGAAGCAATATATTGCTTTTTTCCTTAGGATAATCTGGCGCAAATAGACTGATCTGGAGGGACCACACATGCTAGGAGTGAGAGATAATTCAAATTCAGGCATGTACAAATGCATTAGGATTTAATGACTAAAGTACTGCTAATATGCAAGGGGAAAGAAAAATAATGATTTTAAATACATGGAAAAATACAGATAGCTCTTGCATTAAAGGAATGTGTTACTGTTAGGTAAACACAAAAGGAAATTTAAAAAGCTCTGATTAGGTTTGAAACGGTGCATCCCTTTTTAATTTTTTTTGTGGTGATTCTGTCTTAATAGAAGGTTGGTGATTTTTTTTATTTTTCCTTTTTCTTTTTTTCCCCTTGGGCTGTATGACTCTGTGGCAGAGGATAAGAAAGCCAGAACCAGAGTTCATGTCCTGAGTAGTCATGGATTCTGGGACTGGCACCAGAAGGTAGCATTAGGCTAGGGGTGACAAGAAACATCAGAAGTGTCAAGAGAAATGGAGCCAGCAGGTAGAGATAAGAACGGGAGAGCTCTAAATGTTTTTTTTTTTCTTTTCTCCAAAGCAAGGAAAGGTAAAGAGCACAGGAAAAACAGGGAGTCCAGAAAGAGAAAAACAGAAGGAGAGAATTTTATTGGAGAGCCTAGTAGCTTTAGAAACTGGTAACTGCACCATTCCAAAGTGAAAAAAATGGAGATTTTAACAACTGCAGGAAATCATGAAGAAAAAAATTATAATGTGCAGTTAGCACCATTAGGAGCAAGACATGTTAAAACCAGTCACTGGGTACAGTGGCACCAGGTTAGTTGGGTCCTGCTAGGACAGTGTATTAAGCACCTCTGCACTGAATGAGAAAAAGGAAACAATAGTTGATTTTGTTCCATAGCTCCAATAGGTCCAGTGTCATTTCAGCAGAAGACTATGGATGCCAGCCGAAAGTCATGATGGTGGCAAAAGTTATGAAGTCATGAGAAGTGACAATGAAGAAACAGGAGATCCAGGAAATAGATTTTTGAGGTGATATCTTTTACTGAACCAGCTGTATATTTGGGAGAGATCTTAAAAAAGCTGTCAGGAACAAGGTAAACTTCCTAAAGTACCTTGTGTCCACAACCTTGTCTAAAATCTCTTCCAGCTATTCACTGTAAGGTCAAATAAAATATTTCCCCCCTCCAATTCTTCATTTAGTAAAGACAAGGTTTTTTGGGTAAATCTGATATAAAGAACATTTGAATTTTCTTTCAAGTCCTAGTGCAGTGAATGACGACCTAAGGTGACACTTGGACTGGCTAATAGGTCCTGTGTTTCAGTAGAGATACCAGCATCCCCTGACAATAAAGTTTTAAAGTCCCATTTCATCTTCCTTACTTTGGTTATGTTAGGCAAAAAGGCAGGACAGGGCAGGTGGTTCAGAGAAGCCAGAGCTTTCATAGACAACAACCTACTTCGTCAAGAAAACTCAGGCCTCTGAACCAGTTACTTTTTAAGATGCCATCCTGCCATACCTTCTGCCTGACTTTGGATTAACATGGCTAACCACATCTTTACTTATTGATTACTTTAGTCTATTTAATTTATTCTTGGCCCTTTGGGAATGCAACAGTCTTTAGGGTAAGTACTAATGAATAATTGCAGCTAACTTATCTGTTCCTGAATAACAAAAAGTTTCTTGAAGCCCTGGCTGTGGGTTTAATTTAAAGCTAATTTGTTGCCAACAATGAGATATTTCTTATATGTTTGTTGTACTTTATTGCATATTTCCTTTTTGGCATAAAATGGGTATTCTGTTTTCAATTTCTGCAATTCCTGTGTGAATAGGGATTTGAATGAATAGATGAATCATATGAAGTCAATGTTATGTTTAAGGCTAACAGTTAAAAAATAAGTTAAAAAAATAACACATCAAGTTTAGAGTGTATTTTAATAGAACACATTTTTTCAGTTAAAAACTTATACTTCACTCACAGGAATTTACCTGGGTCTGTCTTTTTTCTTTTTTAGAAAAATCAAGCATTATATTCAAAGTTAGTCTCCAAAATATAACTTATTTCAGGGGTGCAGATAATTTTTTCCTGTTTCCTTCCCTCATTAGATTGAAATGCTTTCTTAGAAAGTATAATATAATTTGCATATAATATCAATGGTATAATATCATACCATAAATAAGAGGAAGAGACGTAGAAAAAATAATCTTTTGAGTAGTGAAGGCAATGACCCACTGTAATATTCTAAATCTCGACACTGAGTCATTCTTTTGACCTTGGGTAGATCATTTAACTATTTCCTACCTCAGTTTACAGTACTAATCTGTGAAATGTAGATAGATTTTTTAGCCTCTCCCACACTGGAAAAGAGAGAATGAGAAATTGCTAACATTAGTGAAGTCTCTAGCAATAGCAAGATCCAAAGAGATCAGTAAGTTCAAAGGTAAAAATAGGGTGACCATATTTCCAGTTCCAAAAAAGAGGACACTTGTCACGTGTGTGGAGGGAGGGGGTATATGATTGTGGGGGCAGTGATATGCTGATGCCCTGCCTCTGCCCATTCCATTGCTCCTCAATCCCAAGCCACAGCCCCCCCAGCCCTGCTGCCGCCCCTCACTCCTGACCCAAAGACTGTTGGCCCTGCCAGTGCCCCTTACTCCCAACCTGCAGCCCCCTGGCACTGCCAGTGCCCCACACTCCTGACCCACAGTCCCCTGCCCCCCCGGTGCATGTCACTCCCAAGCCACAGCCCCCTGCTTCCTCCAGCCCTGCAGCGTCTCCTGGATGCCCTGCCCCTGCGACCAAGGGCACTGGCTCTGGTGCTGCCAGCCCAGCCAGACAGTATCCTGAAGGCTTCCCTCCCCCTCTTTGCCCACTAGGGGGGCAGGCACTATCTTGCTACAGCCCCAGCACACAGACAGCTTCCCCCAGTGCTGGCAGGCACCTGCCCACCCCCACACCCATCCCCTCCACACACACACACACACATACACACACACACACACACACTCCCTAAGCCTTGGCCCTCCATCCCTTGCCCCCCATAGGCCTACATGCATTCAGCTTCTGGGGCTGCTCCCACCCCCTGCCTGGCTGCATACCAGCCATGTGCATGTGCGCCCTGCCTCCAATCGCCCTCCCCCAACTTGTACCAAGCAGCTCCTTGCTAGGTCAAGTCAGGAAAAACTTTGAAGCTAAGCTGACCAAAATCCCAGACATTTGATTATATTTAAAAAAAACCACCTGCCCAGATGGAGATGGGAGGACCCAAAAAGAGGACATGTCTGGGAAAACCTGGATGTATGGTAACCCTGGGTAAAACCTGCCACAGGGAAACCACTGGCAAACCTGTCCTTTAAAGCAGTGGTTCTCAAGCTTTTTTGTACCAGGACCCATTTGTAAACATAAGTGGCTAGTCCTGATGCAGCGCCTCTCACTCCCAACCTGCTGCCCCCCACCCTCAAGCCCCAGCTCCCCAGTGTCAGCCTTCAGCCAGCAAGGTAAAAGCCACGGTTTCCCACATTTTTCTCCTTTAAAGGAGAATCTATTTTAAAAGTTTGTTGATGCATTTTAAAAGTTTGTTCGTGACCCTTTCATATATTTTTGCAACTCACTTTTGGGTCATGACCCGCAGGTTGAGAAATGCTGCTTTAAAGTATATGGGGCTAGGATTTCACCCAAGGTATCCAGGCGTGCTGTGGAATGCAACAGTGCTATTTGCTTTACATCTTAAAAAATGCACACGTACTTTTTCCCTGATTAGATCTGATTGGCTAACGCACAGTGTCCTCATGCCTTATTGCCTGTGAGTGCAAAGGCCCATTGTGTGTGGTTCTAGTGGAGAGGTGTATGCATGTAAGCCCTCTCTTTCTTGTATATTTGGACACAGTTGTGTTCTTATTTAATTCCCGTTTCTAAAGCATTCAGACAAAGGGAGATATATATGTGCCAATACTAATGCTGGGCACACGATTAGCATGCAAGCCAAATAACAGTTATTTAAGTGTTGTGAAATGAAGAGATGATTTACACAGTCCGAGATGGAGCTAACACCTTAAGAGAGACCTTTGACAAACTGAAACACCTCCCATTGTGGTACTGAATTGGAAATTGACATCTTTTTTCATGACAGTCTCACAAAACAGGATTAGACTAATTGATCTGATACTTTAAAATTGGCACAAAAACAATAGAGCTAACACTTTTAACTGGAAGAGGAGCTTCTTATCTCGATAAGCAGTCTACACATAGTGCTTAGGGGTATCGTCTCCTCTTGAGGCACACACAAGGGCTACCATTAACACTAATCACATCTACAGGAGACTCTACCCCTTACTGCTCTATGCAGGCTGGTTACAGAAACAAGAAGCTTCTTTCTGCTTCAAGCATTTTCTTCTTATTGTTTTTGTGCCAGTTTTAAAGTATCACATCAATTAGAGCAATCTTGTTCTGTGTGATCATCATAAAAAGATGCCTATTTCCAGTCCTCTATCACAATAAAGCCATGTCACAATAGGGGGTTGTTTCATTTACAATTGTTAAAGTTTCTGAAAGGGAGGATCTGATCTTTGACAATGGATCACTTCTCAGTTTACTGGCATTAAATTAAGCTCTTTATTTTAGAGATGTAGAAATCTGAACTGGGATTTCTTAGATATTTTAGCCATCATGACATACTAAATACATATCTGGGAAGTCAGCTATTTTATACCCTGAGTACATGTGTGTGTTTACACCTATAAAACATGTACCTGCAGGACTGCATCTCCAAAATGAAATGAAGGTACAAGTCAATGGGGCCTTTGCATTTCTGCATCCCCAAGCATGTCAAAATTGTAAACGCTAACATTTGTATTAGAAAATTTTGGCATGTTGCAAGTGGCAAAACACCTTTACATACGCTAGTCACAGGAGCTTTTTAAACTGGTGGCAGCCTTTCCACAATTGCTTTAAGCTAATGTTGCACCCCCAAATCACTGGCACATTACAGGCTCAGTCTGCTTTCTACCCCCTTTCACCTTCCATCCCCTACAAGGAGGGAGGTGCCAGGACCATTTACATTGCTCCTGAGCTGATGGATTTTTTCTCAGGGCAACTGCAGCTTCATAGTCTCTGGGGAATATAAAAGAGCCAAAATGAGGACCAAAATCAACTTCTAAATATTTAAAATAGTGCATTTGACATTTAAATCAACTCAACCGTGTACATATTGCATCTCAGACAATGCAATAAATTTGCCTTCAAGTTTGTTTAAAGTAAGACAACCCCAACATACTGCAGTTAGCATCTGTATTAACATTTATACTGTATCAGATGTTAATAATTTAAAGTTTCTAGTAATCGTTTGACTGTTGAATAAGGGCAGGTAACTAGTAAAATCAGATGTGAAACACATGCATGTCAGCAAAAGGCATTACAGCCTTTGGCACCCTCTCTTTGAAAGGGTGTCATACTACATTGTTATGTACACAGATGCCTGAGGCTAACTCTGATGCCAGCAACAGAGCTGTATGAAAGTCTCATACCTTACAGCCTTCACATGTGATGACTCCATAGTGTATTCCAGATGACTTATCTCCACAAATTTTGCATGGTATCACTTCAATTTGTGCTGAAAAAGAAAATAAGGGATTGAAATTGTTGGCTTCTCCTTTTTTACTGCAGATGGTAAAGAATTGAGATGGGCAAATATTAATAACACCATCCATCCTTCTGCAATGACTCTTTATCATGCATTGTAATTCTAGGTGCTTTCCAGTTTTGACTGGGGCTTTTACCTGGATGGCACTTCCACCCCTGTCCTTACTAGGATGTTCTGTGGTTTAAGAGATATCATAATAAATATGGTTTTTAAAATTTCATTCTCGTTATTCCTAGTCATTGGACTACTCTAAGCAATGGTCTGTCCTTCTCAGTGTTTATAGACTTCAAGTACTGTGAGACAGTTAACTTGTTCTTTATCACAGCTTGACTCTTCATTTTGCAGAGTCATTGTGTGATGGACTTCCCAATGTAGTTGATATGACGTGGTTCATTTAGTGCTACTACACATAATCCAATGACTTAGGTAAAAGACTCCTATACCACTGGTAAATATTTGCACAGAGTTGCCTATCTACAACTGCTTAATACAGTGATTTATTTGCATTAGAATATTCTCCATCTTCTTCACTCAAGGTTGTCTTGCTTCCTGGTCTAAGTTAGAGAGAATCAAGACCTATAGATTGAAATGCTAACATCCTCAAAGTTTGGAGGGCTTTTTCAGCCACTTCTTTGGTTCATGAAATTAGTAACTGACATACGGAATTATCTAGGGATCCAGATTTAGGCAACAATCAAAGACATTTGAATCCCGGTTTCCAGTTAGGCCTTTTTACAAGCCAAATACTACTTAGAAAGTGTCCATTTTTCCTTCTCCTATATAGGGTTTTTGTTTTCAGTTTTGTTTTGTTTTTTGCTGTGTTATCATTTCCTGTATATATGATAACAAGGTATTGGCCTACTTCAGCTGCTTTAAATCCTGTGCATGAATCCTTCTGTCTACACTGTAATGAGGGCTCTGTTAGTACTTAGGGATAGATTGTGCCTGAGAAAATAACCTTTTTTCTTCCTCTACCCCCTTCTTACCCATGTAATGCCCAACTGTAATTCTTGCATTCTTTGGCCCAGATTCTTGATTTCTATGAATTTGTATAATGCTATTGAAGTCAAAAAGAGCAATGAATGACCAGCTGCAGATGTGGCCTCCTGAACACAGGGACTGCTTCCTTTCATAGTACTGTTGTGAGGCACGTGTCATCTCAAAGCAGGTGGCAAGGAGAAGACAAAAGTTATAGCCTCACCTCCTACCCAGAACATGCATCTGCCACTGGGGGCATCCTGACATAGTTCAGCATGCATTTCTTAAGCTTGTGGGGATTGTGGCTTGGGGCTTTCAAGGCATAATCTGTTTTTTAGAAATAGCACATATATATAATCAGCCAAGGGGAGCTTAAAATATATTCCCTTAAAACTCTTGTTTTCACTAAAAAAGTACCACAAATAGTAGAATATACATTAATGTTAGAGAATGACTTGACACATACACATGCCAGCACACACAGATGTTCATACCAAGGTAGCTACTGGAAAAGCAATGTCTTCTGGTTTTGCAACCCAGTGAGCATGTCTACATGTGCTATTAAAATGAAGCAATAAATTGGTGTTTATCATACCCCAGTTTATTGCTCCCGAGCATGCCGTTTGAATGTGTGCCTGGGACCACAGCATGTTGAGCCGAGTCGGAGCAGCCCTGGCTGGCAGGGGGCCCAAGGTGCTGCTCAACCTGCCAGCCTGGGGCTGATCTGACTCAACTCAATGGGCTGCAGAGAGGCTAGCTTTGGTATGGAGATGTTTCCATGTGGGGCTAGCCTGCAAGCAGCATCTGCATGTTCACTGCTGTGCGCAACAAAAACTCAGCAGCAGGGTAGGATTTATACTTACATATTTTGTGTATTAGTTTTGTGTGGACGTAAGATGTTTACTGATGTGGAGCTAATTAATTTATTCTACACGAAATGTGTCTCATGTAGACAATATCACATCATAATTGTTTCCTGGTAAGAGATGAGTCTGATAGCAATGATCTACATAGCTCGCTAAAGTTAGTTGACCACAAATCAGTTGAATGTTTTGTGGAATTGCTTCACTCCCTTGCAATGTACTGTGTACTTCTCACTAGAAAACAAGTATTTGCCTGTTTATTTGTTTAGTTTAAATAAATAACAAGAGTTGCTTACATTTCAGGTAGAATGGTAGAAAATGCTTCCCACCTTCAGGAGGTCTACACAAAGCCAGCCTAAAATGTAGTCCCCACTCTCAGGTGGCTGATATGACTGTTTCATTGGGATATTGAAAAGAGGGCAAAGAAGAAATAGGACTATGGAAGGATGGTGAAACTTTTGTATAGCCCCTGTCTCAGGGAAATTCCCTAAGCACTTCTTAAGGCAATGTTGCTTAGCATTCTCCAAGCACTGGGTTGTTCCCTTAAAGGCTCAAATGGCTCAAAACCAAGTCTGAAAAATTTGGTCATACAAAACCCCTAAACATGTATATACTGGTGTGTAATTGCTCATTTAATAACCCATGACAAAGCAAGAAATCAAGAAACCAAAAAAAAGAAAGTGAAGTAATTCTGCTATGTTCTTTCATTATTGTAGTGACTTGGAGCAGTGACTCTTAACCCTGTTCTGCATAGTGGAATTATTAGTATGTGATGTTATTAGATAAATATAATTGTTGTTAATTGCACAGAGGTGAGACAGAAGCAAATCCATGGATCTAAAGGTGCATTAAGTTTGAGGAATTGTTGATCTAGAAGTACATTTTGCATCTTAAGTTCTCTCTAGTTTTTACTTGGCATAGTGAAGGAGGCATACATTGACAGTGCTTTAAAAAAATCTTTATTTCTGCATCCGGATAGTTAATGCCCACTATCTTCAGGTAGAGACAAGTCTTTGTAGTTAATGTGAAGTAGCTAAGTAAAATCAGACTGACTACAGCTGAACTTACTGTAAAACTATAGTGCCTTGCCTTCACTGGGGTTTTGTAGGAGGATACAGAAACCCTGGTAACCACACACCTGTGGCAGGGAAGATCAAGTCTGAGAGTAAAGGCTAGGTGCTGCCCATTGGGAGGCTGAGGATTTGAATGATTGTAGACCCCTGCGAGTCACATATGGGAAGCAAGCTCAGCCTTCAGAAGGACAGGCTGTCCCATCAGGACAGGTCTTAAAGGGAGATGCTGATTTCAAGAGGCATAAGTCAAAATATGGAACATGGGGACATAGACAAGCTTCAGTGACATGAGTCATGGGTAAAAAGCAAGTGAAAATTATGAATAGCAATTTACATTTAACATAAATTGAATATCCATTTACAGTTTCAGACTTTATTCCTGTGACAGAAGCAGACACATGAGTTTTGAACCTGAAGTGCTTTCTGCATCAAACAGTATTTCTTACTGTGACCAGTCATCGATTCTACCTATTGTGTTCAAGATAATAAGCATTATATTCCATTGTAAATGCTCGTGGACTGGGTACCTGAATGCGAAGGCTATAGATTTCAAATTATTACGAAATAAATTCATTAGGCTAAGACCATATCAGGGAACCCAAATGCTTTTATCAAACTAACCATTTTATGAAGTTATTGGTGGTAAATACAGTCTCAAGCAAATTGCTGTCTCAGCTCTTAAGAAGTACATGGAAAAAGCAAACTCTCTAGGGCAGAGAGAAGAGATTTAAAGAAGTTTGGAAAAAGTAGACTCTGCTGCTGTCTCCTAGGCATTTCTCTTTTGTTCCGAAGACAGCGGGACAGTTTAAGGATTTGTAACAGAAAACTTGAGTCATTAATTGTACAGGCCAGAAGAAAAAGAAGCCACTGTATTCCCAGAAACATCTTGAATTACTGTAATTAACACCCAGTGTACCAGGTTTCTTTTGCAGATTTAATGATTGTCAGCGGCTCTTACACCTTCTTCACATTGCATCTTTGTTCAGCAGTCTAAAATTCTATGTTTTTCTTTCTTCTTCTTCCTTTTCTCAGTCAGACAAACAGTGTATGAAACAGTACATCTTACTGTTATAATACCCTATATGGGTATTATAAAGCAAGCTGAGTAATTCTTTCTTTAGTTCTGAAATCTGTTATGGGCATAAAATATATTTCTTTAAGGAGGAAGTAGAGCTATAGCACTGACCGTTTCTTAAAAATATTGAAGTACTTATGTCACCTTGAAAACATGGAAATAAGCTAGCTGGAGAGTTGCTAATGAACCCAATACAGAAAAAATAGGTCTCCATCTCATTCAGACAGAAGAAACACTAAGATTTGTAGAAGAGAACTACTTGTCTTCACTTTTAAGGCCCTCCGTGACCTATCTCTAATAAGCTAGTAAGAATATTACCTCCTCCCCACCAATGATTTTGGTCAAATTTTCAATCTTTTTCATATGTATGGACTGAATTCTGCATAAAGTTCTACAAAGCTAATGCTCCCACTTCCTTAAATCCCTCCTTACAAGTAACCTCTGCCCTGATGTGTATAAAACCTAAGTGATTGGGTGCTTGGTAAGTCGCTCATTAAACAAACTATAGTCATTTCATTGGCCCTGTGCAGGTGCCATATTTCTTAGATTAATCAGTTTTATCTTATACTTAGACTGTAAGATATTTGGGGCAGGAACCATCCTGTGGCTATGTGCTTGCATAGCAAATAGCACAATGCGAGTAAATAAATAAATTAATAAGCCATTAAGAAATAACAACAAAAGTAGGGTTTCTCTTAGGGAAATTAATTCTATTAGACTAACAGGAGGGAATAGTGGAAGGAAATGGAATGCAAACAAATGTAATTTAAAGCTTAACAACAAGGGAAATAACTACAGAAGAAACTAATGAAATTCAAAGGCAGCTTCTGAAAAGCAAGGATTTGTGTACTGACACTGTAAATATGCATGTGAAATGGTCTTCAAACCAGGCATTAACTGTTCTCCTGAATGTCAGTCAGAGAGAGAAAAATTATTTTGGCTGGTGAATTGTTTTTTTCAAAGAAACGGACACAAAACTATTAATGAACACAGGTCAAATTCACAAAATACTTTTAGCTGAAGTTTTTTGTCCAGGGACAGAGAGGGTCCTTGATACTTAGCTGAATTAGGACCAGCTTGAATCAGGACTAAATTCCTTCTTTGGAAGCACATCTACATAAGACGTTTATTGTGTAGTTAACTTATTAACTGCGCAATAAATATTTCAGTATCTACACATCCGCCCCTATTGGGGTGCATGAAACTAATAAACTCCGCAACAGAGTAGTACTCGTAAATACAAGTAAATACAAGTACTGCCCTTCTGTGGATTTTTTTCATGCACAGCAATGCACGTGTAGATGCTGACTGGCTGGCTGGGGCATAAGGGTGCTTCAGTGCCAGGGCTGCCTGCTGACTAGTGCTGCACTGAAGCAGCCTCAAGCCCTAGCCAGCCCCTCTACAGCACACTGAGCCCAGTTGGAGCTGCCCTGGGCTGATGGGCTGACTCCCAGGCTGACTCCCTGGGCCCCCTGCCAAACATAGCTCCTGCGACCCAGCTTAATGTGCTGTGGTCTAAGTGCACGTGTAAACTATGAGCCTAGGAGTTTCCTGGGAGCAATAAACTGCAGAGCAATACGCTGATTTGATTAACTGAGTATGCTGGAGCATGGTAATCACCGCACTCTGAGATGCTGGAATTACTGTGCATCGAAGTAGCCTCCCTGCTTGTGCATAGGTACCCCAGGTGTTCCATCTCCCTCATGACTGTTCAAAACACCAGGCTAAAGAGTTATTCATTATTCTAGGAAGAAAAACTGTACATACTCAAATACTGTATACAAAGTAGGGCAATTTCAACAGGAGATATAGAGAGATGTCCAGTGCAAAATATCATATAGCTGTGGTTATTCTCAGTGCACACTCCTGCAAAGTGTGGGGATGTAGCTTCAAGTCCCTCAGTAACAGAAGGATTTTGAAACTGAGTTTCTCTCATTCTGAATAAGAGCTCTAACCACTGGGCTATTGCACCAAAAGGCACCATATCCTCTTTGTTAATGATATAAAGAGTACCTATATGCAGCCCTTGATTTCCGCTGCTTTGCTTTAGTTAAAAATGCCTGGAAGATTTTTAATAAAACAATAAAATAATTATATGAACAGCCCTAAAATAGGCAAAAATCTTATGGCTGCATGGCTACAATACATGTTGTATAGTAGTGGGTGAACTTAGGTTGTTTCTAAGGATTTGTGAGAATGTCTACATGAGACATTTAATGCATAGATTAATTAGCTCCACAGTAAAAATCACCCAACCACACGTATCCCTATTAGGTTGAAGTAAACAAATGAACTCTTTGTTCATTTGAACAAAGAGTTCAAATGTTTACTTAGAACAGTAATACTTGTACTATATGCTTTGGAGTTTTTTACTCCACAGCAGCACGTGTGTAGATGCTGCCCCAGCTGACTGGGACTCAAGGGTGGTGCTTCAGTAGGGGGGCTGCCTGCTGGGTAGTTCTGCACTGGAACACCTTCATGCCCCAACCAGCCCCTCTGCAACACGTTGAGCTCGGGAGGAGCAGGCCTGGGCTGATGGGTGGACCCCTGAGAGCCCAGCCAGCCGGGGCTGGTCCGACCTATCTCAGTGTGCTATGGTCCTGGGTGCAGGTTCAAATAGTGTTCTTGGGAGCAATAAACTCTGGAGCAATAAGCTCTGGAGTTGATTGCTTCACATTAATTACACATGTAGATGTGCCCAATGTGTCATAAAATAATTAGTAACACACCCTGCCAAGGTAGCACATTGTAGGCTAACAAACAGCCTTTTTACTCATCTAGGAGAAAATAAGCAGGTGTATATAATCAGTATAGAAGCCTGTATATATTGAAGAATTAAGTCCACTGCTAGAAATTTCATTTACTGGCTACAGTCAAATCTGATGGCCTAACACTTAAGCACGTGACAATCATATTTTAAACATGCTAATTAGTGACCGATCCTAAAAGAAGTTTAAAGGGGGTTTACAAATGCCATGTTGAAATGTGAATAAAAGTTAGTAGGAAGGCTAAAGTGTCCTTCATTTAATAAGAAACTAGACTATCACTGTCAAAACTGGTTCCTTGAAAGAGACTTAAAATTTTCAAGCATCTGATCCTGAGTAAAAGAGTTTTCCAGAATATATAGTACACAGATCTCCCTCAGTAGATTTGTTAATACCAAAGAGACTGTATTTGAAAAATCACTGGAGCTATCGATTTAGAGAAACCAGAATGAAAAGTAGTTATTTGACCTCCAGTTTAATGCTTCTACAAATCACATCACCCTTAAAATGTAGGTTTTTGAAAAGGAACTATGGAGAGGGACAATGCACTTCTACATTTTTGTCTGAAAGTGAATTCAAAGCCAGTATACTTGGCTTTTTCATTTGTCACTCCTGCAATCACATCTTGAACTCTGTAAATTGAACAGGATTAATTCCTTCTTGTGTATCATCTTCAATAAAAGTTTTCTGTACAAATCAATTGACAATTAGTGACAGCACAGCAAGTTGTCAGTTGGTTTGCATTTAAGAATCACAAGAAAATTCCAGCTGGAATTTTACAATTGGCACGGACTCTGGGCTGCTGTGGTGACCCTATTGAGTTAAAAATGGCCACCCAATCTAAGATAAGTTGGGATGGGAGGACTAGTGGGAAGTCTGGAGGGATCCAAGGGAAGGCAAGGTCTGCAGGGGGGCTTGGGCGAATGGGGTGGGGCAAGTGGGGTCCAGGGATGGCTTTATGGGGTCTAGGAGGGTTTGGCAAGATCAGGGAGTCTGGTGGGGTACATGGAGGGCTTGGGGAAATGGGGCAGCTCTCTTCCCATTCTGGGGCCAGGGACTATTTTTAGGCCCCTGACCCTCCACCTGCCCCCCCACACAAACAATCCCCCACAGCAAACCAACCCCTCAATCCAACATGCTCCTCTTCCTACCCTGACTTACTTTCTTAGCTCCTGGCACTGGCAGACACATATAAATATGGCACTGGGAGCAACTTGTGGGATGGTGGGTTTGATAGGCTGGCAGGGGCTGGTTGGTCTGCAGGGGGAGAGCATCTAGGGGTGGGGTTTTCCCAGCCCCAGAGCTGCACTGGGAATGGTACAGAAGTTCAGGTAGATCTATCTCACCAGACCCAATCTAAGTGAGACTACCTCCAACATGCAGTGATCTGAGATCAGGTCAGCCATTTTTAGACTAATCTAACCTTCCTGAACTTTTGTACAGTTTGCAATTAGATTCCTAGTTAGATCAATCTAAGTGTAAATTCTGCACCTGGGTGAGCTAAGTTAGATCCAGTGGCTGTATTTAATGCAAACTGTACTCTCCCTAACCTCCCCTGTAAATAGTACCTGAGCTTTCCAGTTTAAAGATAGCTTGAGACTGTCTAATGAGCTGCAGTCACATCTCTGAGGGCACTGACAGAAGTGATGGCTTGTCGTGCTATCAGGCCCCTGAAGCTCTACAGCCATGCACTAACAGAGCGCATGTCTGTAGAATACTTTAAAAATGCCTGATCGTGTGACAATCTGAACCCTCATTATGTGAGGATTCAGAGGAAGGTGCTTCAAAGTGGAGTGCCTACATTAACATCTATCAGCGCATGCTGGGACCAGGGCTAGGCTGAAGCAGCCCATCCCCGACCCCAGTGCTATATTCAGAATGGGAAGGGTGGAAGGGAACAGAGCGAGCTTGGTCTGGGGTTTGCCCAGCCAGCACTGGAGAGTGGGGTGGGTGGATTAGAGCTGGGAATGGGGAGGGGCAGGGCTAGGAGAGAGTGGCTGCAAAAATGCAGCTTCTCCAAACTGCCGTTCAATCTCCCACCCCTCTGGACCCAACAGTGAATGTCTTTTGGATCTGGGGGATCGCTGTAACTCATGGCACTTCTTATGAAGTGTCATGAGTTACAGCAGGGAACTGCACATCTGTCAGCACCCTGAATGCAACAGAGGTGTAGCAAGCTCGCTGACTACCCAGGGAGAAAGGGGGGTATGCTGGCCACTGTGGATGGGGGACAGATGGAGAAGGCAAGAGGAGGGAAGTCTTACCTTCCTGGGCTCTCTGCAAACTGAAAACAGCTGATACAGCTGCTGCTGCTGTAATAGTGTCACTCCAGTGGCAGCCCTATGGTGCAGGACCCCTAGGAACTCACTTCCCCACTCCCTGCTCCAACAGATATGCTATTGGGTACAGACCTTGGAAAAGGCTTTGGCATGGGGGGAGCATCATTCTTCTCATCCTATGCATTCCCTACCCCTAGACATATTGCTGGGTGTGAGACTGCTTCTATGGCTCAGAGCTGCCCTTGTTATGGCAAAATTTTCTGGGCTGGGGGATTGTGGTGTCCCCTCATAGTCAGCACCCAGGACTAATGCCCTAATCACCCTGCCTTTGTTATGCTATTGCAGACAAATCTCAAGTCGCTTGCACTAAATTTTGCTAGCACTAAAGTGCTAATAGGAGAAAAGCAATATTTAAATATGTTAGCTTTTATGAAGTAGGCAAACATAGCTAGATATGCAGAAGGAACAACATAGTTTAATTAAAAGGTATAATTTTTGCAAAGTCCCTTTACAAAGTAGAACTAAGATTTAGATAGTTGCCATGGGCCTTGTGTTTGTGTCTCCTGGACTCTGTTCTGTCTTACTTTACTTCTTCACAGCAATGATAATGGACTTGCACCCTCAGGTAGAGTGTTTCCATTCACAAATACAAACAGCAATGTGAGTTTTCATGACACTCCCTTTTCCCTTTTCATCAGTACCCACCAAACACAGATAGGTATCAGTCAGTCCTTCTTGTCAATCACTCTGGGCTTTGTTGCAAGACTGCTTTTAAAATCCAGTTGGGTCAGTTCCCAACAGTAAACAAGGACAGTCTTGATTCAGAAAAAGAATCAGCTGATGTTGATAGCTTAAGTTTCCTCATTGTATACAACATTAGACAGCTAACAATGCCACAACACTTATGCATGTATATGTAGCAGGAAAAAAGTTGGCTAAAAAATTTCCAAAAGGAAAGTTCAGGAATGGCTCCTTGGAAATTTGCAATCTATATGCCTTGTCTGACCCTAATATCATAGGTAAGTATAAAATTTTTAAAAATAGTAGTGAATTCTAACCTTTTTGTATGTGGCATACATGCAGACGATACATTTGTATTTGCTGGAAGCAGTATTGGCTTCAGCAATTCACTATGTTTTAACTCCCTGCATAATCATGCTTCCTCATCATTATGAAGTGCGTTGAAATCTATAGAGGAAAAGCAACGAGTTCAAACTGTCATGATTACTCTAGGGGTAAAGGTAATCTCCAAATGTCTACATCATTCTAGATATCCTAATCAATAGTAAGGGTGAAATTATGGTAGGAAATGAACTGGGTAAAGCAACTTTTTCTCACTACGATATGAAGATCAAAAGTAGATAAAAATATTTGCATATGAATATATACTTCCTCCCATTTTTAATTGAAGGGTGATGAATATGGCACTGCTATGTATTAATTTGATGAGGAATGAATATGAGCTATTTAGTGAAATAGTCACTGTATAGCTATATTAGGCTTTCCTGTAGGAGGGTATTGGTTTGCTTTTATGGGGGACTGTTAGAAAAATAAGCTGGAAGGCAATGCAATGGCTGTGGGTAAGACACCTCCCAACACAAACTTTGGGGTGATCACAAGGTAATAGTTCAGCTATCAGGTTGAATATACATGGCTAAAGACAGCACCATGAAGAGCTACCTGAACTAGTTCTGTGCTTGCTAAGTCCCCAACTGGAAGCAGTATAACCACATTTCCTTGGCCTCAAGCCTAGACTAATTAGCTCTGTTTCTCAGAGGAAAATGAAAAAACAGGGAGCACTCAAACCAACAATCTGGACTACATAAATATCCCAAAACCTTGTACATTTTCTCTCTCACAAACAGACCTTAAAAATATCATGGACACTTGCTCAGTGTTAGTGCTAGGAAAAGATATAACTGCTTAATAAATGCAGAATTACTCCACAGCTTCCACTTCCCTCAAAGACTCAAGCAACTGTTCTGCTGATACTGCACACTTTCCCTAAAGAGATTACTATTGTAATCCCAAATATTATACTACCCAAGCTATCTTATATTTGAGCTCATCAAATCCAACGTTCTGCAAATAATCTCCAGCAGCTTTAGCTAGTGTTTATATAAGCTGGTCAGGATGGCTGTTTGAGCAATGATGACCAGGACTTTTCCATGCACAAAAACAACTACACAATAAATGTAGCCACACCAAAAAAAAATAAAACAAACAAAAACAAAAAACCCCAAAACAACAGCACATCTAAAATATATATATTACACATGAAAAATCCTTTTCCATGAGGGGAATACTTCATACTTGCTGATTTATACTGTCAAACTATTTGTCAACAATTTAAATATTTCCCCCTCATGTTTGCAATATAACAGCAACCTCTTGGCAGCTTTAAAACAAACTCCTTTTTTCCTTCCCACATTTTTACTCCATCATACATACTCAGTGACTTGTATAGAAAGTATTTGTGCTTTTAATGAAAACATTTTCTTATGTTTGAGAGAAGGAGACACCGACTCTGAAAGTAGACAGGGCAAATAGCAGGGCAAATCTATAGCATCTCAAATGGGTCCTTTTCAGCAGAGTTGTAATTTTTCACTTCTTTTTTCTCAATATTCAGAGGCAAATGGATAAACATTTTGCCTTGCCAAGCTGCCTGTCATTCTCCGGTAACGCTTAAAAGTGTACATGTGAATAGTTTTGCTATTACAAATGTACGAAGATGAGATTTTTAATGGGGCTGTCAATGAGAAACTTTCTGCTCTATACTTCTTTCAGTGGTATCATCCAGCATTAGCATATGTGCAGAATGTCGCATATACTAGCAGAAGTAGAAAGCAAACAGAAATCACCAGGATACTGAGCCCAAGGAAACTTGATCCTGCATTAATGAAAATCTTGCTTCTGCACAGTCACCAAGAAGTCACTCCTGTCTAATAGCAGAAGAAAGGCTAAAAGCAGGGAATAGGCTCTGAAGGACCTTTTCAAGGCTGAGAATCACACTTGAGTTTATATTTCCACAGACACACTTATACCCCAGCCACTCAACTAGTGCTTGTGGGAGTGACAAAGCAGTGGTGCAAGGGGTTTGCTACTTCTTTCCAGTCAGAATGGAGAAATATATTCAGGCCTTAGTCTCATGATGTGGAGTAGCATTTCATTCCCAACTCTTCACCACAGGGTCAAAGCCAAAATGTGCTCAGAAACCTTGAATCCTCAAAGCAAAATATTCTCCTGCTCAAACATCCCAAGCTGCATGTCCCTTTATGTAACACTTGAAAACAGAACATTGCATCATGTGCAATCACCAGGGGAAGTGAGGACAATAGTACAATTCAGACCTCAACAGGAAACTAGCTGACGGTCAGCAACTTTAATATTCATGACTCAGGTGCCACTAAATGGAGCCTGAAGCCCTGAGGCTTCAAATATAATCCTATTTAACTCCTCCTCTACCACTGTTTATTTCCTGAACAACAATTACAAGCACTCCCACTAATAAGAAGGATAAGGACTGAAGCAAACCTAGGGTTGCAGAAATGGCAGAAACAGTAATATGCTTGTATAGCTTAGTATTATATCATCATGACATTATGTGAATAATTTAAATTCTTAGGGGGGCTCTCTCTAGGGGCTCATGCAAACTAAAATCCTTGGAGTAAACACAGATAGACTCTGGAGAAACTCACAGTTGCACCTGAACTTTCTGGGGAAGGCCTATTCTATTTCTGAGACCAGAAAACAACATTCAGACTCCCATCCCTTGTATTACCATAGATTTATATATTGGAAAATAATTAAACATTGATTAAATCTTTGTTTGTTCCTAGCACTGGATAAGCTCTACATTGTTAGAAATAAACATGCTTTAAAAATATTGAATGTAAACAGAGCCATTGCTCAGTGATAATTTTAGAATGTAAAGTCATTTTAGCACAAGTAAATGGGCATTTAAAGCTCAAATTACTTGACAGTATGTTTGATATCATTCACTTCCTGTAAATGTTCGTTCATATATGATAACAGCTGATTTTTATCACGGTCTCAATCTGATCTCCATTTTATACCCACAAGAATGGAGAGAGGAGGAGAGGCAAGGGTTAAAAATTCTGCTTCCTACTACTGACCAGAAAGAAATAATAACTGTTAAGGTTGCTTAAAAAATACTACTGTTAAATATTAGCAATATAAAGAACAAAACATTGTGGAAACCACTACTTTAGCTATTATAGCTAAAGATTGCAATGCCTTCCTAGCTTATATATTCAATTTAAAAAGCAGACATGAACATTTATTTTTGACATTGTAACAAGCACCTTAACTCTGATCTATGAGACATGGTTAGCAAAAACAGCACTTTACTTTTCAAGTTCTGCCAGTGAAAGTTAAAATGACTTAAACATACATACCAGTCAAATATATACAGAAAATATAAATGGCTTTCACAGTTATATAAGCAATACATTTCGAGGTTTCTTTTTCTTTCTTTCTCTATCTTAATTGCAGACTACTGAATTATTTAGGCACTAAAAATACATTTTCATCTAATAATTTTATACCCCAGGGACATGTTTTCTATGGTAAGTATAATATGCCATATTATTTTAGTCTGACACAAGTTTTCTATTCCACACAATAGTTATTAGCAAGTATTTGCTCAGTGCTACTTTTAAGAGAATATATGGCTTCTAAGAGTATTAAAATATTATTTTACATTACCTTAACTGATCATTTCCATAGTGTTTATTGGTTAGATTTTATTAAATATACTATTCTTGACATGTATTGTTTCAAAACACATCACTATTTACTAGTCTTTCTAAACAATATCCTATTTGAACTTAAAATTTAGCATTCTCCTAAACATTTCCTTTTTTTACATTTAAACAGACAAGCAATATCAAGAGCATGAATTGAATTTATGAAGAATGTTTTACACTGGGTCATCTGAACTTGTAAATTTCTGAACATAAAACCTCAAGGATATTATGAAGTACTGTGTATACTATATCAAGGGATAGGTACTGAAGACCAGATAACACAGATTTGGGTTTGGTCTTGATGAAAGGAATGGCATCACAGATCAAATGAAGAACAGTGTCCCATTTTGGAGACAGGTAAAATGGATTTTTTTCTTCTTCTCCTGCCCCTCCAAACTGCCATTTCCTAGAACACATTTCTTGGAACATCAGTGGAGTTATTAGATACCTCTACTGAAAAGATTATATTTTGGTGTAAGACTTCTTTGCTAAGTACGCTATATTCTAACTTATTCAAGATATAGTTATCTACTGTACTTTTTGAACCACAAGATCCAGTGTGGTTTCACAACATTTTAACTAAATATAATGGATATTTAAAATTCTGAAATGTAATTAATTACCACAACTTTTCATGCTACTGTTTTCCTACTTTAGGCTCCTAGCAAAAATATCTAACTACAATGCTTGAGGAACATTTCAGAAGAAAATATTAATGAGCATAGTCAATATATTTATTCTATGAATTAGTATGACTGAGTAGCAACAACTGTTTTCATATCCGAGCTCCTTTTTATTCTTTAAGAGCAAGAAATCACAAATACTTCTAAACTGACACTTCAAAACTGATAGGGAGGATATAGGAGTAGGTCATTTATAGTCTAGATGCTGGTCTTACTTGTGCTGGGGGTAAGTCTGGAGCAGCTCCACACATCTGAGTACATTAGCACCAATAAATGCAACAGCTATCCAGATCTGGCTGACAATGTCTTGGGACAGTACACAACAACTGTCAATGGAAAAATCCCACTGAAATTTTGTATAGGGTTAGGCCCTGTATTATCTGTCCAGTATTATATATACATAGCATAACTTGCACAAGGCAAAATTGTCAGAGCCCCAGAAAAACAGCAACAAAACGTAACAATGATGTCAGAATGAAATCAGCCTTTTGACTGCAACGGCCATCTGAAATTATCTAGTCTTCCTAACTTAGTTGTACTCTCAAGATTTATTGTATTTGGTCATGTTTTTGATCAACACTGTGGATTTTCATTTTGCATATTTTTATTTAAATTTGTAGTGCAGTTTTAACAAAGAAAATCAAATCAATCAAAGATCTTTTGTAGATTTGCATCTGTTTCAAAGTTTGATAATGTTATACTCTTTGGTTGACTAAATACCATATTTAATCTGTCATCTTTAAGCTCAATGGGTAAAATTCATCTTTAGGAAAACACAAAGTAGAGTTACATCAGGGATGAATCTGGGACATCATGATTAATCTCTATTTTTCAGGTGAGCACCTATTACTAATCAATGGAAAAAGAAAAATGTTAAACTCACCATTTGCATCAGTTTTTATTCTGAGTTGATTATCACACATTTTGATGTAAATAAATAAGAGGTCTAGATGCAGAATAGGATTCTTCTTACTACTTTACTTACTGGCTACTGCACTTACGTTGTTACAAAACGGTCGTCTTAACAGACTGCATTAACAAGATTAAAATGAAAGAAGTGTTAAAGGCATAGACTGTTCCATTTCATCAAGTAAGGGTGAGAGCTTGCCTGAGGAAATAAAGGATGAAGAAAGGTACTATCCTTCTGATGCCATCAGCATGCAGAATGGAAAAGCATGTTTATTGTTTACTGACCATTATTTTAAACTAATAATGCTTCTAATATGTAGACAAATCTGAACCTCCTCTTGACACAAGTACTTTTTCACTTGGCCTAGTGTCTGAAATGGAGGGTACAACTGGGATAGGCTACTGAAGATGCAAATTTATACAAATAATAAATGTATATAATTTTATTTTGAAAATGAATTCTCATATAAAATAAAGTTAATAGGTGAATTTGTTCTCACAGCCTATAGTACCTAGACTTTGACACACCACTGTCACAGACCTGGTTGATCTCCCCCTGCTGGGCACTCACCACAATGCAGTGAGGCTATCCAAACAGGAAATCTACATGCCCTTTGTGTTTGGTGCTGGGTAGAGTTTAGGCTTTGTCTGCGTCTGGGCCTAAGGCACACACTCAAGGTATAGGTCTCGTATCTGATGCCAGTCTTAAAAATGAGGACACTCCAATCCAAATATTGAGGTCTTAATGATCCCTCTTCAAGCCAAAACAACAGGTCCTGTACTTTCTCAATATTTCTGGTTTACAGTTTACTTCTCCAAGACCACATTATAGATATAAGCACATCACAAACATACATAAAGAGGTTTAATAGGCTTCTCTAAATGTACTTTTTCTTTACCTGACAAATAAAGAACAAGAGAGTACATTTCATCTAGAAGATTAGACTGCAAACACAGCACCCCTTGTTTTGGCTGACTCTTTCCTTAAGAGTCCTTGGAGGGGGTAATATATATTTAGAGAAGGTTTCTCCTGGCTCAGTGATGCAGCAGCTCCCCTGGTGTTAAGTTGGTTTGTAGGGGTGATACTTTTTCAGTAGTATAGCTCCTAGGTTCCTTTGTCATGAGGTCCTTTCATCATCCCCAGCCAGTAATTACAGACTTTACCAGGGAACCTTGCTCCAGGCAACCTCTCCTCTGCTAACCCAGTTTTTGTGGGTAGGACCTCACCTTTTGTCTAGAATACTTCAATTTAAATCTGGATGATCCTTTATTGAACCGCCCTTTCTTATAAACACTGAACCTCGACCCTCTTGGAATTCCAGTCCAACAAGGAGGTTAAAGGCCAGGGAAGGCAAACAAGCAGCACATGCACAATGGAGCTGACAACTCAGTACAGATACATGCCGAGAGTTAGTAATCCCACACAGAATCTATACATTCTATATAGCCATGGTCCCAAATAGGCTTTGGTTTACATTGTATTTGTATTGCACTGTGCTATACTGTACAACCTCATACAACAGAGAAATCAAAGCTCTAAGGTGGTGAGAAAGAAAAGCAAAGGTTATTTTAAATGATTTTTTCACCCTGCCAATTCTATGGAAATTTGTGCAACACCTAATATATCCTTAGTAGCCCTGGGAACTTGCCTGCCTGGGAGTACCCTTAGGGCTACAACAAATCCCAGAATCTTTGCAATGAAATGTGATGCTGCTGCATCCTCATCATGCCCAAATCTCAGCTATTCCAAGGTTTTATGAGGTTTCAGATTTTGAAAGCAACGGGAAGATACCCTGAAATCTTATCATTTGCTTGTATTCTAATTGTAGGCAACTTAAATTCATTATTCACTAACACTTGTGCAAGAAATGCACATAAACTAATCAGCATATCAGCCGGCCTTGCTGTAGGGCAAAGGAAAACAGAACTACCCCTGCCCGAATCCCACCTCCAGAAGTGCACATCTATATTTGAAAACCAAAATTTCACTTGGTAGACATGGTATGTTAGCAATCTCACAGAGAATCCATAAATAGGAGATAGATATGATCCAAAATTGGGTCTGATTTTCATATTTGCATGGAATTGCTATAATTGTTGAAGAGTTTGAAATGATGGAATTAACAAATGGGAGAAATGTTACGTAGGGCTACAAAAGTTTTCTAAAATAATTTAAGTTAAGGAAAATATGAAAAGCCCTGTAAGAACAAGTAGTCCTATTAAAAAAAATTCTTGTTATCCATAGGACAAGTAAAGTCTTAAGAAGTGGCTTTTGCAGATTATATTTTAGGAATAACAGGACTAAGTTAATTACAACTGCAAGAACAACTAATTTAAATCTATGTGGACATCCTATGGATGGTGCTTGTGATCTTGCCTGGAGTCAGCCACAAAAATGACATTTGATATTGTTGTCCATTTATAAACCTAAGCCGTAACTTCATTTCTTTTTACAAAACTGTGGACATGCTGCATGTTAGATGATTAAGAATAAAACCTTGTATGCTACAATAATACGGATAACTTTAGCTAGCCCTATTATTTCTCAAAATGCAAGCCTTTGAAGTTGTGGGGCATAATTTTTCCTGACTTTATAAATAATTGGTGTATAATTTTCATCTTCTTGCAACAGCGTTTCATTCTGCTGAAGTAGCGATTGAAAAAAAAATCTATGTCTCACAATATATTATAGTTCCATTTTAAATACAGCACATTTCTCTCAGATAAATATATAGATCAAAGACGTGGCCAAAAGAAATGAACAATAATTAAACTCTTTCATTTATTCTGCAGTTTGTATCACTGAGAATTGGTTCTGCCTGTCACAAGGAAAATCAATAGATTGCCAAATATTGCAAATCTTTGTGACACAAGATTTAGTTTCAGGATGATGCAGAACATGAATTTGTGAATTATTAAGTTTTTCATCTTGGTGCTCAGCACACATGGGCACATGCCTCTTGTCTACTCGAAAATGACATCAATTTCAATGGGAATTTTGGATATGCAAGAAAAGCAGGCTCTGTTTGTAAAATACTTAGATTTATTGTGAGTTATGGATTTAAGTGGGAATCAGCGAAGGGAAAATTTACTCCAAATGTTAATAGGGAACTTATTTTATTTCTAAAAGCTGGCAATACTTAAACAACAAGTTTTCTGACATAAACTCATGTAAAGATGTACTATTTTCAGAAGTGAATGACTGTCTATGTGCCTAAAAATGTGTGTTGAAGATAATGTAAACTTATCAGACTGGACCAAGGCACAATACAAATTGAATGACTTCCAAGGATGTAAGCATCTTTTGAACAATTAAGAAAGATAGGAGACAAGAAAAAAATCTAATTTGGATAGCTGTGAAAAAGCTTGCCATGTGAAATGTTTCCAGTCAAGATGAAGCAATACTGTTCAACAGAGAAGAAAAGGCTATCCCTTTCTATGAAAACTTCTTTAAAAAGTACAAGGTGTTTTTCATATGCTTTATGACATTTTAATAACAGTTTTCCCAAGCATCTGTACTTAAGGCACTGGAATACAGTCTTATTTATGAATGTCGCTACAGTTTTTTCTTGTATTTGTCTAATATACTCGGTATTTTTATCAGATGAAGGTAAACTCATAATTATGGGCTTTATATGGATGGGGAAACTGGTGAGAGAACATCAAAACTTGAAATTATATTCTCCAGCAGTCCAGGAAGAAAATAAACTGCAAGGACAACTAACAAGATATTGGATAGAAATATAAAAATGCCAACCATTATGCCATAAGAAAAACAGATCTTTCAAAGTTATAGGTATTAAAAAAGAAATACCAGCTGTCCAGGGTCTTATGAGATTTCAGATTTTGAAAGCAATGGGAAGATACCCTGAAATCTTTTCAATTTCCAACTGTAGGTAACTAAAATGAAGTATTCACTAAGATTTGTGCAGGAAACTTTCACAAACTAGTCTTATGTCAGCCTTGCTGTAGAGCAAGAGCGAAGCAAAACAGAAAAAAAAGAAACATCTCAATCCCAACTCCAGAAGTACACATTCATTTTTAAAGCAAAAACTAAATATGCAAGTTCAAAATACTACTGTTGTGAATTTGATCATAGCAAATGACCTGATCCTATTAAGAGCCGATCATACCCCAGTGTTTTGATTCTAGATTGTGTCTTCTATAGCAACCATTAGATATATTTTTGACTTCTATACTTTTTAGTTGTTCTAAGTAAGATGGTTCATTCAGTTTACTCAAAGCCATTTGGGCCTGTTCTTTGCATTCAACCCATACATTCATATTAGTGTGATGATCATGTCTCAAATGTATCTACACAGTAGAATAATCTTCTAAATTGGTTCATCATAATGAAAACAGAGTAAAAAAAAGACATGAGAGAGAGAGAATGAGAATAGAACTTCATAAAAGGAGCAATAGATGATTGTAGAACTTGTCTCTAAAAGGCTGCATATGATGTGGCCTCCTATCTTCCTAACATTGCCACAAGATATTTAACAGTCACTTCTAGGTTGCATCCCAGCATAACTTCAAAGAATCAACTTCTGCTCTTTTATTGTAAGAAGCAGGTATTGTCCTTGAGGAATGTGATCAGATGAACCCACAGTGCACTCTTTTCTGCTTTTTATATATGTCAGCCATGCAAGCTCTGATCCACTTCGCAAATGTCCTTTTGGATGTTGGTCGTCTTCCCTTGTGAGTACAGAATATAAAGAATTGCCTCTACCATTCTGAAGTCCTTGATCTGTAAATCTAAGTCACCAGGGCCCTAGAGACATGCAGGCAATGTGAATTAAGTTATTTTCTGTTTGCAGGCTTAAGATACAGAAATTGTGATGCTCCTTTCTGGCTTAAATGAAAATCAATATAAATGTATGCAGACTGAAGTTAAGTACTACTTTGCATCAGGGCTACTATATGTAAGGATTTACAACAACAGGATTAGCACCAGAAATTTCTACCAGTTCTTTCTCAGTCTTGTGCAAAATACACCCACAGGATTTGGGGGAAGAGGGGTGGGGGGCAGAGGCAGGGAAGTAAAAGGTTTATTAGTCAGTCTACTGAACAGTGCATTTAAATTCAAAGAATTCAAAGAAGGTAATAGAGTCTTTGCTTTATGTGTAGGAAAGAAGTGTCCCTGGAGCATCTTACAACATTAGGGTAAGAAGAGAGACTTTCCACCTCAATATGACATCCAAACCACTAAAATTGTTTTAAAGAGCTTGATGATTATCCATAAAGAATTAGAAGAAATCAAGCACATGAAGAAAAGATTGTCTAACAAAAAAGCTGACCTTCCTTAATATAGTTTATCCTTAGCTTCTGCTCTAGAACATGGCATTGTCCAGATGATCTGCTCTAAGTAATCTTTCTGCCTCACTGGTTCTACTTCACTTTCCAGGCAGTATGTAGCAGGCTGCTTGTGGTAAAAATCTGTTTTATGAAAAATGCCATCAAATCTCTTTGAATGCTCTAAGACATGACTTATGCAAAATCTACCAATTCAGGAAACCGCTGCCCCTTTTTACACCATGGAAATTCTTCTTTCACACAACACGTAAGTGGACTCAGGTCACAGAAAGTCACTTAAGCCAATAGTTCAGCAAGAATAAAAAAAGCCTGAAGCTTAATCATATTTTTTGAGGAACTTTTTGCTTCAGGCTGTTCATCTAATCTACAGCTATTATAGACAAGGATGACATCTGGTGTTGGTGAATAGCTTATTCCATATTTGCCTGCTGTGGGATCCATATATTCCTGTGAAACATTAGGTACTGTACAGTCAGAAATAGGTTACCAGTCTATATGAACTTTGTGCCCAATCCCATATGGCAATTATTATGTTACTAGAAATCAATAAAAACGTTGCCATCAAGCCTCTGCACTTTCTCTATTATCTCTGCAACCATCAGTAAAGAGCAGATAGTCTCAACAAAGTTCTCATTCATTTCTAAAGTACAGTAGCACTGACATTCTTCATAATAGTGTAATGGTTGGAAGTATTTTTGCTATGACTGGAGGACATTTGAGTATTCACTCCCTCTGTATTGATGTACATAAGAAACTTCAGTTCCGAATACAACCTACTAAAAGAAAACAGAATCTCTATTCAGACATCAAAATTTGTCAGGTTATGTGCTGTGCTTTGTTAAATAGCTCAGACATTTTTGACTGTCATTATAATGGCCAATAAACTATTTTTCATAAGTCACATTTGGAAAAATAAGCAAATCTTTGAAGGTTGCTTTTATATGTAACATCGTGATCCACGTTACTGTCTTTTGGCCTGGTCCTTTAAGCATGAATTATGTAATGTGGATACCATAAAACAGATATCTTGACTTTGCAGAATATAGTCAATGAGAACTGCAGTTCCCAAGGTTTGGCCAATTACAGAACTAAAGCAGATACAATAGCCACAGGAAAAATCTTACAGCATTATTTCCATAAATCAAGGTGTACTTTGGTATATGAGCCAATATATTATATTACTGTCCTAATTCACCATCCATTTGTTCCTCTAATTGAGATAAAAGTTTGTCATTTTTTATATTGTTCTCTTTCTGAGTTGAGATGTCAGAATGATCCTGCTTTTTCTAAGAAAGCTGGGGACTGGTGAATAGCTGAAAGAAAGAGCACTGATTTGGTTATGCTGGCAGGACATAGAGAAAAATACACTCTCATGTGCCCTTGTAGTTGGCCCATGCAGTTGAGCATCATAGGCAAATTTGGAGGTTCCCAGATCTGTTTTGACCATTGAATACAGCAAAGCAGTAGGAGTACTAGCCCTTTTGGGTACAAAAATAACAGATGCTGCTGGCCCAGTACCATTGTTCCTCAATGTGCAAAATTGCCCAGCTACATCTCTGGAACAGAAGAGGAGGGAAATTAAATCCTACCATGGACTGTTGTTTTGTAGTTGTAGTGTTAAGATTCAGCTTCTTTGACAGTGACTATTTATCACAACATTTTACATAGAAGATAAAAGCATTCAAATTAATCTTTGCCTATCTGTGAGTTCCACGTGCTCCACAGCTACTTACTTCCCTCCCTCCCTACTGTGCTTCCACCAAAAACTCTAGGTTTCTAGAATGACAGCAATATTAACTCTTGACTAAAGGACTTGATACTATGAACTAGGGCTGACTGACCATGCTGAACATGGACATTGGATGATAAGTATATAGGGGCCCCTCTACAAATGCAGGTTAAGGCATGATGCATGATCCACACAATTGCAGCTCCTGCCATGCCACATGTTCATGGGCAGGAGGCACAATTGTGGGATCATGCACTAGATCCCATTGTGCCTTATTGCCAGGATCACAATCCCGGGCCCCCCCTCCACTAGCTCCCATGGCTTCCCCAAGCTGCCCCCAAAGTGAACCCCATGGCCGATGAGAGCTGCAAAGCTCGCAGCAGAGGACGGAAGGAGAACACTGTCACTACTGTGAGCCTTGTGGGGTGTGGGGCTCCCAATGGGGGCAGAGGGGAGAACAATGCTGCTGCAGCAAGTCTCATGAGAGCCCCTTCTGAGAGACCCTGCTGTGAACCCTGCAGCTGACAATGCTGCCTCCACTGTGAGCCCCACAGCCAACAAAGCCTGCGGTAGCGTTCTCCAAGCTTCAAAGTGATTCTGTACATGTTTTTTGCAGAATAACTTTGTAGGTTATTGCTTGTTTTATTATGCCATGCATTGGTTGAATGTGTAGCTGAGTCACAACTTAAGGCATGATTAACTGGTTAATCATGCCTTAAGTGTAATATGTCAAGGAGGCCTAGGTGTAGATGATAGATGATAGTGGAGGTGATAGATGATGTGTGAATGTGGAGGAAATGTTTAGACTATAGAACACCTACTGGCCTGCTCGCATATAGGGGAACTATAAACCAGTGAGGACCTCACTAAGGCTACATGTGGAGCAATATTATGGGCCTGTTTCTGGATCCAATTTTCTACATGGTTACAGGACATGAGAAGAAGAAGAAGAAGAAGAAGAATCATTGGGTTATGTGCTGGGGATAGCGATAAGTTTGTCTCAACTGAGAAATAGACAGAAAAATTGGAAAGTTTAGACTAATGGCTTTTTGTCTGGTGGGCTGGATGGGCAGTGCCTAGACTCTCCATAGGCCAGATCTGGTTGGTGGTTCTGATCCAGTACAGACTGGTCATGGCACTGCCCTATCTGGAGGAGGGTAGCGAGGGCAGGGAGTATCCAGGTTCTAACCTGGCCCCATGGAGGTGTGGGAGGAGGCATGGCCCAGCCCTGCAAGAAAAAGGGGCCTGATTCAGCCCCAACACAGTCCTGTGGGGAGCAGAGGGCAAGGTTCAGCACTGCAGGGGAAAGGGAGAGTGGTCTAGCCTCAACCTGGCCCCATGGGGGCAAGGGCATGTGGCCTGGCCCCATCCAGCCCAGGAGAGGGGCATGGCTGGCCTCGTCTAGCCACAGGGGTGGGGGGAAGGGGAATGACATAGCCCCAGCCAGCTGTGTGGGGCTTTGGGAAGTTGCCAGCAGGTGGTCATATTTATTGCCACTGAACCCCTGCTGCAAAATTTTGTAATCCATGGGGATCAGACAGATACCTATGTCTCTCCAGGCTACATTTGGCCTGTGGCCCAGAGGTTAAGCACCCCTGGTTTAGACTGTTGTGGTAATTAAGTAAATCATATTTAAATGAAGCATTTTTACAAGAACATGTTTGTAAGGGATGTTGACCTTAATGTAAATTAATATACATGTCATAAACTATGTGATTTTTTTTTAGCTAAAGCTCTTGATTGGCTTATCTGTCAATGTGATCTCCATTAGAAATTAATAAAACCCAGTGTTACCATGTGTGGTTGAGCCCGAGACACTTTTGTGTTTCCCATTTTAGTATAAAGAATTATGATAGCATCTTAGACACTACTGTGGTGTCACTGTGTAAACGTTGCCTGGTTAGATGTTGCCTGGTTATGTATTATAATGTATATTCTCACACTTGGTCAAGCCCAAGTGAAAAACAACGAAGAGAAATGACCGATAAGACCAGCTTACTGAAGTCGGGATTTGGAAACAGTGGGCACATTTACACATGCATTAATGCACTGTGGTTACTATGCATTAAGTTTAGTACCTATCATAGCAGGTACTAACTAAATGCACAGTAACTGGTGCTGCTTTGCAGTAGTGTGGTGTGCACCTTTTAAGTGATGCTTATGTGCAGTAGACTAATTCTACTGTGCATTATTGCAATAGCACAGCTTTTGCCATGACACATTAATGCTCAGTAGAATTAGTCTATTGTGCATTTAGTGTCTCATGTAGTATACTCAGTGTGTATATTATTCTCTTTCCATGAGCAACATTTTCTATATCATGTTTATAGCAAGGTTTCAGAAAGTGGTGGAATTCTGTGCTTTATATTCAATTTGATTTTGATAATACTCTAATTCTTAAGCAAGCTTTCAAATAATAAGCACACTGGCTGCCAGGTTGCAAGGTCAGCATCAAAAAAAGTGGCATTGGTGGGTTTCTAACTTTGCATCTCGTGTTCATCAATAATACAAAATATGAAATCAAATCTTTCTAAAACAACAAGCCCAAAATTTTGCTTTAATAAGTCTGTCAGCACTTCTTATTTGCATTCCTTAAGATGAAGACTGTGCTTTTCGACAAAGAAGAGATTTTTTTCAAGTGCCACCCCAAAATTTTTGTTTCATAATGCAGCATGTGAATAATAGATTTAGAGACAACATTTTTTAAATAAAAAAAAAAAAAGCTGGCTAAAAGGTCATTGTTGCTGCTGTTAAAATATATTCAATTGACAGGGAGCTTGCAACTGTCATAATGTGCTATTACTATAGTATACATACATCTCACTGTATTTCAAGCACCACAGCATTGAGCAGGAATGGTTTCAAATGGTATAGAGGGGGTGGAGCTACATATACGCTTTACTGTAGAGTGGACTAATTAGCTTTACAGTAAAGCATCACCATCTATATGTGCAGTGCTATTAGGGTGCAGTAAACTAAATAATTTCTCTGTAGGATAGTACTGCCTGACAGAAGTACTATCCTATGGTGGAGTACTTACGTGTGCTCAAATGCACATGTAGACAGTTACTGGGGCTTCCTGTGACATGAGGGTGTTACATTGCAGGGGCTGCCTGTTGGCTAGTCCCACATTATAGCACCCCCGTGTCCCAACCTTGTGCTCCACTCTGCAGCATGTTAAGCCAGGGCAGAGCAGCTCTGGGCTGGCAGGCTGTCCCCCACAAGGCCCTCTGCCAGCTTGGGGCTGCACCACCCCGGCTCAGCACGCTGCAGTCCCAGGCACATAGGCAAACGCTGTGCCCAGGAGCAATAAACTTCAGTGTGAACTGCACCAGAGTTTATTCAGGCACATTAATAACACATGTAGATGTGCCCAGGATGTCATGAAAAGGAGCCATGCTCTAGTGCCAGTGGGAATGGAGACTATGTATAGACTCAAAGAAGTGATAATCATAGACTTCCTCTATGAAATTAATTAAGAGACAGAGCCAAAAACAATGTTGATATCCACGAGAGAGGAAAGCTCAGAGTCTAACTTTTAGGCACCTGGTACCTAAAAGAATGGAATCCATAGGGACTTTTTATCCACTGCTTGGGGAACTTTAATGCTTCAGAATAGGATCTAAAAGAGCCAACATGCTGAGCAGGGAGCTGTCTTTATGGGAAGCAACCCAATATGGAAATACTGACATGCGGAGTGTCCTAAATCTCACCCCTTCAGGCCTCCTACTCAGAGTTAAATGGAGGCACCTCCATTGATTCAGTATCACAGCCTGAATCCTTTCTTGAGGATAGGTGCCTATATCCTTCCTGTGAAAGAAGTAAGTAGGTTTTTCTTCCACCACCAGAGGAAGAGATAGGGATTTTAGTGTCCCCCCACAGCTCTTCTTCCCCTTATAGAATTGCCCAGTGGTTTGAGTCCTTACCTAAAAAGTGAAAAACCCAAAGTCAATGTCTGGCTTTGCCTGAGGATACTTCTTAGAAGCGTGCCCTACACCAGGGTATAGGCTATTTGGGTTAGAGGGTTCCTGCTCAAGTCATGTTACCATGTAGAAAAGAATTAAATATTCACTGGAACAGGGAGAGAAAATGTAGGTGGGTGCATGAGGCCTAACTCAACTCATAAGCATCTTAATTAGATTAACAGTGAAGAGAGGGGAGGGTCTTCAGCATTCCTTAATTGGCAAGTTCTGGAAAGTTGCCTGCTGACTTCAGGTGGATCCCTGCTCAACCTACCGGCTGTTTTGAAACAAATTCTGAGGTACCCGGCTCTCTCCAAGCACTATATAAGAACTTAAGCTCCTAACACAGGGTTCTGAGGTCCATTTCAGGGATAAAAGTGGGCCTAAAAGTGAAGTACCCTAAAGCCTAAATTCTAGCCACCATATCCTTTATTAGACCTGACCCTTTGACTACACAAGGGAAACAGAATAGTTTTTCAAAGGCAAAAAAGGCACTAAAGCACCTAGCTGTCATTAATGGGACTAAAGAGTAAAGTTTCAGGAATAAGAACAGTAATCAGAATGATACAGTGGATAAGTAATAATTCAGTAAGACCTAATGGCTAAGTACAGACAGTCAAAAAGCCTGAGCCTGAATCAATTCAATCTTTGCAGTTTAGTCTTAACTGCATAGATTAAACCAATAAGCAGGTGAACAGACATTCACTTTTGATTCTGGAAATGCAGCCACATAGTTGCAGTGGCCCTGGCCAGAAGCAGAGGGGTGCTAGAGCACTGCTCCCTGCCCAGCTGGAGCAGAAAACTTGGGCCAAGGCTAGCCTACCCACCCTGCGAGGGGGGTAGGGTTTACAGACGAGGTGCAAAGCATCCTGGGATGCTAGGAGACTGTGAATTACTTGAATCTGGAAGGGATCTGGGACAGAAGTTCAATCCAATTTAACCTAAATCAGTTAAGTTTGATACTACATCCATCCAGGTTTATCTTAAACTGCTTTTGGCCATTTTGAAAGTGGTTTATGTGCATTGAACTTCTGTTGTGTTACAGATTTGAACCGGTTTCTGATGCAGTTAAATGACTTCAACCATCTTCAAAATACTCCCACTGCTGAGATGACATAGAGGAGCTATTTAACAGCAACCTTACATAACAGAGCAAGATGAAGTTCTATCCAGCTGAACTTCAGAGGATAGTCAGCCAATCAGGCAGAATGAAACTACCCATACGTGAATATGGTTAGGATACTGGGGCTAAGGTATCAGCAAATATTTAATGGAAACAAATGATATGGCCCTTTGGTTCATTGATTTATGCAATAGACAGTACTTTTCACTGTCCAGTACTTAAGCACATGATAAAAGAGAAGAGTGCAACTTAGTGAATCACCAGCACAATCTTCTGCCATATATTAACATTTTACAGTTTTTATCAGAGTATTTTTGAAAGTTCCCAAAACCACTGAGAGCAAACTACAAGTAAGAATGGATACTGAAGACATCATTGGTAGATTCTTAATGCTACTGATGTCATTTCACAGGGGTGACATGACTATTTTCAGGTGATGGTAGGATAACTCTTCTGAATTCATAAAACAGGATGGTGTGTGTGTGTGTGGTGGTGGGACGGGAGGGGGGAACGACATAATTTTTTCTGTCTTAAATGGAAAGAGTTGAGTGGTCAGGAAACAATAAATACTTTCTTTTGCAAGGAAAAGGCACATGGTTTCAGGTATATCTTAGCTCTACCTGATAGAAAAATACAATTTTACTGAAGCCGAAGTTTACTTTGCCTTAGCAGTGAAATACAGTACTATTTCCAGGCTCAATTTGATTGTTCTTGGATAAGATAAAATACATAACCTTTGATGAAGCTAATACAATGATTAGATGCAAATTTGGTATCTCCTAATGAGATATGATAGATGATGAAGTACAAGAATCCAATAAGGAAGGCATAATCAAAAAATTGTTCCCCAGATTTCTAATTCTGCTACTTGTGTGATCTGTAATTGAAAGTGCAAGACTTTCCCTTCTAGGTACTGAGACTGAAAACTTAACTTGCTAGGAAAAGTTAAATGAAGGGTACAGTAGAACAATCATATTTTATCAAGGTGAAGTACTAAGATACTTTCCACTGTGTTCTTAAATGCTACACATATTAATATTACAGTTGTCAAAAATGGCATCCCTATTAAAAATGTTTTAATGGTATAGGAAACTTTGGTTTGTTTCTTGTGACCTTTTAAATTTTTCTTTTTTTTAAATGATCGTTTTGAGTGAACAAAAAGTATGCATCTTTATACTGACTATCCCTTTCCACAGTTCTCATGCATAATGCAATTACTATGATTTTCTGCACCTCAAAAGTGCAGCCATTTCCCATAACTACACAGGGAGAAAGAAAATGACCTGAATTCAAAGTACTGTGCAAGGGAGAGAAAAACCTTACTAACATATCTCTTATTACTTAAAATGGCAGCAAATAACAAGAGACAGTGCTTGCATTTTCATTTCAGATGGTTATAGCTTTACTTATTATCCAATCCTAGCCTCATGTTTCCTTGGACACTAATGATTTCTGATCAAGCGACTCAAAAGATCCAGATTAAGCTGTAGTATTGGTCCTACTGAGAATTATCCAGAAAGGCACTGGGAAATAATACTTCCAGACAGCCATGTCACAACTGCAGTCATAATAATGTAGTCCTATTGGGTGTCACTAGTAGATCTATCCAAGAGTATGAAAGAGCTTTTACTATTTGGATCAATGGGACTCTATTCCTCTTTGTTCTTATTTTACCAGTAAATGTTGCTAATGAAAAACCATTATTAAGATGCAAATACGTTGCTTTGTAAAACAAAGTTGGAAAGACAATGTATTAACAAAATAGCAAGGAAAATCCTTATACCTGGTGAAAATCATAGACACTTTTTAAAAGTTAAGCAATACAAAGAAGATGTTTTCAATATGTCTACCTGAAACCTTTTATAAAAAAGTTCCCTCCCCACCTCATCTATCTAAAGCTTTAATTGGCAGACAGTAAAGTCTGATGGGAAAATAATGGCCTTTTAAATACCTAGGAATGAGAAGCAAATTAAGTTAGCGCAGTGTAAGAGGCAAGTAATTATATAATGTCAATCTTGTTTTATACAGTTTAGTCTTTAAACAGCATACAAAAAAAAAGACATGTCTAGGAGAAAATATTTCTTCAGGTGACTCATGTACTTTTTTCTCAATAAGGAAGTGAGATTATTATGTGTAACAGCAGGCTCTTAGCTGACGAGTTTCTTAAACGGTGCAGCTAATACCATTAAGTTTTTGTGTATTTCAAGATTTCTCTTCCTCCTGTCAATTTTGAATGTCAGCAACCAGTGATGAGACTACAGTCTTTATTGAGAAACTTAGAAAATGATTCTGTCTGGGAAGTTAAAAAAAAAAGTAAGAAGCTCTCTCATATAAGAAAATAGAACTAAAAACAATTAAAAAGGCATATTGTTGGCAATCTCAGGCAAACATGCCAAAGCACTGGCACAATCTCACTCAGAAACTATCAACAGTTTGTTCAATGGTGAACCACTAATTATAAAAACAAACAGAGAATTAGAGAGCTCATGTGTCAGCTCTTTTCTGTCATTATACTTTTCCTTCATTTGCCCCTACCATCCTGGCACTGCAGTGTGTTTACACACCACACACACTGCTTCAGCTGCTGGGAGATTTGACACCGAGCAAGTGCCTGGAAAATGGTTGCAAGAGCAGACAGAAGGCCAGAGCTCACTATCTCTACCTGTTATTTTATAAGCACATGCTAAACAATAAGGTGGTGCTTCCAGGTTTCCAGGAAATGTGTTCTGCGGGTTTAACCGCCGTGTTTTGCATTTGGAAATGTTTATATACTGTCTTTGGTGTGGTGATTTCTCAGGAGCAATCACTCATGTCCACCTTGTGGTGGCTGCACTAAAAGAGTAGAGATGATCCTGGTCTTCTTTAAGACTGGGATCATCACCCTTGCTTGGTAGATTCTGATGATGCATCATCTTGGTATCCTCTATTAATCCAGATTGCCTAAAGATGAAGCGGTTTTGACAAGAACCCAGATGCTGAGCTAATACAGAGAACAGCCATTACATTTCTGAGGCATAGGCTATATTATGTTACTTGGGCGGCTCCAGGTATGCGTATGCAGGTAACTGACTTTGTAGAACTGAATATCTCAAAGGAATCCAACACCCTGCAAGTCCTTGCAGAAAGCATGGATTTTCTCCAATTTACATTTGACTTTGGCATGACAACCCAAACCCCTTTGCTTCCTCTCCTTATACATAAAAAAATCTTTGTTTTTTCTCAGTACAAGGTGCGTCTTTGAATCCAGAGGAGGGGGCAGGGAACACAGTGAAAGATAGGGCAGAGAGCAGACAGCAGAGCAATAGACCAGTCAGGGAGGGGGATTGGAGCAGCACTCAGAAAGGGTGTGGGGCTTACCTTGTGGCACACTTGCCAAAAAGGTTGGCTCCCATGTCTCATGACACACATCAACTACAATGGCCACCCCCCATTTTCTGATGTATACATGAGCAATGCATGTACACCTGACACTTGCAAAACTTCCATATGATTTTATCTGCTCTTTGTGATACACTGGGATTACACCTACATAATATTTGTAAAATTGATGTGCCTTGAAGTATCAGAACATCTTTTTTTGCTTGTAGTAAGTGACCGTGCAATAGTTGAGTTACTTTTATACAATGCTGCTGCAGAAAATATTCTTAATAAATACTTCCAAATGAAATCCTATGGCTTGTGCAACCTCTGGCAATAATGGAAAAAACAAGAGAATGCTGAGGGAGGTCAAAAATTGTAGGTTATTGTCATCTGTTGGCTATGCATCAGCAATGAAAATATATCATCTGTTTGAGAAGTTCATGCTAAAAACTATAGAACATAACACATTTCATGCCCACAATCATTTACTTTTGATTATAAAATCATCTAACTATTGTAAAACAGGATATCTGTTCTACTCGAACGCAATATTTACTAACAAGTCCTGAAGAAGAAATGGATTCCATGAGAGTATCAGTCATGTTACAATTTTTTAAATTACTCTTCTGTTGACCTTTTTTTGTAAGTTCCTTGGAAGGTTTCCTTATCATAGTTAATGTGTCAATCAAATGACTTGATCTTTTTCCTTTTGTACATCTTAAAGCGATGTGAATCAGTTACTACAATAATTCTCCTTTAAAGGTGAATTACATTTAAATACCCATTACTGGTATATGAAAGAGAGAAATCCTGGCTCCTGACCAGCTGAAACTGCCATGTGATAAGACAAAATATTTCCATTCATTGCTTTCTCAGAGATAAAAAATAGCGAGCAATATAAACTAATTCGGTTTCATGAACTGATTACTATGTAATAATAGGCTTTACAGAGTTTTGTTACAAAATAAATTGAAGCCACTCAAATAGTATGGTTTAAGAAATAAAAAACTTGATAATACATCCATGGTTGCAATGCTGATCTTTCCAAGTAAAACTCACAGACTTTCAAAAATTAGCTCTATTTAACTGAATGTTTATGGATTAGCATCTAGATTTATTATCTTTCACTTTAAATAGAATGACCCCCTAGCCACCCTTTGTCAATAAATCTTCATGTTCATTGAAATAGGGATCAGTAGTACTAAATAGAAAAGTAAATTACTAGCTCATAAGTAGCCGAAACTTGTCATTTCATATATCAATATATTTCAATTGCTTATCTCCTCAAAGATCAATAACATTGGAAAAAATAGTAGTTAGAGGGTATATTGTAGTTGGATAGTATACTATAGATGTATGATATACTATAGATAACATGTTAGTACCATATATTGAATACCATATTTACACAGGTACAAGACAAGGTTCCCCCCCAAATTAGCATAAGGAAAAAAGCCCTTTGTCTTATAAATGCATACTAGAAAATGTAATTAAATACACTGTCTATCATTAAAGTGCAGCCAAAAGTAGAATGTGCTCAGCAATAGAAACCAACTACGAAGTTGATACAACGAAGCCAACACTGATCATGACCATAAAAAACTTGGCCCATATTGGACAAACATGCCGATGGGAACCTACCACAAAAACAGATTAGAGCAGCCCATCTGAATAACATATATAGTACTGCCCATTAAGCACAGTCTTCCTCAGCGCTGACTCTTTTTCCCGTCATGGTGAGCCATTTCATCACATATATTTTGACTTCATTTTCTCTCCCACAGCTGAGCTGTGCCTTTCTTCCCATTTTCAATCATTCCTGTTTCTTCCCTAGCTTTAAATGCCTGGCAAACATCCTGAAACAGGGCCCCAAACTGGTCACTCAGAATCCCTCTGTTCCCCTACCTCCCACCCTCTCTAACCTGTCACATACCATTAGTGTGGTCCCACCTTCAATAAGGTGGAACCAGACCAGGTTGCTCTGCATCTCATCTGCATATAAATTTTTGGAGCATCCCAGGACTTGTGACAAGAACACCTGGTTCCAGTCATGAATGGGAGCTAATAATTAGCACATGGATCCTTTGTGGGGTATCTGGAGTATATGCACATACTGAGCAGTGCAGAGCTGTTGGGATACCATGGCTTGAAATCCTGTTGATTCTGGTGGGGCCCAGGCCAATGAATATATGCTAAATCACAAGCCTTTGGCTTTGGACTAGTATCATGAATAGTTTATAGGCTTCTTAAAGGCTTAGATCAAGTGTAACTTCTTAACCTGGCAGGGGAAATAACTATGTATCTGTGTCCAAGAAGGCAGTTTTCCTGAGCCATCTAGCAGGAGAACTCTTCTGGTATGGTTCAGTATGTGCTGAGGTGCAGCAGCTTTAAGCTCAGTTTATGGAAATAGGAGTTTCCTCCCTTGCTTGTTCCAAGGGCCTTATGGCTCAGGGCAAGCAAAGCTTGGGGGCATCTGAACCTCCGGGCTTGGGCCTGCAAGTAGGATTCCCGCCAAAGGTTTTGGAAACATCTGAAGCCCCAGGTGTGGGTGGAGGATTTTTGCCGGTAGTAGAGACACTTATGGTTCTGGATTCATGAATTTGGAATTAGTTTTGGTTAATTTGGCCTTAGATACAAATTAAATAATAAAAAAAATCAACCCTATATATAAGTAGATGCCAAAGTGCTGCTTGGAGTGCATATGGAGTACCTGTATAAAAGCTTACAGCAGTTTAAAAAAAAAAGATAACCTGCATCAACTGTGGATTGAATATATGGGTAGTATATACAAATTGCTACAGCTGTGTTTTATTTTGAGGCCATTATTTTCAGATTTGCTCCTTATTTCTAGGTGCTCAGTAAGGAGAGGGGGAAAGGGCTGCTGAGGAAGGGGCTGCTGTTGAGAGGAAGCAGAGGGAAAAGGGGCTACTTGACCCCCAGATTTGTTTCCTTCCTGTAGGGGGACAAATTCAAGGCAAACCTCCAGTAATGAGATTCTGTACCTGGAAAATTACAACAAATGTATACATTTTCCATATATACAATCTAATGATTAGGGGGTAATTTTTTAATCAGGGTTGTCTTCTATTCAAGTAAATACGGCGTGTGTATGTATAGCAGTTAGTTGCACAGAATTCTAGTCTCCTTTTATTCACATCCCTTGTGATAAAAAAGTTTCCTAGATCTCTAATTCATTTTGAGCTTGTTTATTTCAAAGATAATTATTTCACTTCGAAAATTTGTGACCAGTCTGGAAAATATTCATATTCTTTCATTGAGAATGAATGGGATTAAACTCCTAATTCCTAAAGTTACTTTTGAAAGCAGAACTTCAGTTCCTAAATTATATGGGTGCTTTTGAAATTTTTATCTATAAAGATTAGGGGGGAACCTTTTTTTCTCTCTCATACCTGCATAACCTCGATAAAGATGAAACAGAACAGAATTTGGCCTCAGAGATTTAAGCAATCACTAACAGAGTCTTTAGTCAGCTACATGACAGTACCTGGTACAACAGAGTCTTTAGTTATCTATGTGACAGTACCTGGTACAGAATGACACAAAACAAAATGTTATTATAGTTCTCTGAGGTAAACACTTGTAAAACTTCACAGATTTCTTTAAACATTTTTTTTTCTGCTTCAGGTATCTGCTTATTATTGGAAAACTGTTCTGAAGGTCAAAAACATAAAATATATATTAAAAAAAAATCAGTTTCATGGATTCAAATGAATACCAAGTCATTTTTATTTCCACTGAAAAACAAATCAAGAACCCAGAATATGTGAAAGGTGTCTGTAATGTTAGTGGACAGCAGTGCACATCAAAATTGGAAATAATTTGAGGCCTTTCTGGCTGTTCTGAGAAGACACTACATCCTGAACGGGCAAAGAGAATAGGTATGTGAGAATAATCAATTTTTTTAATTGGCTATCAAAGTAGAGCTTTCTGAGGTAATTTGAAGCCACATCACCCATAACTGTACCTAACTGCCATGCTATAAGGTATTCTAAGGTGTTTTTCCCCTCTGTGACTCCTAGAAGAACTATTCAACTTTATATGGAACATTTAAATACTTATTAAAATACAGAATAAAATCCAGATGTCCCACCTTTCTGCATGCAAATAATTCTCACTCATTCTGTTTCTTGCTCAAAAATATAAAAATATTTTATATAAAACAGGACAGTTCCAACACAAAAGATTGAAAGAGACTTTTCCCCCTCTTTCTAAAAATACCCTTGCTATTATACACACGCATAGAAAATGCAGGTTCAAATTCCTTCCAGCCAAAATGAAGAGGAGGGAATTCAACCAAAGTCCTGGATGAGTGTCCAAATTGCAGAACTTTTAAATAAAGGTTGGCCAGACCATCTCTTCCTTATTGCTTTTTTAGAATCTATCCTGACATTTTTTTTCACTAAGTATTAGTCTAATTTATAAATGGTTTTTGGGTAAGGGAAACTACATTTTTGGTGATTTGATTATTCGTTTGAAAAATACTTACCCCAAACTAGTGTAAATTGGGTTACCATTTTTTCAGTAATATCTACAAGTATTGCTGAGGACATAGTGTGACAGTCTGTGGACGGTTACAATTTAACAATTTATGCTGTGCTGCTTTAATGAATTGAAATATCCAGATCCTAACACTGGTAATCTGACAGCTTTCATGGGGTCTAACATTGTCAAATATCCCTAGGCCTGGAAAAAAAAAATCTTTTTCAGGGGATATAGAGTTCTCACTTTATTATCCAAAGGTTTCATGCTGAAGCAAACATTCCTCAACAGCTCAGTAATATTGCTCGATATGCCAACAGTGCATATTACTGAGGAGTGCTTGAGGCACTCTTTTTCCCCCTCTCAAGGCTGAGGAGTTTATCCTTTGAATAACAGTTGTCACTAGAAAGCTGTACTGAACTTAAAGATCTTTTTCCTCTCCAATTTCAATGTCAATTTCACCAATTTTAAAATCAATCTACAGAGACATAGCTCAGCAAGACACTTAAACGCGTATCTAAGTTTACACATCTGAGTAGTCTGTATTAGTATCACCAAGTGCTGGGGTGGAAGAGTTGGAGAGTGTCAGTTATTATAAGCTGCTTCTGGTCAACGGGTTACGAAGTCTCTTTGGAAAAGCAGAACAAGTACAGAATTTGACAACGTACGTAGAGAGTGGAAGGCCCATGGCTGGACAAGGGAAGGACTTCTGCTTTAAAAAGCAAAAGTCTTAAGTAAGCACATGCTGAGCACATCTACACAAGATGTTTGCTGTGCAGTTGTCTAATTAACTACACAGTAAATGTCTCAGCATCCACACATGCTCTCCTATTAGGGTGCACAAAACTAATAAACACTGCTGCCGAGTTTTTCATGCACAGCAGCACACATTTAGACACTGACCTGGCTGGCTGGAGCACAAGAGTGCTTCAGTGGGAGTGCTGCCTGCTGGTTAGCTCTGCACTGAAGCACCCTTATGCCCTAGCCAGACCCCCTGCAGCACACTGAGCCTGGTTGGAGTAGCTCCAGACAAGCAGGGTGACCCCCTGAGCCACTTGGCAGCCAGGACTACTTTGACCCATCTCAATGTGCTGTGGTCTGGGCACAAATGCATACATGCGCCCTGGAGCTTCCCAGGAGCAATAAACTGAGAAGCAATAAGCTCCGCAATTTACTGCCGCCCCCTAATGGGGCATGTGAACATGCCCTCTATGATTTAATCCTACTGAACTGTAACAGAAATTACCTTTAGCTCCTGCATGAAACCCTGGACTCAATTTTCTTTAAAGGCAGAGTCCTACATTGAGGCAGTGGAGCAGCAGTCCATTCTGGTATCAGGCAGGTGCACAGTGCCTCTCTGAGATCCTAGAGGAACAGACACAATTTTCCACCCCTTTCTGAACTGCATCGTACCCTTCTTGTGATAACTAGTGGTAGAAAAAGAGCAGATCCTATTTTATTCCTGCTTAATTTAGGCCTCAGATTGAAACTCTCCTAATCTCTGAGGTTGGCTTCTTTCTGTTTCCTTCCAGGAAGATTCAAGATGTGTTTTCAGGACCAAAGTTTACAGTTCAGGTCCATTTCTAGTTTAAGCAAAAAGACCCAACAGAATGTGTTAAAGTTTATATGTTATCAATTGAACAATATTACTGAAACCCAGTACTAACTGATCAGCTATAAATACTTTGCAAGGCTGGAGAGTCCCTGTGACAGGTTACTTTTACATCAATTTTCCCTCCTCTGCTACCTACAGAGTTTCACTTCTAAAGCTATTTAAAATGTTGCTATACATAGGGATATATACTGGCAGGTATACTTAAAGATTACAGTGATTCAGGAAGCAGAGTGCAATAAATATGCCAATATGTATACACATTTCAAATTGTTAACTATCTCCCTTTTGCTTGCCTATTCATTCCTGAATTTAGTGTGTCAGAAACACATTTCAAGAGTGCTACATATTCAATATACTTACCTCTTCAAATGCATTGTTAATAGGGAGCTGTCAGCCCACATATGAGTGTCTGCATTTTTCAGCTAACTATCAGAGATCCAAATAGAGAATTCAGGGTCCCGAGACATCATGTAAATTTGTGATACTATCTAGGGTACTCTGGATCTATGAACAAATGAACAGCTTACACATCCATATGCACTTTATCATTCCTGACAAATATAATATGTACAGTATATAATAACTAATTCAACTATCATTCGATATAACTGTGGATTATATCTGTAAAGTTAATATATTACGTAACAGTCCTAGTGACTTAATAGGTCTGAGAAGCCAGCCAATATATCTTACTCTGCACTTAGAGGTATAACATACCACACCCTGTATGCAGCCCAAAGTACAAAATCCTGCAGCAGATAATGGGCAGGTGCATAACACTGTCTCTTATGGCTACTGCAAGGATAAAAGGGACATAAGCAATGAAAAGAAATATGTATTGTCTTTTCAGTTCATGTGTGCTGGCTACAAAATTTGGATACTGCAATTTCATTGAAAGAGCTGGATATCAGTCATGCTGGATAACAGCAAAAACAATGTGGCAGACAAATAATCAACAAAGAAATTAATTATATTTATTATCATAAAGAAGAGGTTAAGCAGTGATCAGATTAGTATAAGCAGATAGAGAAGAATCCTGTTCATAGGCATTTCCACTGATTTTCAAATGTCAGAACAAAAAATTGCAGTAAATATAGAGTATGTTGCACAGAGAGGACGTAGGGATTTTCAAAACTGCCTAGTAGATTTAGACACCTGGTTTCCAATTATATTAATAGCTAATGGTCATCCACAGCCCTAATATTACTTTGAAAGGTCATATGTAGTATATAAGATGTAACTACTACTCAACTAATCCTTTTTTTTTTAAATAAAAGGTCATAATCTGGACCTTACATGTACCACAGGCAATGGAAAGATGTGAAAAGGAGTACAATGAGAGAGCTAAAGCAGTAGGTAGTCTCCATCCATGGTAGTAGTGCACAGGGAAATGATAGTGGTGACTAGCTGATAAATGGGTAACTGAGCTGGAGTTTTCAATGTGTGGTCTGTCTTTAACCCTGTGAAATGCATATTTCTGGATAACTGTAACAAACTGGTAACTAGTTACAAAAATTATCTGGTACTGGACTTATTTGCAAAATTCACCTTGGGAACTTGGGGAAAGCGAATGTAGATATTTATTTGCCATATTGGCAACCAGTGCTGAGATTACAGAAACCAACACTCCTAAACTAAATCAGAGAGTGAAAATATCAGACAATACTGTTATGCCTAGTCAATAAAAGAGAAGCCACCCTGAATAGAGTAGTAGGGTCTCTATCTGGAAGGTCAATGTTAGTCCAGCTGCTTGTCATGTCAGCCCCAAACGGTTTATTATGATTTTTAAAATCTAAATGCACAATGGTATGTGGTAGGCATGATTTGTTTTCCCAAGAGGTAAATTCTTTTTTTCAGTGCTGTTGAATTGCCCAATCAAGCTAATGGGAACACTTATATTGAGTAGGTCTTTATTCCACAAGTAATGAGAGAATGAGAGAATTGAATGAGAGAATAAAAGAAAGGTAATCGATGGGTGACATATAAAGTGTCTGCTTACAGTACTCCTATAGCCCTACAATCTTTAATGTATTTGTTCTCACAACACCCTGGTGAGATACAGAAGTGCTATTACCTTCATTTTATAGAGGGGGTAAATAAGACACAGAGATTCAGAGACTTGCCTAGGTTCTCACATGGAATCTGTAGGAGAACACAGAATTAACGTGGGTTTGCCTAGTTGTAGGCATAAGCCCATCTTTCTCATGTAGTAGGGAAAACACATGCTCACTATAACATACTTCGGTGAGACCATTTTATAGGTCAATTCCTGAGGTATTTAATCATAGCTCAGGTAAAACCTTAATTGAAATTAACGGAAATTTTGTTCAAGTAATATCTCAGTCTAGACCTCACAATCTAGCCTGCTATCATCATTAGTCATGGACAAAAGGGTAAAATTGATATACATCATAGGAAGGCTCTGGTGTTGATGTGTAGCCATTGTTTCTGCTCATATATCTTAATAGCAATTAGGACTGGGCAAATTTGGGGGCTGTTGAGGGGGACCATTAAGCCATTTTGAGACTGCTCAGTTAAGTTTCTTTGGCTATGCTTTCCATCCTTCTGCATGAGATTACATTGACGGAGGGTTCATCTACCTGTGCACTTTACTGCAGAGTTGACACATTAGCTCTGCAATAAAGTGTCACAATCTACACGTGTGCCCATATTAGGGCATAGTAAATTAATTAACTCTGCCATGTAATAGTACTGTCTGGGACAAGTGCTATCCTACAGCAGAATTATTGTAGATGGTGACCAGGGCTGGCTGGGGCATGAGGGTACTACAGTGCAGGGGGCTGCCTCCTGGTTAGCCCAACACTGCAGCTCCCTTGTGCCCCAGCCAGCCCCTCCGCCACCTGACACTGCAACCCGGGGCCCTGGGCTGATCCCCTGAGCTTGCTGCCAGCCTGGGGCTGCTCTGCCCCAGCTCTAACTGCTGCAGTCCTGGGCACATGTATACACTGTGCCCGGGAGCTGTTGACTCTGGTGCGAACTGCACTGGAGTTTATTCTTCTGTGCTCATTGTACATGTAGATGCCTGCTGTTTTACCTGCACACTTGCAGAAAATAATCAAGAACTTGGATGCAATACATTTTAAAGTCACCGGTGTAAATGTTCATGCTTGAAGTTCTTGACTGTTAGTATGTCCCTGCCAAATTGGGCAAAAACAGAACAATAGTTCTCTGAAGCAGTTTGTGGGGAATCCATACAAGAAACACGAGGTTGTAATGACTAACTTGTATTGCTACCATTGCTAAGATTTGACCCCCCTCTTGCTAATATTAGACTTCTAGAAGAAGAGGGAGAACTGTAAATGTTTCCCTTTGTTGTATACTGATAAAAAGTAAACTAATTCTGTACATTTCAGAGGGGGCTGTTTGGTATCTTAGGGCAGCGTTTGTTATTACAGCTGTCTGGAAACATTTTGAGGAAACCTATTTTGTCAAAATATAGTAGGTTATTTTATCAACACTGAAACATTTCACAGAGGCACACTAATTTTAACAAAAGTTCCTAAGGGATGGTTTCTGAAGTGGGGGTAGACTTTCAAGAGATGCAAAGAGGCCCAAACCTTCTTGATCCAAAAAACAGACACTTTCATATAATTCTGCTTTGTGAAAGCCTTAAAAAATGCTAGTTTTTGTTCCAATATAGGAAAAAAACAAATTCTGAAACCTTGCAAAACAGCTCTGTTGCCCTCTGTTTATAACATATTTTTTCTACCTATGATATCTCTATGTTCCTGAGAGCAACAGCTCTCCTCTCCCTACACCTTTGGGATGACAGCAGGACTGGTCTAGCTGCGTATATCTAATTAGTTACCTCTCAGGTCTCAGAAGAAAGTTTTCTTCTGATTGACCTGGACAATGTGAGCTTTTATCACCTTCTCCCTCATAATTTTAGCAAGCAGGTTAAGTTGTAACACTTTCTAACGGTGGTCACAGCTTTGTAGATGTCCAAAGAGCAGTTTAGTTATTAGTAGGTGGTCTGGTTCATTGACAAACTGGAAGATTAGGAAATGGCATGTACTGGGGAATGGGCTTAGGGCTGCTAACAGCTGGTGGTCTGAGTGGTCAGTCCCATTTCTCTCAACCTTTCTGTAAGAGATCCAAGGCACAGTTCTGAAACTCGGCTGAACATGTTGAAAGATGTGGCAGCCTTTTCAGGTACCTTGGATTGCAGAAGCAAATTATCTGCAGTGGGTGATTTATTCCATAAAAATTTCTCAGATGTAGTAAGGCAGCAGAGTTGTAGCCTAATTAAAATGTATTCCTGTTGTTTTGTCTTTCCTCCTGCAGTGTCCAAGACAATGATGTTGTATCAATGAGTGTAGTGATCACAGAAATGTATAGATCAGTAAAACAGTGCACATGGTACTTGTTCTATAAGATGAGCACTGCTTAGTATAATAGTGTGATCAGTTTCACAAAATTCTTCACCAGAGCTTTGACACAAAGGAAGTTTAATAAGCCAGATAAGTATTTGTCTGAACCCCATGAAAGTAGTTCACAGTGCAAATGCACTTTCAATTACTGAATATGATTGTGCTAATAGAAAAAAATGTAACTTAAAACCTTCTTAAAATAAGGATTTTCCTTTTTAAGAAATGATGCTACAGACAAGGCTTGTGTAGCCCAGGAAAGGTTTATGATTGTTTAAATTTCTTGTAATTTAACTACTTCCTTTTCCAAAATTATCTCTTACCTTGAAAGAACAGAATGGAAAGAAAGGAGAGGAAAACAAAAGAAATTAGTAATGGTTAGAAAGAAGCAGATTGGGATATATTAGATTTGCATTTAGGAAAACATTCAAAATAATGAAAACAGAACTAACTGGGTTTCTGCCAGTCATCACTATGATCTGCCTGTATATGTAGGATAAAATTACAAGCCTTTAGGAAGGGGGTTCAAACTCACTTTGTGTCCCAGGCTAGATCTAGACCACAGGGCTCCATGCAGGCTGGAGATGGACCAGGGCAGGAGGAAGCTGCCACAACAGCTCTGGTTCCAGATCAGGGCAGGCAGTGGCTCTAGCTCTAGCTCTAGCTCCAGATCCTGCCATATGTCCTGTGCTGGAGTCAGAGCAGTCATCATCATTGTATGTCCCGTGCTGTGGCAGCAACTCCAGTTTCAGCTACAGCATGAGACACATCATGATGCTGTCAGCTGGAAAGAGAGGGTTGTGGCAGTGGCTACTAGTGAAGCAGTTGGAGAGCAACCGGGGCTGTGCCAGCCCTTGCTCACCCTCCTGCCTCTGGTCATCATTCTCTGGCAGGCTGGATAGAGTGGCTCCATGGGCCAGGTCTGGTCCATGGGCTGTATGTTTGATACCCTTGGTTTTGGGGTATTTGATGCTGCTGTTTCTATAGGGCTAGAAAGAGAAGTTAGACACTCCTGCTTTCACTCTTGGCAGGAACAAGAAAGTATATAGTGGCTGAATGGCAGAAGTTGTGCATGTGTGTGTTGCTTTTCATAAGTTATATAACTCATGTGAACATCAATGAAGGGTTCTTTTCAGAGTAAATATTTACTATGGTCAATATTCTAATCTTAACATGCTCCTAGTTATTTCTAGGCAGTAATCACCCCCCTCCCGTTTTATATAATCATTGCATCCGACCTGCTAAGTTCCTTTCTCAGAGAAAAACACATGCTCCCTTCAGGCACATACATTACCAATTTTAAAGGATAACACAAAAAGGCAAGGAAAAAAACTGCTAAATCTTTAAATCATATGAATTAAATAGGATAAAGAGTGAGCTAACAAAATAATTATACTCTGCAAACTTCACACAAATACATTTCCAATACCTTGTATAATACAATATGTGAGATTAATTTTCCAGCTGAGAATGTAATAAGCTACCAACATGGAAATTAGATAGAATTACCTTAGATATAATTACAATACCTCTCTGTATATTACAGAGGGATATTAAGAAAGGCTCAAATATTGATCTCTATATCTATTCTTTCTAGTTAATGACATACTATGCACAAATTTTGCACACTTTGATTCAAATGTATTTATGATATACTTTTGTGAAAATTGAGACACTTTAAAATCTCTCCATAAATTGTCATGAACAATACACCCAATTCATACCAACTTGTAAGTTAATTAAAAAAAATTCCCTGTGTTACAATGATATACCGAAAGAGCCAATGAGACCACATTTTAGTCCTAAAATGACGTAAGGAGGTGAGAATATAAATGTATTTACATGTAAAGTGTAGAGGCAGTGCTAAGATTCAGATCCAGATCAATTTAAGTTAGAGTTTTGTCTTGAACACTAATCAGAGCTAAGGCTATTTCCATCAAAATCCTCTGAACTGATCTTGTGAGGTAAGCTGATCCTGCAGGATTTCCTCTGACATGGATAGCAAAAATTTCACAAATTGTACTGTTCTCTAAAGGTGTTTACCATTTGGGACTGAAATCTTTTAAGAACAGCTGTTTGCACTAAGGTTTATTTCTATCCAAATCGGAAATGGATTTGTCCTGAAAAAAAGATTAAGAAAAGGTTCATCCATAAAGGTTCAAATCCAAACTCCTCTGAATTCACAGGCTCAGATTGTAGATTCCAGTTTTTGATCTTCGATACTTTATATTTTAAATAGCACGATACATTTTTAATATATGTAAACTAGAGTAAGTTTCTCCCTAATGCTGACAGCATTGTGATTACACCTTCCATGGATCATGAATGTTTCATTATGCAAGCCAAATTGATAAAATTCTGATTTTCTTTACTGTGTAAAACTCGAGTGACTACTAAAGTCAAAGAGATGTCAGAATCAACAGAACAATCTGTCTGGCTCCACTATTTTAGGTATTTTAAGATTTCCTCCCAAAGTGTCAGAACCTCAGTGCAAGAAATTGGCAAACATATATGTCAGCCAGAACTGCTATAAAATAGCTCTTGAATAGCCTTGTGCTTTGGCAATTTTAGATAAGTTTGTAAGGTTTTACTGATCTTGTATAGTATAAAATATAGCTTTCACTAATGTGTAGAGTTTGATAATATGGATGCTTTTTCTTGATTGCAGTCAGAGTCAAGACATTCTGTTCTGGATTTTTTTGTGCGGTGTATAGCACTATTATTATTAAATAATAATTATTTAATAATTATTAAATTATTATATAATTTATAATTACTATATGATCACTAAATTATTATATAATTTTCCATAGTAATTCATCAACTATGTTATATTTTCCTGCTAAGGATAGCTAGTCACAACAAGAACGCTGAGAGAGAGTATATTTATATCTTCTCTCAGAGGCATAGACCTCATATAAATAAACCCACTAGAAAATTAAGAACTTAGGAGTCTATGAAACAATCGATCCTGAGCAATAATTGTTTCTTCACTTCATATTCCCTTACTGAGTTTTGGATTAGATCGGGGAACATTTCCAACAATGTAATGCCTGTACAGTATGCATCTTTATATATTCTAAATGAAATCTCCTAAAATTTCCTCCAACACAGAGAAGCAATCCTACTTCACAATATATAGATATTGACTTTAAATTTAAGATGTGAATTGTAAGGGAATAGCAAAGGTATTTTGTCTTTTTGTATCAGTGAATTTCTCCGTAGTAGCAGAAAAGTTTCCCTTACTTTGAGTAAGATGACTAAAATCTAATAAAACATATTAAACTTTGATTTCCCTGTACTGGACACGGTCATCTTTTTTCTGGATAGTGCTGCTATTGATAAGATCACTGTTTAATATGCCCACTTCTGCACACTGGGTGAGTCTACCCATGCCCTTGACTGTACATTTGGTATTGTGCAGTCGTTTAGTACTTTCTAAAGTACTTTCTAAAGTACTAAATGACTGAACAGTACCCACCAGTACCAGCAGTGCAGTTATTTTTAGATGCTACATCGCCATAGTGACAAACTATGTTAATGTAGCTCGTTACTACAGTGACATAGCATCTTGTGTAGACATGGCCACTGCATCCGGAACTGCTTCTTACACCTTTTAAAAAAAAAATGGGATTCAGTAGGTAGCATCTTTACCAATCTTCAATGAATTAGTTAAATTAGATTATTTCTCTTAATTAATTGAATGGCTTGATTAAGATTGTGTAAAACCTTGAATATGTAATTTGGAATGTGAACTATGGTTATCATCATTATTCCCTACTATCAGTTGACCACTGTGATTAATTTTAAAGCATTCCTTTTTGTGGCTGAAGGATAGTCCAGTGTTTTCTCCATAAATATGTACAGGCCAACCCTAATCCTTGCTTGGCAATCAATCTTAATAATATCGGCTGCTCTTGCCAATGTCAATATACACAACTTTACTGAAGTTCAATTGTTCTCTCTCTAAAAATAGCACTGAGACTCCTTGTTTACTGGGTCTCTCCATGATTTCCAAAGCAAATAGGTTCAGTTTAGAAGTTAAAAAAAAAAAGGGTTGTTTTTGGTTTTGTTATTTTTTCCCCCCTTGCAGCTAGTGAGAACTACTTAACTAGGCCTCAGAAGGTCAGTCTGGGTTCTTTTTTTCCCATGTAGTACCACCTGTAATAATGGCTCTAATACCAGGATTTCCCCCTCAATTATATGTATGCACCTTACTGCCTTCTTGGATTTATTGCAGATTTAAATGCCACAGGGCATAGTTTTACTGAGTAAGAAGTGGCCATTTTTTTATAAAGGCAATTTACAGAATAAAATCAGTTTTAATATCTGGCAGTAGTTTACAGAGTAAGCACTGCACTGTTTTATTGAACTCCTTCCTGATAATAATAGCAATGACTTGACCTGAGGTAGAGTTTTTCGGATCATGTAAAAGCATGTGTGACTTGTCAATTGGTGAGACACCTCCTTAATGCCCACCAAAAGTAGTTGAAGGTTGTTTAGTATTCAGAAAACAGTTATGTTGAATCTAGGTCACTCTGCTAGCTGTACAGGTTCTGAGTGGTTAAAGAGAGTGAAAACAATGAATAAATTATTTTTATCCCTAAGGAGACCATACATGAGAACAAGGTACAAATGATGACATATTTGTGAGCCAAAAGAGGCCTTTTTTGTCCAGGGACGTTTGGTAATAATTTTGTGTGATTTTGTCTGTTAATCTGAGCAGTAGCAATGGCAATCAAACCATCTTTTCTCAGAGGCGTCAGTCAAAGTAGAAAATGTCCCCCTTTTAGGGTAAAGATTCACCTGAGTTGATCTTCTAGGATGCCCCTGTACTTTTCCTGAGCTCAACTACATGTGGTGGCTTGCAATTCGACTCACACATGCAACTGAAATCTATGCATTTTCTTTCTTAGGAAATTTATTCACATGTGAACGTTGTTCCCAACAGTGAAAGGTTGAGCTCTTTCTAATTCATCTCTTAGTTCCTATAAGTACTCAAAAAAAAAAAAAAAAGCAAAAAAAAAAAAGCCTGTGGAGCTATGTGAACTGTATGTTTCAGTTACTGGTATTTTTTGCTTACTTGCTTTGCTTATGAAATGAGAACAAATGAAATATTTAAAAATAACAGTACCTTCCACCTGACATAGGAACAGAACTAATAATCTTACAATTAAATATTAAATTAGGAGTTACTCAACTAAATAGCACCATGCAAGCTATTAAAAGTCAAATCTTTATTCTGTTTAACTAGTTAGATGTGTCAGAAAGTGGTAGTAGATTCTTATAACAAATAAAACAGGAAAGAAAGACACATCTAAAACTATACCAGCCATGACCTACTCCTCACAACAGGGGAGATTTTCAGAGATACAATGAACAGTTAGGTGTCCAGTTTCCATTGACTTTCAATGAAATAGTGTATGTCCCTTCACTTTGTGCCTCCAAAAATTCCCCCTAGAAAACCTACAGTTAAACATTTCATATTTTTAGTATGTAACTGCACCTCTACTTTGTCTATAAAATCATTGTGATTGTAATGCAAATTTGATGAGTGTGTGTGTGCAAATTACTTTGTCTGCATAATTTTCTATATGGGTATGCAGTTACCTGATTTGCATGCAGTCACATAGTAAGTGAATGTGTATATTGAAAGCAGACAACAGGGTTGACTTTGCTCCTAACTAGTTGTAAATTAGAAGTCACTAATGTGAAATCTGTAGAAATGCACTGGTAAAATTCTGATGTGAAATCAAAGAGGTGTGAAATCAGAAATCAGACCACAGTGTGGATGACAGGTGTTTTGTCACCCACTAGTCATGTGACAGAACTATTTTAATGATATATGATACATCCCAACTTGACCTCCAGTGTAATCAGGAAGTGGGTGCATCAGAGGCAGACTTCTAAATCTCAGCCTTTCTGCTAGCAGAGAACCCTTTAAGAAACTGTTTCTTTTCATTTGACATATGCTAAATTATTTCACAGAAGAATCTGTCTGAATCATTGAAATGATCCAGTCAAGTACAAATGAAGCTTGCTTTTGTAATCAAAGGACCAACTGATGGGCTATCTGGTCATGCAAAAGATTGAGGTGAAGTAAAATTACCTTGAACTAAGTGTGCAGGGAATAGGCACAGAAAGGTAGCGGATGGCTAGTGCCTTGCTCTACCCTTTTTTTATAACCCATGTTCTGGGTAGTGTAGCTGAACCAATATGGGTGTAGGGAGTAGTAATCTCAAATTTGCATTGACTAGTAGATTATATAATCACTGGAATAAGTAGAGAAATTGCAGGGAGGAAAAAAGGGTAGGGATTGCTTATCTCTGGGGATTTATTGCTCCAGAGTGGTACAGGTGTTTGGTACTCTTACATGAAGTAGGTTTCATAGGCATCACTAGCCCTGAGTATCTATTTAAATAATTCTCCACATTGCTGTTAAGAGACAAATAACATAGAAATCATTTTAGTAGAGTGAATCTAAAATATATATAATCTGAATTTGGGACCAGAAGCCCAACCAACCAATATGATGAATAATTTGTGAACCTAATTGTGCAATGGTACTGACAATTCATGACACCTCTGCAGCCAAAGATCTAAACAAGCCAAAAGCTATCTTGGCTTCTGCAAAAACAAAAGTAATAATTTATATTTCTCTAGGAAGAATGGGGAAAATGATGTAGTGTGTTATAGTACGCAGTTTCCTAGTGTATTGGGAATGGAAAGTAAAAAAAAAAAAAAAAAATCAGAAACCTGGAAATAAGATCAACAGAGTATTTCTTTTCAACATCACCCCTGTACTATTTCTTGCAGTGAAAAGATTCACACCTACACTGATCAGAGAAACTCTAAGGTTATGTATCTCTTTGGTGAAAACCTTATAATATTGGCTACCTAAGAAAGTTCATGTTTTTTCTTTCTTAATAAAACAGGTTTGTGAGCATTTCAGTAACCTAGCACGTTAAAATGAAGAGGTTGTAATGCCCACTTTTTTATCTTGCACTAACACTGGATATTTAAGCAAGCGCATGGACCTGGGCACTTTAAAAGAAATAGTGACTCTTGAGGGAGAGCTTGAATATTCTTAGCATCGGTACAATTAATATTTTATTGGAGATTAATTTTAATAACTCTGGCAAAAACAGCTTCATGGGATATTTACAAAAGGGTGGGTTCAATCATGCCTGCATTAGCAAGCAAATGCACCAACAGGCAACCTGCCACTCCAGTTTGAATCACATTCTGCTCTACTCAACTGTTTGAATTGCTCTCACTGTAAAGTCTACAGGGAATGTGCCTAGTGATGGTGCTTCATTGGCTCTGGCTCAAGCTGCCTAGTAAAATGCAATCAAATTGGTAGTTTAGCATGAACACCTTATCTTAGAGGGGCAGTCTAATGGTTAGACAAGAAGGCCTGGCAGACAGAATTCCTGGGCTGTGCCAACAAATTGCTAACCATTTAGTTCACCATTTTTTAATGCATCCCCTAATTTGGAAGATCTCCATTGCCTGACAGTTAGGACCTGACTTGAGGAGATATTGAGATCCTGTAAGCATTACACTGAGCTTCCAAGGGAAAAAACAAAACAGAACCCCAAACAGCTTGTATGGGTCTCTTAAATTGATGGGCACTTCTGAAGATGAGGACCTGAATTTATCTGTACTTATTTTCAAATTATTTCAATACGTAAGATATTAATACATTATTTTACCCCGCTGTTGTGGAGTTTAAATAATTCCCTCCTTTAGGACAAGAATGACCCAAAGGTCTCAGCCCAATGCATTCCAGGGAGAACAGAATTTAGACTCCGAGCCCTGGAGCACCAGTGGAAAGCTCTGTGAGTGCTACTTGAGCGTTAATGGAGCAGCAGCAGTCTCTACAAATTACTGCATTCAACCTCAATTTTGGTTACTTCATGTATTTGCAGGTTCAGTGCACACATCCATGCCCAATACTCACATCACTCCTCCATGCTGCTGCAAAATCACTTCAATGAAGTATATCCCTGTGGCCAATAGATACAACCTGCCTGTGAAGGTTCCCCACATCCTGCCTGTCCTCTTAAATGTAAAGGAACCTTCAGTCTCTGACATGTTTGTTTTCTTCCTAACCTACATATTACCAAGGGAGGTGGAAGTCCTCCCTTTTATATTCTGAAATCCTTGAACAGAATTATTAAAGTACAAGGAAATTATTAGTAGTAGATTTTAAATATAAGTGATGCTAAAACAAATCTATTACCTGGTAAATTTTAATGTCACCGTGTTCCCCTAGCCCATATTCTTCTCACATCAAAGACTTTCTTGATCTTACAATAATGCAGTTGGAAATGCATTTCTTCCACTAAGGAACAGCTCAGATATGTAAAAGGAACAGCTTTAGATCCTAAAATATTTAACACTGAGTTAGCAATTTAAGATTCCATTCTGGAGAATGGACTAACTCAGAGTCAATGACTTTCATAGGAAAAAAGCCATAATGAAAAAGCACTTAAAAAACATTTACATTTAAAACAAGAAGGTATTTGCTCTCTGTGAGTCTTCTGCTCTAACTCCATAGTGAAACAAAATCACAATCTTGATAATTTTTTCTACCATAGCCATCTATTTACAAGCAATGTAATCAGCTAAGAAGAGCAAGCCAGATCAGGGGAAAGTATCACTTGGCTCAAACCTTGCTTTAATGGGCATCTGTCTAGAGCACAAATCTAGTTTTACATTTGGATAAAAAAGGAAAAAAATTGCTTCATTAATGTGCCCCCATTATAATCCATACAGATCAGGATAAACTGCACTGCAGCTTAATCCTCCACTAAGACTACTGCCCTGCAGAGAGCTCTTAGAATTTCTCTTACCTTCATAAAATGTCTGACACACTTGTCCAAGTAAGAAATTACCTTCCGTATTTAATGATGCAATGGCACATATTGTTATGAATAGTTTGGTCTCCTTGCTCTCAGCAGTAGTATCTGCTTGCTACTTATATAGAGATTTTCTTTTGCTATTAATGTTACTTACTCTCTGTAGCTGCCTCCTTTCTTCTTGTCCACCATTCTCCTGACTAGATGGTTGTCACAAATTTAGCATTACGACTTAATTTAGGCTATCCTCTGGACTGTTTATGTTAGAGAGTCAGTGTTGATTCTGTTCCTGACTGCTGCTGAGCTGTTATGTGGCTTTGGCATAGTATGCATAGCCTAATTTTACTTGGACCAGGTGTGAATGTGCTTGCCAGCCTCACATTTTTACCTGCATTTGTGAAAATCTCTGAGATCTTTGGATGGAAACAAAATGTATGAGCTAAAAGCCTTCTGGACAACATTTCTGAAAGCGTAAGAGAGAACATTAATATGGAAGTTATCTCAAAACAAAATGTACTGTATCAGATTTAAATGCAGTATGTAAAAAGATGAGAGAATATTAAGATTAAAGATCAAACTGCATACATTATTGCAATTCCATTTAGTCACCTAGGAGAACATCCTGAGCAGTACAGAGCCTATTTAATATAACTTTGTATCCTGAAAATCCTCTTCCAGAGTACGTTTGCACTAGCAGCTTGAGGGGGATGGGAGAATTTCTGTAAAAATAAAGGCTTATGCTTATAAAGCAATAATAAAGATTTGGCTAAGAGAAAATACTGTATTCAAAATAGAATAATAAAACGTAGCTTTTATATTGCAGTTAAAGGGGCAGTGTTTGTTCTGTTGCAGTCACATAAACAAGTCTTCTGTCTGACTGAATTATTCCAAATTAACATCATGTAACCAAGATCAGAATCTGATTAAATGACTTGCCCAAGGGCAACCCCCATTATAATGGCAGAGCTGAGATAAGAGCTCAGGAGTTCCTTCCTCCTCCTTGACTCATGCTTAGTTTACCAGAGCACATTTCCTCTAGACTGTATTCATCAGATGAGACTACATTCAAGAAAGGATATGATACAATACCATTTGATTTACTGATGTCAGAGCACAGTAGTTTTGATAACCCATCTGACAGGGAAGTTTCTTGCATTCTGAATGGGATTTCTGGTCAAAAGAGAGCATGCAGGCCTGGTAGTGTTGGCACTTATCAGGAATTTGGAAGTCCAAGTTTTAAATTGCTAGTCCGACTGAGGCAAACAGATAGACCTAGGTCTCTCACTTCCTTAGGAAATATGCAAGCTATTCTTATGGGGCTCTCCATCTTGGTTTTTACCAAAAGAATATTTGAAAGGATTTCTGCTTGTTGCAATGCACAACAAAAATTGTTGAAAGCTGAAAGTTCACCGGGGCAACAAAACTCTTTTCTGCTTAGCTTTAGCCACCTATACTTGTGGATATATTTCATATGTTCAAAACACAGTTAGGGTTGACTTGAGTTGAAGTCATAAGTACTGAACACTTCTGTAAATCACAAGATGACCAGGTAACCTCAATGTTGATATTTTCTGAGTTTTAAGTGCTTGACTTTGTAAACTCAGTAAATTTTTTTTTTAAATGTAGGTGTTTTGTGTTTTATTAAAAACAAACACACTGAAGAAAAATCCATCATATCATGTGGTCTCCAGCAAGGTTGGTACATTTAAATACACTGTATAGACCTCTTAAGTTAAAGGTGTAACTAAGCATGGGCGACTAGTGCCTCCCGAGTCTGGGGTGGGCACCAAATTGCCAATGGAGGAGTCCCCCAGTGGCCGATCACCAATGGGGGAGGGGGAAAGGTCCCCCAGTGGCTGGTCACTGAGCCAGCATCAAAACCAGAAGCACTTCCAGTTCGCAGCTGGTGCTTCCAGGGGGTGCACAGCAGATCTCAGGGGGTGCACGTGCACCTGCGTGCACCCACTATGTGTCACCAGTGTAACTAAGAATAGTAGTAGGTTTCTGTCCTCTGTGTGTTGGCCTATATTATGACTCTTAGGCTCCATTGTGGGCAGTAGAGGGGAAGCATTTGAAACTTCTCCCCACTCCCTTCCCTTGACCTTTTATTCATCCACTTCTGCTATCCTATGCTTTTCATCCATCTAATTTCTGCTACACTCTCCTCACCTACATCTCCATGTTAAGCTTCTGACTCCAGTTTCAGTGTCTGTTCCCAAGAAGTCCTTTTCTAACCCCTCCAAACTTTCCATCACAGTCCCATCCACTCTCTTTTCCATGAAGTTGCTATCCTTTTCCAGTTTCCCTACACCTCCTGGTCCCTTGCTCCTAGCCAGTCCTAGTTTATTTCCTTGAGGTTCCTCACCTAATCTGTCTTTTCAGTCCTTCCTCTCCCTCCCCCAAGTCTTTACCCACATTCCCCATTCCTACTTATTCTACTTCCCCGCCACTGCCTCAAAGTCCTTGACTAATTTCAGCCTCCCCTCCAGCAATATGTCCTAGTATTTTTTTTCACTATATCTTGTTGTATTCTGCATTCTGCCTGTGTGTCCCAAGTTCTTTGTCTAACCAACTGGAACACTAGCTTCTTTCCATCTTAAATCCGGTTTCCTCTTCCCTCTCTGCAAATTTCTAGTCCCAGTCTCCCCCCATACAGTCTAACTGCTTCTTCTATTTATTTGAAGTTCTACCAATTATTGAGCACTCCAGCCTTGAATTTACATGCCCTTTAACTTAAAGCATGTGGAGTCCCATAGGTGTCATATGTTCTTAGGGTTAAGTGTGTGCTTAAGTGTTTTGCTGGATCAGAGCCAGATATTCGGCACCCTACAAGACTGAGTACACTTAGCTACCCTCTATGCATTTCGAAAATGTGTGATACCCAGTAGAGATTCATGAAGGACACAGCTTTTAGCTCTATGATATGCCTATTAGACCACAGAATGAATTTTCCCCTGCAACTTGAATACCCTGTTCAGCCATGTTGTCTTCCAGTGATGCAGTTTCCAGTGTTCCCTATGCTTCATAATGGTTCTAAAAATCGCTTAAAGAGCACTTGAGGATAAAAAAGCTCCTGGAATTTTTTTCTCCTGCCACCCCTTTCTCCAGTAACACACACAAAACATTTGTTCAGGGATTCATTAGTAAAGCATTCTTTAACATTAATCTAGGGAGAAAATCCTGGAGTTGTTCTTTAAGCTATTGCTCTGTTAACACCGAGTTAGTAACTAGTCTGTAGCCTGCAGATTGCAAAAGTCTTTGTCCTTTCTACTTTGCAAAGCAGCATAACTCATTAGCGAACCCTTGCTAATTGAATTTGATTTAGTGTCAACACTGTCACAGTCACACAGAAGCTCACCAATAACATTTCAATCCTGCTTGCTGTGATCATTAAGTCCAGTTGTCTAACAACAGGAGCTCTGCCTTTATGTTGAAGGTTGTCAGATCAGGCTCACAGGAGCTCTGCGGTTTCAGTCCCTACCTGGAATAAATAAAAGTGCCAAAGCTGCCATCTAAAATATAAAGATTAATGGAGAAATTCATTAGTTCAAATGATGTGCATAAGTGCTGCCATTGGCTGTTTTAGGATACCTGATCTCTGTTATCTTTTCAAAAACAAAAAAACCCAAAACCCAAAAACCAAACAAACCTCACAGACCTATATTTGAAAGCTTGCATCAGCTGGGAAAATAACTGACTTATTAATCAACACAATTCTTCCTTCCAATAAACAGAATATTAACATGTAAAGTAGATGAAAATATTTAAAATGTATGGTCTATTATTACTGTTTGTATTATACATACATAGGAACAAACCAGAACTGTTTATATTATATATGAAACCAGATTGTGAACTCATTACTAGAGCTGTGCAAATAATGGAGTTTTGTGGTTGACTAGTCAAAGTTAAATAATGTTAAGCTTTTTATTTCAACCCATTTTGGTGCTTTAAAAATGTGATTTTTATGTATGGGGTACGTATAACAAAAACAAAATGTTAGAGTCACTGAGGGACTTATTTGCCCTTAATTATTTTAAAATAATTAAACTTTTTTTGGAAGAGAGATTTGGGCCCAAATGACCATCCTTCTAAGCTCTAAGCATCATTCTATCTTTCTCTTTCCCTTTCTCTTTCTTTAAAATGTATTTATTTATTTATACAAAGTTGAACAACTTCAATGGGAGCAATGGGGGTGTGGGGGGAGGAGAGAGAGAGAGAGACACTTTAGTTATGCCATAGTTGAGAGGTTAGGATACTTTTCTGGAATTTCAAGTCCCACCTCTGAATAAGGAAAAGAGGACTCAAACCTGTTTCTCCTCATTCCAGGAGATATAATTTTTAAGGCATTTTGTTAAGGCTGCAGAGGTGCAAATCTGAGCCTGCCTCTGGGTCCACATTGAAGGCTGCCCCAAGTCAACCAGCTATGAATAGGTAAGTGGTCATTTAGGCTGTGAATCAAAGTTGGCTGGATGTCATGCTAGCCACATCACTCCCTTGTGTGCTGTTGGCTATGAAAACTGGTGCATCCTAATTATGTAGACTCACTGCACTCGGGCAGACCTCTCTTGTACCAGCTGAGTGCCCTGACTGCTGGAATGTGAGACAGGAAGTGGGGTGCTCCTCATTGTTGCTTCACAAATGGTATTTGTCCTCTTCCAAATCTAGCCTGAGATGCAAACATTTTGGAAATGTCTAAATGAATTGTTCTGACATTTCTAACTCTCCCACCCCCAACTATATGCCAATTTCAAGCTGAATTCATGAATAGTTGTGGCTGCTCCAAAAGCTGCATTTTTCAGCAAATAAATGATGGGGTGAAAACATCTTGCAAGCTCTAATCATTACTCAGTTTCATAAATACAAGGGCCCCTAATTTATATGGAATGGAAGGAAAGTCAAACCCACACTGTCTGCCACAAAGAACTAGCAACACTTAGCTTGTAAGGACAAGGGCATCTGCAGGAAGGTCAGCTGAATGCAAATGAAAGAAAAGGGATTGGGCAGAAACGGAAACACGTTTTCCTACTCTTCTCTGTAAAAAGTTCATGGATTTCACAGAGCAATTTTATGGAAGAGCTTGAAAAAGAAAAGGGTTTAAAGATGATGGCTAAGTCAGGGAGGGAGTCTAGCCCTGAGGGGTAAAGAGAAGGGAACATAGGCAGATGACAGTGAGACGTTTATATGAAATGTGATGCTTAGAAGTTTGAGTGGAACAAATGGGCAACATCAAGACCAACATTTCTCTTCCATGACATGACAACAGTATTTGCATCTAATATCACTACGCACATTATTTATATCAGCATTGCAGCTGAATGAATATTGAAAATGTATCTCCCCAAAATTTATAGAGAGAAAGAGAGTCTTTTCACAAATATTTTTTTACAAGAGTTAGGAACTATATTTTAATTTTTTTTTGCTTCCAGCAATTCATGTACCTGCTGAAGAGAAAATGGACAACTCCCTTCTTTATCCATGTCCCACTGAAGCCACTTAATAACACGTTTATCTTATTCTGCATCTGAAGAGCCTGAGACAAGAATGTCTTTAATGATAAAAAATGTTTTCTTCCAAAGTATCTCCAAACCCCAGAACAGGACAGAAGGATAACATTAGTAAATGCTGAATAAGTGTTGTTACATCACCCAGCCTCCATTTGGCTGATCATATGAAGCGAGCATGAGACTGCTAAAGATTGCCTTTTTCAAATTAAACTTTTTCATGGGTGTCACATGTGCTCTACTCACACGCACGCTACTTTAATTTTATTTTAAGAACTGTTACTTCCTAACAATGTCTTGGATGTTTGATAGGAAATTGTCATGAACACACTCATGGGCAGATCTAGGATATGGAAAAGGGAGGTTTGGATGGTATGCTGTCTCATCACATATAGCACAATATGTTTATCTCTAGTTAAAAAGAAAGTAGAAGCTTTACTAATAAGGTAGGGACCCATCGCTGTATTATTCTGTTTAGCCTTCTTGAGAATCTTAAAAGTATATCTAGTACTTCACTAAAAATTATTTCCACACCTGAGTTAATATTCACCTGAGTTAACATTTCCACATCTAAGTTAATGTTTTAGCTACTGTTAAACACAGATGGCAGGGCTGTGAAACAGGAGCTACATTAAGAGGAGCAACTAAGAGACAGCAGAATTGCAGAAGAAACAAAAGCTTGATTAGTGGAACATAAAGACCATTAAAGAGGAGAGAGGGGTGTTAACACCTGTGGAATGAAGGAATCAGGTAGATTATAATAAGCCATGAAGTCAATTGACTCCTTTCCTGCTGCCTAAATAGAAATGTTGCTGCCACTGGTTTTAAGCTTTGCGTAAACCAGGAATCAGAGGAGGGGAGAGGGTGTAACTGCAGCACTGTCCCTGCTCCCCAACTCCACAGATCTGCCCCTGAACACACCACTTGCAAAACACTGTGACACACCTTGGCTGGTAAAAGACTACATGTCTGGTTGTATCTAAAAATTCTTAATACTGTTTTGATAGATATATCCCACCTTGTTGAGAAGTTCAGATTTAAAAAAAGAAGGTAAGAGAGCTATCTATCTATCTATCTATCTATCTATCTATCTATCTATCTATCTATCTATCCTGTGCTGTAATTTAAAATTAATGGTTCAGGCATTATTTGTATATGAGGGACTAGAATTAAAAAAAAAATAGCTGTTGAATATTATTTTTATACTATTTATTTATTGTGGCAGGCACAGCCCCCTTGTAATTCAGGTTGTTCTCTTCAACCCAGGAGGGTAACAGTCCTCTGATGGTCTTACATGCAACAAGTATCCCTTTTTAACCCTGAGAAAGCTGGCTGTTGGCAGCCCATGCCAGGGTTGACAGCCTCTCAGCAGTTGACTCTGGGCCTCTTTTTCCTTGGTTGAGAAATAACTTCGTAATCAGAGTGTCCTCATCTAGTGAATGGGATTTCTAAGCACCTAGGTGAGACTCACTTGCCTGCGCCTCTCTACTCTTTTTGCAATCAAACTCTCTCACAAAGACTATTTATCTTTGTTCTGTTTCGTATGCCCTCTCTCTGTGGAAATCTGGGATAGGTCCAAGGAGCTCTCATTACTCTGAGGTTAGCTTCCAGCAACACCCGATAGGCTCTTTTCTTCTTTCTCTACCCCTTCACACCTCTCAATTTTACCTGCTCTTTTCTCAAATAGGGTGGGAAGGTCAGACATCATGGAGAGCGTGATTCTTTGGCTGTCCTTTTGCAGCCTTTCTGATTCTAGTCACACCATACAGCGCAGTCCAAGAGCTTTCAGTTGCCACCCTATTTGTAACCTTTTCTTTGAAAAGAGTTGCTGGGTGAAAGAGGCATGCAACTTGTTACATAACCAAGCATAAATGTGATTATTTTCTGGGTTTGACGCAGACTGTCCCTTTCATCATTCTACCATGTTCTGGATTCTCTTACTGAGACCATGGTGGCTGCATTTCACTATGTTCCTGCAGGCCAGATAATGTTTCCACTGGCCAGGGAGCATTGCATGTATTTTTAAATTCTGCATTCTTATATCATTCTAAGCAGTGAGAGATGACTGAATGAAGTATAACATATATATTTTCTAGTTGCTAAAATGAAAATCAACTAAAAACACAGCTGATTAAATAGGAGGAGACCAACCTTCTGACAACAAATGTCAACTTCTGCTGTTTGTAGTACTGTGACCTGTCTCCACTGTTGCCTGATACTGTTAGTAATTCTGAGACACCTCATCAACCAGGGCTTAAGTCTGTCTCTGTGTGCAACTTTGGAAAACAAGGCTGTTCTTTCTATTCATCTTGGCTTGATGATTTTCAATGGCTCCATTATTTTGAAGCTAATGACAACTTAGGGTTGTACAGCTGTTTCTACTGTTGTACAGCTTTTAAGCACAAACTACTTCTGACTAAACGCACAGATGAGGCTTTAACACAGTCTGGATTCCCTAATTCGAAAAAGGCTCCAGACAAATTTGAGAGACAACACGCTTCTTTGTTTTATAACAAAGCAGTTGATAATCTCCACAAGACAAAAAGAATGATGGTGACATGTAAGTTTTCAGACTTCTCAGAAGGAAGGAGAAAATGGGAGGATCCTAATGAAAATACTAAGTAGTACACATTATCTTGCCAGAGAAGGACTTGCATTGCAAGGCCATTATACTGAACCAGCTTAAAATGCACCCTTAAGGAGAGTGCTTGATGCAACTTTGAACAACTATTTTATCTGCAGTCAGAATATTGTTCTGGTACTTGAAAGTGACCTGAAAATCGTGAAGACAAATTGACATGTTCAGTCATAGAAAATGAGGTAGTGGAAATCATGACTCTAACAATCAAAAGGGGAGAATTTATATAAAGTTGTATACAATTGTGGTAGATGAAAACACAGAGCAAATGGTTTTGTGCATGTGATTTGGAGACGATAACATTAATATCCATGAGTTCAGTGAATTGTACAATGTATCTTGTTGTAAGCAGGTTACTTATTCCCAGAGCTGACCCGAGCAGGGTATCAGGCTCAGGGCAAATCAGCCCATGCAGGGCCCCATCCCCGCTCTGATCCCATGTGCCCCGGACCCATAGAAGCTGCCCCTGCCATCGGCAGGCCTGGGGCAGTCGCCCCAATTCGACCCTGCTTATTCCAGTGTTTCTCAACCAGTGGGATGTGTTCCACTGGTTAGATGTGAAGGTCATGTAGATGGGACTTCAACTCATTGCCTGATTGAAAAAATCAAAGTTGTTTGCATGTCAAATAGATGAATCAACAGAAATCTCAAACAGTGCAATTTTGACAGGATTTGTTTGATATATGGGGTTTTGTTTTTATCATGGTGGCACCAGGGGTTTTTGGACAAAATGGGTGATGGGATCTAAGGTGCAGAAGGCTGAGAACCACTGGCTTAGTCTGTTGGCTTTGGCAAGGGACATGCTACCTGAGGAGTTCCTCAGCCAGTCCTCCCAACCGAAACAGTCTTTAAACAGCAAACAAGAAAACAAGCCACTATGGTCTGTTGCGGGGACTCAATGGGGAAGCCCTTTGGCTCTGGCCTCCAGCACAGCAGCCCCTTCCTGTAGCAGGTTGTTTTATTCATAGCTAAGTCCGTCCCTCCAAACTGTTCATTCACAATCCCCCTTCCTGCTCTCTTCTCTGGGTTCCTTATCAGCAGCTCCCTCATAGGTGCAGATTTTCAACAGGGCTGGTTGCCCCCTCTTAAGGTGACAAACTATCCTGTTACACTTGTATGTTGGTGGAGCTTATTGCATTAATAATTAAAGGTATATTATGGTGCCTAAATCTGATGATCAATAATTCTAATGGAAAATGTTGGTATGACGCTGCTAACAAGGCCTTAGTACCAAATGTTAAAACCAGATTGCAATAGGAGATTCCAGAAGCTACCTACATGCATTACTATGGGAGTGCTTTGAATTTGGAATGTCAGGACATTATTCAAGAGAACATAATGTAATGGATACTCTTAAAATTGTTTAGAAAATCAAGTAATTCATTAAAAAGTTACCCAAAAGAAATGGTATATTTCAGGATATAAAAGATGAGGTATTATTTACATTACCAGACATCCATATCCTCTATCTAGTATATCAAACTTCTAGTAGAGAAACATTAATTTCAGTTTGTGAGAACTATCCTGTACCATGTACAACATAGGAGGTCGTAAAGGAAATACCAAAAAGATCTTGATATAACAACTTGAAATGTAATATAGTAGTTCAAATGGAAAAGTTTAATTTCCTACTTGATATGGAAATAGTATGGAAATACACATGGAAGACAATCTATCCAAAATTCTGCAAGGGATAGGTGTTTTGGCAATGGAAAGCCATGTGAAAATGGTTCTTTATATACTTTGGTCCATCCTGTCAGATGAAAGCTAGAAATTATTCTGGAAGCAAATTTACCAAAAAAAACTTTCAAGCTAGATATAGCCAATGCCTCAGCTTTCATGGAAAGGAAAAAAAATGCAAATAGGGACAGATGAACCTGGGCCTCAAATTCAGCAAGGAAATTTCTAAGTGCAACTACTTTAAAGTAATTGATTTTGCCTAGTCTAGTATTCAATCAACAGTTGAATAGATTGGCTACAAAACTATTCAAAATCTTGAAATGCTCATAAATAACTGAAAACATAAAAAAATGATGTTCCAACATGAACCATGATTTATTGATTACTCGTCTTTATTTGTAGCATGTCAACTGTTAGTTTATAAAGCACTTTTGTTTCTTTTTAAAGAGAGCGTTGACAATGTTTTCTGGGGTTGCAAAAGTTTTAAGATTTAAAAAATGTTCTTATTGTGGAGCAGGACAGTTCAAGAACATTTGAAAACTTCTATGAAAAATCAGTAGAAACATCACTCACTGAAGGATAATCAATAGTTCAGTGGCTGGGGCACATTTTTATATGAAAGAGATTCTAACTAGGGACTCGAACAAAATATTCCAGGTAAGTGTCCTAACTATAAGGCTGTTCGATATTCTGGGGTGTATCTTCCTCAGTCTGTAGAGATTATAGAATTTCCATACTTGGAAGTTTTTAAAAGCAGGTTAGCTAAACACTTGGCTGGGAAGATTTGAACAGTGATAAACCTGCCTTGAACAGGGTTGCACTAAAATATCTCCTGCAGTCCCTTCCAGCCCTATTTTTCTATGCTTCTAGGGCTGAAGTATACGTGTGTGTACATGTTTCTGTTCTAGAAGCGTAGAAAAATAGGGCTGGAAGGGACAGCAGGAGGTCATCTAGTCCAACCTTGCATATGTATGTATGTATGTCTGTGTGATATCTTTGAGGAGGGGTGTCAAACTCATCTCGCCCCACAGGTTGGATAGGATCTGCAGGCTGGTTCTGCATGCTGGAACTACCCTGTGTCCTAGAGAGCTCTCACTATTCAAGGACTGTGCTGCGTGCTGTGGCTTCTGTGTGGCACAACCCCAGAGCTGCCATCGCATGCAGAACAGCTGCTCCAGGACATGCAACTGCTCCAGGGTCATGCTGCATGCAGCAGCTACTCCACTGCTCCAGGACACATAGCATGATCCTGAAGTGGATGGAGAGGGCCCCATGTATGTGGTCCTCTGGCATGCTCCATGTAGTGCTTATGGGTTGACTCCAAGACCCATGGGTAGCCCCAGAGCCAGATGAGAGGCCTCTGTGGGCCAGATTCAGTCTGCAGGTTGTATCTTTGACACTCCTGTCTTAGAGCTTAAAGATGTTGTAGAAGGATTAATTTTGAGAAATTGAGGGCAGAGGTCACTAACTGGAACTTTTCCAGATTTTGAAGTTATTCCTTTTACTTGTGTTTTCAAAAGCAATGTTTTAATGAATACATTTGTGTCATGAATAAATTTGTCAACGGAGGTAAACAAGCTACTGTTTTAAATTCAGAGTTTTCTTTACTTATTAATGTAATCTCTAAATTGGGGCGGGAGGGGAGGGGGTTGGAGGGCTAAAAAAATCCTTCGTTTTTTATACCCATGAGGATTTAGTTGTCAGAACTAAGGGTGTGCTTTCATTTACCCTAACCTCTTCCTACCATGAGAACATACTGGGCTTCTTGAACTATCAAGACTCAAACCTGGTGGGCCCTGGCATAATTCCAGTACTCACTGATACTAACCTCTTTCCTTGGGCGCTCTCAGAGTTTGGATATGAGCCCAGTTGTATCCAAATACTGTAATTAATAATACATCAGAGTTATTTCAGAAATGTCTCTGATTTCTGTAGGCAATATGCATTCTTGTTCATTCTGTGATAAAGTAAAATACACTGCATTCCTTAAACAGAGGGTAGTCCATTTATATGTTGTAGAAAAGATCTTCTGTTGTCCTCCTGTGATAACATCAAAAAGAATTTCTCTACTTCTCTGTATCAACATTATGAACAAGCAAAGCCTTAGCACTCTAAAATTGTTATAACTACATTAACACCCATGATGTTATTCCTATTTTTGTTCAGTTTCGGTTAGAGAAGAACCAGGCTCTAACGATATACTTACACTAATAGAACTTTGTCAAAATTATTTTTCACATTTGGGAGCAATTATTTTGTTATAAATAATATATCAGAAAGAGAAGGTTGAAATATGAAAATTATCTATTTTAATGTGCCAGCTGTTTTTTTACACCAGCTGGACCAAGCTGTACATATCTTTATAAGCCACATGGTGTCACTGAGAACTACAGTGTCCTAAAAGGAAGTTTCATAAAATATGTTGTATAAAGAAGGAACTTTTGTGGTTTTATTTCTCTGCAGGCTAAAACTGATTGGGACAAAATTTTCTTTGATGTCGATGGAGTTATACCAGAGGTAAATTTGGCCTTTAGTCTTTTATTTCTCTAATTTCTAAAAAAAATATGTCACACATTCTGCAGCATTTCAGAATGGCAATATGATTACCAAGGAACAAAAGAATATCTTTTTTTTAGTTCTTTTTTGAGAGCCTTTCAGACCTGAAATACTAGGATGTTGTTTTTTAGATTGTCGCAGCCAGAGGCCACATAAAATTTCCTGGCTACTATCATGCAAATAATATATTAAGAATTTCATATAAGTAAGAACACGTTAGATATTCCTGCTTCAAAATATAGGGTATTAGCAGTTAAGCTAGAAGATGAATCACCACTGGAACCTGGGAATAGAAGGCACCTCCCTGGTTCATCCCTGCTGTCGAAGGCAACTATATCATAACTCCAAACCCACCTTAAAAATAGTTTGATTGTTTGCTCCCACTTCTCTTACTGGAAGGCTGAAGTAGTGGTGGGATATACCCTTAAAAAGGATGATCTTGAGAAATTTATAAACAGGGTTACATGATGGGATGTATAATCACACATTCCTATTCCATCGAAAATAGGTCAATGGCACACATGATCATTCGCTTATGTTTTATGAACTGTTACAAACTATAGATCTTGCTTTTGGTCTGTCTGATAAATACACCAGCACAGATTATTAAAAACAGTAGGCATTGATCAGAAAACAAAGCATAAGGGAGATAGCATATAAAACAGAAATAAATCTGTCATTACATCTACTGCTTGCGCTGATTTAATATGACCAGATTCTGGTGAGCCAGCTCCACTGCAAAACCTCCACAGACATATTGTTCTGATATAAAATTTTAAGTTTCATGCAATGATTACATTGGAGTTTCAGGGGATATAAACAGCTAATGAAAGTTTTCTCTGGCTCTTTTATTTAATATGTGCCTATGTCTAGCTTTTATTGTTATGAGATAAATATAGCTTAAAAGACAAGGAGTGTAAGGACAAATCCCCAAATAGCCTTTTAATAACTAGAGGACCAGCATTGTTATTTTTCTTCTCTTGGCCATTACTGACAATGTGGAGGATAGTATGTTATACTTTTTAAAGGGCTCGAACAAATGCTTCCCTTCCAATATTGCCCTGAGGCAATGAGGCTCTGCATTCACTCTGAAACATCTGTGCCTATCAGGCACAATCTAGCCTATGACAAGCAAAACTCAAAGGTCAAGACTCTTGGCAAATGTGAATTGTTAGCTATGTTGACTTTAATGGAGCCACGTTGACATATACTCATTGAGAATCAGGCAACTGTTGGTGTTTATGATGACACATCCAGAACTCCAAGATTTAATATAAGAAACTGTATAACAGAGTAGTCTGTCCCCTGAAGAGGGGGCAGCCAGTTAAGGACATTCAACTGTGGGGCATTCTGCTAATGAGGAAGTGTCACGCTGGGAGCTTAAAACCCAGAGGAGAGAACAGAAGGGGCAGGTTGTGAGGGAACAGTTTGCAACAAGGAGGGAAGCCAGTCTGCTGTACTGGGGAAAAAGCCTGGAGCAGAAGGTGGATCTTTTCTTAATATCTGGAGAGAATGGAAGATTTATTTGGAGTTTCTTCTGTTTGTGTTATTAGAGACTGTAGTGTGTTTGGTGGGAACTGAATTGCTGGAGGAGCTAACAGCAGTGCAAAAGGCAGCAGAGTAAAGGACCCACTTACAAACTGTAAAGCAGTCAAGCATTTGCTATTGACTAACATGTCAAGCTTCATATGATCAAAAGGATACCTAAACTTAAACTATTTACTAGTGTTCCTGAACTACTTAATCAGGTTAAAAATAAAATCAATGGGCAGTTTGGACTGTGCAAGGAATCCACAATTGGACCCACAGCTGTAAGTGTAAGGGCATGCAGACAACAGGAAAGCATCACTAACTGCTTACTGCTAACAGCCTAGGATTTTTATGAATACAGTCCAACTATTACAGTATACTGGCTGTGCAGGGTGATTTCCTAAACACCTTGATCTACTAGTTAATAACCCTGCCATTCATACATTCTCTGCAATGCATCTTTACAGGGTTTTGTGTATGACAGAAGTGACTTAAATGCACAAGCAAAGTTAATTCTGTAACATTTGGAGCTCTCCCGAATTCTCTGGGTATGAATGTACCATATTGAGACTAATGAATTTCATGGTTGTACATTCAAAACATGCACTGTAAACCTCTGAAGCCTGGAAACAGTTGTAATATATTTATTTTTCTTGATGACACTCCTTTACTTCTCTCCGGATATTAAAAGTTCTCTTACTTTAAATGACAGAGCAGACAATTTCTCAGAAATTTCTTTAGATGCACAATATATTGAAAGCTACAGGCTAGTATAAAACAGAACTTCTTTGGGTATATTTACATGAGATGCTATATTGCCAGGCACTAACTGTGACAAGGCTGCTACTGTGCAGTAGCAATACGCTACTATGCAATAGTTCACTGCTACTGCACAGTAGGGTCAGAAATGAATAAATAATAATAATAATGAGTCCAATTTCTGAAAAATTAATGTAAATACATACTTCAGGCAAACAGAAATGATACATTTTTAAGTTGATTCACAAGTCTGTCCCAAAGTTCTGTCCGGTGCTGAATTTGATTTATTTTTTATTATTATTCAACCATCTCATACATATTCAATGTTCTGACTGCATAATGATTTGTTTTTGTAGTAGGGAGGGAGGAGGGAAAAGATTACTGACATATATGAAAAAGAGCAAGCATGTTTTGATTGTAAAATGATTCTTCAAATTACTTTCTATGATGTCTGATATCTGAAACTAAAGCAAATCTACCAAAATCCAGGTTTGCTAAAAAAAGAAGAAATACTAATATTTTTTCTCATAATATAAGAGACCTTGGTGAGAAAGAACAGGACATGGTAGTCCCTGTAACTGGTCAACCCAAAAGTTTTGATTTGATGGAATTTCTATTCTGATGCTTGGGATCCAAAGGCAGACCATGTAATGAAAGAACCAGTCCTTTAAGACAGGTTCACAGAATGCCAGTTTCCACAGATTTCAGAATCTTGCAAGAGATGCCTAGTAATTGCAAAGGGTCTTGTCCTAAGGAGGTAACTTTTTTCATTGCAAATATCAGGTTTCACTGATAGGCCACATATTCATTGGCAGGTTCCTTCAAAAGTGACAAAGTCACAGGTGGCATTAAGTGCTTGGCAATCTGAACCATGATTCATGAGAACAGATTCAAACTGGAAGGAGATAAAATAGTCTCTACAACCCATGGGCATACAGTAAAGACTCTCTCATGCAGCCCAAGCATGTCTGACGAGCAACAAACCAGTACTTCTTGACCTGACTCTGTTTTGTCACAAATTCCATGACAGTTTTAGGGACAGATTGCATTCAGTGTAAATTATCCAAAAAATTTAACATACACTGCACCTCTTACAAAAATAATAATCTTTATCAGCAAAGGTTGGGTAGCTAGAGCAGGATTCCACAAGTGAAAAGGAAAGAGAAAGGAGTAACAAATTAAAGGCCTTACTTCTGCTCCTGAAGAAGTCACCAATGTTTTATTGCTGGTTTTATTAGGAACAAGATAGTTCTCAAAGACCGCATCTACACGAGATGCTGACTGCACAATTAAAATCTCAGTATTATGCAAGTGTAACTTTTTCTTGAACAGTGGCTCTAGTGAAATGGGTCCAAGTATGGCTTAGCGGGTGAATCCAGACAAACACGCATGTGCAGTTTGTGGTGCTACAAACCACATGTAATGAATGTGCAACTCTGCACTGCACTGCAAATTTGCAGCACAGTGTCAAAATTTGATATCCCGATGTCCTAGTATCAAGGAAACCCCCCACCACTAAAAAAAGTGGCATGGCACATACAGCAGCAGCATGCACCACCAGAAGCAGAGCCTGGACATCCAGAGCTGTGCTCTGGCTGCCAGCCAGACTCTGTGTGGCCAGGCTGGCACTGTTGCTGCCCCAGGAGGCCCCCCGGGAACCCAGGTAATGCTGGTGGAGCCCGCACAGGTGCTGGCCCCAACCTCCCTTGTCCCACCTGGGGCAATTTGGTGTGTGCTGGAACGTGCGTGCAGGGGCATGCCCCGGGGCACAAAGCAGCAGCACAAATATGTACCACAGCAAACACATGGCCCTGCATGTGGATACACGCCCTGCATAACTGATGTAGGCAAAATTCCATTCCTCCCCCACTCTTTTTTAATACAGATGCATTAACTGTGTGCAATTTACTTACTAGAATAAAATTTCACTCGCTAGACCTGCTTTCCTCTGTGACGTTCTATATTTACTGCAGAATATAAACATGATCAGTTTTCCCATTGAAAATATTGTTCTGATTAAACAAAGCAACTAGTAATACTTATATTTCCCACCTTATTTTAGTAGATAAAGTTCTAGAAAGGTATATTCTGCTCTGCTTCATCTTCCAAATCAGTCTGAAGAACAGTGAGTGAAAGCAGAGAAAATCCATGGAGCAAAGGAACCCAGACAAAACCTAATATCATCCTAAACAGCAAGCTGCACTAAGCAAAGACTGCAAGTACGGATGGTGAAGGAGTAACAAAATGCATGCTAGAAGGGTTATTAATTTCTCCAAATGGAATTTTTTTACAGATCAACATAGATGTACATTGTGTGTGTGTGTGTATACACACACACAATCACACTATGTTTATTTGTAAAAAAATTCCATTTGGAGAAATTAAAATAAGTCATAGAACAGCCCTTCTGGCATGCACTTTGTTACTGCTTCACCATCTCTAATTGTAGTGTTTGCTTGGTGGTGCTTGTTGTTTAGGATGACATTAGGCTTTGTCTGTGTTCCTTTTGTACATATATTTCATAGTATAAATAATGGTTGTGTATGTGTGTATATACACATACATATGTATGCACACACACACACACATATATACTGTATATATACATACATACAAAATACGCACACACGTGTGTACGTGTGTGCGTGTGTGCATGTGTGTATAAAAATTAAAACATCCATCAATTATGCTACGGGCTATTTCAATCAATTTCATTAGAGAGACTGTTCAAGAAAATCTTACTTATATATAATATTGACTTTTTAATACTGTAATACTAATTGATACTTTCCTAGGGTGTGTATTTGTAGTGTGTGGTTTATAAATATCAGAGAATATTTGCAAAGGCTAGAAAAATAGAATTGTTTCTTTTTTAAATTGCACATCATATGTGTGTGGTGAATAGCTATATAAGAAAATTAAAGTGCAAGATTTAGGAACTGTAAAAATGGAAAAAGAAGGACTAATATGGGGTAGTCATTTTAATTTTGTTTTGTTGATGGTTTAATATAACATATATATGTTACTTGCATGTGTTCTTGAGAAAAGATCTTACAGGCCTCAGCTAAAATATAGATTGGAATAAGGAACTTTGGAGAGGCTCAAATACTTACCACGCTTTGCCAATCAATTCTTTCTATAGCACTTAATCATTTAAAGTGAAATTCACTAGCACGCTGTCCATAACATGCAATATGTGGGTAAAATCCTCTGGCTCCCTTATTTTCTACATTGGTGCCATTTATGTGAGATTTGAGAGAGAGATATTTCACTCAAGAATCTTGAAGTAAAACATGTCCTGACATGTCATAATCGTAACAGTAGTCTTGCGTGAGAAATGTTCATGTAACCATGTGCAGAGGTAATATGTATTACTTCTGCAAAGCTTTTGTAAGATGCCAGGTGGGTCTGGGCTAGGAAAGATTCTAGTCACAATCACTAAATATAGGGAAAGGCAATACTAAGGAATGCTTTTTTTCTTCATCTAAGTTCCTTGGTTAGAAGAAAATGACATTCTATGATTCTTTATTACTGCCAAATACTACCCAGTAATACATTTTGCCTGATCAGTCCTGCTATTTCTATAATCTGATTGCCTAACAAAAGTTCTAATTCATGTGCTTTATGGAACAACAAACCCCCAGAATTTACTAAATCACTTAAATCACTACCAACATTTATCTTTTAAAGCAGGTATTTTCCTATTAAAGAATAAGAAAACAGATAATCTTAAGTAACCTTTTAATTGATATTATTGTGCTACTGTCTTAGTACTGTTTTCCTCAATTGGCTGTAGATTTCATTAATTTTCTAATTTAAATTCTAAATGTCCATGCTACAGGAAATTACATTATTTCAAAAGTTGTTTTCATCTCATACCAACATGAAAAACTGAAATATCAAAATATTTGATAGAATAAAAATAAAGTTTTGTTTCAGTTTGTTGAACTAATCAAAACACAGTAGTTAAGTGAATTCCACATAAAACTGTGTCTTCCTACTGTAGTAAATTTCATAGTGGAGTGGTAGGCTCTAAACCTGATGTCCCTAATCTCTCAGTCACCCTTACATCCCAATCTCCTTTTCTGGACAAAATCTCTTCTGAAGCACCAAGAGCCATGATATTTGACATGGCTTTGTCACCTGGGTGGGTGTGCATTTGGAAGATGAAGTCCTTCAAGACGTCTGCACTCATAAGTCAGTGTGCCATCACTGGGAAATGCATTTCAATATTGAACTGATCTGAATTTTTTTTTTTCAGATGAGTTCAACAGAAATGAAATATACCAAATCAGGTAATAACAATCCAAAACAATTAAAAAAAAATAATGATGGGAACCTGAATTTTTGGCAAAATTTAATTTTTTGCCAAAAATGTATAGCAAGTGTATTTTCCACCAGAAAAGTATTGATGGAAAAATCAAAGCTAGCTCTAATAACACTGTTCTTAGAATTTCTTTTAATAATACCACTTCTTGAAATTGAAGAAAACCAGCATTATTGAAGTAATAGTAATAGTTTTGCTGGATCCAATATTGCATGGCTGGCTACATGCATACATAGATATATATACATGAGTACAATGGAGTACAAAACAGTGGCTGAAAGGGATCTTGGAGTCATTGTTGACTCCAGGATGGACATGAGCCACCAATGCGAGGAAGCAGTCAGTAAGGCTAACCACACTTTGTTGTGCATCTATAGACTCATCACAAGCAGGTCCAGGGAGGTGATCCTTCCCTGTATGTGGCGCTGGTCAGGCCATAATTGGAGTACTGCATCCAGTTCTGGGTGCTGCACTTCAAGAGGGATGTGGCTAACCTTGAGAGGGTCCAGAGGAGGGCCACTCGCATGGTCAGGGGGCAGCAGGCCAGGCCCTACAAAGATAGACCAAAGGGCATGAATCTATTCAGCCTCCACAAGATAAGACTGAGAGGGGATTTGGTGGCCATCTATAAACTCACCAGAAGGGACCAGTGGAAAATAGGTGAGGCTCTGTTCCCCCAGGCACCATCTGGGATAACAAGGAATAACCATCACAAATTGATTGAGAGCAGGTTCAGGCTTGATATCAGGAGGCATTACTTTAAGGTCAGGGCTGCCAGGCTCTGGAAGGGGCTCCCAAGGGAGGTGGTGCTCTCCCCTACCTTGGGGGTCTTCAAGAGGAGGTTGGAGATATCTGGCTGAGATATTATGATCCCAGCACTCGTTCCTGCCCAGGGCTGGCAGGTCAGATTTGACAATTTATTCAGGTTGCTTCTGACCCTAGAAACTATTAAACTATGGAGCATTTTCAAGTATGTATTAATCAGGTGCTTGTTATACCTGTAATGCTCATGATGGGGCTAGCTATGTTGCTTAGAGTATTATTTCCTTTACAAAAGTATATTGATGTATAACACTTAGCAATACAGAGATCAATTATGAAACAAGATCAAGCAGTCAAACAAAAACAAAAAGAGAACAGCAGACTGGTGAAACTTCTAAATCCTTTAAAAAAGCTAATGTGCTTTGATTTTTAAAAGGTGTTTGATGTCCTTGAATTTACCTTTTGGCCACCACCTTGTTTCTAATCCCCTAATACCTTTAATAGAGTCCTTGATAGTTTCAAGTTATTAAACATTTTTGGAGGATTATAATTGCTATTACTAATTATTATGATGACTATATAATAAATATTCATCATATAATTGGGATCAAAATGTTTAATCCCAGAAATGTTTAGAGCAGTGTAAAACACCCTGGATTTAATTAAGGTAGTTAGAAGGTTAGGAATGAAATTTTAAAAGAAAGCCTGGGGCACGGGGGGTGGGGGGGGAAGGGGGCCATTTATGTACTTTTATATTTAGTTTAATTGTTAAACACGTTTAGGTTTGATTTCAGGGGAAAGAAGAGATCCATAGCAACGAGAAAAAGAAGTCAGCTAAAATTCAAGACAAGGATTAAGGCCAGTCAGAATTTACATTTGCTTTACCATACTTAATTTACACTAGTCATTTAATCTCTTAGATCCTTGTCCCTGTGTTAAATTCATTGCATGACTGAAGCCTTCAATTGCACCCTTGTGAGAGAAAATATAAGGCTCTTGGGTATATTTCTGATAATATTTTCATCAGATTTCTAATATTTCACTCATTGTTCTTCCCACTTTTTGTTATACTTATGTTTTGTTCCTATTGACCTTGTGTCTTATTGATCTGAATAAGAGACTATAACAACTTTACTTAGGTTCCCAGGAAATAGCTAGATCCAATTAAATGTAGGTTATGACACTAGCTCAATATGTTACTCTATTACTGCAAACAGACATCACATTTGTCCTGGGACCAGCTATGCTGTGACAGCCCAGAATGAAGAAGTTGGGGAATTGGCATATCCAACATCACATTTTCGATCAGTTTGAAAGACTTGCTGAATGCATTGCCGCTCTTCCACTAGCAGGTGGCTAGAAAGAGCATACATCTCAGTATGGCGTGTGCTAGTTAAGTGTCTGTTGGTTCCCCAACTCTGCCTGTGCTGAGCAGCGCCCATTGAGTGTTCAAACTGTGGGTGGCAAAATTTTTGTGGCATGGATTTTGGTGTGATTCCACTCCACAACTTGTGCCCCTGATTGTCCGCCCGTATTTCTGCTCTATTTGTGACTGTGATCTGGAGCTTCTACCACCATCAGCAACTATAGATCTGTATCTGATCATTGCTTTGCAGATCTTGCTGTCTCAGTGTTGTGAACTCATAAGTAAGACTGAGTGGAAAAGGTGACATTATCAGGGTCTGATGGCTGTCCTGACTACTTCTATTTGTGCCAAGAACAAGGGAGAAGTGCTTGCAAGGGAAAGGCTCATGTGTGTGCTTGCTGCCAAACAACAGGTGGTCCATCACTATGTCTGGCTCCTAATCCAAGGCAAGAGCTGGCATCTTGAAGATGTTTTTGCCACAGGTCAGCACTTTGTGGCTAGGCAGATGTGGAAGCAGCATGAAACTTCAGAGCAATGTGTCCAAGCCAGAGAGATGAGAAGTTACTAGTGGGAGTGGATTGTCATAGCCACCTGGGATGACCAGCAGTAGCACACAAAGTCATGTTCAGGGATACCTTCATGGAGATCTGCACCAAGTTTGTCCCACACACACACAGTAACAGACAATGGTGATGTTACTGCCCTTAACCATGGAGAAGCACATTGCAATCACTGTCTGGCAACTTGCAACCCCATGGCAAACCATTTTGGCATCTGTAAATTGATGGCTGAGGACAGGCAGTCTCCTACTGCAAGAGATTGTAGTCCCTGAAGACTTTGACTCATGGACTGGGTGGGCAGGCATGCTAACAGTCACTCACCAGTACCTTGCATCATCTAACTGGGATGTGATAAGGGGTAAAATTTATCTGTGTCTAGCTTAATTATCGTCAAGGATCCTGGTTTTCGTTGATAAAAAAAAATCCCCAGTTTTTGGATTAAAAAAAGTAACCCCAAATCCACATTTTCCATGATTAAAAGGAAACACCAGTAATATATAGATATATATTTGTAGCATTTCCTTTTGATCATGGAAAAATATGGATTTGGGGTTACTTTTTAATCTGAAAATTGGGGATTTTTAATCACAGAAAACCAGGATCTCTGATTATCAACAAATCACTCAAAATGGCTGAAGAGATGTGGCCACTGCACCCCTTGAAACACATGGCTTGAGAATACAAAGGGAGAAAACATCTCCCTCCATAACCCCCTCCTGTCTCAAAAGAATTGTCAAACCACTATTGTGAAGAGCCCACAACTGTATGAGCAGTATGCAGTTTGCGGGAGGATCATGTGTGGAGGAGGGGAAGAAAAACTTTTAAGGGGTGGGAGGTATGGCACTGAACTTGAGTCATGTTACCTCCTCCCCTTAACCACCCCCCCATGCACACAAGGCTTCTCAGTGTATGCTGTGACCCATCTTCTCTCATTGTAAAATATTCCCAGACTTCATAAGCTGAGGTCAGTAAGATAAGGGAGGCAGAGGGAGCTTGGACTGGCTTTCTGGGCTGGCATTAGCATTTAGAAGAGTCCAAGGAAGAATAACAAATTTTGTGGCAGTTTAGAGGGGAAATTATACTATCATGGTGGTCTGTATTGACCAACCAGCTGACTTGATGATTGAAAAGCTGCTCGTTGTCACCTTTGCTCTCTGGCTTGCAATTCATTGTTTGTAAAAAAGTTCCTTTATCTGTCCTTAATAAGTTGCTTGCATGGGAATGAAGGCCTCACAGCTGCTTTCTCAGGGTGGGAGGCGAAGGAAAAAGATGAAGGCACTGGCAGTGAGGTGGCAGGAGTAGGGCTTGGTTCTGGACATGAAGCTTGGACTTGAGCCTTATGCCAAGTTCTGGGCATGAGACCAGGTACAACAGGGAGAGTCCTTATAGCTATGCACTACCACTCATATTTTTTTGGTAGAGGGATGGTTGAGGCATTAAGTGGGCAATTACCTTAAATGATGTCAATTACTGCCTAACTGAACTGGGACCTTTATGGATACACCTCATAAACACAATGCTGGTACATTAATTGCCCACTTTGATTAAAATGGTACCTATTAACACACCACACTTGCACATGAGACAGAGGGGAGGAGGCATGTAAGGGCAGTCCTTAAGTACAGACATACAGTTTCAGTTCAGACCCAAACTTCAGTTTTGCAGGGGGCCAAGGGAAGAGGGCCATGGTTCAAACACCCACTGAGTCATTGAGATTCCCCTGGGAGCATGCCAACTTCTTGCCTATGATGCCCCTGTTGCATAACTTCTTACCTAACCATAACTGTGGGCTGTCACTTACCATCCCTGAAAGTAGGATTTGTCCTGTCACAAGGTGACAGGGATACTGAAGATGGAGGGGGATCAGGGAACACTGAGCCTTAATTATCCAAGCCCATGCCCATTTCAGTATCCATGTGGCTCTAGTGGATGTCCATGGAGTCTACACAACTTGGCAGGGTGGTCTGGGTTTCTGTTCTAGCCTGCAAGGCTATCTTTGACCACGGTCATGTCTGAGTTCTCATTACTTTTCTGGGCAACATGGGACAACGGGTCTACTGCATTTTTGGACATGGTTATGTTGTTGACTGCAAAGATATGGGACAGTTTCTTGCAGTGGGAGTACATGACCCTCCATGCTCTTGATGTGGTGACCATCCTGTGTCCTTATGAACTTCTGCCACAGTATCTTGCACTTGAATTGGCACTGGGACCAGTCATGGTTATGTCCATGGGCCATCATTTCCTTTGCCATCCATTCCAGAGTGCCTACTATTCCTGATTTCACTAGAGAACTTGATGTGATCCACTACCCCTCCCGGGTCTAGTTGCTACCATACTTTTTCATGGTGCTGCATTGAGGGGCTATGGTAGATAGAGGTTGAATGGGTATGTGCGATTATGGCAATCTGAACTTAGACTGGGTCTGATGATCTCCCCAATAGCCAAAGGGTTAATGGATAAGGTCCCTGATGGTTTGTGGGATTGGCAGCCAGTTCAGTGGATGCAGGCTCTGATGCTGATCTCGGTTGTACAGTAAGCAAATTGACATGCTGGACAATTAATAGGTGGAGGCGGCTATGTGGGGCTTGTCACCTTTGGGCAATAGTGTTCTGTGATCAAAGCCAGAGTGGCTGCAGACAGTTAAAATATCTCTTCAGCTTCCTAGTTTGCCTTGGTTTCAGGACATCAGTAAAAAGAATATTTGAAGTAAAAAACCATGAACATATATAGGTAGGGACATATGTATTGCATTATTTAAAAATAAAAAGGACTTTAGCTCAGGCAAAATAATGTCATTTTTTTAATCTGAGGGAGGTCATTAATCATGTTAGTCTGAAGTCAGGGAGAAGGTAGGGTAGAGATGTACCTTACAAGCTAACTAAATCAGAGATGCATAAACTTGTGAACCTGAGCTCAGTTCATCAGATTTTTTTAACCTGTTACAGAAGAACAGAGCAGTTCTATACATATATTCAAAAAAAGAATTATCATTAAAGATGAAAACTCAATCAGATTGTAGGTTACACAAAATAGTGGTCTCACATCAAAGTATGGGAGAACTACCTTAGCTCTACACAAATGATCTGTTCTAATTAACTGTCTCTACCATTTCTGATGCCCTAAAAAAGGGGTGGGCAGAATATAGCACACAGGCTGAATCCAGCCTGCTAGGCAATTTCATCTGGCCTGTGGGTGCCCACCAACTAATTGTACCCTGGCCAGACCACCTGCCTTGCTCCTACCCTTGTGCATGGAAGGACCCAGTCCAGTCAGCACACAACTTCTGGGAAGGGCTGCCTGGGGACCTGCTCAGCTTTTCCAGTGTCCAGTGGCTCCTCCTCATCTCCCTGCTGCACTGCTCACTCTGGGCAGTAGGTAAGGAAGTGGCAGGGATGGGAGGAGCTGCAGCTGGGTGAGAGCATGGAGCATGGGTCTGGTGGGAGAATAGAGCCCTTGCCCAGAGGCGTGGCAGGAGTGCAGAGCTCGGGTAGGCAGGGTGTAGGTGTGACGGAGGGTTGGGGTGTGGGGACCCCTCACACATTCCCCCCTATGGCACACATCCCCAGCTGGCACCCTCCCACATATACACCCTGCCACAACATACCCTACACCCCCCCACACAAAGCCACACCACCTCACAACCCCCTCCACTCCTCACCATACACACACACCCACCCTAACCACACCCCATGCACTCCCTCATACACAGTATACAAGAGTAAGACTCTATTTTTAGTTATTATGCAGTCACCTTTATATATAGAATGCAAACACAAATCATGAAAATATTTTTTGTAATAAAAGTAAAATATGTTATAATAGGTGTTTGACATCTAGTATATGATTTGGGTTTTTTTTCTGGTTCCAAGATGGCAACTCTTTCATTCCAAAAGGAGTACTTTAGGGGGCAAGAGGGCAAGAGGAGGGATGCCCAGTGGCTAAAGTCAGGGATAGAACTTTTGATCCTAAGATGTTAACCGGGGGCAGGGCACCTGTCAAGGGGTGGGACTACCCTTGCGGCCCTCAACAGTTCATCAAAACTTATTAAGAAGCCCTTCAGCTGAAATAATTGCCCACCCCTGCATTAAAAAAAATTTTTTTTTGGTCTTCCAAGTTTTGAGACACTAAAAGTTCTTACATATTTTCCATCATTGTAATACTTGAGCTATTACCAAATGTTAATTAATTTAACCCTATATTACTTAGTGAATAGGAAAGTAGTATTAATTCCATTTTACAGGGAGAGAAAGCTGAGGTAAACATAAACTGTCCTATCAAATCTACTTATTTAAATTATTTTTTTAAGTCTGCATAAGAAGCCTGTGGCAGAAGCAGGCCAAAAACTGATCTCAGACCAATCATTACCTCCATCTTTTAAACCTACATCCATATATCTCAGGTGTGAAATCAGAAATACAACATGCCATATATCGGTAATGCTGCTTTTAAGTTAAACAACATGAGTATTCTTATGTTTCCGAGCTCTTCATGGCTCAGTGATACAGCATAAGATTGGATAATACCAGGCCACTGGCAGATGTGAAAAAAACAAACAAAAAACACAGAACTTTACCGGAAGAGGAAGTATATCAGTTTGATCCAGCTCGCTGATTCAATCAGGTGTTAGATAAAAGCACCAAAAAGGCCTGCTGAACCATGATATATACTGGGGCTGTGCAAAGCTTTGGTCACTGGTTTGATTCGGTGCAGATTCGGCCCAATTCAGTGGCTGAATCTCTGTATCCAAATTGAAACAGGAGACCCTTTGATCTCTCCGAATTGAATTGAAACCCTCCAAATTGATTTGGAGAGATTCGGAAAGATTTGGACATAGGCATAGCTTTAAATGGTTTTTCTACATACCTCAAGGTAGCAGGTGGCTCATCAAAGCTGCGATGCTGGGACAGATGGAGCATCCCACAGGAGCATGGGGGGCCCTCAGTACTCTTAGCAGCAGACCCAGCAGTGGACCAGAAGCATTTCTGGTCCACTTCTCGGTTCACTGGGAAGCGCGCTGGGGGGCCTCCCTGAAACCCCTGGCTCACCAACTGGTGTCTCCTTGGTCTTGGGGGCACCCAGGGTCCCCCCACAGCCAATCGCCCAGCCAGGGGGGCACCAGAGGGCCCCCAGTGCACTCCCTGGTGGACACAGAAGTGGACCAGAAGTACTTCTGGTGCACTTCTGGGTTTGCTGCTAAGCATGCAGGGGGCCACTCCATGTTCCTGTGGGATGCTTCATCCACCCCAGCATCACAGCATTCATGAGCCGTGCCTGGTAGCTCTAGGTATGTAGAAGAAACATTTAAAGCTGTGTCTATGGCTGAATCTCTGATTCTTCGAATCAGCATCGAATCTTCAGATTTAGATTCAGCCAAATCGAATCGGGGACAGTGATCCAAATCAGTGAATTGAATCACTGTCCCTGATTCATGCCAAATCCAAATCTTAATTGAATAGGACCAGTTTTGGGTACCCCTAATGCATACATTGACATGATGCATCTTTTGGGCATGCACTGCATTTAGCATGGGGACATGCCAAGCTTAAAGTAAAACACTGCTTTGTTTTTTTCTACATCTGTAAGCAGCTCCTGTGTTTAATCTCTAAAAATGCATTATTCAGAAATTTGGGTTGAAATGACATACTAGCAGAAGATAGCAGGCACTTAGTACCTATACAATACCCTACGTGATTTTAGTGAAGTTTAGTTAAATCTTGGCAATACAAATACAATAGCTGACAGGATTTAAAGCTTAAACATATATATTTTTTAAACATTGAAACAGTGTGTTCAGCAATATTAGTTTGATGTGTGACTTCCATGAAAACTTCATGGTAGGCTTATGGTTGCTAATTCTTCTTTCCTCCCATGCTGACATCATACTGAAGCTATTATATTAAATCTGCATTTTGAAGTAGGAAAAAGAGGCATTACTAAGTCTTATTTTCAGCTATTGAAAAATCATTTGAACCCTGATTGGAGTAAGTTTGTCATGTAAATTTAGACAGCAAAAGCTCTGAGACCCCAAACCAAGAGACATTAAATAAATGAGAGCCTTAGAGGATGTGAAGTATGATATTCAGCTAATAATTTCTGGCTTATAATAGTCTTGCAAATAAAGTATACACAGATTTTTATAGGTTTTTTTGTAACCATGAAATAAAAGCAAAAGCTTGATCTGCTCTTTGGATCTGATTTTTATTAAAGGATTACTCTTTTGCTTTCTTTCAAAGATTAGTAAATTTCCTTTTAAAATATCTCTTGATCACCAGTCCTTTCTCAATCTAATAAAACCTGCTAAATCATTGAGGACAAAGGTTTCCACCACAGAATCTGCAAAAAGATTTATAGTCATATGCTACATTGAACAGCCATGGTGAATGGAACACAGTACATGGCACCTATGAGAGGGTGAAACAAACCTCATGCCAATTCTGATTTTAAACTTACATAAAAGTTACATCAATCTATGCCCTTAGCACAGCAGGACATGAACCAGTGAAAGGGATGTGGGAAGAAAGAATGAAGACAGAGTAAGGTTCAGCTTGCTTTAATTATTGCTTTATAGTATGTGGTATTCCCAACTTTAGTTTTTGACCAATTATACTCTTAGATGGACAATTATATAGGGTTTGTATGTAAAAACATACAGACTTAAATGTCAAAATGAAATACCACAAATTGTTCTAGAATTATAGTATTCTCTTTAACATGATTTCATCAGAAAAAAAAACAAGTTTGTAAATGGGAAGGAGGAGAAGAAGGAAGTCAACCAACTTGAGTTGGTTGTTCTACCAAGTATTCTTTTAGGCCATTAAATTGTCAGGCTAGTATTTTAACTATCTTCCACTTCTTGTACCCATTATATTAACTCATTCTTTAAGACTGAAAAAAGGTTATCTTGAAGTGCCAATCAGGAAAGCACCCACTAAGAGCTAATGGCTCTTTGCTACTCCATAAAATTATTTATACTAGATTTTTGAGGAAATTAATTCACTGGTAGCACCATGCTGTCTTCTCGGTTGACATGGGGTATAATGGGGATTGATGATTAAAAACTAAGCAACCAAAATGAAGTAATAGCAGTGCAACATGAAAGACAAAATAGATAGAAGCCAGCAATACCAGAAAAATGTTTCCCTTTTTTTAGGACACGGAGAGAAAACAAAACCCCAAGGCAGTTTGACCCATAGGGTAGCAGTGGAGCAATGTTGTAGCTGTCAAGATCCAAGAATTATGCAAGAGGCATATTCCTGAGGGTGATGTCTTTTATTGGACCAACTGCATGGCTGAGATAAAGTTAGACAAGCTTCTGAACGCAACACATTCTTCCTAAGGTCTGAAGGAGGAAGCAGGCACAGCTGGTAGTATTTAGTGTACATGGGGCCAAATTCTCTGGTAGCATAATTACACTAACTTCAGCTGAGTTAAAACCATCAGAGGTGATTAGCTCAGGATGTTTATGAGAATATATGAAATAGATCACCATAGAACACATCCTGGGCATTTATGGAATTATTAAATTAAATATATGCCCATCTCAGAAAAACAGATCCAAGCAACAACTCATAACCTTTGGGATAAAGGATCTGTAATCCAAACAGATATTTTGCTTATCAATTTAGGATGTTATGAAATGAAACCTGGATTTGAATATTTCCCCATGCACCTTGATTTTGTGCTACGTGGAATCTGAATACAGATCTGAATGTTGTGGTTTGGGATGTCTCTAATGGAAATATATTAGTTAGTATGTAGCTGTAAATTTTTTAAAGGAGAAGCAGATCATTTTCAAATGATAATTTACATTATCCTGGATGCCTTTTTGACTTCTCCTACCAGACTTTTTCCTAGAATATTTTTCTGCGCTACGGCCCCTTCACACTCCCTCCAGGATACTTGAGGGGATCTGAGGCAGAATTGTTCTCGGTAAGACAATGAATAGAAGCAAGCAAACAAATCTAGCTAGACAGAAGGAGGAGGTAGAAGAGGAGGGGAAAAATAACCTAAATGAAACAATTTAGATTATTTGAGGGCTTCCCCCCCTTTTCCTCTAAATGCAAAACTGTGGTGGAGCACAGGGTGCTCCTGCCACTTTAAGGGCCTGGAGCTGGCAGCCTCCAGGTGCCTGATTGCGGCAGCCATTTTAAGGCCTAAATAAACCAGGCAGTTTGGCTGCAGGAGGTGAGGCAGCAACATTGCCTGGCCTTAGGGCTGCTGTGTATGACCCGGAGGTAAGGGGGAGCTGCAAGGGGTTGGCAGGAGGCTCCCCCTTATGAGGATGATGAGGGCCGAGAGGGCCTGTGTTTGTGAGGGGCCCAGAGAGGGCGGACCCCGAGAGTGGGAGTAAGGTGGGTGAGGTGCCGCGGTTGCTCCTAGGAGGAAGGGAGTAGTGGCACGGTGAGGCCCGAGGAGTAGAGAGTGGCTAGAGAGACCCAGCCCAAAGGGGAGAGTCCCCTCGACTGGCCCATGCTGGGGCCAGGACCAGTGAGGGTCAAAAGGGCCGGGGACCCACCGCGAGGGACGCCCAAGAGCCGGGGGCCTGGGGTCCCGACTGGCCTTGAGGTGGGCCAGGGCTAGGTAGCCGAAGGTTCCGGGGGAACCATACCCGAGAGGGGAACAAGGCTTCGGGGGGGTGAGGTAGCCCAGATGACGGCGGAGTGGCTGCCTGAGTAGAGAAGACCATAGTGGGGTCTTGCATAGAAGATTCTGGGGCCCAGTGCGGGGGGCCGGTGAGGAAGAACACCATGATGCCATCTGCGAGGCTTGGGCTGCGGTATTAGGGGAGGTCGGAGCCGCAGAGCGCCCCTGGGCATCGGGGCAGTCGAAGGGCAGCCTCCCGCTTAATTAACATCTTAATGGAACTTATTATCATCAAAGGCGTGGCAGGCGAGATGAGCGGGCGGTTGCCCAGAGACAGGTGGGCGGGCCATGAAGAGCTCAGCCCTGAGTAGGCCTGCTGTCACGGTGACAGGCGGGCGGGCCACAGAGCTCGGCCCCGGGAGGCCCCCTGTCACAAAAACATTTTATATCCCTCTTCTCTGGTTAGAATTTGTTTCAGCCAACTATATCCCTGAGCATTTGACAGCTCTTTTTGTCCAAAATAAGATTTCACTCATTAAAGGGAATATCTAATGTACTTTGTCCATCTTACGTAAGAAAAGGTTCCTGGGCTTTATGACACTATATGTATTCTTGAAGGGTGCTGTGTAACATAAGAATACATGCCCTTGCCTTATGGCTTTTTATTTTGTGAATATGATTGATCATTTGACCTCACAAATGTCACCAAAATATAAAAAGCAATAGAATTCAAAAGTGTAGCTATTATTTTCCAAATTGTCTACTCATAAAAAATCTAATTAAGGTTCAGCTTTTTCTTTCAAAATATTCCTTCATTGTAACATGTTTAATGATAGGCTGAGTGAGGACAGTAGGATTCCAACATGGTGGTCCAATGACATGCTCAAGGAAATAGTAGTACAAAAGTTGCATTATAGCCACAATGGTCTAGAAATAGTGTGAGAGGCAAGGATTTCTCAGGATGATATCTTTTATTGGACCTATTGTATAGTTGGGATAGAGTTAGACCAGCTTTAGAATGCAAAAACATGCTTATTTAGGTCTTGCATTTCCAAGCTTGTCTAACTCTACCCCAACTATAGAGTTGGTCCAACAAAAGATATCAGTCTAAGAAACCCTTGCCTCATGCTCAAGGAAATACATTTAGTGATTCTTCTAGCTTCTATATGTTAGATCTAAATGGGTGCATCTACATGTTCATTAATGCGCTTTTGCTACTGTGCATTACATTTAGGACCTCTAATGTGAGATACTAACTAAATGCACATTGGCTGCCCTAATGTGCAGTAGCAAAAATGCATGCTTTTTTAGTGGCACTTAATGTGCAGTAGCTTAATTTTACTGTGCATTAGTGTATTAGCATGGTTTTTGCTATGACTCTCTAACGCGCAGTAAAATAGGCTACTGCTCATTAAAGCACATGTGTAGATGTGCTCAGTGAGTTACTCTACACATGTGCCAGACTGCACAGTTGTTGCTTCACAGTCATTTAGTATTTGCTTAAGCAAGTACTAAATGGCTACACAGTAAATGGCATTAATACTCAAGTCCTGATGCTGCGCATGTCTTTTTCCCATGCTACTGCGCAATAGCATTGGTGGCATGGTTTGTGCCTGCTGACACTACATTACTGTAGTGACGACATCGCTCAGTGACATAGTGTCTCATGTAGATGCATCCAGTGAGTATTATACTACTTACCTCATATACATTATGATTCAGACTGACTACAGTAAGGTTTTGCCAGTTTAAGCCAACTAAAGATCTGGCCCTACATATAAATCTTAAAATAGTGTTAATTTATTTCTTAGTAATTTAGTATGTTGTTCTCTTTTAAACATATGCCAAATTCTCATTAACTCATTGTAAAGCAAAAAAAAAAAAAAAAAAAAGAACTTCTATGTAGTATTTTATTAGCTTGCAAATATTATATTTTGAATGAAGACTTTGCTTACTTAATAACTTATTTATTTCATACCTAGTTTTTCTGCTTAAGAATTTTCAGGAGAATCTCCCCAAGTATTTATCCTATAGATAAAATAGAGACAGGGGAGATGTCTACAGGACTAAAGGCAGAAGCAATATTTCACTATTCCATATAAAACTAAATAGCAATGCAGCACTAAAAAAATGATTTTGTCTTATGATAGATTCTGAAGAAGTACTGCTGATAGCTGCTTCTGGAAATGACAACACTGTGAATTTTACTAGGGAGACGCTAACGTTTGTGGCAGAGAAGCCATAAGTATGTTGGAATTCCTTCATTCTTTCACACATTTTTCTAGAGAGTAGTTTATGCTCCATGATAATTAGAACTGCAACTGATACATGAAGAAGTATCAGAAGAGTTTGCTACTTTTTTCCTACTTCACTATTCATGCTGTTTTTACTCCATTTCTCTGAGTATGAGCAAACAATGGTTATCTCTAGTTCCCTCTTCAATAGAGGGCTCTTTGCTTAGTTAGAAAAGTTAAAGTCTTTTATATTCTCCTTTATTTTGGACTCTGATTTTCAATCCATGTGATCAAAGGATTTCCCCTTTAATGAACAGGACAGTCTCCTCCTTGATGGAATATTACCCTATTCTTAGTAATGTCCTCTCAGGCTGAAATACTTTTCACTGCTACACTCAATCTTGAATGAACTGGAAATAGAAGCCCAAGTTTTTTCAAGTTCCTTTTTAAATGTAATTGTATAGTGTGCTGCCAATTTAGCCAAAGACTTGCCAAAATTATGGTTAGATGATAAGTTTCACTACTGTAACTATTACAGAATCAAAACCAATGTAGAACAGTTGTGTTTTGGAAAGCTTTGCAAATTCTTCCTCCAAAGAATGGAAATTTCATTGACAAAGTGTAAGGCTGAAAATTGTCCCTCCCACACAAAAGCACATAAACATCCTATATTGTTTATATTCAATATATTTATATATTCAACTTCTATATATATATATATCTATATATTCATATCCCCTGCGAATGGTGAAATCTGCAAATAAGGCACTGTGTTCATGAACGTCATCTGTGCTCATGAACTCGGTGCCCCCGGTGGTTGGGGAGAGCAGCAGCAGCAGCAGCGGTGGCAGTCCAGTGGCAGCAAGTGCAGATGGAGCTCCCGAGGAGCTCCTTTAAGTGTATTTAAGAAGCAGGTTCGGCATTCGTGAATATTTGAAACCGCGAATGCCAAATCTGCAAATAGTGAGGGTTTCCTGTATATATAAAACTAATCCATAAACAATAATGCCAGGCAACTTCCTAAATAGTCGAATGGCCCAAACACACACACACACACACACACACACACACACACACACACACACACACACACACACACACACCCCTACATACATACATATATATGTTTGGGCCATTCAACTATTTGAAATAGGTGAATGGTTTGGACTCAGTGGTAAGAAACTAGGAATTTTTATAGATATAATAAGAGAATGGTAGCTTGTAAATTCATACAAGTTCTTTTGCAGTGGTGTTTGAATTTTCATTATTGGAAATCCTAAAGAACTGGTTGTGCTCAAAACCTTATATCAACCGGAGTGACACAATATAAAGTGAAGTTTGCCTAATGAGCAAACTTGTGAGTAATTAACCCAAAACCAATCCATAAAGAATAATGCCAGGCAACTTCCCAAATAGTTGAATGGCCCAATTTTTTAAGGCTTCACATTGCATGGAAGAAAGATGCCAGTGAAAGTATATCTTCTCCTTTCTGCACTGTTAGTAAAGATCATTATTATAATGACTGACATGCAAGTCTAGGAAGCCAGGGATCCAGTGCAATACATGCTGTTTGGTTAAAATATTAGACTTTCAAAGATTCTATTATACTGAAGTCTGCAGTCTCCTGATACTAAAGACCTTTTTTTTTTTACTGTTATGTCAGTTTTAAAGACCTAGGTAGCTGTACTTTGAGATACTGCTTTTTGTTACTCATTCTCACTCCATTCTGTCTGCTCCGGTAAAGTGACATTTATGGAAATCTTGAAGGCTATCACCTTAAAAAGCAGGGACTATGTCTTCAGAAAATAATTCAGTTTTCATGCCCATTTAAGCTTTGGGCTGTTGGCAGAGACTAAGGTGATGGTTTTCATGTGGACACATCTTCACCAGAAGATGGACTGAGGTCACCCATTAATTGCACACAAACTGATGAAAAATCAATAAGTTCTCTAAGTAGTGGTGACTCTAATGGGTAGTCATGTGATTTGTCTGACTCAACTGACTGAGACAGATAAGACATGGTATCCAATTTCTTTCTAGTACCTATTTTACTTTTATTTATACAGTCCTCCTCCCACTTTCAATTTCAGGGTCTATATCCATGGCATTTGTTTTGGTTTCATTCAGCAAGCAAATATTCTCCATTCATGCACACATTGCCTGATATCTCCTTGAAATATACATATTTTTGTGGGCCAAAATCTTCAAAAACAGAAATGTGTCTGAGTGACTTAGGAGCTCAAATTCTATAGGAAGTCAATGCAAATAGTGGTAATATACTACCAAGGTATTTTTGCAAATCCCGCTCTAATTTCTATTAGTGGCTTCACTGTAAAAAATGCTGGAGACCTGCAACTACCACTGAATCCCCTGGCAGATCATATTATGGTGCTTAGCAAACTTGGAAATCAGGCCTTTTAATGTAACTGTTTAAATATAGATTTAGATGCCTAACTTAAAGTGCTTGAGTGTGAATTTTTCAGCCCTTTATTTCCAGGTGAAGTTGAGGATGGTAATTGAGATTTTTTAGCATTATCTCTATTTACTTTTCTGGTAAATGATAAAGGAAAGTCAGGACAGAAAAAAACCGTTATATGTTTCACGTATTGTTACATCTGTCCTATATTCTATAATTTAATTTTGAAGGTAATCATGCTAATTATTAGTCAGTGGCTTTCTTTACTACACAGTCCAGACACCTCTGAATGCAAATAGGGAAAAGAAAGTGAGGCAGCAATATAAAGAACTCATCTTTCAAGATTTGTTTTCATTATCTCCTCTCTTTATATATGTTTCTGTATGTATTTTCATTCAGCAAGATGAGCATTATTCCTCCTTCTAAAAGGATGCAAGAAAAAAAAGAAAAAAGTATTGGTAAAGAAAAGGCTGTTGTTTTCATGTAAAATAACTGCATGTTTTACCTTGTTCTCCAGGGCTCCAAATTGCCAATCTTGTGATATGCTGTCACAACTTATGCGTGACTGACTGGTTACAGAGCCTGCTGATCTATATGGAGAGGTGAGAATTTGTCACTGTGCATAAGCAGAAAGATCAGTCAGATACAGTGATAGATCTGTTCTTTGCCTGGATTCGTCCGCTGCTATATTAGGGTGTCTCAGCAGCTGCCAAATCGAATTCTGAGTCTAGTTTTGTGGTTGAGAAAACAGAAAAAGAAGTAGTGATGTCCTGACATAACCACTTTGGGATACAATAACTACGGAGAAAAAATATTATTATAATCACTGTGTCACTGTGTTTCTGACTTCCAGCTGAGCCATGAGGTCCTAGAGTGATTTCATAGTCCTTTCCCATTTACTGCAGTGCATCCATAATATTGTGCATAGTTCTGCAAAGTGCAACACTAGGTCCTAAAGGGAACCCCTTCTCTCCAGTACTGCCCACATCAAGGATATTCAGTATAGCTAAGATACTAAAAAACAAACAAACAATCAAGCGATTCCTGTGGCAAAAAACCCTGTCAAACGACTGATGAAAAACATGAATATCAATACATAGAAACATATTTTGTTCTGTCATTAAGGAAGAGCTCCTAATTAAAAGCTGCATGCACTCTTCAAAGTGGTATGAAACATGGGGAATGGCGTATTGTCTTTTTGAATGATTGTTTATTTTGCAGTGGAGCCCCAAATATGCTAGGTGCTATATAGAAATACAGGAAAATAACAGTCTCTGGCTGAAGATTGTACTGTCTAAACTAGGAAAAATTAGGCAGAAGGCAGGGCATGTAGGAGGGACTGGTTGCACTCTAGTTGAAGCAAATGACCAACCAACAGCTTGTTAGTACCATTTTTATGAACACTATATATAGACGATACCTAGTTTTCTGTCTCTTTAGCTATGGTCAGTTTCTCTGTTTTTGCTTTTTCTTGCTCCTTTATTTCTCCTCCCTCATTCAGTCTGCCCTTGGTCTACCACTCCCATCTCACATAGCATCCTCCTTTACTGCACCCTGATGTTCTTGCTTCTGACTGCTCCAGAAGAGACCTTGGTCAGAGTGCAAGAACATTACAGCAAGAGAAGATAAACATACTTTTCAGTAGCCAATCAGAAAAAGCAATTGTGTAAATCTGAGGTGTAATACAGAGGTAATAATGTTAAGAATCAAGCCTACAGAGTTGATGGTAAAGCCCTTTCCTATTGGCTCTGGAAAGCTGAAGCTACTTAACTCTGTAAGAGAGACAGTTCACTTTTTAGTCTATCATGTAGCTTGCCAAGGTGGAGATTGCCTATTCGAATCTCTACATGAGCAGGGAGGCTTTTCTGATGCATTGTAGCATGGCAATTACCATGCTTCAGCAGCCTCCCATATCTCATGTATCAGCATCCCTGCACTTCAGAATGGTGATGGGGGCACTTTATCTAAAACTCATTTGATGAACTTTGGATAAAGCCCCCCTGCTGCCAGTTTGAAGCATGGGGACACATACATGAAATGCTTTGAGCGCTTTAATTAGAGCGGCTCTCAGAGCCCCTGAATTTCTGGTCTGTCTGTTGATTTAGTACAGTGGCCTACTTAGAGCAAAACATTATTAACTGTATATAACTACCACTGATGGAGAACTCCTTTATTTCTAGCAGGAAGAAGACTAACTCTCAGACTGCCACATTTCTTAGTTCTCTTCCAAGGGATATCACTGAAAGTCATGTTGTCTTTTCATTATTGACATACATAATAACTATATTAATTTGTACTTTTACAGATGACATTTGGGGGACAGTGGTTCATTACTAAGGAGCACAGTAACAAGATTCCTGAATTCTAGCACCAGCTTTATCACAGCTTCGCTGGGTGACCTTCATTGGTAGACAGAGTTTTGAAGACCACTGCTGAAACACAGTATTTTAATTATTCTGCAAAAGCCTCTAAAGTTTGTTGAGCTTACATAGTTTGTACAGTAACAAATAGGGTTCATGTGAAAAATATCAAAACCAAACCATTCAACTAAATAATAACTAAATGATATCCAACTATAATAATTCATGATGGAATACATGAATGTCTTATATGTTTTATTTACAATAATAAGAACATTAAACAAGTGAAACAGTATAGTAATAGGTGGGCATGCCTACACGTGCATTAACGCTCTGTAATTATGGCACATTAAGTTTAGTACCTGCAGTGCCGTAGCAACACATTTTAGCACCCGGGACAAAGCCTACAGTGGCAGCCTGCCCTCACCCCACACACAGATCTGGGGATGGCAGAAGCCACCCTTCTGCTGTCCCTGCTGTCCCACAAACGAGCTGCTCATGGCTATGTCTCATCTACTGTCCTGGCTGGGCAGCACCTGTTGGCGCCTCTTCACTTCGGTGTCCAGGGCAGTTGCCCTGCTTGCCCTGCCTTGCTATGGCACTGAGTAGCTGTTATAACAGGTACTAACTTAAGGCACCATAATCAGCGCTACAGCACAATAATGCTAATGCATGTCTTTTAGGTGACACTAATGTGCAGTAGACTAATTCTACTGTGCATTAGTGCATTAGTATGGCTTTTGCCGTGATGTGCTAATGCACAATAGAATTAGTCTACTGCGCTTTCAGTGTCTTGTGTAGATCGACCCAGTATCATTTCCTATGCAACTGTTTTTCATTATTATGTATATAATAATACCCATTGTATTGGGTTTTAAAGCTTAATATGCATTTTACAGATGAACTCTCACTTATAATAGGTGTGTTCTTTATGAAAGTTGAAGTAACTGAAATCATCCAGGGCAAACAGTTTTACTACCTGAGGGCATAATCCCTCCGTGGATTACATTATGATGAGAAATCAAGGTGGCAGCAGATCAGTGTATCAAATAAGATAGGTACAGTAACCTAGTCAGTAGTGCTTCATTCTTTTTATTATTATTTGTCTAGAGGTTAATAGTATGCTAGGCACTTAAAACAGCTGCTCCTGAAACCTGTTTTTCTAAGTTCTGCAGCTATAGTTCAATGTTACAGCTAACATAGCCTCCAGACCCAAATGAATCAGGATAGTTCAGGTATGGATTTCTTTGGAAAACATTCTAGTGCTTTCCATAAGCTCTGTGCACATACGTTAATTAAGTTCAACAATGGAAAACTCCAAGAAATAACATATTTAACATAAAACAAAATTATAGACTGTTTGTTTCTGTGTAGTTTAGAATATATCACTAATGAATATGCCACAAAAGGAAGCAGAGGAATGCAAAAGCCAGAATAGAATGTACTTTAATAGGACTGTGTACAAATGAAAGACATTTGCAACCTGCTTCAAACATACTGTTATGGTCTTTAGTAGTAGATTTTCTTTGTTTTTATTGGATAATTTATTACTAAATAATGCTGCTACCCACAGAACATAATTACATTTCACTTATTTACCTTAGGTGCAATTAGTAACAGTGGGCACTCCTGAAATATTACCTTCTTTCTTTTTCTTTCTTTTTCTTTTCTTTCTTAGAGCCTCTAATAAGTTATTCCTATAGATCTTGGAAAGCCGCTTAAGGACAGGTAGCTTTGACAGAAAACTCAGCTCAGAGATGGGCTTCAATGCACCATATCAGTTTATATTCAGCTAGAGGGATAATGCACCTGCCTGGTTAAAAAAGATCACAGATATTTCTTCATGCAGTAAAAGCTTTACAAAGTGACCAAAATCTCTGAACCTCTGAACTTAAACATCAACTGTGTCTGTACTCTGGAGGTGGAATATTTTCAATAGAAGCATCCTACTCAGAGGGGTTTAGACAGGCCTATAATTCTCAGATTGGTACCCAAGTGCTCATTGTATGTCATTGCGGGTGAGGTAGAAAAGCTTTATACTGTTTAATTTATTGCTCTTTTAAAGGTTTTTACTTTTAACACCCCATTGTTTTATTTGTCATCATTCACCTTTGTTTTTCCTCTACAGCTGCAGACATTCCTCAAATAAAAAAATATTCAAAGGTATATAACAAACATATTTTCAGATAAGTCACATAAATCCTACCCTGTATTAGAAGAGATTCTGCATTTAAATGCCTAGGAGGGTTAGTATTTAGTGGGCACATCTACACAAGATGCTATGTCACCATAGCAATGAGCTACTGCACTGCAGGTTGTTGCTATGGCGATGTAGCATCATTGGGCACAAACTGTGATGGTAAGACTACTGCGCAGTAGCAGCTAAAAATAACCATGTGGTGATGGGATTGTGCGGTAATGCCATTTACTACGCAATGTTTAGTAGTTGCTTAATGACTGCACAGTAACAATTGCACAGTCTGGCACACATGTTGATTGTGGCTAAGATGTTAATAAATTGGGACCTAGAGCTTCTTAAATCCATCTTTAGGTGCCTAGGTAAACTGAGTGATTTAAAAAATTGCTAAGCACGTACAAGTTCTCACTGCAAATTTGGGCTGAGTTTTAAAAACTTCTTTAAAAGTTTCACAATAAGGAGTTTAGACCTGATACAGGGTTTTTCTTTTTTCTAGTTTCTTAAGTAAATTTTGTATTCATGAAGATGCTAGATTGACAGCAGGCCTGGCGAGATATCCTACATCCACAGAACAGGTATGGTAGTACCAGCTGCTTTAAAGCAAACAGCCTAGTACTAGAAGCTGATTAGTCATCGTCAGCTTGGTGAAATAATTAGTAAAATTTGAGTGTGCTGCTCGTCAGTTTACATCTTTAAAGAGGTGTTAGCTTATACTGATAGACAGCACTGCTCTTTTCCAGTGAAGAAAAAGTGAATGTACAGTAGCACTGTAGCATAGTCATAAATATTAATATATAAAAGTAGAGTTACCACTTAGGAGTGTCACCTTGTGAGCAATGGATGAATGTTGAGAAACTATTGCAAAACTGATCTCAATAAGCCTCTCTTGTAGGCTAAAATATCTTAGCATATGTGTTAATATATTGTTAATCCTTTAATTTGCTCTAAAAAAATCAGCATTGTAAGTAGAATGAGACAGGTATTTGTTTTTGTCATTGTTAAACAGAAGATTGTAGTTTAGTTCCATACAGCTTACTGCTTGAATTCTTCCAGATTAAACTTAAACATTTAGTCCCTGTTTGCTCTGTACAGATACTAAAATTCCTTAGCACATTTAGTTGGAGGTGAAATTTGCCAAAATTTCCCCTTCATGGCAGTATTTTCATCAGATGTCAAATCTGACTCATAGTTGCTCTTTAACCCTAAAATTAACTGCTTGATTCCTTTACTTGTCTGTATTTAGATTATGAGGTAGTTTGGGATGAGAGATGATATATACTGTAATCCACATTTTCTTGGCACAGAGGTGAGAGTGCAATAAGTAGAATCCTTTCCCCCAACATGTCCCCTTCAGCCATAGTTGCCACACACCCAAGTATAAGGACTTTTCCTTTTGCACTACTGGTGCAAATGCTATTGCAAATAGGAACATGGAAGTGTTAGTTTACATTCATGCTTGGCAGGACAACCAGCTGCTGAAGAAAAGAATACATGTACCTTCTAATAGAAATGTCTAGAGGACTTACTACCTTCCCTGCACATACAACACATGACTTCTTGGAGCTTCAAGTAGCTCAGTGTAACTCTCCATTTCCAAAGTGCGGCAGTACCTTAACAATACACAGAATTTTTACAGGAAATGGATATAATTCTTTCCTTGATTATAGGGTGTCTTAACTGCAACATTTGGGTGTCCCCATTGTATATGTGGGTTAAAAAATTCAAGTAGTAGCATTTATCCCACCGAGTTCAGACATACAAACTTGTAGAAGGTAAAAATTTACACATGCAAATCACCTTGTGGGATCCAGAATGTATGCTGGCTGGTTAAGGGAGATTATATAAATTATCTATTATGTTCTTTGTGCATCTATTCTGCCACAACGTATCTGTTTGTACTGGGGTTTTTGTGGATCATTACTACTGTTTTTTAATTCACTGGGTACACTGGGACCACCAAACTCTTCATATTAAAAACATACCTACTTTGCTACCCTGTAATTTCATTTTCACAGATATTATCTCTTTTTTTCTGTTCTAGTTTAAGATTTGTCTCACCGACACAAAAATTCTCAGTTTATGCTCTAGTACGGGGGCAGCTGCTGGTGCTAGCAAGGACAGGAGCCTTAACGTGAACCAGCCTTTTGTATTACTACCACTGTTATCCAGATTTCCTTTGAGGATATTTTTTTTTTCAGGAAGTACTCATATATATTTCCTTGATATTCCAGACTAATTACTAGGTTATTAATTGCCAATAATTACTGGGCAATCATAATATGTTTCAGGGACCACCCCCACCAAAAAGAAAAACAACCCCCCCCCCCCACGCCACTTTCTATAAAAGAGATAAACTGAAAAAAGAGAATAGAAAGAACTGAGTGACCCAACTGTAATATTGACTCAAATGGAATGAAGATATATACATTCTGGACAAGTTGAATGTGTTTTATTCTCTTTATGCAAAAATGTAGAAGCTATTGCAGTTTACTCCAGATGAATAAAATAGGTATTACATCTGAAAAAAAAAGGTTGATTTTAATCAGTGTTTTCTGGTTGTTGGTTTGGTATTTAGTTATTATGTTATAATGCATGTTTTAATTCTAGCTAGTAACAGCAAAACCAGTTATGGTAGGTGAAGCATTAGCATTAGAAGTTCAGTTCTTCTTGCTTCCTTTACTGAGTTGTTTAGGAATTGAAAAACATCGCTACATTTTAGAAGTAATTATACCTCTAAAACATTGCCACCATGTATATGACAGGCTTCTTTGTCTCTCAGCTTCTTACGCATTGTTTAAACCTTCTCTTGAATGTGATTGCCTTCAATCCAGTGAAGAAATATGAAGTGCAAAAGGTGGTAGCACAAATATTGTTTTAAATAAAGATTGAGACTAATTACTATCAAAAGCTCATAACATTTATTTTATGAACAAAATTTTAGTTTCTAGGTTTCAGGTTATAAGACATGGGGGAGGGGGGTGTATGTGTGTGCACATGCACATTAGTGACAGAGATATAGAGAGAACTTTCTCTCGGAGCTGGATTTACAAACACAGAACAATATTTTTCAGCTCCCCCATCTCTTTTTGCCTAAAACTGAGAGGAGTATGGCACTGTAATGTAGTACTTATAGAATGATCTGGAAAATCTGATTCTACCAGTTCTCTCATCCTGAATGCCTTGTGGCAATGGGAAAAAAACCCCACCTACTTGCAGTCTAAACAGGAATAAGGCCTTCCCATTCCAGAATAAATGTTTCCACATACAGTTTACCTTTAACAGAGCTAACTGCTAGGATACATACAAAATTTCCATCAAAATCAGGCACCCTTTTCCAGTTTTTAATTTCAAGGGAGAGCCTTACCCCATTGTTTCCTGAAATTCTCAGCTCTTGTTTAGTCACAGATGCAGTTTCACATGTGCTACCAGTGATGGATGCACACCTATGAACCAGCCATTTCTGTCTTTTGCCACGGTGTTGTCCAAGCCTTCTTTGAGATGACCTGGGCAACGCAGTGGCTAAAATGTCTGCTGCAGCACTACATTGATAGTACTGTACCACCTTTGCTAGTCCTGTGTTAGAGTTGCAAGATGCTCTTAGCAACTCTGGAGCATGAATGATAATAGGAGGATTTCAGAAAGAATTCAGCTGAAACATGACTGGCAAACTTGTGTAAACTTTGGGTGAAGGTTTGTGGAACTGAATGTGAAATTTTTATCAACTTCACAGGCAATTATCCACAAAAAAAGTCAGGATTTTAATTATAAGTTAGCAGTGGCCAAGGAAGACAGTCATTTTCTAGAAGCCATATGCACCTGAACATGCAAGTTTTACTTAGCTCCCCTAACTTATCAGCACTGTAGTGACATGGCTGGGTGCCAGGGGCAAAGCAGAAGTGGTGACTCCCAATTTGCAGTTGTGAACTGGAACATGCAGCAGCTGGCTGCAGCCTCTACCTGCCTTTCCTCCAAGTCAGTGGCCAAGGAAATTGCCCCAATCCCGCCCCCTCACCCCTTAGTTATACCCCTGCTGATGAAAATATTTATTCAACAGGAAAAAAAAAAAAGTGTTGGTCAATGGAATAATTGAAGATTGGATTTGGGCATCATATGGGTTATGCAGCTACTTAGACCACTCATGTACCCTCAATATAGTGAGTGATAATGAGGAGCATATATTTTTCAGAGGTATTGATTAATCTGCCCTGGATTTCTTAATCTGCTCTGTTCCTTTTTATCACATTTTGTTCTTCTTTTTCATTAATTTTTCTTCTTTTCCTTTTTTTCTTTGGTTACCTCACATTTTACACTGTAGTCCCATCACACACTTTGGGTAGGTCTACATGTGCATTTAAATGTGACTAAATTTAATGCACATTAAATTAATGCATATTAAGTGATTTTTGGCAGGTGTCTATACGTGCAGGGACTTGGTATTAAAGTTAGTGCACTTGGCACTAAAGTTAGTACCAAGTCCCTGCAGCCCTGCTGTGCATTAAGGGTGCGCACCTGTAGATGCGGACTCGTAATGCACATTAATGTGCCTCATGTAGATGTGCCCTTTATGTTGCTTCCTACTAACTCATTACTCCCAGGTCTGTTCCTCCTTCCAGTATCAAAACTCTTTTTTAATCTTCCTCTTCTCCCTCCTACAACCTAGTCCTGGACCTTTTACAAGTAGTTAAGACTGCCCAAGTCTTAACACATACATCAATGGGTCTATTTGGAACAAATCATTGAAAATTCAGTTGGAAGCTGAGACCTGAATTGTTTCATTCTAACTGCAATTCTTACTCTTCAAGGAGCATTCTAGATATCTTAAATCATGCCTTAGACGCAACTAAACAGCATTTGCAGTGTTCTACATATTCCCCATAGCAAAAAAATGGAAGATTTGGTAGTACTAATAACAGTACTAGAGGTAACTTAGGTCCTTGTATTTAAAGCCGGATCAGCAAATCTTTGAGGATAGCCACTCTAAGTAGATTTACAGCACACTCAGTATTACTATCTATAGAATTTTACAAATATTTAATACTGAAATTCTCACTTTGGAAAATAGCCATGTTCTGTATTTTAAAGTAGCTTTTTATGGAGATGTAATAACTTTTCATCCTAGTGTTTCATATGTAAATCCCTGCACATTAGGGTGAAAATATAATCTTAAGTATGAATTTTTAATGTGTATTGCACATAGCCTATATTTACAGTTCAGTTTGTATTCTGTACTACACCTCGTAGAGTCGCAGACAAAACTCATGCTCCAGTGCAGGGGTGGGTGGGATACAATCCATAAAATCCAATACCTCTTCACCAGGTCCAGAGAAAACTGAATTGCCCTTGTGTATTAACCCAAAGAACTTCAGTTACAGGTCTCATTAGATTTTAAAGGATGAAATGAACTTCAGGCAAAAAGAGGAAGGAAGTGTTCCTGAAATTCTGGACAGCTGAGAAATGTCCTCAGTGAACAAGCCTGCGTGCCCTTTCCTTAATGAAAGCTAGACATCCAAGGTCTTTCTCAGTGAGGAGTGTTTAAACAGGAAACAATATTGAAACACATGTAGGGCTGTCAACAAGGTCAGCAGATTTTTTTTCCAGATTCTTATTAAAATTCATCTGGCATCATCTGCCTGAGCAGCTCAATAAAACTCAAAAACAGTTTTCATTTGGAGGAAAAAAAATCAAAATGGAGAGATATACATCTAATCTTTCCACCCATGTTCAATAGATAACAGATGAATGCTCTGCAGAGAATAGGCATTTTATTTATTCATGACTTTATTTCAAGTGCAGTACATTGCCAATAAACTTCCTCTAAAACGTCTGATAGTGCATCCTTGTGTCAGTTGGCCTTCAGTCACTCTTTGTCCTCTGGGTTTTTAGCAATATAGTGCCAGACACCTAAAAATTAACCTAATGACTTGTTAAGTGTGACTAAGACACTGCATCCTTCTAAATTTAAACACCAGCAAGGTGTTCCTATTCCCTGTTCTATGAAACCAGGTGGTTAGCTGGATTCATTGTGGGTTAAAGGAACTCATGCAACTTAATCAAAACCCTCCTCAGTAGATCCTTTTCAGGAGATCTTGTTTCAGGAGACCTCTTGTCTCCCAACCTACATAAATGGAAGAGGAAGATAAGTGGGATGGTAGAAACTACTAAAGGAAAGGGAACTTCAGTTTACAAAGACTTCAGCTCTTCTCTTTCATAGGTCCACAAGCAAATCTTGGATCTAATTCACCTTGGGGAAATTAGGCTTTCACCTGAACTGGACATTTGTCACATACTGCAGTGAGCTGACATTGGTAACTCCCTAGTGTTGTCTTATTGTAACTGAGTCAACTATGCCTTCTTGAAGATCTGAGGAAGGACTAAGAAGCCCCTCCCCCCCCCCCAAATATCATAGTAATTTGGCCCTACAGGAAAAAAAAAATTCTTCCTGATCCCAAATACATGATGAGTCAGATACACAATTAATAAAAAAACACAAATCTCTTTCTACAAAGAAGGAGGCAGAGGGAAGATCAGAGGCTTTTTGAAAAGCCTGGAGAAGCTTAAGCATGTGGGAAAGGGCCTGCCAGAGCCAATCATTTGGCATGACCCGTATCCCCTGCCCTGCCTTGTCAGATGAAAGGCAGAGTGCTTGAGAAAAAATATTGGCTACAGTCTTCCCACAGGCTGTTCAAATCACTGCCGTCTACTCAGGATATGCATGCTACAGTCAAGGAAGCCCATGCAAATATAGCCACGCTGACTTTACACTACCTAGCTTGCAGTGCAGTCATAGCAGCATGGAGCACAACACTGACAAACCACCTGCACATGTATCTAGCTTCAGGGGTAGATTTTGCAGCTAGTGGAGTAGGTCATTTGAGTCTACACTGGTCCTACATTATCACTGTATTGGCCTCTGCTGGTATTATCCAGGTGACTAATTGTGAAAGATAGCACAAATGAGAATTATTTATGATGGTACAAGATACCCATAGCACAGAGGACCTGTTGTCAGGCAGTACAACCCAAAAAAGTCTTACTTTAAATCATTGTTTCACAGAGAAAAAGGAAAATTTAGGTCACATTTTACCAAAACAGCTCCTACTTAATGTCCCAGCATTCCAGGCACTTATTTTGGGCTACCTGAAATATCCCAGCTTTTCATCATGTCAATTAATCAAAATATTTGGGTTTATTGTGTTTGTTTTGTTTTTTACAAGTGACAGATTTTCAGTGTGGTGTGAAAAATGGAACAAATATATACTCTCTCAAAGCTGTTCTTTTATCTGAAGTGAAGATTAATGACACCTGCTCAGCATTTAATGATAGACTCATCCAGACCTCTAAGTTAGTGGAAAAAGCTTCCACTCTAAAAGCCAAGGAAGTCAAAATCTGGCAATCATAATAACAGGCCCATGTTTAATCTAGATTTTGATTTCTCTATGGGAACTGTATCACTACAAAAATGTCCTGCATTTTAATTTTTGGAAATAGGGTGCTACTGTATTGAGGAATCTGTATTGCTTGATTTTACATCTATCTAAAATTATCCTTCCTATGACAATCAGCAAAAGTTCTAGCTCCTAACACTATAGGAGTAGCTTATGTCTGACCTTACATACACAGATGGAGGTTTCCAGTTAAAAAATAAAATTGTCTACTAAAAGTGACTTTTCCATCAGGTCCATGAATTGCATCTGAGTAACAGTTTTAAAAGTATCTACAAGCCTAAGTAGCTTAATTGCCATTTTCAGTACTTTGCAGCCTAAAGATGCAGATAGGATCCCTTAGAGGGATTTACAAAAGCCCCTATGTGAGGCAACCCACTGACTTTCACTATCCTGCTTAGATATTTTTGTAAATCCCATTAGGCACTCCTCTGAACCTTTAGGTGCCTAAATAACCCTTGTAAATTTTATCCCTAAAAGTCTTCTTGAAAGTCAATGGGATTTAGAAGTGCCTAAGTCACCTTTGTAAATGTGTTAGGTCATTTAGATGCTTTTGAAAATGTGAGTCTATTGTTTTAACATGCATTTGAGTTCTTAGTTTCTGTCACTTATAAACTAGATTAGAACTTTGACAGCTTGCTTTTTCAAACCACTTCCTCAAGGTTTTTGAAAGAAGAAGCAAATATGTTGTGTACTCCGTGTCAAAATTAGGAGAGAACCATTTAAAATAATTTATTACATGCAATCAGACAGTTCACAGTACCTGAAATGGTATGCTGTCATCTCATAATTAAAAATGATGCAAAGGAGTGACCAATTAAGCAAAGAGCTTTTAGGTAGAAGAAATATTTCAGAGGGCTTTATAAAACAAGGAGAGGAAAGCCTCTTCAGAGGTACTGAGCAACTTCAATTCCTACTTAAGTCAATGGAAACTGAAGCGGCTCAGCTGTTAGTGGAGGCAATGTTAAGATGTTTTCAATGAAAGCTTAGGACATTAGTTGTTTTATGGTACTAATGCATCAGTATCACTGAATATCACTACTGAAGCCTCCCATTCATCTGTGTATAGGTGGTGTTGGCACCTGTGTGGGTACACAGCATTCCACTCACAAGAAAGCTACACACACACACACACACACACACACACACACACACAGGGCACCACCTTCAATAAAATCATGTGGCATATACTGTACAATTTTAGTAATATTTGAAAAATCAAATACAAGCATTTAAGACTTTGCTAATCTAATAAGAGTTAATCTGTGGTTGTGCTGAGCAAATACTTGCAAGAATAAAAAAAGGATTTAGCTTCATATTTTTCTTCTGTACATATCCAAGCAAAAGAGTGTACTCTTTTAGAAACAACTCACAAATACATTTTAGAGAATGTTCATGCATTTTGAATTCTTACTTACGAGTATTTATGCAAAAAAAAAACAGCACTACAGATTATGGTCAGCCAGTTAACAAACTACATAATGTGTTATGTTGTCAATTCAAACTAATCAGCACATCTGAAGCTTTGAATATCAAATATTTGCAACAATTTCCTTGTGAACAATTTAAAAAACAAGGATTATTCGGCAAAAGTATGCAGTATTTAATACATAACAGTGAATGCTTAGAGAAAATGTTACTCAACTTGTGCATAATTTGTGGACAGAGCAGGAAAACTGCATAAGTTATTATTTGTTCAACTATAATACATGATTTCGTGAAAAAAAAATTAGGGGGGTGGGAAGAGAGAGGAAGAGAGAGGGAGACCAGGGAAGCTAAAAGCCAAAACCCTAATATCAGGAATAAAGAAAACCCTAGAGTAGCATCTCTGTACACCAACCCACAGCTACATTAACTAAAGAAAACTGCTGTTTGGTCTCCTGCTGTTCCCTACAAAAGAATTTCAAAAACATTGTTACTTGCTGCCATGATGTTTGAATTGGTTTTATGCTGCTTGTGAACCTTTAGCTAATAATGAAAAATCAATATCTCCTCCAACTCTTTACAATGTCTACACTTTATTTTACTGAGGGTTTAATAATGCACAGTAGGGATTAGAGATAGCAAAAGCACATTTTGTTTATTTTCTTCATTCTTTGTTCACTTACTAGGGCTACATTATGTGGTTCCTGTAATTTTTGTAGATTAAACTGAAAAAAGAGAATTGCCTACATATTTTTTTCCTGATCAAAAGATTACATACATAATTTTGGATAAAAATAGTGTCTATTTCCCAAACTCTCTGTTAGGAATTTCTACTTTATTTAAACATTAAAAAACTATATTTAATATCCTCAGGTTTCACTTAATTTACAAAAAGAAAATTATCCTTATATATACGTTGCCCTTATTTGTGATCCTTGTACGTATGTGTATTTATAATGACAACTTCACTGTTAACTCAAAATTAATAATACGTCTCTAATAAACAGGCAGCCACTCTTGCATATACATACACATTGTACAGTGACTCAATAGTTCACACACCTAAAGAGAAAAGAAAAGTTTCCAGGTATTGTCATTATCTTCTTCAGAAACTAATATTTCATTATCTGTGCTATGTAATCTTCTAAAGTTTCTATCCCTTATGGCTGGAAAAATAACTAAAATATGAACCAAGTTAATTCAGAATAAAACTGACTAGAATTATTCACAGTTTTCACAACAGGCTGTTACAGCTCCAGAAGAAAAGGGAGATTATCATCCAACAGTATGAAGAACACTTAATATATCTTTTTAAAATTGTAACATTATCAGGAATAGAAAAGCCATTTTAAGTAAGTTTCAGAGGGATCTAACATTTTATTTACTATTTTATTTACAATAATTGTCTGGTCTTTCAAAGTTCTATACACCTGGATTTACTGGAACCAAGTCTGATCTCATATCAATGGAAATCTGCTAGTGGAGCTATCCCAGTCATAAAGGGCACAAATAAGTGTATTTTGATCACTATACCTAAAACCTTGGTTTTGCAGGGAAAAAATGTTAAATTGAAACACTTTTAAAGTATTTAAAAATATTACTTAATGTGTTTTTCTGTAAAAAAATGTTTCCTATATTGACACAATGATATGACTATAAAAATGTAATTTGGCATTGATTTGGAATGGGCTGTGGAACTGATTTGTGATTGATGGTGCCATTTAAACTCATGCACACGAAGGATGTGATATAGAAGTCACTAAAATCAATTAAAAGACTCCCAGTGACTTCAATACCCTTTAGAGAAGGCCCAAAATACATTTAATGTTTTAAAACAAAACATTTAGGAATCAAATTAGATACTTAAAATATTTACAAAGGTAAACCAAATATTTTGAAGTTAATATTTCAGTGTGATTATAGAAATGCATATTTGCCTTAAAAGTCAAACAATTTGAAAAAAAGAATCATGAAAAAGTCACCATTTTGATGTCCTATTTAAAGCACTACTGGCTTGCACAAAAGATTTTGCCTGATACTGCACTAAGCATTTGCCTGATGCTGTGCCCAGGTGGTGCTGCTGGCCTCAGCTCTGTAGTACCGGAAGGAAGCCAGATGCACAGCACCAACCTGATCTGCCTGTCCAGGCTGAGCAGCAGCAGCAGTGCTGGTGCCAGACAGAAGCTGCTGCTCAGCAAGGGGGAAAAGCGGCCTTTCCCTCTTCTTACTGCCGCCACCCAGACCCTGCACCAGGCTGCCCTGTGTCTGCTGTGCACAGACACCACTGCCCCACTGGGCAACACAGAGATGGCAGTGACAATGGGGGAGACACAGGGAGTCCCGCGTGGGCTTCAGACGGCTGCACCAGGAAGAGCCTGGCAGCAGTAAGTGAGAAGGGCTGCATTTTCCCCATACTGAGCAACAGTTTCTGCCTGGCAGCTGCCTCTCCTGCAGCTGCACAGCTCAGTATGGGCCATTCTGGAGCAGGCATGGGGTGAGGGAGTGGGTACCCACCAGTACCAGGGGGCTGGGGCCAGTGATGGTGACAACTGGAAGGAGCTGCCACCGCTTGGACTGCATAGAGAAGCAGTCCAGCCATGGAGCTGCCCCAGCCCCACTGCATGCCCAAGGGGCAGGAGGATGCGCCACTGTCAGATGGTACCTGAGCCAGGCAGGACCAAGGGAACTGCCGTGGGTTGGACAAAGCCACTTCATGGGCCGGATTTAGCTCACGGGCCATATTTTGCCCACCCCTGGTCTATAGCATAAGATTCCTGAGCTTTAGTGCCTATTTTAACTACTAGACATACCACCTCCCTGGTCACTGTTAATACTTGGAGAAGCATTGAAGATTGTTATCATCACATATAGGAGTATAATCAAATAAGTACATATCTTTATGCATGGAGTTAGGCATAATTCCTTTTGTAAGATTAGAAGGATAAATACTCAACAACTGAAATGGCTATAGTTTCATTAACTACCATATTCCTATTAAGTAAATCCTGAATTCTTTAGTCAGGTATTTTGCCTGATTGGAAAAGTGAGTAAAGACTTCAGGATTAAAGAAATAATATTAAACAACATTTAGGTGGCACATGACAAACATTAACTAATAAACACTCATAACCAAGTCTCGCTGTGCAAGGCTTCTTTGAATTACTTACTTGGGAAATTACATCCACTTATCTAGCTGAAGAGGAGAAGTAGTAGGAAAGGGCTGTCTTACAGCAGTGGACAATTGTATTTACTTAGGTGGCCAAGTGAATGAAGAAATCAATAGTAGCAGAGAGGACAAAGTAACAGCAGGAAAGTAAAAACATCAGTAGGGACAAACACCAGCAGCAGGATGAATAAACTAGCCCAAATTTATAGAAAAATCTTTATTCCCCCCAAATAGCTTTTAATTAAAATGATCAATAAAGGATGTCCGAGTAGGAAGTACAACTCTAATAGGAGGCCATTGTGGGTTTGAACACTAGGTGCTCACTCTACATTCATACTACAATGAAGTCCAGTGTAACATTATTTTATGGGGGTCGCATGAAAGAACATGACGTGTTAATGCAGCTTAAGTAAAACAGTGATTTTGTACTTTGAATCAAGCTGCCCTATATCTCCTAAAGGGAAAAATAGTACTTCAGAGTTTCCACTATAAAATCCATATGTGCTAAGTTATTACAGAATTAAAGTGTATGACATAGTTCGGATTCTATTACTGAGTGCTTTCAACTGAACTCCTGCACTGCTCCCTCTCCCAGAAATATTTCTGGTGGTGGAAATTTCTGACCAATGTCCCCCATTAGTTCTTACATCATATTATCATTGTGAGAAAGAAACAGGAGAATGGAAAATGATACACAGTTGGTAGAGGTTCCATCAGGTCCATCATAAAAGTAGTTCTGGTTTAGGAGAATAAGGTTCAGAGTTAAAGGCTGCCAACCTAGGAAGAAGATCAAGGGAAATACAACATGAGACCAACATGAAGTGTGCTATTAAAGTGTTACTTGTAGCCAGGCATCCAAAGAAAATTAGGAGCAGACATACTGCCTGAAAGAGAGTTTAAATATGTGAGTAAAAGGGGGGAGGGGGGACAGGGAGAAGGAGGAAAAGGGAAATTAGACTCTCGAAACTGTTCTTATTCAGGCAGTTTGGCTACAGAGTTTCACAAAAGAGGCATGAATCAGAATTTAAAAAAATGTTTAATGCAGATCAGTAAAACTGGATTTTTAATGTTGGGGAAGAAAGGCTAGAGAGCAGATGTCTTCCACACTTTACAAGATGTACTGAGCCAGATGATAGCACCTTGATTGAAAAGCATGTTAATAATCTCAGAGAAATGAGCGGGGCTATTTGCAGACTAAGGTCCTGTTCAATGTGAATAAGAAAGAATACAGTATCTAATGGCTTTTTGCCTTTAAAACCATGAATCAGTAAGCCATGAACCACTGAAATTCTAGTCTCATGGCTTAAAAAGAGGTCTACATGATAGTCATAGATGCCTGGATGAGAATATGACTACCACTGGTATTTGTTACAGTTTACCCATAGAATGTTATCACCCTGTATTCCGGTGTAGAACATTAACTTAAATAAGCCTGTTTAAACCTAAGGATATTTCAGAAAAAAATCAAGAAATAAGTCTTAGCATAAAGTGTTATTAGATGTTTTCTTTCTCCACATCACTTTCAATGTCTAGTGAAACCTCTTCAAAATGAGAACAGTCATGCAAACTAGAACTTGAATGGCTTCTTCTTTGGAGGAGGCAAACATAAGGTGAGTTAGATATCTCTAATTCTTTTTGGTTTAGGTTGAAACTATTGAGAAATAAATTCAGTAGTGTCCTGAAATTGTAAGCATACAGCTAAATAGAGGGGACAGATTCTACCACTCTTTATTCATGCCCATCCGACACAGGTGGGCCTACTGAAATCAATGTGGAGGTCCAGCAAATAGGATGCTATGAGACATGAGTAGGAAGCCAGAGGCCTTGAACAGACATCTCAGCTCTCACGGTAGAAATTACAAGTATAAAAGTGTTCATTCAATTTTTCACAGAGGAAATACACCCTCTCTGGGAAAAAAGCTCTTCCGCATGTCAAACTAGAAGATCTCCATTATGAAACACACTCTCTTGCAACAAAAATCCCACTTGTATGCTCCCCTCTCAGTCTGGTCTAGGAGAAGCGGTGAGCATCACCCACTGCTCCCTGCCTCTTCCCCAAACTGGAGACTCTCCAGTTTGGAAAAAACTGGAGGCTTTGCTCTGCTGTTCCCCTCCCCTCCTGAACTAATCCAGGAGGAGAGGGGAGCAGCTTAACTTCTCTTCTCCAAATCAAGGACTGCCCAATTTGGGGAATGGGCTGGGGCAGTGATTTTCAAGTGATTTTCAACAACTGATGAGGGGCTCTCCTCCAGCCTGGTTCCCAGCCCTCTCAACTTATCCTTGACACCCCCTAATGCTCAACTGAGTGGCAGGGCCATGATTTTCAAGCCAGTAAGGGGGAAGCAAGGGATGCTTTCCTCATCCCAGTTACCAGTCCCACCAGCTTTAAATGCCATGCTTGCTACCCATCTGGGCATTGCATGTGTTGATTTAAAAACCCACAGGGCTAGAAAAGATCCTGTAGGGGCAGCGGGGCAATGTTTTCCATATCTTCTCTAGGACACAGGACTTCCTTGTCTGGGGAATAGGCTGGGGGCCTTACTCTGCTGTCCCACTCTACTCCTAGACTGGCCTATGGGAAGGGAATGGGGCTACCAGAAAAGATGCCCTGCCTCTTTCCCAAACCTCTTTTCCCTGTTCTGCGCAAGCATGGGGAGCTTTTTCCTGCTACTTCACTCCCCACTGCTCCTTACTCACAACCACTGCTCCCCACACCTTCCCCAGACTGAGATCATCCCCTGAATCTCAGGAAGGCACAAGGAGCAAGGGAGAGGGGGCAGCTGCAGGCTGAACACCTGCACTGCTTCTCCTGGAAACATTTCTCAGAAATTTCTACTGCTAGAAATGCATGCCAGTTCGAGTCCAGGTTAAGCTCATAGTGTTTATGATGCTACCCATTCCAATTTCCATATGCAATTAATGCACATTAATAAACTCTGGCACAGTTTGCACTGGAGTTTATTACTCCTGGGCACTGTGTTTGCATATGCGCCTGGGACTGCAGAACATTGCACTGAGTTGGAGCAGCTCCAGCTGGCAGGGGACTCAGGGAGTCAACCTGTCAGCCCAGGGCTGCTCTGGCCCTGCATAGTGCTGCAGAGGGGCTGGCTGGGGCAAAAGGATGCTCCAATGTGGGGCTAGCCAGCATGCAGCCAGTCCCATTATGCCCCAGCCAGCCCCATCAGTGTCTTTATGTGCATTGTAGTGAACTAAATAACACCACCCTAGGATAGTACTTGTGTTGACAAATACTATTTTAGGGCAGAGTGTATTAGTTTACTGTGGCCTAATAGGGCTGTACATGTAGATTCTGAGACTTTACTGCTGAGTAATTAGTCAGCTCCACAGTAAATGTCTCAGTAGATACACACACTGAGAGAAGCCCTGTACTTTAAAAATAGATGCAGAGAGTTGTATTAGAAAAATGCAAGAGTATTCATGCTATAGCTATAGGCTCCAGGCAGTGGTTCTTCTATCCTTTGTTTACCATCTGGCAGTTACCTGTAAGTTGTTAATTTGGAAATACCAAAGAATAACATTAGAAATGAAGTATACCTTTTTCCTCTTATTAGTTCTCCACACCAACATACCACCTAATGTACTTAGAATTGTACTTTATAAAGCAAAAGGATATAGTTAATTTCTTCGGCCAGAATATTAGCTGCTGTAAATCATTGTTGTATTCAGTGCCTTCAGAGAAGCTGATTTACACAAGATGAGACTCTAGTAATTTGTTACTAATATACAGTAGGGCCATACAAAGCTTTGGTGACTGATTCAATTCAGCAGAGATTCGATGGGGTGGGGGGCTGGTCCCCAGCATGCTCAGCATTGGACCTGGAAGTGGAGCGGAAGTACTTCCACTCCATTTCTGGGTCCGCTACCAAGCATGCAAGCCACCCCACCCATGCTCCTGTGGGATGCTCCATCTGCCCCACCATCTCAGCGTTCACAAGCCACGCTTGCTACCTCGAGGTATGTAGAAAAAAATGTTAAAGCTGTGTCTATGGCTGAATAGCTGATTCTCTGAATCAGCTTTGAATCTTCAGATTCAGATTCAGTCAAATCAAATTGGTACAGTGATCCAAATCAACAAATCAAATCACTGTCCCCCAAATTGGGCTGAATCTGAATCCAAATTGAATACAGCCCATTTTGCATGCCCCTAATATACAGGATAATGACAAAGGGATAGATCCACAAAGGGACTTAAGTGCCATACTGCTCAGAGTAGCAACAGGTAAGTTTTAAGTATTTGGCCCCATGTAAGGCACTTGTGATATATAATGCATGGGAAGAATTTGGCACCTCAGAATAGGATTAAGAGGCTGTGGGGAGGGGAGTCTATAATACAGACTCATGCTCACACTTGATTTCTCTCTGGGTTAATGCATCTTAAGTAATTCCATGTAAAGTGAAACAGCTTCAACCAAAGAAATTGAGAGTCCCCAAAAAGCATGTGGCTGGTTACCCAAGACAATCTTCTAGGAAGTGGGAGAGGAACCCATGCCATTCACATCCTAGATGATAATCTAACCACTTTTGGGTAGTAATCCACCAACACCTCCTGCTCCACTTGTGCTTTGTGTAGAGTCTGTTAGATGTGCTCTGAGCTTGCCTACTGAATCAAGCTGCTCATAGGTTCAGTGGGAAGAATTCCTTGTTTATGGATCCTGACAGGGCTTAGAAGTGAAATAGGTATCAAGCTTTTCAGCAGAGTGAGATCTGGACATGGCCAGAAGCAGAATTTCAGATGTACCCAGAGAACTTTAAAGTTAAAGACACCTACAGAATTTGGATGCCTCTAGGATTAGGTGGCAAGGTAAATAAGTGAAAGTGCCATTTTTGACCTTGGTGTTCTAGATTGGGAGTTAGGTAGGACTGAGACACCTAAATCTATTTTTGGATCTATATCTAATTTCCTAGGTCATCAGGAAACACCCAGCTCTCATTTTAATCTAAACCTGCCTTCAGAATCAGTAAAAGATGGTATAGATCATAACAATTTATGAGAATTGTTTAAGAGGAATGGAATCAAAACTCCAGATATAGTACATATGTACTTCATCTTGATCAGAGATGGAAGTCAGTGAAAAGAATTGATCTTAAATTAGTCCAGGGATATGCTCTAAATTGCATAAACTTTGTGACAAGATTAACTTTTTTTTTACTAAAAGGACTGGCTCAGTATTACATTTGCAATCCTTGGTGGTTCAGTGCGTTAGATGAGATATTCTTGTTCTTAAGTGCAATGATTCACAAAAGCTCTAGTTCTTAAGGGCTATGACTATATTTAAGGATTGAATCATATTCGATGGAAATAGCCAACAACTGGAGAGAGACAACTAAAAGAAGAGCAAAGATAGTGAGAGTAAAAAGAGAGATGAGAAGAAGAAACTGGTAGGAGAGAAGAGAGGAGGGAAATACAGAAGAAGCAGAGAGAATGAGGTAAAAACAGGTAAAAAAAGAGAGGAATTATAACAAAGAAAAACTAAAAAGGTCATGGTGGTTAAATAGAAAATGTAGGAAAAAATAATAAAGCAAAACATGTTAAGAAAAGAAGGAAAGTCAGTTTAAAAATAAGGAAGAAGAAACTCTTTCTCATTTAAAAATAAGACCCCCTGAAAGGAAACTTATGGTGTATTAACTGTTATATTTTGGAAGTAGTCTACAGCACTATGACCCCCTAAAAAAACAGGGATCCACTGCACCCGTGACTCTCAATTAACTTTCTATGTCCCAAGTTTATCACATGGAGTTGAAAGTATATATGGATTCTGATTTGAAATATGTCTCCTATTCTAGATCTGGATTCTTCTGGGCTGTAATTATCCATCATTTTATGTTGTAGGATGATCTTGTAAGAACACTATCAAGCTCATTTATCAGTTAGTGAATTGAAAGAAAACTACACTATTACCCTACTTCACTTTGTGTCTACCTAACAAAACCACAGTAAAATAACAATAACAATACTTCCAACGCGTAATAATGCACATGTAATAATACACCTTCCAAGAATTTTGCCTGTTGTCTTTAGATGACATTTATCAGTTACTATAATATATAGGACTCATTCCAAACTTGGTATCCAAGTGGATGGTTTTCAAAGCATAGAAACAAAAATGTGTCATTTTTTCTTTGACCTGAGGAAGAGTCTTGGATTTGAAAGCTTGTCTAACTATCCCAACAACACAGTCGAGCCAATAAAAGATATCACCCTAAGAAGTACTTGCCCCTCGCATCATTTCTGGACTGTCATGGCTTAAACATCACTCTTACATTTTTTTTGTTGAACTAGGAGCATGTTTTGTGTATTTTTCTTTCATATAGAGAAAAAAAAAAGGTCTCAATGTACCACTTCAAGATAAAGTGGTATATTGGGGTTAAATGTACCCTAATTTTATACCTGTGCAAACAAACTGAAGTCTACATGGATATAAATGAGGCCAGAATTTTGTTCCTAATATTTTTCATTTCACTGTTGTTAACATCTTGCTTTGTGTGCTGGATTGTGACTGTTCTTCAATTATGTTGGCATGCTTAAGCCAACTCCCATGACTATGCCATTTGTCTTCATATAAAGGGAATAGCATCATCAGTATGAGTGAAAATATTGTAAATTTTTTCTCCAGGAGGTGGATCTTCCATTATCTTAATGTATAGGCATTGCAGGTAGGAATGAGGTCAAGTTACATTTGAGGAGTTTCTAAGATACTCTAAGTTTAACTTTATGAAGAAAGTTATCTCTATGAAAATTAGTGTAATGTTTCAAATTTTATTTTTATCCACATGCACTATGGAAAAATGCTCAATTGATTTTCATATAAGAAAGATAACAATACATGATCAAAACTATTGCTCTTGTGCCAGGATCTATTCTTAAAACAATACTCAGTGTAATAAATCCAGATATTAAGTAGTAAAGCCAATTTCAAACTCTACTTCTTACCTTTAATTTTGGCACTCTTAATACAATGACTCAAATTACCAAAAATGAGGTTAAAGAATGTCTCATTTTCTTCTTTCTTTCCAGTTCCAAATGATACTTCAACATTCTTATGTAGATTCTTTATAAATGCATAGTACTGTATTTATCTCCGAAGCCTTTTCTTTAGCCTTGGGATCTCTTCTCTCACTGTTTGATATTGCTATACAGAACCTTGTTTTTCTCAAAATTACACATAAGCTTCCTTGCAAAGTGCTTACATTTTCTCCTAAACTCATATTGTCTTTAGGGAACTCCTAACTCTATCACCTTAGTTTAGATACTAGTGAGTTCCTCCCCCTCCTTCCTCCAATAATAGGGTTTTTTTTTATATAGGGATAAAATGCATGTGGAAAAGCAAGAAAAACTACAGCCCTGTCATAGATGTTCTATTTTCTGGTCAAGTCAGTTTATGCAGAAGAAAAGAGAAGTAAGTTCAGTTAAGTGCTCATTATATTCCAGATTTAGCAACGTTAGATTAAAATGAAAACCTAGTTCACATGTGAATATGCATGTGGCTTATTTTCTGGTTTGTTTCTCTTTCCCACTGGGATTGGCCATCAGAAATAACCGGTTTGTATGACTGGACCCTTAACTGAACTCTGTTGCAGAGACAAATTACATAATTCTATCAGTTTATATAAATCTAGCTGCCTAGCAACAATAACAACAGCAGCTTCAGCTAAGCAACATCACATAAACCAGTGCTTACTGCCAGGGGCATTGGTTTCTGGATGAAGAATATTTACTAGTGAGTCAATCTGTGCTCTTCAGAGTAGGGAAGAAAGAAAACAGTCCAATCAGAATTAGAAGATGAAGAAAGGATAAAGATGATATAATTAACGAAGTATACCGGCTCAAGTCAGCCTCCCACATGCTGTTGACAAATAAGTTTAATTTATAAAGCACTATGCAAAGTACTATCTGAAGAAAATGTAAAATCAAAATATTATGTTAGTATGAATAAGTGAGACAAGTGGGTTAGGAAAAAGCCACTAATGAAGCCTAAATAAAATAAACTTATGTGCAAGTCATCTGGTGTCTTTATCAACTGAAAGGGTGTTTTGTAATCATTCAGGTGGTAGTGTTGATATCAGAATGTCAGATTGCTGCACAGCCACTTCCTTTTATAATAATTAAACTCACTATTTTCCCAGCAAAATTTCCCCGTATATATCCCCTTTAGACTGTGATCTTACAACACTGTTGTTTAAGGAAGAAACATGCGTGTTGGATAAAGCAAGGACTATGATAAAAACTAATAGCAAACAAGCTCTGCTGAACATGATTCATACCAGTGGACACATCTACATGACATGCTATGTCACTGTAGCAATGAGCTACTGCGCAGTAGCTCATCGCTATGGTGACATAGTGTTGGAAATGACACGTGCGCTGATGGGACTGCGTAGTACCAGTGGGTACAGTGCGTCAAGGGCACGTGTAGATGCACCCAGTGATGATATCAGTGATTCTCAACCAAGATGCTGTCACACCCTCAGTTGCTACAAGAGCTTTTTAAGTGTGCTGCCAGGTGCTGTCCAATATTAGCACTGTTACATGATTCACTCTACAAATCCAGAGATTTCAAATAGGAATTAATAGTGTAAAAAACATGCAGAATTGTTGTGGTCTTTCCAAGTTCTTTAGGACAGAAGAATTGCTCTAGTATTTTTCCGTAGTCAAAAAACCAAGTAAAAACCAAGAGCCATTTTCTGAGGAGTGCCCTGCATGTAATCAGGGGTGCTTTACATCTAAAAAGGTTGAGAACCACTAGACTATGTAAAAGAGGACTGCAGCTTCCTTTTGCAGCAGTCAAAAGGATATTTGTCTGAAAGTTCAGTTGTGTAAGATCTGGTTATTCATAGTGTGTGCCTACTCACCTAAAACCAGATTATATTCCACCCACTGGGCACCTAGGAGGATTTAGGCACCTAAGTGCAGTTCTGTTCCACTCTGTTCGAGTCCTGGAAATTCATTTATGCATCTACCTTTTAACCCATCATCATCTAATCCTTAAAACTGAGTCACAAAAACCAGTGAGGAGGAAGAGAATCTACCCACCTTTTTGTCCGAAGAGTTTTTCAGGGATTCACGCTGGGTGGAATATTACTTAGATGTAACTACAGGAGACACTGACTGCACAGTAGTAAAAAAATAATATACAGTAGCACATCACAGCATGGACAGTGCTAATATGCTATTGCACAGTATTATTAAGCTATTGTGCAGCAGCATCACCTAAAAGTCATTTGCCAGTGCTACTGTGCTGTAACTCAGGTTACTGCGCATTTATTTAGTACTTTGTAATACAAGCACTAAATAAATACACAGTAAAACTAGGCAGTAGCGTCTCGTGTAGACATGCCCTGTAAGTGGAATAGGATCTGGCCTCACTTCACATACTATATTTTTTACTATTGATCAGTTGACAAACTTTTAAACATGGAAAGTGAAAATGTAATGGAAAGAAATTAAGATGGCAGTACAAATATGTCTGGTGCAAACATGTGAATGAGTATTCTGTAGACTTTTGTTTTCCTCTAATGTGGTTTCAAACAAACACACAAACAAAAAATTGTTTTTACAAATGCTCATTAAAAACACACATAAGGAGTAATAAATATCCTTTAGTGAATTTTATTCAAAATGATTTTCACATTATTTGAGGATAATTTTAACTTTTAAACTTTTTAACAATATAACAGAATTAAAAGGAGTTTCAGAGTAAAAACTAAATTTGCTGTTTAAGAGTTTCTACCGTACAGTATGAAAGCAATCAAATCAAACCTGCACTGTAACAAACATTTGCAGAAAGAATTCCTGACTGTAGAAAATGAATACTGAAGCTTAATGTGCATCACTGATGCTCAGCCCTCTACCAGCAGAAAATCTAAGTCAGCATTTTCTAGGAGAATTTCTTTTAAAGGATTTACAGAAGCAACCCACAAGTATCAATATTCCCTGTGCAAACTCATATCTTTGTTCTGTTCTCTCTTGCTCACTGTCTCTTTTTGAATTTCCTATAAAAGCTAAATTAGGTCTCATGAGTACTGCACCACTAAACAAAGATCTCTTCTAGTCCATTGTGATGGAAGTAAATGTACTCAGGAGGGAGATGAACTTGAAGGAGAGGCTAAAGTGTCTTTCTCCCCCCAATTCTCTCATCTTTAGCACAGACTTCTCTACCTCTCTACACAAAATCTCTCTTAGATTCACTCCTTCTCTCTCACACACAGACACCTGAGTTTACAGTACTAGAATAAAGACCTTTTTAGCATAAATTTGTCGAACAGCTGCAACATGCACGAGTCCTTCTACCATTTCTTAGTGAGAATATAATATATTTGGAATACCAAGACACTCGTTTCAATACTTAGCCAGCTATGCTAGCAGGATATGTCCACAGCACAGTCTACAGCCCATAATCCAACAGAAAGTCAATATCACTGTCTCTGCAGCTTCCGGTTTACAACAGGTAAGACTGAATTCCTAAAGCAATGGGGGACCAACCTTTTTGACATGTGTGCCACCAATTAGCCCCCCACCATCTCTAAGTGCCACTTCCCCTGCCTATTTTGCTGCTCTGGTTTCTGTTTCCTGCTCTATCTAATACTGTTCTGCCTGCCCCCTTCATAATCCTGGGGAATGTGTGCTGCAGGTTGGCCACCCTGTCTGAAAATTTACTTAATTTTCACTTGATCACAACAGGGTTTAAAGTTACAGACAAGAGTATAAATACAAATGTCAGTGAGAGAGATGAAAATTCACCATTTATATTAAGGGTTTTAACAAATGCGACATTTTAATATTCTAAAATATAAAGAGTAAAATGATATCTTTGGCAAACACAACATATATTTTTCACTTTGGAAGTTGAGACTTTCAGAATATTTAGAAGGTATCCAGTACTTAACTCAGAATTACAAGGAGAATATTATTAGAAGACTAACAGCTGATAGTTTTATCACAAATTCAGAAGATCCTGTGTTCCATACATAAAAAAAATTGAAGAAACATTAAAAAGGTAATTATTTCCATGATTGCATTGAACTTTTAGAAAAAAATAGAACCACATATCAATGCAGTCCATTATAAGCATACAACAATCAAGATCCCATTCCAGTGCCCTTCTCAGAAAATCAGAATGAGTCTAAACTAGATGTATGGGTGCATATGTGACTATATAAGACTATAGGTACTAGTAGCTGGAAATACTGTTAGACCCCTTAATAGTAGAAACAGTAAAAACAAAGATTGTTGTATGTGTATTATAGTGCTATAATATAGAAAAAAATCCTTTGAAAGCAACAGAAAAAATATATAGTGAACTTGCACACATTCTGTTCTGCTCAGCTATTCCTGATCAATTTATTTTCTTCAACTAGCTGGCATAGGCCTGTAAAATTTTAAATGTAAATCAAAGACAATTGTGTGTTAAAACCATCCTAATTTTCTATGAAATAACTTGACTGTATCAACACAAAGGACACTCTTTGCAAATTTAAGTATTTCTCTTATACCATACATATATTGCTGAATTTTATATTACTACTTAAATTGTATCCTACTCTAAAATGCTCTCACACAAAACTGGATGATTTAGGGGATTACTAATGAACGCAAGGACAAAGCTGCCGGTTCAACTCCAGGTCAGTTGTGACTGAATATAATAAAATTATGATGGTTATTTGGTGGCCTAAGTGAAATAAGTTGGTGGTCTCAGAACGGTTCTCAACAGACTTGGTTTACAACAACAACAAAAAGAATGGCTGATTAACACTAATAGGCACTCCCGTTGGCAGTCTCAGCAATAAGGTTTTAGATTAAATGGACATGGGAAAGGGATCTCTCTAGGTTAAGGGCTGAAGCACAATAGTAGAATGGCATGAGACAACCTTGCGTTTCTATTCTGTATACATTTCCTGTATCAGGTGTATTTACTAAGGGCCTAATCATACTAACACTTGTGCATGCGAGTAATTTTACCAGTGTAACTACTTACATACTTTAAAACTGTTGGGATTGGACCCTAAACCATTTCAGTCTCCATAAATGCTGTGGCACTTTTTAGTACTAAGTTTATATTCAGCAATATGAAAGTATGTGATAGTAGGTCCTGCATAAAATAAATAACTAAATAAGTTCTCTGGTAAAGTTCTTATTTCTAGAATTGCAAGTTTTCATAGCCCAGGACCTCATTCAATTTACACATTAGGACGTCAATAAATATTTTTCATTTTTCTTCGCACATACATAAATATGCTAAATGTGTTTACAACAGAAAACCTCCTACTCTTATTCTACATATCCTTTGGAAATTAAATCTAGTATTCTAGTAAAAATAATGATGTTAAAAAAGGTAAAATACATAAAAAATGAATCAAAACATATTCCTGATCTTATTATAACACCCATATTATTCTTTACCGTTTTTAAGTACATTTGTTGCTGGTAAGTGGTGTCACATTGACACCCTTGGAAAAATAATGTCTCCTTTTTTATTCACATGTTTGGATAGCCTGGAAAGTAAAAGCTCCTTGTTCATGCTGCACTACCAATGAGTCACATGCCTGACCTAGAAGAACCACAACTAGGGTTGAAAGGACAGTTTATTCTCAGTGCCTAGTCTGCTGAGGCTGCCAACAGAAGTGTCAGCCAGGGTGGTAGTTTCTATAGGCTTACAAGCAGCCACAGGACAGTAACATTTAACCATCACTGTTAATCTCAGCAGGATTTCCACACAAAGTTAGAAGCTGCATAAATTGTAAAGAAAAAAGTCCAGAAAATCTGGAAGGTTAAGCTCTGGGAGGAAACCTGTAAAAATATATAAAGGGATGGGGAAATAAAATTATTCCCTATTTTAGAAAAATCTAGAAAACGTAGTAAACATATAGTATACTATGTTCAAATTGCATATTTTGATGTGGATGTATGTTTCCTGCTGAAATTGATGGATGTTCTGGTTACAAACTTGGGAGAAAAACCAATCATTTAATTTTTAAACAAGATGTTATGAGAGATATATTATGTATCAAAATATGTCCTTGTGAAATATGAAAAATATATTCAAAAAGTACCAACTTCTAAAAAAGTACCATAATTACTTAGTCCATACTCCTTCTCGAATAAAATAGCCAATTTCTACTTTTTGGAATAAAATAAAAGTCCATTACTATTCTTTAAAGAAGTGTCTAACTATCAAGACTGTTATTTCTGAGGTCATTAAAATTACAGCACAACATTTCCTCTGATATTATTATAGCCGCCTGCTGTTTATTCTGCTTCTAAATATGGCATTAAAACATGATAATGCTGAAAAATTAAAAACTGGCCAAATCTGGATTCCCCTTTTATGTAGTAGTAATGGCATGGAGGCTTTTACTAGCATGAATGCTGTTTTCTAGCCTGAGTACTCTTAAGGATGGATGAACCAGAGGCAGAAGGGTGGCAGATGGGCTTTTAGCATGTTTGGTGCTTAGTACCCTCAAAGCTACAAGGTGGGGGAAGCAGTAAGTCACACAGAGAAGTTCTCCTCAAATTCTACTTGCCCCTCTCCCTGACTCTGAGGATGACTGAAGTCTTGACTATTTAATAATCTCCGTGAAGCTGCTACATGAGACGAAAAAGATGATCAGGACATCTCTCTCTCTCACATGCATACACATACTTCCCTGGAAGTTAAAAGGGATTAGAAAGTTCATAGGAATGTTGGTCCTATTTTCTCTGTACCCTCTAAGCGTGAAGGAAGGGATCTGAGGGCATCAACCCTTTTTTCACACTCACAATTCTGTTTTGCAGCTGTGTGTTGGGATATTACCCTTTACAGATATTCTTCTCTCTGTGAACATACTCATGTGGAATCAGGAAGACACTATACACTCAGTTATCCCCAAAAATTATGATTAGAGATATAGATTCTGTTCCTAGACCAGGGAAAGAGTAGGTGTAGTCAACCAAATAGTATTGGAGAGGAGGACTTAATCAAGTCAGGCCTCTAGGGCTGCGGAACTTGATCGCGCTATAAAAATGTAGTGAAGCTTTGGGTTGAGGTGAACAGGGCCACATTATACCTAACTGTTGTTAATATTTCTTTATTTCCTTTATGTAACATGTCCAACATAATCAGCTGGCAAGATAAGCAGAACTATATAAAGCAAGTAACAACATTTAATTCTATGATTCAAGAAAAAAAAAGGCAGTTTATTTAGTCAACAAAAGTATCTAATACCTTTTGGAACAGATGGTTTTACTTCTATCAAAAATGAAAAAAAAAAGTTTTTTTGAACTGGTGTTTTAAATACTTGGGTTTACCTGTATTTTGCAAATGGGAAAATAATATCAATTATGAATTTTGCAACTTAATATGATCGCTGAAATTAATTGCACATCAAACAACTTATAATGTATGTCATGATAAATATATATGTGATGTGCCAACCTACAACTACTCTGAAGTAGCGGAACACTATATATGCTCATTAAGAATGAACAGAATATCTAGTGTTAATTTATGGCTACTTAAACATGTATACTTAAATAAAGTACATGTGTTTGGTAAAATAAATTCACTACATTTAAATGGGTGTGCCATTTTTGGCATGATTTAAGCCCAGCAACTGCCTGCATGCCTGGGCATTTAGATTGACCTAATGTATGAGAGTTAGGTAGACTTAATGTAAGGCTTGTATGTAGCCTAATTGTGTTATCTCAAAAAACCATTAGAGTGCTACATTCTATCCTCATTCGGTTCATAAAGCAAATACCAAATGAGAGGTCATATCCAGTCAAAGGATTTTAAAGCAGAAACCTCACAATCAGTAGGAAGCTGTATTTAAAAATCAAGGATAAAATAAGGTGTCAGCTGGAGTTGCACATGCAGATTTCGTTCAGAAAAATGTAATATGGTATAAGTTTATTTGGGATATTGATATGTATGTAGTGAAACAAAGCAACGCAATTCTCTAGAAAACTTTCACATGATAACAAACCTGCAGCTTTTTATAACAAGATAGGGATTATGTTGTTTTTACTTAAAAAATACAAAGTTTTGTAGTGAGACTTTCAAAAGGCAAATCAGCATGGGACAAATTCTGTTTCCACTGAACAGAACAGAGGTAGGGCAGCAGTAAATCATTTTGAAAATCTCATTGTTAATATTTTGACAGCTGCCATGACATGGGAAAATCTTTTCAAAGTTAACCCACTCTCAGCAACTTGACAAGCATATGATATACAAAGGCAAGCTGAGATAATCAAGAAATATTTAACATATTTTATCTGAACGTTTGTTAATAATGCAGGCCCTGCTATTTTTACACAAGGGGTGTACTCATAAATTAAATTGCTATTAATTGTGAGTAAAGACTATAGAATCATACCCTGAATCCATTGACATCATTATGTTATCCTTCTCCTCATTAATAAAGCTCCTCTATTCATGCTGGAGGGATGAATTAAGCCTGAATTCGATGATTTTTTTTTTCCACAGGAAGAAACAGATTTATATTGACATTATGTTTTTTCTTCTTCAATAATAATTATCCTCCTTGCTTTCTTTGCAATTGTATAGAGGCTTTGGTTCTCATTTGGATGCAGACAGTTTTCACTAATTTAACTCAACAAAAGGATAATTTAATATATTTTAGAGTTAAAAAAAGTGTACAAATTCTCTTATTTTTGAAGTCTTCAATTATTTGGAAGAGGCAGCAATTTTTAAGTAGAGCTCTCCTTTAATTTGTGTTGATTTTTCTTCTTAATGCAGTTTATTAGTGTCATACATCAGATCATTATGGCTTTCTATATTTTGGATGATTAGCTATTAGAATGCTGTTTGGTAGTAGTGGAGTGATGTAGCTGTGATGGTCTAGAAAATGTGCATGTGAGGCAAGGATTTTTGTCAGTGATATCTTCCACTGGACCAACCACATGGTCAGGACAGATTTAGATAAGATTCAGACACAGTGCATTCTTTTTCAGCTTTTTGCTGTTGTGCATTCACATCTGTGAGTGTAGAAGTAGTGGAATTATTCATAAAGGGAGACAACTAGTTCATGGTCAGTTACTGGCTATAATTAAAATTTCAGCATTTTTGTACACCCAGACAGATGCATTCTGATACATTTCTAAAAAAATTAAGATAATTTATAGTTCATCATCAGTATAATTTGATCCCCAAAAGAATCTCTTTCCCTTAAACCTATGACCACAGAATGGCACAGTACCTTACCTAATGTTTTTTCTTGTGCCGTTGCTTCTCCGTGCCACTAGACTGTGCTGCACTTGCTCATGTTACTGATTCCCCTACAGTTGAAAAGCAGGCTTTAACTTCGTCATCATTTATTCTCCGTTGCAGCATTTTTTTGTTTAATATCAAACATATATTAATATTGCAAAAAACTGAAGCCTGACCTCAGTAATGCTTTTCATAGTCAGCAACTTGAATAAGTGTGTCTGTTTTTTCTCTCAGACAGCTAATAATGAAAGGAAATGCTGGAAACGTTGATTTAAATATGTCTATATGATCTAGTTAAGGCCTGATTAGCATTTTTTTAATTATTTTCATTTGTCAATTGATTCCTGGAAAACAAAATCAGTGCTACTATGTTCTGGTAACTCAGAAGGGTTCAAGAAAACAAATGCTAACAGTATTGCATGAAGGACTTCTCTGACAGGTTCTTAAAGTAAAAAGAACCAGCCAGTAGTTTACCATCAGTTAATACGATCAGGAACAATTCTAAAAGACACATGTTTCTTGGTTGCTGTTTCTTAGCTGAAATCCTTGTTGTTGTTCTTAAAACAACATAATCAATTTAGTTACAGTATTGAGTGGTCCCTTTCTTAAGGAAGTTTCTACTTCTAAGTGAAACGGTAAAAAGTGGCTTGCAAATTCTTTCACAGTTATTCTTTACTACAATTTTTCACGGTACCAGTTCGTGGCTTAATCATAATTCCTTTGACTACATGGGAGCTTGTCACTTATTTCAGTAAAACCAGGATGGGGCTGCTGTTCCTTTCCTCTTCTACTTTTCCCAAAAAAGCACAGCTGAACAGAATCCCTGCTGTTTAAAAACACACACTATTCCAAACAGTCCTATAATATGGATAATTTACAGAAAACATTTCTTCCTTTTTTTTACCCCATATCAATCTAGGTCTCACACTTACCAACTTGAATGAAGCATATCCTGTTTTATCTTCTGTTGTATCATAAATAGTTTGGGGTCTAAGTTTCACTTGCCTGCAAATAGACCGGCTTTCACTTTTATCACTTGAAGTTTATTTTAGAATAACAATTCCATATGAAAAAAAAAAGCAGTCTGTCCCCAAATAAATTATCCTCCCCCCTGCCCTGCTGACAGCTCATTATTTTGACTCTGTGCTAAACTATAATAAATTATTTTGTTTTGTCTTCTTTTGATGTAATTTCCCTTCCCCCCCCATGAAGACCTTAACTCAATAAAATTCAGAAAATTCTTTACTCAAAATTCCTTATTCACAGAAGTAAGGAAACTTTATACAAAGATGGCTGGGGGCAGAGGGATAAAACACAATAAGAATACCTGATTTGTTTGCAACTACTAGTCTAAAGAACATAGTTCAGTTTTGGTTCTAGTGAACCTATATTTGAGACAACAGAAACTCAAAAAGGACACTTTTTAGACAAGTCAGTTTAGGAAGCATTGCTACTCACGGATAGCAAGAAAGAAGTGTTTAGCTTTGGTGTGATCTCTTCAAACACACATAAAGCCAAGCTAGAACACTTCCAACATTGCCCAAAGCTGTATTTAAAACACTGATTTTACAATGTACATTAATAAGAAATAATCTTACAATGTGTTCTAGCTATTCTTACACTTTAGTAACTACCCACTTTGTGTTCCGTCAATATTTTTTTCATAGAAGTAGTGGTACTAGGAAAAGTTAATTTGTCCAAGATGAATTCATATACAAATTGTAATGTGACAAACACCTAGTGCATTTGGAGTTAAATGACTTATTTAAATCACTTTTAGTTCTAAAATTTCTGAAGACCAGAAAGTACAATAATTTAGAATGGTTTCCATATTTCAGGGTTGTTTTTTTTGTCTAGAGGACAATGTGTGTTTTAGGTATCTATCATACTACAACATGCCAAACTCTATCCAATTTCAAAGAGTACAGGTTTGGAGGTTGATGTTGATTTTGCTGAAAACTTCTGCTGAAAGCTTTTGCAACAAGCTTTGTTAGCACAACGTGTTTCTTATGACTTTGATTCCCTCTAAGCCTTTGTAATCTTTCACATTTCTTACAATACCAAACCACTGGGTTTTACATGAGCATTTCCAGTACACAGCCTCAAATCCGGCTTGCCTTGCTCACATGAATAGTCCCAAAACTCCAGCTGGACCACTCACATATGTAAGGTCTAGGTTAACAGGATTTGGACCACAGAGTATAAAACAGTAATCTTTTTATAAAAACAAGTTCATCCAACAAGAAATCACAATTACTTGATGCTTACTCTTTAAAGAGTGCATTCTTTTAATGTCTGTGGGCTAGACAGAGATAACTAACAATTTTATAAAATATATTAAAAATTTGGACAGCACAAAATTCACTGATGTTCCTTCTTTAAAATGGTTAGACCTACAACACAATTGTCAATTCATCAAAATAATTCATCATTAACACTGTAGTAAACACATTTGTGTCAAACTGAATTAGCCTATAGAGTTGTATTGGAGGCAGAGAAACAGCTGTCATTTTGTTTGCATAAATTTCCAGCAATATGTTTCTGGCAAAGTACAGTATGTGCACTTCAGCTTTATATAAAAATAGACTTTGATGCAAAGGGAGAAAAAGCACAGAGGGACAAAACTTCACTTCAACGGGCCTACTCAAATGAGTAAGTTCTATTCAGATGGAAGAGGGTCTTCAGGATCACACTTAGGGTTAAAGATTCCATTTAAAGAAGTGGGAGTTATCAAGTGCTTATAAATGTTAGAAACCAAAGAGCAAAACCATAGTCTCCAAACTGCCAGTGAGTGTGATTCTGGAATGCTTATAACACATTGCGTATCTTACTGTCAAATTAGCTTTGCTAACTTGCATAACACTGACTATAGTGTAAGAAGGAATAAGAAGATGTGTATTTATATTATGAAGTACATTTAAACATTAACAATAACATTTTAACTTTTAAGGTTTAAAACTGTCATTAGGAAACAGTTTTAAATACAAATTTATCAAGTCAAAATGACAATTTCATTTATAACATATTTTGTTGTTTAAATGGGTTACTATTTTGTCCCACCACAACTATATTTTAGAAAGTGCCTTATACATGTAAAACAGTTCATAAGAGCTACTTATGATTATTGTTTATTGGCTCTTTCATTCTATTATTGTTTGGTTTATTTATTTATTTTTTTTACAGTTTCCTTTAATTTGCTTCTTACATTTCATTTACTGTTCATGTAATTACACTACTGTTAGTTATTTACACAACTTTTATATTTAGCCCGATTTACCATAAATGCCGTTATAACACCTGTGGTTTCCCTCATTAAGAACTGAATGGACAAGGTCCTGGGTTGAAAGGGCAGCATATGGGCTACGAAAGGGCTAGTTAACATAACCTATTATACTGGTGCACTGGTAAAGCTCATTTCTATTCATCTGATGATTAGTTCAATCAATATTTATTTCTGTGTACTTCCTTTGATTTTAGCTACAAAGCAGACATTCTTCAATTTCATAGCACAAGCCATGTCTTCTATGAATTCATTGCTTCATTTGAGAGAGAGAAAAAAAGATTTATTAGGCAGTCTGGGATTCTGTCTTTTGATTTTGTTTTTTTTGCACCAGGTAGGTAACACACATATTATGGCTAATGCCACTTCCCTGGACTATTATCTAAGATATAGTTCAGCCATACATTTCCTAACAGGCACATGCCAACGTCACACAGCATTTAATACCCATTCCTACCCCCAAAACTTTCTGTTATTTAGTAGGGGATATCTGTCAATTCTAAGCAATGACTCCTATGAATATAATGTTTTATCTCATATATATTTTTCCGGTATAGTGATATATTTTAATATCAACACTGAGTTTTCAGCATTGCATTCAGTGGTGCTTGTGTTTCTTCTGTTTATTAACACAAGAAAACTTTTAGATCAGGATCAGGATCCGTATTTGTGAAATTAGAATTTCAGTGAAATCATATTATTAGTATCATGATATTAATTTCTGATGGTATCCACTTAATCCCAAGCACTGTCAAAACAAGGAAGGTGAATGATCTCTATTAAATAAAATTCATATTTATTTTCACATTTTTTCAAATTAAATATAAGATTGCTTGTCAATGGAGAAATATCCAGCCAGAAGCACGTGTTCAGAAAATAGAGAGAGAGAGAAAAACAAAACCCATACTGAGCTGTAGGTTCAAATATTTTTGTAAATTAAGATAGGTCATTATTTATTTTGAAATGTAGCACTTTTGTTCAATAGCTTAATATAAACTCTGTATCAAAGCATTAAAAAGAGAGAATATGTGATATCACATGGAATCTTACTATTAGGAAAATTCAGCCGAACATGATTAACAACCGGTATCAAGTAACCTCTCAATTTTCAGACTCGACCTGTTCTAATTATAATTTAACTAAAGGAATATTATTATATGGTAATATTAACATTTATATTTTTTTCTGGAAAAAATAAAGCAATAGGCTACAGCTTAGTATGGGTCTTATTGCCTGCTGTTTACTGAAAATTATTAAAATGTAATCAGTAAAAGCAAATCTATTCTCAGGAAAGGCCTAATCTTGAAAAACCTTGCTAGGGTAAATGTTTTCTGTAATGCAACCCCCCCAGTGAAGTTAATTAATGTTATTCACATAAGAAAAAGTTGCAGGATGGAGCATACTGTGATCTACTCAAAGACAGTTTTAATTCTGCTGGGATCTGTTGCTAAACCCACTTAAATCAATAATTATTTTTGTTAGAATAATTAATTTACAGTTAATACATTATAACATTTATAGATTCATATCTATAAGAACTTACTTGCCTTCATTTATTGTAAAATTAGTTAAATAATCCAGAAACATATTTCTGGAGGAATTTCTGATGACCACTTTATTTACCCTAAAAAGATTATAAAATGACCTGCATTCACCTCTTAAATTTGTGTGAAACAACACATGTTTCAGGTATCCAGACACTTTTTATATGTTAATTAATAAACTCCCTCAAAATACTGCAGTTTTTGATTTGTTTAATTCACACCTTCTTAATTGCTCATGAATGTATCTGGAAACTGTGAAAATAGAATAACTGTAGAAAGTCGTGTAGTATTTTACTGACCAATACCTGACTCTAATAAGGTACTGTCTCAAAACCTATAGAAGTTCTTTAGAACCAGAGTTTTAAGACTTTTTTTCAATATACTAGATGTCACTGCTTACTGAGATCCCACTGGAAAGTTTAAATGCCACTTTTAACAAATACTTTAACACTGGTGCTTTGCAACACTGTTTTAATGTCATTTTCACAATTGTTTAATCATAATCTCAGCTTCTGTATGTTTGGAAGTGACAAGTGCCTGGAGTAAATTTGGCTCTATTTTGACCTAGTTTTTAGTCACTTATTTCTTTCTTTATAGAGTCCCGTTTACATTATATACAGGACTTGAATATTGTTAAACAGCATTAAAACATAATATAATAGAATACCAAATAATTTAGGATTTGTCTGTTTTTGCAAATCAGATTGAAATTGTACAGGAAGTAAATTAAATGTTTTTGTTTAATTAGGCACCATGTTGATTTTATATAATAATACACACGCATATGTGTGTGTGTATATAAATATACATGCACCTATATGTATACATATATATATACACACACACATATGTATACATATATAGTATTATATATATCTTTATCTATTTATAATAAATATAGATATATATATAATATATTCTTTTACTAAGAAAAACATTTTAAAGTGTTAAACCATGTTATCTCTGATCTAAAAATCAGCCAGTATCTCTCTACCTTACATTTCCAATGCTCAAGGCAAATGCTTTATGTGAAATGGTATTCTGCTATTTTATACATCCTTCTAGAGGTAACAACATTGTTACTTTTTTTGTTAGTGTTCAGCTTTTTCCTGGTAAAAGTTTCCAAACTATGCATATTATGTTGACTGCTTAAAACAAGGATAAGGACTAATGACGACTATTAAAGCACCCAAAAGCACAAAGATGCTTACATTTGACCTACTGTACCACAATATTGTTCAGCTGTAAACCAGCATTATTGAGTAGTCTCAGAAGGATTTGAACTAAGATTCTAAACACAGGAAATTATTGCTTTGGGTATCACATTACCAGCATCTGTAACATAGTTACATAACTGCTTAAGTGTGACTTGTAACATAGCTGTAAATTTTAGGAGCATGGACTGACTCCCAGGCTTCAATTCTGTAAAGAATCATGGCGTTCCAAATATGCCTCTTAGATGTAACACTGTAAACATGGGAGTTCCAAATTACTGAGGCAAGTTTTGGGATACTCATGATTTTTTGGGGGGGAAGATATGTTAAAAGAGCAAGTATGCATGCATCTCAGATGTAACACTGTAAACATGGGAGTTCCAAATGATTGAGGCATGTTTGGGGATATTCATGATTTTTTGGGGGAGGGTGGGGGGAGGAGATATATTAAAAGAGCAAGCAGGCATGCATCTCAGATGTAACTATAAAGTCGAGAGGACCACAGATCGGCTGGGAAAGTTTGGAGAAGAAGAGCTCATGTGTTAGGAAGAACGCTGTCTTCTCTGAAGGTAATAGAAAACACATCCTTGCTGTTAAATAAGAGAATGCCTCTGGCAAGAACAGCCATGCTCACTGTCTGTGTGCAATATTAATATCACTGTGCAATATTAAGATGAATATGCTGCAGCCAACAATCTACTAATTAGACCGACACATTTCTTTTGGAAAGGGGACTGAAAAGGCAACGGGGCTGATACTCCACACTCAAGCAACTCGCCCATTGAGCTGAATGGATACCGAAAAGCCACACTAAAAGGGTAGTTGGTCTAATAAAAGGCATCGTCTCTGACCCACGAGTTCTAGAGTTTTGCATTTCTTTTTATCCCAGGCTACCAAATACATCCCTGTCTTCTTTACTTGCACCTAATTAAAACAGGGTCCAGGTCCCGCTCTGCTGCACAGCCTGCCCTGCACCCACAAGAGAGGGAATTGCTTGATCCGTGTGCTTATTTTTACTGCTCTGCCCTCCTCAATTAAAGTCCACGAAGTCCCTACTTAGACATACTGATTCATGTTTAAAAAAGCCATACCCTACCCCCTCCGGTCCTGTTCCTCTCAAGGGAGGGAAGATTGAGGCTAGCGTAGTTGACACAGAACTTGATATGGAAACGTGGTTATCCAAGCCTGCTGCAAAGCAGAAGAAAAACGTTGCTGGGCATGGGGCAGAGTTTGATGACTTCTAGGCACCGTGTTTCTCCCTCCGTCCTCAATCCTAGCAAATGAGGGTGGGGAGGGACCTCAGGAGGTCATCTAATGCCACCCCCTGCTCCAAACAGGACCATCGGTCTGATACGTAACCCATGCTGAATAAATCTGCTAAACAATCATGATCGGATCGGACAGAAATAATAATCATCATCATCATCAACATCATCATCATACGAATCATACTACTACTAATAAAATCGAGGCTGTCCTTTCCTGTCTTTTACAGGGTAGAAAAACACCATACTTTATTATTATTATTATTATTATTATGTTTAGCCCCTGTCACGATTTTGTCTACCCTGCAAGTGGAGGAAACACTGGCCGCAAGGATCTAATTCATTTGCAAACCTCTTCGGGACCTGGATGAGCTGTGGGGTTCAGAGCTAGGAATTAGGGAAGCTGGAGGGGGGGGGGGGACGGGAGACGAGGACTGTTTTCCCAGCCACGTAAAGACTCATCCAAGAGCCTGGCCACCCCCCACCCCCTCCACTGCAGCTCTCCCTCCTCCTTTTTACCCTCCATCACAACAAAAGGTAAAAACCCAGGCAGGAAACAATGCCCCAGAAGTGCGCACACAGCGCCTGGCAAGAGACCTGCTGGCTTAGCCTCCTTGGGAAGGGGAGAAGGAGGTGGCACAGGAAGGGGTTTTGCTGAAGGAGGAGGGGGTCTGCTCAGGCTAGCAGGGGTTGGACACGATCTTGGAAGAAAAGGGCATCAGCAGCTACTGAGCAGGGGAGACAGGGGAGAAGTAACTTCCCGGACCTTAAATGCTGGAGGCTGCAAGGGAGAGAGGAAGGGGGGGACCCCAAACCTATGCTGGATGAGACCCAGCTGAGCACCCCTGCGGGACACAGGACACTGGTCAGGAGGGGCCGATGGACTGACCCAGTGAATGGCAATTTTTCAGGTTATGTTCGCAGCTAAATCCGTTTCTCAGCTTTTCTATTGGTAGGTTTTTTTTCAGTGCCAAGGTGGAAGTGAGCTGTCCCCCCGCAGCGCCTTGCCCAGGGGGTCGGTGCGCTCCGCGCAGCTGGCGGCGCTGGGGGAGAGAAGGGAAAAGTTGCGCGGGGACGGGAGACCGGCTCCCTCCCCCGGCCGCGGGGCTGGCACAACTCGAGACGTTTCCACCCGCGGACTTGTGAAAGCCGCGCATTGTTCTGCTCCCGGATCAAGGCTGCCGAGCCCCGGTCCCGGGATGAGCTGGAGGCACGGGGCTTTGGCCCGGCCCGACCCGAGCGCCTCTCGCAGGGAGGGAGGGGGCAGGCGGGCACGGGGCGGCGGCGAGCGCGGCTGTGACTGGAAGCGCGGGCCGAGGGACTTGTGTACGCGCGGGGTCCGGCCTCGGCCTCAGCCTCGGCCCTGCCCGGGACAAGTGGGGCAGGGGGGCACGAGGCAGCCCCAGATGCCTGCCGCGGGGCACGCAGCAACAGCACTGCCGCACCCCCCCCAATCACACACACACGCATGCCCCACTACCACCATCACCCACCCACCAGTACCATCATCACACACGCATACACACCACAACTACTACCACCACCACACACACATAATCACACCAAGTACCATCACCCCCCCACACAACTACCATCCCCACCACGCACACCCCACACAACTACTACCACTACCCACCCACTCACACACACACACACACTCTCTCTCTCTCTCTCTCTCTCTGCCTCTCCAAGGACCCAGCCCCTGCACAGCTGGCCGTGCACAGCAGATCCCACTGCAACGCCCTCCCCCGCTTGAAGGGCACCTTGCACCCAGATGCCTCCAGCACCAGCCTTGCTCCTCCTGCCCTCCCCAAGAGCCCCCGCCCCCACCTTACAAGCCCCCCCCCCCCCCCCCCGGCTCCCAGCTGGGCTCCCGCAGCTCTCCCGGCCCGAGGCAGCCCCGGCCATGCGCACCCCTGGCCCCGCCGGGCCTTCCCGGGCCGCCCGCTGCCAGCGCATCACTTGGGGCTGCTGCACCCCGCGCCCCCCCCCCCCGCCATAAACCATGCTTAAGGGGGGGCTGAGGGCCTCTGATGCTGAGGAGAGCTCGAGGCTGGGGCGGGGGGAGACTTTCAGCTTGGTTTTCTTTCTTTTTCCCCCGTCTTTGCCCGGGCGGCGGGCGCGGAGGAGCCGGGCTGCCGCGGCAGGGGGAGGGGAGCCGGGGCGAAGGACTCGATTGAAATGCAAGGAGCTGCTCGCTCCGAAAAGAATGAGTCAGCTCCAAGTTCAGGGCGAAGGAGGCAGGACCGCGGCTGCCGGGCACAGCACAGCCTCCACCTCCGCGCAGAGGCCTCCCCCCGCCATGCCAGCTGCCCCACCCCCCCACCCGTGGGAGGCAGGTAACAAGGCGGTCCCGAGTGCCCGCAGCTGACACGCCGCCCGGCTGCGGCGGGGACGAGCCATCAAACAAAGCGAGCAAAGTAGTTGAAGGCACAACTTTGGGATCCCGATCCCTCCCCCCGCGCAACCTGCCAGTCACTCCCCCTCGCAGTCCCCATGCCCACCCCCCTTTGCCACCTCTGAACTCCCTGCCAAACTTCAGCCACCTGCTGCGGACGCGTGTGTGAGCCCAGTCGGCACAACTTCCCTCCCCCCGAAGAAAAGCCATTTCTTTCTGAGCATCTCCGAGCAGGTCCCAGCGCACTGTTTCCTCTCCAAGCTGGAAATGCCAAGCTCCTGACTCCCAATGCCCAGGGAAAGCCCCCCTCCGCTTCCCACTAGCCCTGCTCATAGGACAGATGCTTTCCTTGGTGGTGGGGTGGCGGGGAAATAATACAAGCAGTCGCGATCGGATGTCCAGCCCCGAGTGAACTACAGCCCCTGGCTCGCTGGAGCAGGTTCCTAAACCACTTAAGCCAGCCCCATGCTTGGGAGCAACGAACATCGCAAACAATGAATGCCTGGCCGAGCAACTTTGGGAGACCCGAGCTCCCAAGTCGCCCAAACACAAGGGATCAAGAGAAGGAAAAAAGAAAAAAAAAAAAGCCTTGGGTCAGTGAACCCGCTGTCCTGAGCCCACCAGCCCCGTCCCCAAACCCCCACGTCCCAGCGCAGAAGCAGACACATGTGTCCCGTCCCCCACCCTCCCAGCCCGGATCGTCCCTTACCTCGCATGATGTTGGCGGCTCCCTATGCAGCGCGGTCATGAAGCTATCAGCACGGACCTTGTATCACAAAAATACCCTCTCAGCACGAGTGAAGGCTGCAGCCGGAGTAGATCTGCTCTGCTGGGAAAATCATTCCTCCAAGGTGGCTGTTCTTAATGGATCGGATGTGTCGGATGGAAAAGGATAGGAAAAGGGGGAAAAGGTTCTCGGAAGGTCTCTTTATCCGCCTCCCCCTCCCCTTAGCCTCCCCCCCTCCCCTTCTCTATGTATTTGCTTTTAAAGATCACCACCGGCTCTCAGAGATTTCTTTTGTGATCACTTGGAGAAGGAGTGGTGGTGGTAGGTGGCGGTGGGCTGGTTAGTTACAAAGAAAAAGGAGGGGGAAGGAGTTTAATAAAGAAAGAGAGAGAGAGAGAGGAAAGAAAAGAAAAGAAAAGAAAGGAGGGCTGTGTGAATGGCAGAGCATGTGCGTTTTCACATGACATCTGTGCCTGTTAGCAGATCCCCAATGTGAATTTTCACTGTTCGGTTACAGAGACGCGCAGACAGAGAGAGAAGAGAGAGAGAGAGGGGGAGATTCAGAGAGAAAGCTGCAAAGAGGCTTATAGCGGAGGGCGGGCTGCACCGGCTGCCCGAGGCTCCTCCTGCTGTCAGCCCGGCAGCCAATCCAAAGAGTTGGGAGCCTGGCTAGGACCGCGGAGGGGGAGACCCAGCCGGGGAGAGAGAAAGCGGAGGGGCCCACAGACATTTACCGACATACACAAGGCGTGGGAGGGGGAAGAAGACAACACTTGCACAAAAAAGGGGAAGAAATAAATCCCTCCTCCCCACCCCCCTATGGCTTAGAAGCCCACTTCTTTTCTGGCCTGTGTTAAACCCCAGTCATGCATCAAGATAACTGATTGTAGTTTTTAATCTGCAGCAGGTATTTTCCCTGTCCCTCCTCAATCCAGAATTCAACCCTGGCTAAGGAGGACTGTTTTGAGGTTTTTTTATGTTTCCAAATCATCCCATCCCACAATCATCAACCCAGATCGCACCAGATTCAAGAAACAAGGAACATTTTTTTCCTCCCTGGGAATATTTGGTTTATTAACAGTTTTCTGATCAACTTTGAAATCCTCAGAGTTTTTATTTGTTCTCATGACTTTTTTATTTTATTATTATTTTTTTTTATAGCTCTGGCTGCTTCCTTAGAGGGGTGGGAAATTCTGGTATCCTTAAACTGAAGTGACTGCAGACTGTTGGAAGTGGGGGAGAAGTAACACACCAAGATATGAATCCTATCATGTGACTTTTTCTCCTGGAGACCCTGGTGAGGGAGGTAAACCCTCCTAATACATGTGGTTTATTTCAGAATGAGAGCATATTTCCTGCATTCTCTCTTCTAAGAATAACGGGGAATTTTTATGGTGGGCCATTTCTTATTAAAGGAAATTTGGAAATGAAAAGAGGTAGGTTTTGTCTGGGTAGGAGCAAGGGATAGTTATGCAGCAATGAATATGTATGTACTCTCGTACAGTAAGATCCTGAAATACTTCCTGAGCTTTAACTCCCATTCTGACTTCAACTGCAATGTTGCCTAAGAAATAAGTGACTGCAATACTGCAGTATTTGCCCAATTTTATTTTTCTAATGGCCTTAGGCGAACCACGGATCATATCATGTGAGGACTGAAGCACATCATTTCAATGGGACTTGAGTAAGTTCCTGAACAAGCCCTGAAAGTAAAAGGATAGAACTCTGCTAGAACAAGCCTGTGAAGCAAATGGAGAATGATCCTGCTTGCTAAAATGTGTTTGTATGCAAGTTGTGCTTAATGCCCCACAGGAAGTGATGAATTCATCATCATTTGCATCTATAAATCAAGTTTGGATAGTCTTCTAAAAGATTTGCTTTAGCATGATCGGGTTCTATGTATTCATTTGATAGAAAAGAAAATATTTTACAGCAAGAATTACAAGGTGAAAATCTATGGTCTCTAATAGCCTAACAAGAGTTTAGATTAGATAATCATAATGACCTCTCCTGGCTTTAAATCTATATGACCAGAGAAGTGGTGTTTTCTACCGTTACAGTTTTCTTTCTGGAGGACAGGGCGTCACTTTTTTTAAGCAAGCAACTGAAAAGGGCACAATCATCAATTCTCAGTCTCTTTCAGACCTTCAGTTTTAGGAACCTTGGTGGAGAAGGCATGGTGAAACATTTGTTTTTCCATGCTCTCTGAGAGCTCTGTTTCAGTTCTGTTTATTTTACCAAAACTGAGGTTGGAGATGGAGCTCAACCAAAGGAAGAAGATTAACTGTCAACATTGATATACCTTAGATCCATCAATTTCCTTTGGTACTTCTGACCATGAGGTTTTGGTGATACATCTGCAGTTCTTAAGTAGTAATTTATGGCATTGTTTTAACACCTAATCTGCAACTGTTTATGCAATGCTTACATTTAATACCATTGATTTCAGTGGGTCCATAGATATTAAACATATACCACTTCTGCAGAGTTAGAGCCATAGATGGCTTGCCTTCTAATGTGTTGAGGTTTTAGAAGGTATTGTATGTTTTCCTGGCCCAAAGCTTCTCTCATCTGGGATACCACAAGCATCTCATATTAACTCTTTAGTTCAACATGTACATAAGGCCTTTAGAAGTATTTGAGATAAGAAAAACAACAATTCAGAATGAAAAAAATATGTTCTGCACCTGAAATACTAGATAAGGTAAAACTACAAGAGAGGATTTTCCAGGGTGACTTCTTATTAGCTTTGCGTTTTGTATATATCTCTTTCCCTTTTTCACAGTGCTAAGACATATAAAGAAAAGGCTATTAATGATTAATGACAAAATTTGTTTCATGTGGATGATCTAAAACTATGTGGCCACAAAGAGGTTGAGAAGAATTTGTTGGTTAAAACTGTAGGAAATGTCTTTGAAGAATATAGCAGTAACACTCACATAAAACAAGTGTTCATATAAGAGTGTATAAAGATTGGCACAAGTACTGCAAGGGATAAAAATGGATAATGGGAAAAGAGAAGACATCAAAAGCATCGGACACTATCTGTATTTATTAGTTCTTCAGAAGGAAATGATTTGTGATTGAAGGTGTGAAGGAAACCGAAGAAACTTTCTTTGGAGGAATATTAGTAAAACACTTGGAACAAAGTTAAATGTGCAAACTATTAGTGCTACTCTTGTTATACAGTATTTCACTGCAATAGTAAAAGGAGTTGACTGGGAGAACCAGAAGGAAATAAAATGAAACAAACTCAGATGTAAAGAAGGAAGGGGTGAACAGTCAACAGTAGCAGAGAAGAAGTGTGTAATGTCAACAAGTTATAGGAGAGACAGATGATGTACAAAATAGAGCTTGGTTCAAGCTCCAAGTAAATGAAGACTTTACTCTTCTTAAAATTTAATCACTAAACCAACAACAAAAGGAAAGACAATGGGAAAAGAATTACTTAGAAAGTATGCAAAAAACTTCAGAGATGAAGGTGGAAAATTAAAAGTGGCTTATTGAAGGACAATGAAAAGAGAAAGTAAGAGTTTAATTACAGCTACACAGGAGCAAGCTATGTGCACAAGATATGTTAAAGCAAACATGGATGGTAAAAGAGGTGTAAAACACATGTATTTAATGTAAAGGTGAATGTAGGATGTGTAGCTAGGCCACAAGAGACTATCACTCATATTATGGAGTATGGCATGACAAAGTTTGCAGTATCATGTACTAGATATTGTACAAGAAGTATGGACTACAAATAGGAGACAAGTACTACAGTAGGCGAGACACGGCTGTACATAATAAGAATGTATGTATGTTATTAGATTTTTCAGTTGTCACTGTTCATGCGTATTTGCTAAAAAGCTAGATATAGCAGACTTTTCTTTTGCTACTTTTAATATCCTTATGACACCTATGTCTGCTTCTTCATATTCCCAATACAGTTGAATGGTTCATCTGATATCTGAATGAGCCTGGAGTTTGAATGTAGGCTTTATGCAGAGAACACTGGGATGGTGTATATAGGTCAAGGAATGCAATTGGAAGAAAAGGCAGAGTTTATATCAGCTCTCTTGCTTGAAGAACAGCATAAGCATGCAATGTATTAAAGGTTTGTTAGTTTACCACATAGAAATCTATTAAAAAAATATGTCCTCTTGGATGTCCACTCAGCATTTACCAAATATTTACCAAAACCATCTTTTCTTAGATATGCTTGGCAAGAAAGCTTCAAATCTTTTTTCAGATTTTGGACACTGCATCCGTTGTTTTTGTCTTTGAGGTTCAACTTTTACAATGTACTTTACTTAGAGGCTATACCTTAAGATCATTCAGAAACTTTACAGTGGTAAATAGTGAAGCTGCTTATTTGTTAAGCACGTTACAGAATACCTCCACCATTTCTCTGAGAGCTGCACTGGTGACCAATTCATTCCTAAATAGAACTTAAGGTGGTATTTTTGGATAGCACTGTTTTATGAGAGAAAATGACCATGATATTTTATCTGTTATCAACATTTCATCTTTTTTTGTTTTCAGTCTGTTATAGGCTTGATTTTTAAAACTTAAATGTTTTTGAGATTGGCTGCCCTAGAACATAATTTATTTCCCCACATAATGCCTTGGAATTTTGGTCATGAGAAGCACTTTAACTTAGTTTCTTTGTGTGTGTTTGAAAGAGAGTTGAACTGATAAAATAATATTCTTTGTGATGAGTTTCCACTCAGGAACTTACTTCTGCCCATTGAACCAAAACAATCTACATATATTGAACACTTGAAGACATTGAAAGGGCCAACTCTTTTCTAAAGTTAAAACAGGAGGTCACAGAATTTAAGTTCTATTTTAGGTGGTTGGTTTTAGCATATTATTATTATTATTATACTTATACAGACAAGTTGTTTCTTATGTATTATTGAGTTGTGAACTGATTTCTTGTGAAGCATCTCTAGGCCATATGATCCAATTGTATTTAACTATGTGAGCACTTCAATGAGCACCCCACAGACATAATTATATTATCTTTACCATACCCTTTTATGGTGGACAAGTAATATTAGTCCCATATTTTAAGTGGGAAAATGAGTCACAGAGAGGAACACATGACTCGTCTAAGGTCAGACATGAAGCTTGTAATAAAGCCAGTCAAGTGATTTAACCACAAGACTTTCAACCTTTTAAAGAAGATATTTATCCTAAGTTGGAAGCAATTATTTGCAATTTCTCTTGTTCTACACTAATGAAAAAATTGAAATGTTTGAAAATTCATGTCATGCACATGTATTTATTGTAAATATTTCAATATAATAGCTTTAAACATTGTAATAAATATGTTATATGTTATGGAAAAAACATTATTCTATCATTACTATATTTTAACAGTAGATTGAACAAAGACAAATTGACTTTCAGAACATTTACTCATATAAGCACCTTTCCTAAGGCTCTGTACCTGAGAAACCTTTTTTAGGTTTTCCAAGGCCACTCAGCATTATTATTTTTAATAATCTAAAATATACTCATCATAACTGCATTAAAGATGCATCAACTTATGCCTCATTTAGTTGCCATATTAAAAATTACTGAATATAAAAAAAAAAAAATTACACCTACAGGTCAAATTCTGTTCACTTGGAAATCAATTCCAAATTTTTATTGATTTCATGAGAAGCAGGAACTATCCCATAGTCAAAATTTGTTATTTATCTTTAACAAGAATAAGATGGACATAATACATCTCACCCCCCCCCCCCCCTATATGTGAGGCACATGTGTCTTCAAAACCACATATTCCAAAACATAATTAAGTCATAAGGTACACTGCAGACATAGTCCCCCCATTTTTGTGACTTTATGTTGTTTAAATGGAAATTATCAAGAGGCTCAAAAGTATGACCCTGTCTCAGATTGTCTTCAGTTGTAATTTACTTTCTGACTTATGTAATTCTTCCTCGTTCCCAATTATGTAATTCTTTCTCATTCCTATATTGTCTGCCATCTTTTAAAGAATGATGTTTATTTGAACTTTTAGCAGAACCAGTATTATTTATTCTCTCTCAGGTGGTTTTAACAATGCATTTTATTCAGGAACTATATGTCACTATTTTTTTCAGTTTCTTAGTAAAATCATTTTAAAAGCAGAGCTAACCAATTTCTTAATCAAATAGAAACAGTGTTCAGTAATTGAATATCTTTAGTTATGTTGCCATATTTTTAGATAATATGGATGTAATCCATCCATTATGCATGAAAGGATAGCTAGAAATGTAGGAAACATCTGATTATTTCCTCTGTCTTTTAGGGTGAAATGAAAAACAATCTCCAGCTACAATTGTAGATCTCAACACCCGTAAATACTTCATTAGATTTAAAAATGGATGCTTTTTGTAACCTGCAATCCCACAGATCAGTTTAAAATTTGCATTTTTCTCTGTGAAAGATTTTTTTACAAATAGATGATAAAATGATATTCAGCTTCCAAACCAGACTTTTTCCCCTGTAGAGGTTATATAATTATCACTTTTAGATATTCATAGGGTGCCAGTCATTTCTGTACCTGGACCTTTGTATCATATATCTCCTTTTAATATAGCTGAGTAAAAGCAGGTTTCATGGAGGGAATACATTAACATTGTGACTTCCCTTCCTCTCTGTTTATTTCAGAAGTCTAGCAGTGGAAAAGGCTGGATTCAAGGGAATAATTGTTGATCAGAAGTGCATTCACCCATAAATAATGTAATCGTTTGGTGCACAAAAGCTAGTGTGGAACGCATGTAAGGTTGACTGAAGTACATTTGTCCAAGTCAGGTAGGGCTCCCACTAAAGAAGCTATAGAATATTTGAAGGTTTAGGAGATGAGAAGGAGGCAGTAAAAGAATCCCTGCCTGAAGAAAGAAGATGCTAAGAGGTTATCTCACCAAAGCTGCACTCCTGACATTGTACAATCTCTTTTCTTGGCAGAGACAAGCATTCCTATGCCTTTTTTGAAGTAATGAAAAAGCAGGTCTGGCTTCACTAAAGGAGATGGGAAGATGATAGCAGGCAGGGAAAATAGAATGTGCTAGCCCGGAGAATAGCAAACTGAGAAAGATAGACCAGTGGCTCTGTGTTTCAAACAAGCTTGCTTGAGTTCACCATCCAGGATTGTCATCTGGGAACAACACTGTCATCTCAGTGGTATATGTTGAGAAAGCATTAGAAGCAGAAGAAATGTGAACCAGAAGACCTCCCGGAGCAAAAAATCTGACAAACCAACAGGCAGCAATATGGTAAGTTAATTAATTTTAAATAAATAAGCACTTAATGACATCTTACAGGAAATCAGTACATGCAAAAGGGATGAGCAGGAATATACTGAGTTTAAGCTTTGATTTGCAATGTTGTCAAATTCCAGTGGTATTTGGCTCCAGGATTTAATTCAAACCAACACACAGAGACGGACCTACTGTATAATTTGGATTTAACTCCATGTTCAGATTGTACTATTTCCCCTCTTGTATGCCTTTTGAGGTATACAGATCTTGGATTTTGGTTTGGACTCATCCCCAGTGTATACTGCATCTATATAAACATACCATAATTATAGCTGTAGCTCATAGCAACAGCTATAGTTAAGGTTGCCTAAGGGTTTCTATTCTAAAGGGGCTTTTTAGTTACTCATAACTTTTTCAAACTTTCTCCTTCAGGCTGGAAGGTATTTATAGCGCCCTGCCAGAGCCATCTGATACTAGAAGGTATTTTGCCTTATTCTATGCACATCTTGTGCATGACACAGTGTTCCATAGCAGTCTACAAAATTAATTTTTTCTATCTTAAAAAAATATCAGTAGGAAAAGAAAGAAAGAAAGAAAAAGAAAGAACGAATGAATGATCAAATGAACAAACCCCTAAAATTTTGGCACATCTAATTAAAGGTAACATCATAATGCATATCAGGGAAACTATATAGGCAACCCGGTTGTATAGGCAACCCTGACTTAGGCATTTCCTGGCTCCTGAAGATGGCATTTTGAAAACTGATTTTTTTAAAAACAATAATATTATCTACCATAAGTTGAGATGTAAAATATGATAAAGTGTGACCACATATTTGTGAACTATATGCTTAAATTGCCTGAATTTTAAGGATGCAGTTTTCAAAAGTACTTAGCACTGGCTTAACTTTATTCCCATGAGGAAATGACTACATTTTGTTTTTTTCTCATATTTACTATTGCCCAGGTTTCACCTCTCTTGCTAATTTATTTTTCCAGTCTGTGGAACCATTCTTGAAAGAAAACTGAGTTGCCATCAACTCAGGCCCTCACAGGAAGCACTCAGCAGTTGGTGAACCCTGAGTCATAAAAATGCTAAGGTACTTAAGCAAACAGTTAAGGCCAAATATAGATTACGTGTTTTTCTGATTTGGGCCTTGTATTAATGGAGTTTTTAAAGCATGGTCTTACTATTCAGAACACACCCTTTTCTCCAGTGACACAAAGTTTGTGATTATTTAGTGCAGCTAATGATAAAGGAAAATGTATTGTTGTCAATGTCCACTGTACATGCTATACTTAGTGATAAGGTTCAACACATTTGTAAAGAATGACAGTGACACTATCTGAATAGGTTAATAAGCATGTGAATTTTAAATCCTAAATAATTTTGAAATGGTCAAGTTACGTAAATAAGAAGCATGAAGTTCATGTGTTCGTGAGCCGTCTCTAAGCTGTAACAAGAGTAGAAGAACCTCCCGAGCAAATTATAGTCATGGAAGGACACCACAGACAAAAAGCTCTCACAATATTTATTTGAAACTGAAGTTCTCAGGCCAAATTCTGGCCCACGTTAACACTCTTAGTGCCAGTACAAAAGCAGCCTTTAAGCCAGGTTAATCAGATTTGGGAGAATTTCCCAGAATGGCTAGCCTCTGGCTATAATAGCTTCTGATTTTATGGAGCAGAATCAACCAGCCATCCTTCTCCATTGGATCCCGTCCAGAATGGCCAATGGAAAGCTTAGTAAACTGGAGCTTTGTACAAGATGGAACAACCATGAGGCTTCTCTGTTTGGCACTCATGCCCCTGAGGTCAGGACAATGCAAGGAGATTTTAGAATAGTCTTCACTGCAGTTTCAGCAGTGCCTGTAATGTACTGTGGCAATACCCAAACTTTCTTAGGATTACCTGGTTTGGGCACCGGCAGTATGTAACATTTGGGGCATAGACAAGAACTGCCTTAATTTTCAGCTGTATAATTTTAAAATGAGAAGAGACACAAGAAAACATGCTGTGAAAACAATGATAGCAGGCCAGACTTAAAGATGTAAGGAAGAACATAAGGAACATATAAGCAGCTAATTGCAGCGCAGTAAAATTAAGTGACTGTAATGTTCACACCCTTCTTATTTTTTTCCAAATTTTTCTCATGTATTAATATTGCCAACTCAATCACATTTACAAATCTGAAGAGTGAATTGTCTAAAAATGATAGTGATATGTCAATTTAATCCCAGTTAGATCCCAAATAATTCTTTTGCTTTTGCTTTAAATAATGAATTTAGAAAGCAAATGATAGCAAGACAGAGAAAAGCTGGAAAATGGACAAAGACAAAGAAACATAGGAAATGAAACACTCATATGCAGTGAAAAATACTTTTTTCACCTAGGAGATACAGCCACACAGTGTATATATCTTTAGGAGCACTATTTTATATATATTTTCCGGCCAATATGTAATACAATACACTAATATTTTGTACAGTACCTCTGATACAAACTATATTCAGAACACTGGTGGTGTATAGAGAAAACAAAACCTTTTTTCCTGATGAGATGACAAGTGGAGTGTAGAGGTGGAGGGATACCACAAGGGTCTTCCAAAAGACATGAGCAGTAAAGGCAAAGGTTCTTGCGTTAACACTGGCAACATTTCATGGAAGAGCTGAAGGCAGTAGTAGGATGAAGAAAGGAAATGGAGGGAAAATAAAGATAAAGTATACTGATGCAAGCTACAGAAGATTTTATAATCAATGAGAGCACTATGTAAAAATGAATTGAGAGTCAATGAGTTACCCAGTCCTGAAAAAGAATTTCCTAAAATTAGATGGGGTCTATAGAAGAAGATGAGAATGATTAGATGCCAAGAAACATTGCCATATGAAAAGGTTGTAAAATGGAATTTTTTACCTTGGATAAGAAAAGAAGAGACATGATACAAATAATAAAATAATTATCAGTATTGAGGCTTATACATGAGTGTGGATGCTGCTCCAACATGCTGAAATTCCAGCACCTTGAAGCAGACTCAATTGAGTCTGATGGAGTATGGCAATTGCTGCGCTCCAGCACCCCCTGCATCTCATGGTTCAGTGTTCCCATGCTTTAAAATGGCGGTGGGGGTGCTTAAATGAAAGCTCATCAAATGAGCTTTAATTCAAGCACCCCTGCTGCCATTTTTAAGTGTGGGGATGCTGATCCATGGGATGTGGTGGCGGTTTAATTAGAGCGGCTCTAGGAGTCACTCTAATTAAAGCACCACTCCCCTCCCTTGTGAGGCATGTGTAAAAGTGTCATCAGTCTCAAAATATAAGAACAAGGGAATATTCTGTGAAAATGAAAGATGACAAATCTGAAACTGATACATTTTACAAGTTTTTACAAATTTTTGTCTGTAGAACTTGTGGCCACTGGATGTGATTGTGACCAAAAATGTAGCAAAATTAAAAAAGGGACTGGGCATCTATAAGGATAAAAACAATATCTGAAGTTATAACAGATGTTAAATTTAAGATATTAAACTATATGCTTTTTATAATCTCCAGGTGATTAGGAGTATAACCTGGCCTCAATTATTCACAGCTCCATTACTTTTTAGCTACTACAACAGGGCATGCAGGTTTTAGTTCTTAGTTCCTCCACAAAGTAGGTTATATAAGACTATCAGTCTGTTGTCCCATAGAATTTCCAATCAAATTCAATATCTCCATTCGTATCTTGTCATAAATATGGCCCAGATTATCAAAAACATCACCTAAAGTTTTGGAATGAAGATATAGTCATGCTCCTATGACATAATGAAATGTTTTACACTTAAGGGAGACAGAACTTTCTCAGGGACTGGCAATAGTGAGGAACTGATTCCCATGGAAATGAAGGACCATCACAAACCTTATCATCTCTTGCTCAAATTGCAGGGTGCATTCCTAAGACATTGTTTTCCTAATATGAATCTTAAGCAACATGCACATTAAAAAGTTGAATACAGTTCGAATATATTATTTTGATGAGGTATCTCCAGAAGATGCCTACTTTTGAAATGACCAGAATGTATATACTAATTTCCTTTTAAATTTGTAAACAACAGATACTATTTTGTTTGTTCCATAAAGAATAGTTCTCTAATACCGATTGCGACAATGAATTTACTGCATTATTATATAGCTTAGAACAGGGCTGTCCAACTGGCAATCTATGAGTAGTCAGATTGTGGCCCCTGGGTTCCCACCTGGCTACCATTCTCCCCCATTATTTTTTTTCTACAGAAGTAGCCTGGGCTTTTCCCCCTTCTAGCTTCCTTTCATTGCTCCAGGGGTGTAATGCTGCAGTGTGGCACAGCCTGCAGAATTGGGGGAGCCTGTGGCCTCAGATGCCCAAGAAGTGTGGTGCAGCAGAGAAGCCAGGGAGCTGAGGGAGAGGTGGAAGTCAGGGTGGAGGGAAGGTGGGTTAGCATGTGATGAAGTAGGGGTTGACTGGGCAGGCAGTTCAACAGCTGAGGGGCCCTGGGTGTGCAGTGCAGTGGGGAAGTCATACGGCATGTAATGCATGTAGGAAGGGGGCGTGGTGCAATGGGAGAGCAATAAGGCACACGGTGTAAGCAAGGGACATGCAGTGAAGTTGGGGTGTAGGAGGGCACCGGGGTTTATGGAGTAGCAGTGGGGAGCATGAGATGTATGGCTCTGGAAGTCCATTGTACCTCGTTAGTGTGGCCAGCAGGGCATGTGGCTCCCACTGAGTTAGAAGTTGGACAGCTCTGGCCTAGATCATTTCCTTGAATATCAGTGTATAGGGCTTCTGTGGAGACAACACTCTATGGATGCTAAAATTATCGCTCAGATTATTTAATGGAAGGTAGGAGATGGATTTGTTGGGGTTCTCATCACAGATGTATAATCATGCTCCAAATTTGACCTGTTTGGTGCAGACTATAAAATGAACGTACCTGGCACATGATATAGCTTTGAAGTAGATGTGAGATACCTCTGTGAATAAAGGATGGGAGAGATCACAGCACATATGTAGATCACACATGCATGATTAATTCTGAAAGGAAACTGAGACATTTGCTAGCTATCAATCTGTTTCTTGGGATTACACAAAAATATGAACATTATTTTTGTAAAAGAGTTCTCCTTATCCCAATATCACATGAATTATCCTTATTAATACAAACAGGTCCCTCTAATCTTAATGTAAAAATTGCCAGCAGTATAGAATCTAGTGGTTAATCACACTCTCTGTTAAAAATTCAAGACTTATTTCCTGAGCGCATCTAACTTCAGTTTTCAGCCATAGGATATTTATAGCTTTGTCTGTTAGCGCCTTGTTACACATTAATTTTAGGTGGTTCCCTGGGGCTCTTAACCCCTGGATTGTCCACACATTAACAACTGAAACTACTTTTAAGAATATTTTAGGTGGCCTACATTTATTCTACTCTAGGGAAGGTTTATCTCTTCTCTGTGTTACCCAGCTTGTACTCCATTAATATATGGCTTCTCCCCACAGATAAGCTGTCCAAATTGCAGTCTTCCAGTATCCCAGGATGCCCATCTCTCACCCTCCTGTTCTGTGTGGACAAGCCTTCCACCCTTTGAACTCTACTGCCCAGGAGCTGGTTCTGGGATTAAGCTAACTCCCCCTCCCACCCTTGGAAGTGTTACCTTTCTACCACCTTCCTTCACTCCACCATGCAACTTCTCCAGATTGCTGGGCAGGGATGGGTCCAGGAGTGGAGTGTGTGTGGGGGGGAGGGGAAGGTTGAGGGGGAACAAAGCAGGGGGCTGGATTGGGTCCCCATGAGCTGGGGCAGTAGGCAGGGGCATGGGCAGTAGTTCCCCCAAAACTACCTTTCTTCAGCACTCTCACCTCCCAGCCACCCAGGGAAGCATAGCCAGCACCCCCAATGCCAATCCCAAATCCCAATTTTTTTAAAACATGAGACCTTCTTTAGTTTACTTTTTCTTTATATCTTTTTTAATTCTTTTTTTTTACTTCTTCTTATTTTGTTCTTCAGTATCTGACTTCTTTTATTTCACCACCCTTCCCTCACCCTTATTTCCTTTGCAGCTCCCATTTCATTACCCACCCTCATCCTGTTAACTCTTTGCCTCCCACTTTCATGTTCTTGCCCCCCATCTCCTAACCCATCTCTCACATACCCAACTTTTTGTTGTCCTTTGAATTCAAAGATGACCATGACATCACTGGTTGGTTTGGTTTCTGTGAACACATGAATAGCTGATCAGGCCAATTTGTGCTTTAAACTGTCTATGGCACACTGAGCAAGAGTTGCCACTTTGGGTTGCTTGATCAACAGCCAATGTGCTACTGTTGTGAGATACACACTGTTTGCACTTCTGCTCTGCATCAGCAGTTCTTCTCTGCTGGAAGAGGCTTCACCAGGTGGAATGATTGTGAGCAAGATCTTCCCAAGACTTTGGATCAATGTCAAAATGTTTCAAGGATGACTTGAGGGAGTCCTTGAGGTATTTTTTCTGGCCTCCCTGAAAGTGCTTTCCCTCCTTTAGCTCACCACAAAAGATCTTGGTCATTCAATCATCGGACATCCTGTTAATATGGCCTGCCCATCTCATCTGTGATTCATCAACAGAGTGTGGATGCTTGGAATGCCTGCCCATGTAAGCACCTCAGTGTCTGGGACCTTGTCTTGCCATTTTATCCCCATCAGTTTCCTCAGACAGTCCATGTGAACGTGGGTCAGCTTCGGAGCATGGCATCTGTACACTGTCCAGGTTTCACACACATACATCAGGACTGGCAACACAATAGCTCTGTAGACATACAGTTTTGTTTCCTGGCTGATGTCTCTGCACTCCCACACATTTGCACATAGTCTGCTGCAGGCCACACTTGCTTTAGCAATTTTGGCATTGGTTTCATCATTGATGTGACAGTGTACTGCTGAGATGGGTGAGCTTGTCCAGTGCCTGGAGGGTTTGTCCATTCACTGTGATGGTAGGCAATATGTAAGGCTTTCCTGGTGTAGGCTGGTGCAACACTTCTGTCTTTTTAGTGTTGATTGTAAAACCAAAGTTCTCACAAGCACAAGAAAAATGGTCTATATTCTGTTGCATGTCAGTCTCAGATTTAGCATTCAGGGAATAATAGTCATCAGCAAACAGAAGATCATGAACAGTCACTTCCTGTAACTTTGTCTTCAATTCCAGTCTACTCAAATTGAAGAGTTTGTCATCAGTCTGGTAACTGATGTCAATCCCAGTGTTACAGCCACGCAAGGTATCTGTAAGCATGGCTGAGAACATAATATTGAAGTGGGTTGGGATCAACACAACCTTGCTTGACTCCACTGGTGACTAAGAATGGTTCAGATGACTCACCATCATCTACGAGGTGAGCATGCCATCATGGAATTGTCAAACCATTGTGATGAATTTCTCCAGGCAACTGAATCTTGCCATGATTCTATCCCTAGAGCAGGAATAGAAGCCTGTCTTGGCTCCTCAGCCCTGTAGTGGCAACTCACAGTTGTAGCTCCTAGTTAGACCCCTGATTGCCAGTTCTGTAATGGCAAGTCACACCTACGCAGGTGAGGGACAGTCAGAGAAAGTTTTTAGACTTAGGGTGCAAATGTTCCAAATTTGAGTGAGCACTAATACCAATCACAATTTGAGTTGCAACATGTAACAAGGCATTTAGACTGATGTCTTGAGCTCTTAAAGTTACAGCTTGATATGTTTCCTATATTAAAAAGGCCAGAGTACACTATATAACATGAAACTCATTTCTGAAGGTTTTTACTCAGAGAAGTATGGGTTTGCATGACAGTGCCACTTATGAGTCTCTGGAGCTGTCATTCAATGAAGCCTCCACACATTCCACATGTTGCAAAGAGAAGAGTCTTGGTCCTGGCACTGGCTTTAATGTGAACAAGCCAGGGAAGGGACTAGGGGATCCACAGCCAAGCAGACCTACTGGCCCTAATTCAAGTAGCATGAACTGGATGAAGCAGCTCTTTTGATCCACAGACTACAGTAGACAATGACAACATTGGCCAACATGGTTGGGCAAACTCTAGTTTTTACATTGATGTAGTGCTGACATAATTTAACTGAGTTAGAATAGAAGTCAGCCTATTGCACTCATTCAGAACTCCATGCTTACGTTATATATTTAGATATAATGATAATATATGCTTGAAAAATTCTGCACAGTTGTTATTGCTTGCTCCTATACCCCCTGAAATCCATGAGAGAAATAAATGAGGACTGTAGGATTTTGTAAATAGTAATGCAAATATGCAAATAGATATTTTAATAACATATTGTTCAGCATCAAATTCATTCCTCGTTGCCACTCCATTGATGACATTTCCACTGAATTCAGCAGACTTGCATCTAGTTTAAAAAATGTTTACTTTTGATTCATGGTACTAAATTTTATTTCTCTTCAACTTAGTGGATTTGGGAATCTTAGAGAAGAACTTGGAGTGAGAGGGTTAATTGATCTATAACAGGTAGAAAAGATGGGGTTAGATTCTCTTCTCATGCTGGCTTAAATTGGGAGTGAGCACATCTACATGTGTGCTTTAATGTGCAGTAGCTTACTTTAGTGTGCATCAAAGCACCGTGTAAAAAAAGTGCTAATATGCTAATGCACAGTAAAATAGGTTATTGCTCATTAAGCGTCACTTAAAAAGCATGCACTTTTTCTACTGTGCATTAGGGCAGCCTAATTCACATTTATTTGGTACTTCACATTATAGGTACTAAATTTAATGCGCAGTAGCAAATGCATATAAATGAAAGTGTAGATGTGACCTGATTGTACTTTCCCTGCTTGAAAGAAAGTCCTAAAGAGTCCTAATAATATTTCTTTGCTGACTCAAAATATATTCCATCTTAAATTTGACCTGAAGTTTATCTATATGCTTATGAAGTGCCAGTTCAGTATTTAAGCAACAATTTTGAAAAACCAGTCATTATTAACAAGTGATGATTTTTGACTTAATGGCCTAGGGTGAAGCCCAGGGCAGCTAACACTCTAACAAACTGGTTGTTAACTTCATTAATGACCAATTTCCTCAGGATTATTGCTATTATAAACCAAATTCAATGGTTTAGAACAGAAATTATACAGTTTGTTTTTTTTTTTTTAATCAGCTATGACATGGTTAGAGGCATGTTTGCAAGAGAGAGGTATATATTTTTTTTAGCTATTAATGACTACCTATCATTATCCTGGACATACATATGCACTTGTGCATACACACACATCCATATCTATATTATATATGCATATGTGTGAGCACGCACACATGTGCATTTGCATACACTTATACATACACACATTTGTTTATATTTAGATAGACAGACAGATAGGTAGAGATCTAGTAAACATGTTAAATACAAATTAGCTAAAAAAAAAGATATAGTTAATTTAGGCAGAGTGAGCATGAAGAAAAAAGATGAAAATATTTCAGTTTCATGTATGGATAAAACCAATGCCAATTAAAATTAATCTCAAATCTATTCCAGAGTGTTCTGTTGCATCTGTTAGAAACTTTTCTTTCTGTGCATTTCTTTCACTATTGTTACATACAGGAATGCAATCAAATGGAAACTAGTGTAAACCTCATGCAAATGATTCATGTTGTCTATGTACTGCACAATATTCAACTAGCTGTATTTTACTTAAATAATGCAAAAGAATGCCAGCCAACTACTGCACAATGCTAAAAACAGTCATTTTTCTGGTTTTGTATAAAGAGCTTTGCATTCTTCTGGCATCTGATGAGTTCAAAAAGAAAGCATGCCAGCAGTGTAGACCAATGCATTATCACCCCAACCCCTTGCTGCATAACTGTGCTTCATAATATGCCATAACATTGGCAAGCACAGCTCAGAGCTCTTTAAGAATAAGAAGCTGCTCATGAATAATGGTTGAATCAGGAAAGTGATAATTAAATGAGACAACTGAATGCCAATGGAGTCCCTGGTGGAAAATACTCTTCAGTGAAGATCATTTCCACCTTTCATTCTCTTGTCCTCCCCTCCCCCATTTTAGTATAGTTTAACAGTTTATTACTGTAGACATTTTGCAAATCAATGTGTTGAAGAATATTCAGGTCCCCCCAAAATGTTTGATATGTTTACACATTACATATTTTTAATCCTTTTTGTTTTTAAAAGGCTTTAACTGCATTGACTTAACTGACATACAACACTGTGCTGCTTTCACAGAGCTGGCTGACTGAAGCATTGCCATAAAACAAATTGAAAAGCAAAGGACTTCCTCAGCTCCCTGGATAAAATGGCTGCTAGACAGTTTTTCCCATGTAGGAGCATCGTGATATACTGTAGTAATGATCGAGTAGTGGTTCCTGAATCATGCCACCTCTTGTCCACAGAGTAGGGATCTATCCTATGGCAAATAACCAGCTTTTGGAATATCCCCTGGTAAGTATTTGGTAGCCAGTGTAAAAGAGACATATTTACGGTGCAAAATTTATGTTAGGGTTTGGCCTAATGGTCTGGCACCTCACAGGACTGGACCTGCAATAGTGATTTACAAATACATTTGTATCTCCCCCTGCACTGGATTCAAGTGCAGCCTATGAACTGGGTCAAAGGTTAAAAGCTGTAGACCTGACTATACTTTTTATCATCACTTTTACTTGTGCAAGGTTAGTGTAGAAATGATAGCTCATCCATTTTGCAAAGTATGAATGACTACAAAAAAGCCAATGAACAATCAGGCCTCTTACTGAACAAATTCATTTAAAACAGTGGAAAGGTGGAGTAACTTTGCTGAGTTTAATAGAAGTACTTCAGATTTCCACTGTTGTAAGTGACAGCACAGAGTTTTATATTGCATGTAACATCCGTTCATTCCTTACATTTGAGGGAAGAGTGCACTGTGTTTTTAGCACTCTCCTCATTCTTAAAAAAAATCAATTCAAAATGAATGTCAATTTCCTATACAAACTTAGATTCTGTTTCTTTCTTTTTTTATCAGTGACTTTTAACATATCTGCCTTGACAACTTTTTATTCAGGTTGACAGGATATTTCTAGCATCAGAAGTATTTAAAGTAGTGATTCTCAACTAGGGTGCTACTATACCCTGGGGTGCCTTGAAATCCTTCCAAGAATGCTGAGGGGTGCCACACAATGTTAGCACTGTTAGGTATGAAAACATGAGTCACAAGACAAGCCCAGAAATTGCAAGTGAGAATCCAAAATTGTGATCTTTTGGGGATTTTTATAACAACAACAACAAAAATGATTAGTATTTTTCTGTAGTTAAAAAAATGAGAGAAAATTAAAAACTGGCATTTAGTGAGGGGTGCCTTGAGTTTATTGGGGGGAGGGGGTTCAAGTCTAGAAATGTTGTGAGCCACCGGTTTAAAGGATAAGGAAAAATTGATTTAGGTTTGCTTGTTTATCAAGTATGCCACACAGACTAATACTATTTAACATGCTTTTATAAGATTTTAAAAAATGTCTTCAGTATTTTGAAGGGAAAAAAAATCAGAAAAAAATGTGCTTTCTCACACTTGAACGGTGGAAAAAGTTAAAATGCTTAATGGCTACTTAGAATGGTGTATTGCTATCTTTTTAAAAGGCAAAACGGGAAATACACTTACTCACATAAAGTTATAGTAACATGAATATGCAAAAAAGCCAGTAAGGACAACAAAAATTTCAAACATAAAATAAAACCTAACGTAATTTTTGAAGAAAATATTTTTTCAGTCCTCCAGCTTTCTTTTGATTAATCTACAATGCTAGATATTTAAGTGTAATTAAAAATGATTATTTTGGCATGTAGGACAGAAAATGATGTTAAATGAAAGATAAAGAGTACACAAGCCCAGTCCTGCAGTCTTACTGAGATAAATGTTTTTTTTCTTCTAAATATGTACCAGATGTAGAACAGAACTGAGTGGGGTTTTTTGAGCAGTAGTTTGAAGAAGAAATATCATGTTTGCAAAAAATAAACAACCCCCCCAAATAAAAAAAAAAGCTCTTTCAGTGGACCCCCAAACTATTCCCAATTTTAGGTCAGATATGCTGAATAGTTTTAGATTATTTTGTGTGTGTGTGTGGGGGGGGGGGGGGGGACGCGGCAGGAAGAGAGGTTAGAATCACAAAATTTGAGAAAGGTATACTGCCAGTTTGTGTTGAGGACACTCACTCAAGATGTGGGAGGCCCAGTGTAAATCATCTTTGCATGATGGATCTGAAACCGTATCTCCTATCTTCCAGGACACTGCTCTAACCAGGTTTTCTCAGCTCCTTCTGTTGATACTGTTCCACTTTGCATGGATTCATTAAATATTGATTGGGCCAGAGAGAATAAGAATGACACAATAGCCTGGTGGTAAGGGCATTCACCTGAGACATCTATATTACAAGTCCCTACTTCAATGCATACTTGAGTAATTTATACAAGTGGAGCAGGTCCAAGAAGAGAAATTGGAGAAACCAACACCAGGAAAAACCTGCCTAGGTATAATAATTTTTGGAGACTTGAGGGACTTTATAAATCCAAGGGCATGCCAAGTAACTAGGGGTGGGAAAGTATGGCTGGCTTACAGGGGGTGCTAGGGACACTGTATTAATGCTGGAGCAGCAGCAGCAAGAATCGTGGGTGGACAGATTGCATCATGGCAGCAATAATCATGGATTTTGAAACTCTTTACCAGTGCGCCCCCCTGCTCTACTTCAGTGCCTCCCCCCCCCCGGCAGGTTTTGCCCAGGGTGCAAAATTTGCTAGTTTTAGTATTGGGCATGCCTGTATGGTATATAAGGCAGTGGCCAAGGTCTGGAATGGGCTCCCAAGGGAGGTGGTGCTCTCCCCTACCCTGGGGGTCTTCAAGAGGAGGTTAGATAGGCATCTAGATGGGGTCATCTAAACCCAGCACTCTTTCCTGCCTGTGCAGGGGGTTGGACTCGATGATCTATTGAGGTCCCTTCCGACCCTAACATCTATGAATCTATGAATCTATGAGTCATACAGAAAACATAGATGTTATCACTTAGCTCTGGATGAGTTACCTCCAGAACTGCAAGCTTGTGGCTTAAATATCTCTGTTGAGGGACAGGACATTTTTCTCTGGTGTTTACAGGTGTCACACTAATATGACTATACTACCTTCAGTTTTAAAAGTGGCACATGCAGACCTGGCTCAAGAACTCTCTGGATGGTGCTGCTCTGTGCCATACAGACATACCCTTTTGCTCACACCCCTGCTCTGAATCAGAGATGGAATTTAAACTCTACTCTCCTACATCCCAGGTGAGTGCCCTAACCAAAAGGCTATTAAGTGTTAGGGGAAAGAAGACCATTTCCTCCTTGAATAGTGAATAGTGTCTAGATCTAGCTTTCCATTTCCCTTGCTTTGTTTTTGTTAAAAATGCCTGGACCTGAAAAAGAACTTTTTGTTTCAATTTGTTTGTTGCAACTTTTTAACATTGTTTTGTTGGGAAATGTTGGAAGCCCCCTCCCTCCAGTGCAAACATTTTGGTTCTATCCAAATTCCTTAGTTTGGTTGCCAAAGCAAAAAATGAATTACTTGCACAATTTGACTATAAAGTAAGGCTCAAGGTGTGAGAACTCCTAGTAAAAAAATAAGAATAATTTAGTGACACTGATAAGCTGATGCGTGCTTCCTTTCATGTTACAGAATCAAGAGAAAAAGATCTAGCTAAATCATTCACCATCAGTTAAGGAACAGAGAGTTGTATTATTTAATCAAAAGACAGACAAAATAGGACAGAAGGATATAAGATTATGTGAAATAAATGACCCAATTTCCTATTGTAGGGGTGTCATAATATTTACAACCACCTGCAGGAAACTAATAAAAATCAGTATTTGACAAAATAAAGTTTTTTGTAACTCACTATATGTCAGTTTTCACAGAAGTGAGTAGGAGGAATAGAAATCTTGAAAGAAGCATGAATTGTCTTAAAAGAGAATTGTAAAAAAGGTATGTTGTAAAGCTGGTTAGATTTCAAGAGTCCAACACAGCCTCTGTCTTTTAGCAGAAACAAGGTGTCTTTACAATATGTGCTTCTGGGCTTAATGTTTCTCTTTGCAAGCTTTAAAGAAAATTTGTTTAGTGAGTGAGACTATTATTAGCCATTGAAGAGGGTAGATAACTGCCTAAAGTTTTGTATTATAGGTGTGCAGGTTTAGTTTAAAGTATATTCATTATGGTTTCGAATACCAATGTGGTGAGAAAAAGAGAAAAGAAAATAAATTCAGACACTTACAGAACATAGGTAAGACTCATTGACAGCTCATCAAGTAGCATAGATATGAGGCTTCATCTTAATTAGCATTATTATTATGCATTTTTACAAAATCTGTTTTAAAAGAGAAATGAAGTGAGCTTGGCTCTGAGATGTGTTGCTTCTGTTTTGCCATGATTGTTATGATTGTTCAATATATTTTACATGCATACGTTAAAATTAATGCTGTAATAAAAATGTGCACTTGGCAGTTTGCTTTGAAAGGAATCTGCTTAAATAACATTTTATTGATACATGATTTTTTATGAAAAAAGTTTACAACCTTCAATAGACATAAAAGGTTCATTGTGCTTTGCAAAGTGCATCATTAAAATTGCATTGTTTCAGTTTTTGGTTTATTTTCTATTATTTAAATGGTAATCCTAGTAATTTACAGTGTCATAGAGAAGATGTGGATGAGAAGAAAAGATATTAGTGGCAGTATAGTCTCACAGGGCAGGACTAAGAACCAGGACTTTCTGAGTTCTATTCTAGACTTTGCTGCTGCCTACAAAGTGGCCCTAGACAAGATGCTTACCTGATTTACTTCTGTATTTGCTAATGTAAAATGGAGATTGTAATATTTACACAACTCACAGGTAGGTTGGAATGAGTAGCAAGTGAGTATTTGGAAAACACTGTCAAGTTGTAAAGCACCAAGGGCCCGATTCTATAATCATAATTTACAGTGGTTGCTATTACTATCACTATTAAAACAATGCAATAAACTCCAGCACAATTTGTGTTGGAGTTAATTGCTCCAGGATGCAATGTCTGCATGTGAGCCTTCGGCCTACAGCAAGATCTGGATGGTGGTGTTGAATGGTGGAGGGGATGGCTGGGGCATGAGGGTGCAAAATTGAGGGGCTAGGTGACAGACAACATTGCACTACAGCACTCTTGTGACCCAACCAGTCCTTGTCACCATCTACATGTCCATTTCAGTGCATGTAATTACTGCACTGTAGGATAGTACCATCTCCAACAGTACCAGCCTATGGTGGACTTAATTAATTTACTGCATCTTAATACCACTGCACGTGTAGATAGTGACACTTTACTGCAGAACTAATTAGTCAACTCTTCAGTAAAGGGCATTTGTACATGCACCCTCTGTGTAGCACCAATGAGTTTTTTCAGAATAAATGTTCACTGTCAGCAATTATGGTAGAAGAAGTCATACTGTGGATGCCTTTACAGAGCTTCTTTTAATATTTTTACCCTAAGGATTATCAGAACAAAGGGTATTCCCTATGAACAGAACAAGCAATTCTGACAGACCTAATTGAAAAAAGGAAGCAAGTTTCAAGATAAAATGATTTTTTACGTTTTTTTTGCAAAACATTTAACACTTTTTGTGAAGATGTGAATACCACTTTGTTCAGTTTCAGTATATCTCCTTTCTATCCCTTTCCTGAGCACTCCTTTTCAAAAGAAAAAGAACAAAATCAGAGGAAGGAGGGAGCACAAAAAGGAAGGGTGCAGTATGAAAAGGAAGGGTGGAAAAACAAATTCATGATGTTTTTGCATGTGTATTATTCAGGCAAATATCAAAACATTTTAAAGAGAAAATCAACATTTTCTTATTTTTCAAAAAGCCATTTTTTCATTTAAAAAAAAAAAAGTTAGCTCAAGCAGCTTACCTAATGTAGAAGGGCAAAGGTGCTTTCTGTTCTTTCTTAATCTGTGCATTGTATATTAGTACTAGGTATTATTATTGAAAGGACATTCCTTTGTATTTTTTTTTTTTTTTGGATTTCACATGTACAGTATAAATCTGTGCGTGAATCTCCATCAGTATCGTTTGAGATGATTAAGCTATGCATTGTTAATTTGTCAATTTTGCTAACTTTTCAAAGAGCTTATACTTTGTATGATTGTTATTTTAATTCATAACTGCACCTATTCTAGGTGAACATATGTCAGACAATGGTGGGTCCATGAAGAAAGTCTACTGTAGGTACTCACCTTTAATTCCCCTTAGTCACATGGTGGTGTTTGTATTTTCTGATCAGGTGAGTGTAACTGTAACAGAAGATAAATCAATTAAGTCACTGGCCTGTTTCTATATTGGATAGAATAAAATTTGTTCCTGGAGCTAAGAACTGGACTTCCAGGAATTCAAGTGTTATTAAACCTTCTTCCTTTTGAACTTCCTCATTGGACTAGCATGATGCAACTGGATGGAGTCATACTGAAGATGAATTTTTTTATCATACTGGTTTTGTAATCTAGCCTGTCTAGGTTATGGTAAGACCCCTCTCTGACAATCTGTGCCAAAGCCATAGGGCTTTTTAGGTGGTCCTTACTTTGGAGGAGAAAGGATAACCTAGACCTTGTTTAAGTGTGCTAGGCTTTGGCTTCAAGTTTGGAGTAAAGAGCATACCTGCATTAAGTTCTGTCTCATCTATAGCATGTATTTCATAGACCGTACATTCTTCATCTCTGTTCACCTCTGATAGCACAACAGAATTCTAATCTTGAATGAAGGAACATTACTATTTAATATACCAGTCTCCATTTTCTGCAAATGATCTCACCGTGTCTCACAGTGATTGTTCTTCACTGCCCCTGCCCCTGCCCCTGCCCCTCACCCCCAAAAAAGGAACTGTGCTCTACAAAGTTGTACATTGCAGTTATGAACTGTGTGATTCATTCCAGGGGAGGTCTATATGTCATACAATGACATAGGGAGCACTGCCAGGAAAACATGTCTGACCATTTATTTTGTATGTGTCAAAAGCATAAAATAAAATGATTTAAAAAAAAGTAATGAAGCAGCTTTTTGGCTCATGACTAAGGTGTGCCTGGTGCCGCTCTCAGGCACTGATGTGCTCATAGAAGTGGCACTAAGTAGCCACACAACATTTATTTAAGCGGCAGTATGCATGGAACTGGAGTAAGTGTGGTCCATAGCCCTTTCAGGCTCTGTAAATAACTTCAGGCAATCCCTTCATGCTCTCACCAGCTTCTAGCCGTAGTCTCACTTGGGCTTTTCCCCCCCCCTATGAGTAAGTCTCAGGCACAGCTATTTCTTTAGGTCACACAGAAAAGCAAACACCTGCTTTGTTAGTCTCATGCAGGCTGACTAAGTAACGGTAGTATGGACCCCAGGCAGCAAAGCATCATGGTCAAGTCCTGGTACATGTATGTTAAAATGATAAAATAAAAAAGTTTTTTTTTTTTAAACCATAGTCTTTCTTTTAATTCTGATTATTTTAAATCAATCGATAAATTATTTTCATTTGCCTTCTGGTTTCTGGCTTTTCTTTTCAACTATGTGAGCAAGAAAGATACTGTTGGTGGTTTGATTATGATCATTGTTAGCTGAAATTCTTGAGTAGTCACATGATCTCAGGAGATGTTGTTTTAAGACAAACATAAAAAATCCTAGAGTCACAATCATTGGCAGTGCAGGATTAGTCACACTGGCAGTCAAGTGATATTGGAACGTCATCTTTCAGAATTCTATAACTGAAGTGCTGAACTACCATAAGAGAGGCTGGACCAGCGGTTTTCATTTGTGGTCCATGGTCTGTTGGGGGCCACAAACTACGTCTGAGGGGTCTGCAAAAGATGACTATGATCAATCAAAAGTATGTTAATACCCACACTTATAATTCAAAGGGTTCCACACCCCCATTTGATATTTCCAAAGGGGTCTGCACCTCCATGCAGAATGTTGTAGGGATCAGCAAATGAAAAAAAGTTGAAAACCACTTGGCTAGACCATGTTTGTATTGGAGCACCTCACAATCATTAATGTATTTATCTCTACAACACTCTGAAGAAGCGGTAAGTTTTTATCCCCATATGTAAAATAGGGACACACACATACACACACACAGAGGGCCTGATAAAACTAACCACATTCAATATTAAGGGTTCTAGTAAGCATGTTACTCTTCAAATCAGAGTCCAGGAGCCAAATGCTTAGAAGTATTAAAGTTTCAAAATCATTGGGAGTTAGGCCTCTAAATTCTAGATTCAAAGGGCTAGAGACCCAATACAAAAAACTTAGACACTTAGGGCATCTATGCATCTGCCAAATGCCTGCTCCAATGTGTGCTAATTGGAGCTTGGTTAGAGCAGTCTAAATGTAATGCTTGTACCTACTCCCCCTAGGCAGTGGCCAACCATGAAGCATTTCAACCCAACCAATGGATGTTTTAGAGAGTTATATGTACAGCATGTGAAAACAGGGGCTTATTGAAACTGTTTTGCAACCTTGACTATAGCGTCTACTATTAAGTGAATGCTCCAGTAATTACTCTGTGTTCAGTACCTATGGCATTATAGTGTTGCATTCATAATGCTTCAATTAAGCTTCCCATTATAAATGTGTACTTTCAGAGGCTAACTCTTAAGAGGAAATTGTTTAGCAAATTTGGCAAAAAGCTGTCAAGCCAGTTTTGATCGATGAAAGCAAAAAAGGCTTTTGTTTTTTCTTGTTTTTTTATTTTTTACTGATGTCTGATTTTTTTTTTTAAGCTTTTTTCACGAAAAGGCTGTTGCATTTTAAGGAATATAATTTAGTAGTCATGTAAGGTTCTTTTCTCTCCTTAATGTGAGTACCACTTCCCATTAATTTTACATAGCACTTGATAGAAAAATAGGTCCCCAAGTTTAACACTTTTGCAATCAAATAACATATTTCTACAGTGGAAAAATATACATTTAAAAGGTGTCATGTACTGTAACGTGGTAGTATAAGAACTGAAGTCAATTGAATTACATTGATTTACATCAAAGATAATCTGACCTTAACTAAGTTACACTGGGATAGAACTAGTGTGTACATTTTGTAATGCATTTCCCTAGTAGTCCAGAAATGTTATGCTAACTCTAGGGGCACATGTGACAAACATTACCCTTTTGACATTAACTCCAACACTTCAGAAGAATCTATATTTATTTCCAGTAGGAATATCGTCCAGCACATACTGTGCTCTCCTCTCTTTTAGATCTGGGATCTTTAATTTTTTCCTGAACAGACTAGAAAGATATCTTGGTTCAACATCTCATCTAAGGACATCAATTAACTGCTATTAATCGAGCAGTTCTACTTAGCAATGTCTTTCATCTTTAGCTTAATATATTTGCTGTGGTATCTTGGATAATGTAGTGCCAGCCTTGTATCTCTAACCTCTAAGCCCAAAGGCAAAGCAGTGACACTTGAGCTAAGTGGACTATTTGGCTCAAATTGATTTACATATGTATATGTTCTATTTGGTGGCAGTGATCATTTGAAAACTCAGTACAATTCTGTGGCAAAAAAAATGCATTCAGGCTACTTAGAGTTTCTAACCCAATCATTGTTAAAGCACTGATATTTTTCACATGGTGAATTCACTGAAATTAATTCTACTGTCCTGGAATTACCTAAAACTTTTGGTTTAGCACACAGTCCTGTTGAGTTACTTCCATCAAAACAAAGATGTCTATAAAAAATCTGCTGCTAGTTAGCACAATAGGAGAACAACACTTGTATCTTTTTGTGTATATTCTTTGCATGACTGCATACACCTGAAAGTGTGCAGCTCTGCTATATATGCATGTATAAATGGACAGGTAGGACATAGCCATCTTTGCCTGAAAACATCTGAATTGTGTGGTAAATGTTGGCTCTCCTTGAAGGGGTTTAGGTTGTAGCCTTGAAGGACTTTCCTAGTGAACTTTATTTTTCCACAGTACTGACCCGTGTACATGCTGATCTGTAGGCCGGGGGGTGGGGAGGGGCAAATGTGTAAGGTTCATCCACAAGGAAGCCAGGCTATGACTAATGGATTAAAACATATCAGTCACTTGAACTGTTTGGAAGACCAGGAAACAAAGCCAGCACTTGGCCAATGGTATCATTATCCTGTTTTCCAAATCATCTACCTAGGAACCAGACTTAAGTTCAGATAATTGTAGGCTGACTGTCCACACTATGGCCCTAGGCTCAGTTCTGTAAAGAATCCTATCCTGTATACTTCCTTCTTTGATGCAGGCTTCAGTGACTACATAAATCTATGAAGAAATTATGTTAGTGTAGTACAAATACCCGAGTTAACAACAACATCCCCCTCTGCCCCCAACATAGCTGGAGCACTGGCAAGAATTTAACCACAAAAACATGGAGCTCAAAGCTGAATAATTTAGCTTTCTCACATAAGAGCAAAAAATGGAGGGCTGTCCCTGCATGCAGTCAGAGTCCTTAGAAACTTAAAGACACCATAAAGAAAAAAAATGTAGGTGTCTCAATGTTATGGCTCTAAACACTACAGATATTGTTAATCAGCAAAAAACAAATCCCATTTCCTTTCCTAAAATATTAACATCATCTTGGAATATGTAACATAGGGACATATTTATAAACTCATATATGCCTTTCCATATATCCCTCATTTACTAAGTTTTGCATGTCCTACTTAGGACAATGAAAAACGTGTCACTTTCACTTCCGATTATAGTCAAGTTTCCAAATTTCAGTAGCATGTCTTCATACATTACAAAAGGGGTGCAAAGTTTGATCTGTATAAGCAACAAAATAATATCTATTTGATAACCAGTTTCTACTTTTTTTTTTAAGGCCGTATCAAAATTTTTGTTAAAACTGATTTTTTTTAATAGAAACTGAATTTTGAGTGAAATTTGTTTAGGCCATGTCCAGTCAAAGCCTCAAATGCGTATCTGCTGTACAGGTATGTCATCTACATTGTGAGTTATATATCTTGTTTTGCCTCCATTTTTTCTCTTTATATAGGTCCTATTAAACACATGATGCAGTTCAGTACACTATTAAAATCATCATACTTATGTAGCTTTTCCTCCCATTGGTTTTTCTCTTCCTTGGGATTTTTGTTTGTTTGTTTTCTTTCTGCCCATTTTCCCTTACATTAAAAGGGCTTCTATTGGAATTTAATTTTGAGTTAAATCTTTACCCAACCCATTGTCTGTGAGACTGAATTAAATAAATCCTACTAAAAGTAATAAACCACTTCTAGCTGAGGTCTTGTGATATCAGCTGTCAGCCTGTCAGAGCAAATGTGAAGGCTGAATTCACTGTCACTGCTACTGGGGGAAAAAAATCCAAAGACCAAATAGTTCACAGTATCAGAGATCCTGTTTCTTAGATTGTGACACTTGAAGATATAGAGGATGATAAGAAATGATGATAATAACAACAGCAACAACAATTTACATTTACCTGTTAATGGTACAACAGAATGGGCAGATAATGGTGTGGGGGGAAAACTTTGCACATGAAATCTTGGAATCCAAGTTATGGGGATGTTATATCCGTTAACAGAATACAAAAATACAGAATTGTTTCTGAAGGAAAAAAAAGCAAGGATACACTGCAATTTTACTGACTTGTGGTCTCAACGGTTAAACGCTATAGACAAGAAAACAGTGACTTTTTGTGACCACACAGCAATTTACTCAACTTCCTTTGTGTTTGAAGGATAAGTGAAATTGATCAGTGTGAACTTCATTTTATTTTTAATTAAATGGCTTGTTATTTATATCCAGTGTGTGAGTATATCTATGCAAAATGTGTGTGAATGTGCACATATCTACACTCATGCCTACTGTGAATTTCAGAGCAAATTACCAAAAAAACCCCAAACCAAACAAACCCAAAACAAAAGTACCAGAAAGAGAAAACCTTGAAGAATTCCTCCTCATAAGCACTCTGGGATCTAGGGAGCAGAGCTTTGTAACATGGTAGGATTTATGGGTGTGACTAATAGAAGGTGACAGTTCAGTTCAAATCTGTCTGCTTATTTGTAGCTAGACCATTTTAATAAAATGGTTGTTTGCCCTTCAAAACTGAACTTGGCTTATAAGGAATGACTATTTTTCATTTGCTTATGTATAGCCTGGAAGAGTTACATTTTAGGAACATCCAACAAGCCATGCTGTTGGTGATTTAGCCTCTTAAGGGATCAGTAACAACTCAGCAAATTAACAACCTCCCCTTCACTTAAAGGGAGCATACAGTTGTCTTCAAGACAGCCGACACTGTAGGAATTTTCAGGAGGGGATGAATAATGAAAAGCTCAATAAATATATTTTAACTCAGGACATTTGAGTACACTGGTGGATGGGGTCCTTTAGACAATTGCAGCAATAACTTATCACTTTCCTAAGAGACGTTTATCAGTGCAAAATGCACATGCCAATTCAAACAATTTCAACAAACTATGCAGCATTAAACAATGACAGTGAAGGGCAGGTAGGTAGAATAACAAATGCAGCTCATGAAGTTCTTTCACACAAAAAATCATTGCGTATGGTATCAGAACATTAAAAAAAGAATATTTAAGTTAATGTACAGTGGGACGTATTATTCAGCCCTGCATATAAACACATAGAATGATGAATCAAGAGTCCAAAGTCTGAGTTAGAAATACTTATAGAGGCTGAAGGCACATCTTGTCCCTGGAAAAGGGTAGAGGGAATTTGACCAGCATGAAGCCTGAAATGAGCTCATACCTATGTTTTTCAAGACTGGTCCCAAAGCAGTGAGCCCATGATATATGCAGTGTCTTCTATATAGTATCTGTCTCTCATGCTTCTCCACTCCTGGTTCTTGGAGGGAGATTACAGGCATGCAAAGAATATATATTTTTAAAAATTGTAAGCTATTTTGTTATTATATGTAATCAAGAATTAGTACTTTAGGTGTTACAGTGGGGACCTGGAAAAATATTTCTATTTTGGTTTCTCTATCACCTAATCATTCTGTTACTTAGGCAAGTCCACCTTTAATAGGGTTTCATAGTTTCATAGTAGCTAGGGTCAGGAGGAGCCTGAACAGATCATCTAGCCTGACCCCCTGCCACAGGCAGGAATGAATGCTGGGTTCACAAGACTCCAGACAGGTGATCATCCAACTTCCTTTTGAATTTACCCAAGGTAGGGGCAAGGACCACTTCCTTGGGAAGCTGGTTCCAGATTTTGGCCACCCTAACTGTAAAATATTGCCTCTGATCTCTAACCTAAACCTACGCTCCATCAGCTTATGACTGTTGTTCCTTGTCACTCCAGGTGGTGCTGGAGAGAAAAGTGCTCTACCTATTTGCTGTTGATCTCCCATGATGAGTTTGTAGGCAGCCACCAGGTCCCCCCTCAGCCTCCTCTTGCTGAGAGGAGTTAATGACACCTATTTTGCAGGTGTTCTGTGAAGCTGAGCAAATTGTCTATAAAGTGTGTTTTGATATCCTCAGATGAAGCATTAACATCAATTACAAGTTCTTTTTTTTTATCATAATGAGTTTTTCTCCCCTGAGAGTAAGTTACACAGTACTGTACCCTCTCCTTTCTGAAAATGCATGTTGGCAGATTACTGGTTTGAGTCTCTGGATTCATAGGCCTTTATGGACAGAGGGGATCAACATCATCTAGACCAGCAGTCTGCATGATACAGAACATAATAATAGCTGAATCAAACCCATGGCTTCTATTTAATCTACAATTTATCTTTTAGAAAAATATCTCTTCTGCATGCTAAAACTTAGTGATGAAGAATCCATCACAAATAATGCATACATAAATTTTCCATTGCCATGAATTTGGCTATCAAGACCACATGATGATTTTGACTGAAATCTTACCTGATGACCTTGTCTTTATTTGGATCTTTACTTCCTCGTTTAGGATTTTCTCTGGTGCAGAGGATAAAAGAGAATCCATTTAGAATCTAGTGAGCTGCCTGAAGAAACCTGCTACCACAACCTCTCACAGGCAGCACACCAGTTTTGGCTACAGCAAAAACAAATACCCCCCCCCCCCAAAAAAAACAACAAAAAACAAAAAACCAAAAACTTGTCCTGGATATGGACTTTGCAATGCTTCATCAGCATTCTTCCTTGTCAATATGCTTTTCAATATTATACAGTTATCCACAGCTAGATTGTGGGTGCAATCTACACGTGCTATTAAGGCTACTCAGTAAACTCCAGTGCAGTTCATGCCAGAGTCAGCTGCTCCCAGGTGCAGTGTCTTCATGTGTGCCCAGGACTGCAGCAATTTGAGCCAGGGAGGAGCAGCCCTGGGTTGGCAGGGGACATGGGCAGGGGGTCAGCCCCAGATTTCGAGTGGCAGTGTTGGGTGTTGGAGGAGTTGGCAGAAGCTGGGGTCTTGGCCCCTGGCTGGCTGGGCAGACCGGGCACAATTTATGCCCTGCAGTCAGCATGTACATGTGTATTTGATTGCACTTAATGACTCCCCTGACACTACTATCATACAGCAGTCTTAATTAGCTTACTGCATCCTAATGCTTGCACACATGTAGACAGTGTCTCTTTACTGTGAAGGTAATTAGTCAATTCTACAGTAAAGCACACATGTAGATGCACCAAATGATAGTGTCTATAGCTTGCCATATGGTGCATGACACAACTTCTCCACATCATATGCCACTCACTGGGCTAATGCCCTTTTTTGACATAAAAGAAGCATGACGACAACACAATAGTGGCAGCAGTGGAGCAGGTAGAGTTATTTGCAGACGTTCAATTCCTTCAGTATGACTTCTTTGGACTTCCCAATTCAAGCCAGGTTTCTTGATTCTTCTTCTTTTCACTACAGGCGCCTTGACTATTTTTGAAAGTGAAGAGAGTTACAAGATCAATGTTATACTGAAATCTCAGGGCTCCAACAGCTAATACTAAAGAATTCTGATGAACAGGGAAATATATTTAATTAACAAATGTTGTTCCTTGCAATGGGAAGTAGGGAGACATATCATTTAAAAATCAGCTAGACCTACATTCGTAATACAAGTACATGCTGAGATAGTTTGATTTAATTTAAATCCTGATGAGACTTCACATATTTATTGTAGTTGGTGCTGGCCAATGCAATTGTGATAAGAATGTGTCTTATTAAATTGTAACCTCAGAGTGAAGGCATAGCAGCACAGTTCCCTGCTTGGGTCAGCCACACGGTGCCTGGGGCAGTGCCAGCTCCTGCCATGCTGATTTTGGCAGTGTGATCAGCCACTGCTGCGGCAATGGCTATTTTTGTGCCACCCATGAAGGCAGCACCCAGGGCTGCTCTCCCAGTCACCATCCCTCAGTTACACTACTGGCTCAGAAGAGTATGTAAATAGTTTTAAATGGACATTTAACTGACTTTATATTAGATGCAGTGTATGTGAATATAACACATTATGCGATCCACAATCCTCTATCATTAATTCTTGGTATCAATCTATATGCCATCATAAACAGCAAAATAGAGGAATTTTATCCAGTAAATGTCTTTTAATATAATACGTTTTCAGTTTTCAATTAAATCAATAAAAAATATTTCCTGTGGATTCAGGTTCCAGAATTTTAAATGAGGATGCCTAGGATTGCACATTTAAATAAGGCTGATTGAATAATTTCTAGAAAAATCATCTTTTTCTGTTTGCAAGTTATTCCTGAATGGACTAAGCAATCCAGGTGTAATCATGATATAAACTTCATTTAATTCCTTCAGCAAATTGTCCATTTCTAATTGTTCATGTTTATATCTGATACGCCGAGCTGGTCCCATGCCTTAACCATATGACTGACCTTCCTGTCAAGCCTGAAGTATTCAGGATTTTAGGGTGAGGCACAAATATCAACTCCACACTTATCTAATTGAAGCTAATAACAATATCTAAATTATTCTCTTCTTTCAGTATAGCTATGCCAGTTAGGAGTTTAAAGAAGCGTGACAGTTGTGGCAGCAGAAGTCTGTGGCATAGACAGAGGTATACAAGCAAAATTTAGTACAGCTTCTGAGGGAGGGGTAGAAGATAGACTGTATCTGCAATATTGCCCAAAATGCTGTTTTGCCAGTAAAAAAATACATCTGTATTAAGACCTTGTGTACTTTTTTCAAATTTCTGTCAGTGTAGCTGTATTTTCTAGAGGGTTATAAAGATCACATCCAGTCAACACAGCCAGGAAAACCTCCAGTGTGCACATAATGCTACCAGCAGGAGGCAGTGTCTGCTGGCAGAGTTTCTGATTCCTGTGTTATAACTCTGGTAGCAAAAAAAAAAAAAAAAAAAAAAAAAAAAAAAAATCTGTTGGCAAAACTGTATCTAGATCAGATCTCTTTGCTGCCATAGTTCTGCTGCTGTAGTTCATGTCATGGAAGTCTAGTAAAGATTTGCTGCTATACTGCAGCAGCATTATGCTCCCATTGCACCTGGCACTATATGAGTTTTAGTGGTATAATTCTGTCACCTGTTAGAGAGTTGACATCCATTCTCATCTTCCTAGAGCTGTCTACATTATTTAATGCTAAGACTCAGTAGTTTGAGTTCATGGGAAGATCTAGGATTTTGAAAAAGGACATGCAGATGGTGTAGTGCATCATCACATATAACACAACACATATTTTTCTCTGTTAAAAAGAAAGTAGAAGTTTTGCTAATTAGCTAGGGGCCTGGAGCTATATTATCTAGTTTAAAATCTAAGCAAAAACAAAAATAACTATATTAGAATATGCATTAATTTGCTATGTCATATATTAAGCATAAAAAGATGTTGCTTCATTAGTCCTGTAGTCACTAGAATTACATGTACATCTCATTTTCAGATTCATAAAATGATATTTAGTTTTTTTGAGGGCTAATCTAGCTTTTGGGGGTTGGACTAGATGACCTCCTTAGGTCCCTTCTAACCCTAACTTTTAAATAATTTTCTATGAGCATCCTGATGGTACATCCAATGCTTTACTAAAAGTTATTTCAACACCTGAGTTAATGTTCACCTGAATTAACATTTCCACACCTGAGTTGATATTTGTAGCTAGAGTAAAAAGGGTCTGCAGGGCTCTGAAAAAGGAGCTACATTACCAGGAGCAGCTAACAGACAGCAGAATTACAGAACAAAGAATAACTTGATTAATGGAACCATTAAAGACCATTTAAAAGAAGAGAGAGTCATTAAAACATGTAGAATGAAGAATTTAGAAGGAATCAGATAAATTTTAATGAGCCTTGAAGTCAATTGACTCACTGCTGTTTGAATAGAAATGCCACTGCCGGACAGTTGATTTAAACCAGGTGGACCAGAAATCAATCAGGCTAAGTACAGAGAGTCAAAAACCATGAGGCTGAATCATAGAAGTAGGGTCGGAAGGGACCTTGTAGATCTTCAAGTCCGACCCCCTGCCTGGGCAGGAGGAAAACTGGGCTCAAGTGACCCCAGCCAGGTAGGCATCAAGCCACTTCTTAAAGACCCCCAGGGTAGGTGCCGGAGCACTTCCCTTGGAAGCTGGTTCCAGATCCTAGCTGCCCTAACTGTGAAGTAGTTCTTACAGATGGCTAATCTAAACCTACTCTCCAATAACTTGTGGCCATTATTCCTTGTTAGCCTGGGGGCACGCTGGGGGAAACAAGGTCTCCCCCAAACCCTTCTGGTCACCCCTAGTGAGTTTATAGATGGTCACAAGGTCCCCCCTCAGCCTTCTCTTGTGAAGGCTGAACAGGTTCAGGTCCCGTAGCCTCTCATTGTAGGGTCTGCCCTGCTGTCCCCGGATCATGCGGGTGGCCCTCCTCTGGACCCTCTCAATGTTGTCCACATCCCTCTTGAAGTGGGGTGCCCAGAACTGGACACAGTACTCCAGCTGCGGCCTGACCAGTGTCGCGTAGGGGGGGAGGATCACCTCCTTGGCCCTACTTGAGATGCACTTATGGATGCATGATAGGGTCCGGTTAGCCCTGCCGACCGTGACCTCGCATTGTCAGCCCATGTTCATCTTGGAGTCAATGATGACTCCAAGATCCCTTTCTGCCTCCGTGCTCTCAAGAAGGGAGTTTCCCATCTTATAAGTGTGCTGCCGGTTACTACTGGCCAAGTGCAGCACCCTGCACTTGTCCGTATTGAAACGCATCCTGTTTTTGTTAGCCCACCCCTGCAACCTATCCAGGTCTTTCTGCAGTTTTTCCCTCCCTACTAGCGTGCCCACCTCACCCCAAATGTTGGTATCATCAGCAAATTTGAACAGGTTGCTTTTCATCCCGTCGTCCAAATCGCTGATAAAGAAATTGAACAGTGTGGGCCCAAGGACCGAGCCCTGGGGGACTCCACTGCCCACTTCCCCCAAGGTCTAATATGACCCGTCCACCACCATCCTCTGAGTAAGACCCTTCAGCCAATTAGCAATCCATCTGACTGTGTAGGCATCGATGCCACAGTTGCCTCATTTTTTAATGAGGATGGGGTGGGAGACAGTGTCAAAGGCCTTGCTGAAGTCCAGAAAGACTACATCCATGGCAACACCTACATCCAGTGCTTTTGTGACCTGATCATAAAAGGCAATCAGGTTGGTCTGATATGACCTGCCCCTAATGAAACCGTGTTGGTTGCCCTTGAGCATCATCCCTGATGCTGGCCCACCACAGATGTGCTCCTTGATGATCTTCTCAAAGAGTCTCCCCAGGATTGAGGTAAGACTGACGGGCTTATAGTTGCCCGGGTCCTCCCTCCTCCCTTTCTTAAAGATGGGGACCACATTGGCTATCTTCCAATCATCTGGCACCTGGCCCAAGCACCACGAGTGCTCATAAAGCCATGCCAAGGGCCCAGCAATAACCCCTACTAGCTCCCTCAACACCCTGGGGTGGAGAGCATCTGGACCTGCTGACTTGAACACGTCCAGCCCCTCCAGAAGCACTCTAACCCAATCCTCCTCAACCTTAGGTCTTGAGGCATTCCCCTTGAGTCCATCTTGAAACACGGTGGGGGAGTCCTGGTCCCTGCACAAGAAAATGGAGGTGAAGAATTTGTTAAAGAGGTCTGCCTTCTCCTCTGGCGTAACCACCAGATTGCCCAGCGCATCTTGCAGGGGCCCCACATTTCCCAGTGCCTTCTTCATCCTCCCTATATATTTGAAAAAGGACTTTTTATTATCTTTGATCTTGGACGCTAGTCCTAGCTCTATGTCCACCTTAGCTTTCCTAACAGCCCCCCTACAGACCCGAGCAGTGGAGGTATACTCTTCTTTGGAGATAGCACCCCCCCTTCCACCGGGTGTATGCTGCCTTTTTGGCAACCAGGCATTCCCGGACGTCCTTGGTGAGCCAGGGAGGCTTTTGGGCACCCTTGTCCCCCTTGCTTCTTGTTGGGATTGTCACCCCTTGGGCCCTGAGTATTGTCTCCTTAAGGAAAGACCACTCATCTTGGGCACTGAATTCCCCTGCCCTCGAGAACCCCAGCGCCTCTCCCACCAATCTCCTCAACTCGTTGAAGTTGGCCCTCTTGAAGTCTAGGGCTACCGCCTTGCTGCAGGCCCTTGTTACCCTGCGCTGGATGATGAATTCCAGCAAGTGAAGGTCACTATCACCCAGCTGGTCAAGGACCTGGAGCCCCCTTACCAGATCATTGCCTGTGCCTAGGACCACAGGACTGAATCAATTCAGTCTTTGCAGGTTAGCCTAAACTAAAGAGATTGAACCGGCAAGCAAGTGAACAGACATTCACTTTTGATTCAGGAAATGCAGGCACATGCCTGCAGTGACTCAAGCCAGAAGCTGGGGGGGGGGGGAGAGAAGAAAGAGAGGGGGTGCTAGAGTATACTTCCCAGCCTGCCAGCTCCAAGGATTTTCCCACCTCCCTGCTTGAGTGGAGGGGACATGGCCAAGCCTGAGCCCAGAGCCAGCAAGAAGGTCTTCCAGGGGTTGGGGTTTAAACAAGAATAGTCCTTTTCTGAAGCGAGCATGTATTGAACAGAAGAGAACAACCCTGTGGAGTCCTGCTGACTGTGATCATGGACTACAAATCTCAGAGGCACCTGGAAGCAGGAAGAGGTAGTGATGAGCAACCCTGCAGAGTCCTGATGCTGTGGCTCTGAACTGCAAATCCCAGAGACTTTGGGGCAGCAGGAAGAGGAAGTGAACATACAGCCTATGCCGGGATGCTGGGGGACTCTGATTTAACTTGAACCAGGCAGGGGTCTGCGACAGAAGTTTCATAATCCAGTTCGGCCTAAATCAGTTAAGCCTGGTACTATATTCAGCCACGTTTATCTTAAACCAGTTTCAGCCATTTTAAAACTGGTTTATGTGCATGGAGATTCTGTTCTGTTACAGGTTTAAACCAGTTTTTGAAGACTTAAACCGGTTTATGTGTAATTTCTGACCCTAGCCTGAGGGGTGTGACTATACCACTGAACCCTCCCTGAATCCACTCTTGTCTGAGTCCTTCACAGAGGAATGCACCCAATGAATGATGATAGGAAAGTGTACCTCAGTCACAAGATTCCTCTCTTGTGGAGTCCCCAGGATCAACTCTCATTCCAGACCTATTGAACATCTCCTTACAACCAAGTAGGTGAGCTGATGAGACAACATTGACTTAAATAAAAGCAGATGATACAGAGCTTTACTCTTCTTTCAGATCACAGACCGATGTCCTTAAATAGCCAGTATTTCACTAATATCCTCTTGTGGAACAGCAGTTAGTTGAAGCTGAACCCATGCAAGTCAGGGGTGATGGGAAGTTAACAGCCATGGAGCAGTCCCCCCAGACATTAGTCATGTCTCATATTAGTCATTACAGACTTCAGCATAGGCATGTGGTGTCCATATGTAACACTTGCTATTGAAGTGTGAGATTGGTTCTGTCATTCTGGCAAATGATGATCAGGCCTCAGTAGATCATGGCTTGGTCACCTCTTATCTGGACTACAGCAAAGTATTACATACACCTTCAGCTTACTAATCTTCAGGTGGTGCAGAATCAGTGCAGAATCTCTCCTCAGCAACTCTGGCTTTGATGAACAAATTGTCTCCTCACTACCCTGCCTGCCCAGAGAATACTGACCTCACACTGGATGAGGATTTCATTTCTCTTGTTTTCTCTGAACAGGATATGCAGGATTTTGACCCTCTCCCAACTCTTCCCTTTTTAAATTCAAACTCCATGGCCCATTTTTCATTGCTTTAGATTTTCTATGCAAGATGATTTTTGTATTAAAATGTACCAAGCATACAAGTAAACGTTTATAGATTATCTGTAAAAGAAAAAGATGGGTTTTGAAGTAAATTACTATATGCTTTTCAGCATATACGCCATAGTAGCATATGGCCATATATTCACACTTTTAAATTTTTAGCGTAGAACAGATGAAAAGATTTTTTTTTGTTTTGTTTTGTGTTTCTATTTTTTTTCTTGTGCCTTGAGTAAAAAATGGGAAAAGTAAACCATCTGAGAATAGACTAGGCTAAGTTTCCCCCTTTTGCTTCATGGATGTATGAATTTCTATGCAGTTTTACTAGCGACAGCTAATTCCTGAACATGACTTATTTTCAAAACAAATGATATATGCACTGCTGGCAAAACGTGGTTATTTTCCACCCCTAAAGTCTATGGAAATTTTGCATGCATTGAATTGAATTTCACACTTACTAACTAGATTCTGCACCAACTGAAGTGAATGGTAAAACTCCTATATTAAAAACTCACATATATTAATCATTTCCTGCCTTTTTAGTGGAATAATATATATGTTTGGTACAAAATTGTGTCATCCTGAATGTCAAAGAATAAAATAATAATTGTTAGAAGAACAGTTTTTAATTGACAGAAAGTACTGAAAAGTAGAAATAGTTTTCTTTGATTTCATCTTTATTGTTACAGTGGTGATTTCATTCTTTTTCGTGTTAGAGATGTTTATTATATTATATTATAAAATGTTATATTTTAGAGTCATATATTATATTATGTCACATATTACATTGCATTACATGATAATTATGTTATGATTATATTATTTTAAAAGATACAAACATGGATACTATACAGCACTTGCTTTCTTTCCAGGCACATATGCGGTACTGTACTTTGTGCCTAATATTCCATTGGACAATTCATATTAAAAAGCCACAACTGATATCCCATGGCTGCTGAATCTGAACATTGCTATGTAGGTTATTTAAGTTCTACCCAGTAATTGAAAACTAGCACCTCACTGATTTAACACCCTCAAGGTTTATATTTTCACTTCTTTGATAACCATTTAAAATTAAAATACTCTGGATTTTCAATTCAATGCAAAAGATGATATGCTTATAAAAAGAACTCTAGTAATGATGCAACCCTCCATCAGTCATTTATTTTGGATCTTCAGAATCGGTTAATGGTAGTGTTTTTTTAGTTGATCTTAAGTATGAAAACCCCCACAAGCTTTTGATTTAATATAAAAAACATTGTCATGATTTCAAATTGCTCTGTGACAGACGAAAAATCATATTTCATAGTTTTTTTCTTCTGCCAGAGAATTCTTTTTCTATACTGCAGGACTTATGCTACATTTGAGATAGAATCATAATTGGTTAACACATGTACTTCTGATTGTGGTCAGTACTTATGTCTTTCAATTTTTTGTTAACATTCTGTTATAATCTGTGGCTGCAGAATTCTTTTTTGCTACTCAGGGCTGGCATCTTATTTTCATTTTGTCTGGAATGTCCCAACAGGCCCATTGAACTGATGCATGCAGCTCCCCTATGACTTTGAGTGATAGCTGGGCACCTGTCTTCTCTGAACATCTCAAATTTATTTACTTGGATTTAAACAACTACAAAAGAATGCCTATGATAAACACTTCTCTCTGTAAAACTACATATTGAAAAACAGTCTGAAATATAAACCCCCACACATTTGATTAGTTATCAAGAACCTACACAAAAACAAATATCACATCTTTGCACAGAAACCTGTGCCTGCCTAAATACCTCTTCAGAAAGATATGCTCTGCCCTGACTAAATACATCCTCAGAAAGTACATTCAGGAAGTCCTTGTTGTTTTTAAAATACTTTGAACAAAGAGCGGGAGTAATTTCTGAAGGTGTGTTCCTCATAGTCAACGCTTTTTCAAGAGGTTCATATCATATACCCATATACTTCTATCTGAAATGACCCTGCAACTGAGACAGTATAGCTGAAGGGGAAGCAAAGTTATGAAAGATGGTCCCCTGGTGTATTTTGCTTTGCGCACTATATCATATTTTAGATTAGTATTTCATTCCTACTTGCTGTTAAAGGTTAATTATTTCTCTGACCAAGTCTGTGTTATATAGTTTCTGCCGCAAAACTGTCGTGTTCATACTCCATTGCAGAAGCTGAAATCTTGATATTGCTTGTGCCAGAGCAACCCCTCACCTCTCTGAGTGAAAGAAAGCTTTTGCCACCACCCACAAGTGAGCAGAAGTTACAGCCTTCCCAGACCGCAAAGTGTCTTGGCCAGAACAGTTGCAGTACCAGAGTTGCTAGAATTCATACAGGTACAGATGGATTTTGGAAGTTACTGTGTTGAGCCAGTAATGGTGGAATATAGAAAAGGCTTATGTAGATATAACATAATGGTATCAACGTTTGAAAAAACTATCTTTACTGTGCCTTTATCTTGGAGCAATTTAAGCCCTGGTGTAAGAGAAAGGAAGGTCATAGTTCCTCTAATAGTGAACACAAATTACTCTGGGGCTAAGTACAAATGTTCAAAAAGCTTATGCAGTTTTCTGTAAGTAGTCTAGGTTAGATAGGTAGTGAACAGTGAACAGCAACAGCAAAGCCTGCTGATTGGGTATGCTCCTGCATGCTTCCTAGGTCTCCCCAGGCTGCTGGAGACTGTCAAGCATAGGCAAGCACCCAGGCCACCCCTTATTGGTTGCTGGGCATGGGCAAGCATGCTCCCACAGCCCTGCCCTGTAGTTGTAGGCCAAAAAAGCCTTGCAGAACTTCAGGTGCCCATGGCCCAGGTACCTGCTGGCAGTGGTTGAGCCATGGAGTGTGGCACAGGTGTATTGGAGCCCTCTGAGTTTGGGGTGCTCCAATTCACCCACCCCACCCTTCAGCACCAGCTGGGGAGCCCCAAGAATGAGCTCCCTCCACTGCCTCCCATTCTGGAAATAGTGAGCACAGGCAGAGAGCTGTGGCCTTTGCTATGGGAACCTGGCTGCAGGCTCCCAGGCCCAGCTGGATTCTCCTCCCCCCAGGAACCAACAGTGAACTTGTGTTTGGTCTGGGGTAATGTAACTCCAAATGCTTTTCAGAAGATGTTCTGAGTTACAGCTGGGAGCTGCACTTCTGTCTGCATACTTAGACCAGTTTATGTGTGATGGCTGGAGCTGAGGTCACTGTGTCAGTCTAGGATTCATAGAATACACTGTACTCCAGACATGTCCTTGAGTAGAAGAGGAAAATCTAGAACCACTTTTGTACCATCTAAGGATTCCTCTGTACTATGGAAGTTCATTAGGACCCTCATAAGTAAGATTTCTATCTTTTTAGTCTCATTGGAGTAACATCAGGATTCAGCACGAAGAGATTCTGGGTGCGTAAAGGAGGCAGGGTCCAATTCCATAGCAGATTTTTTTCTCATACTCTAACCTTGTCAAAAGCACTCTCTGACTTAAGTAACATAACTGAAGATGATAAGGATTTTTTGGGGGGTGTGATAGCTTTTTTTTTTTTGACCAAATGCATGGTTGGAATGAAGTTAGACCAGTTTGTGACTGCAAAACATTCTTTACCAGGTCACTAACCATAACACCACCACCACCACTACAACTGGAAACAAAATTTATTCCTATACGTACCATTTTAAAAGTGGTTATAAATGCTGTTTTAAAGTATTATTTTTCCAGATATTGTGTGCTACATTTCTCCTTTTGATAATCATTTGAATACTCTCTTAGTTAATTAGTACCTAAAAAGACAGTCCTTCTGATTTTTAGAAAAAGGTACAGCATTCTAATCTGAGTTACACAGGCATATGTAAGGTGTACCATCACCAAAATCATGCATATCCAGAGTAACTAGAACTATCAGAATCTATCCCAGAGCCAATATGTTGATATTCCTACCTTTGCATATGTGACAGATGGTAAGGTCTGGGAATTCACCATTCTTCTAAACACAACTCCCTTAAGTATCAACTACAGTGCAAGCTGTAAGCTGAAAACTGAGCTTCAGTGCAGAAAATAGCAGTCATTCTGGATTCACGAGCTTCAGAAATAATATCACAGTGTAGTGAGTTAGTTAAATTAGTCCATTCCTTGGAAATCTGTACACAGATCTTTTACCCACTGATATCCCCATGACCCTCTAATATAAAACACACTTTAAAAGTATCGTGTTGACTGTGGTTGCTAAATAGATGGATAGACATTATTGACTTGTTCTCCTTCTTACTTAAATCAAGAAAGGCACCACTGAAGTCTTTGGAAGTAAATCTCAGCTGAATTATAGCAGTATAACTGCTCAAAGGGCTTCTAGCACCACAACACTAATCTCAAGTAGTGGAGGCTACTGGAGTTATGTCATTGTGAACACACAATGAGAGAAGCAGAGCCTTTTAATTTTTATTCAATTATTATTTATTTATTTTGTACATGTTATACACCAAATTTAGGCCTACTATGAGCAGATCCAATTCCACTGAGGTCTTGTAGACTCATACCTACTTCCAAGTCTTCCTGCTTCTTGAGCTAGGTGCTAAATATTCTAAAAACTTATTATATAAATGTATCCCTATATTATCTTACTTGAAGATGAATGAATTTCACCTCAAGGGAATGTGCTTCATTTTACTTTACAGGCACAAGTTTATTAAAATTGTAACATTGAGCCTGACACTATTTCCACCTTCATCTGCATAAATATGAAGTAACTCTCTTGACTAGGATGGGGTTACTCCAGCTTAACAGGAGTAAGCTCTGCATCAAGGAGCACCATTTCAGTGTGTATGTTGTTTATAGTGGACAGTACTCCAAATATACAAAATAGTTTCTGGATAACTGCCTCATATATTGCATATAAAGTAATGTATACTGAATTTAAATGACCCATATCATGTTGCATAATGTGACAATTCTATTGCTACATAAGCTTCTTTGTGTTAAAATAAATCATCAGCCCCTCTAGTGAAGTTAATTTAAATTAATGATATGATATGTTAACAAAAGAGCTGGTGCTTTAAAAAGAAAGGAAAAAGAAAGAAAAAGATGTACAAAGTTAAGAAGGGAGAAAAAAAGAGAACACAGCCATACAAGAGCAACACATAAACCTCATACTTAAACAAGAGGTTATAATATGTATCTTTCATTCTAAACAATGCCTTTCCTGCACCTCTTTTTAGCTGAATGATCTAGAGATATCACACCTAAGTCAATTAAGAGTAAGATGCTCCTTTACTTTGTTCACCTTGAATTAAAGCTCCTAAGTAGGGATAAGTGCATCGTATACTGAATGCAGAGGTCAGTGAGGAAAGTATAAAGCCTTTTCATCAGAGAAAAATTGTGATTTAAAGCTTAAGCTCGTTCAAAAGCTCTCAGGGGGAAAATGTCAGTCTGTTAACAGTAGAGTGGAAAGAAAATTCAAACAGCTCCCCACTCCCTCCCTTATTATCCATCACAATTGAACAATCAGGGAAACAGCCTTGACTGGCAATGGAATACTTGGCTTTGTTTTATTTTTTAAGAACTTATTGAGAAATTCAGCTCAAAAACTGGATGGCCCCACACTGACCACATGAATTCATGATGAAGTGACATTAAAGGTTTTATTTAAACTACATTTTGAAAGGAGACTGAAAAGCTGGGTTGATGTCTGGAATTTGAGTCTTAATTCTGAATTTCTTTGACTTAAGCACTTACAAATTGTTCCTTGCTGCTGTTTCCAAGTACTGTGCCTAAATTTCCTGTGGATATTTATGATAATGTTTAAAACAAAACTAAACAATATAGACCATCAATGGTTCATATTCCATGAATATCTACCAAACACTGTGTCCAGATCACCTTCCTGAACTCTAACTCAGAAGGTCCCCAGCAGGCATACCTAATGCTAAAGTGGGACAATGTTATAAAGGTATCACTGGTAATAGCCTGCTTCCTGATGGTCTCTCTTCATGGAAGAACCTTTGGGAAGAACATGCTCCTCAGGGATTCAGGGGAAGGATAATAAGAGCACATGACTGACTATTCTTCACTTTCTTCAGTAAGGGCACAGGAACAAACCATCCTAACGTACAGGAGAACTAGCAAGTACGGCAGAAGACCAGCTTGACTTATCAGGACACACTGAACTGAAATACAAAAAAGGAAGCTTGCAAGAAGTAAAAACTTTGACAAATGACCAGTGAGGAGTATAAGAGTGATGCTTGGGCATGGAGGGATGAAATCAGGAAGGCCAAAACACAATTGGAGTTGCAGCTAGCAAGGGATATGATTGATAACAAGAAGGGTTTCTACAAGTATGCTAGCAACAAGAGGAAGATCAGGGAAAGTGTGGCTCTCTTACTGAATAGGAGAGGTGACCTAGTGACAGATGATATAGAAAGGGCTGAAGTGTTCAGTTCCTTTTTCGCTACGTTCTTCACAGGCAAGGTCAGCTCCTAGACTACTACACCCAGCAGCAGTTTTGGGAGGAGGTGATCTGCTGACCATGGTGAAAGAGTAGGTTCGGGTCTATTTAGAAAAGCTGGAGGGTGTCAGGGGAGTTGGCCAATATGATTGCATAGCCACTGACCATAATTTTTGAAAACTCATAGCAATCGGGAGAGGTCCCAGATGACTGGAAAAAGGCAAATATAATGACCATCTTTAAGAAAGGGAAGAAGAAGAATCTGGGGATCTATAGGCCTGTCAGCCTCACCTCAGTCCCTAGAAAATTCATGGAGCAGGTCTTCAAGGAATCCATCTCTAAGCACTTGGAGAAGAAGGTGATTAAGAACAGTCAACATGGATTTACCAAGGGTAAGTCATGCCTGACCAACCTGATTGCCTTCTATAATGAGAGGACTCACTCTATACTGCACTAGTGAGGTCACTTCTGGAGTACTGTGTCCAGATTTGGGCCCCCCACTATAGAAAGGATGTGAACAAGCTGGGGAGAATTCAGTGGAGGGCAACAAAAATGGTTAGAGGCCTGAGGCACACAACTTATCAAGACAGGCTAAGGGAAGTGGGCTTATTTAGTCTGGACAAGAGAAGTCTGAGGGGGGGATTTAATAACAGCCTTCAGCTACTTGAAGGGTAGTTCCAAAGAGGATGAAGCTAGACCAGGGGTGGGCAAAATGAGGCCTGGGGGCTGGAAGTGGCCCACCAGGTCATTCTATCTGGCCCGCGGAGCCCCTAAAAAATTTAGAAAATTAATATTTATCTGCACTGGGCTGCCTGTCATGTGGCCTTCGATGGCTTGCCAAAACTCAGTAAGTGGCCCTCTGCTCAAAATAATTGCCTGCCCCTGAGCTAGACTGTTCTTAGTGGTGGCAGGTAACAGAACAAGGAGCAATGATCTCAAGTTGCAGCAAGGTAGGTTCAAGGCAGTGAAGAGACAGACATCGGTACATGTCCATCATTCCTTTCCTTTTGTCCTTGCACCTTCCCCAGCCCTTTCTTGTATGTAGAGTGTTTCTTCATTTGATAAGAAAAGTATATCTAACCTATAGGTTTAATTCTAAGCCTGAGGGAGAGAGCATTAAACAAGCATATCTCCAATTATCTTGCTGCTTGGAATTACAGCTGGATGAAATTTTTTTTGCCAAAATATTTTTTAATTATTATTATTTTTTTGCTAAGTCAGTTTTTTCCATTTCTTTTCTTTCTTTTCTTTTTTCCTTTTCTTTGCTTAATAATTTTTAATTTTCTTCAGGGAAAATGAAATGTCAGCTCTCCACCTGCCCTTATAGAAAGCTCTTGTCAATTTTGCTTTCTCCTGGAAAAGAGAAAGTAAAATTGACAAGTGCCTTCCAGGCACACAAGTGGGGAGCTGTAGCCAGGCTGAGGCGATTAGGGAGGAAGAAGCAGGTATGGTGAGTGTCCCAGCTCTATGCCTGCTCAATGGCTTAATAGCCATGCTGAGTGCTGGGAAGAGACAGCAAACATGGGATCTCAACCTCCAATCCCTCTGGGGGACTCTTGTCAGTGTTAATTCTAGGGGGTCAGCCAAAAAGATGGAAAATTTCATTTTGGTTTTCTCAGAAGAAATTTCAGGAATATGCTATTTTATTTTTAAATTTAGGTTGTTGATCCCAAACTGAATTTTCGCAAATTTAAAAAGAGGGATGAAACCATATTTTATTTGATTTGAAGTGAATCATTTCCACTTGTATCTAGGCATCTTTAATCAAAGCAAAGGGTCTGAGTCATGACAACAATGAGAAACTGGAAGAGGTGGTAGTTGTGGGGGAGAACCCTCATTTTTAACCCTCTAGCTCAGGAGTTAGGGCACTGTCCCAGGATGCAGAAAACTAGAATTCAAATCCCCTCTCTCTCTGATTCAGAGCTGGGATTTGAAACAGGTATCCTACCTCCCCAGAGATTGCCCTAAATTGGGCTGTAAGGTAATCCAGAGCAAGTTTCTCTCAGTCTCTCCTCATGAATTGGTCTTTGCAAAATAATTACATTTAATTAGGCCAAAGAATGACTCAAAATCCTAGTAGTTTGGCAGTCACCTGAGAGATGGAGCACTTGAACTCCAGGGTCTGTCCAACAAATATATATGCACTTTATGCAAAGTGGAACAGCTTTGACAGGAATGAATGAGAAAGACCACCCTCTGAATGCGCTATCATTTAGCAGCTAAGGAATTCTTGTGCAAAGCAGGAGACCCCAGGTCAAAATGCTGCTCTGAATAAGAAATATAGCAGATTTTAACCCTGATCTTCCATATTACAGGTGGGTGCCTGAACCACTGGGCTGTAGGGCATGAAAAGGAAGCAACACAGTCAATACTTTCTTGATTTTGTGAATGGTGCCCAAGCCCTGAAATACTGTTGTCAACCTTAGCCTATTTGCCCAATTCAACCCACATTCATAGTTTTATGCTTGCTGACGCCATTAAATAGTGTTCACCAAATAAACCACCAAAAAAACCCCCAAAACAAAAAACATACCCAAACTTCCAGGGCATGTCTACACTACGATGATACAATGTCCTAGCTGGAAAGTTCCTAAGCATGCCCTCTTGCTCCCTCCTGGCTATCCCAAGCTTAAAAATGCAGTGGTGAGACTGGTCTGGGAACATCCTCTAGGGTTACCCTCCAGATCTTAGCTACCAGCATAGTTGAGAGCAGCTGCACATAGTGCCCCTAACTGGCCTAACCAACTGGTTTGGAATGTACAAGCAGAAGCAGGTTGGTGCTGGGACATGCTTCTTCTGCAGGGTAGACTTACATACTCATAACTGCAAAATAATACTTCAATTAAATTGTACACAGAGGGACACAACTTACTTGGTAGCCTAACCACAATGGTAGACCAGCCAATTCAAGTTGAAAGCACCAGCACACTCATTTTACAAGTTGCCTACGTGTATATGAAAGTTGGGGGCCACAGTGATATTATAATGCCTGTTAGCTCTGTAGTAAAGCACATTGTTTCAAAGGACAATCCACATGCCTTTCGTTCTTACAGCTCTCCTTTATCTGCATACTTCCATAATACACCATGGCTCTCTACCATACATATAAGGCAACAGTTGAGCTCCATCCACCTTTAACACCTGTGATAAAGAGCAATTATAGCCACACTATTTTCAAAGAAAGTGTCTGTACAGGTTTGGTAAATGCATTCAGATGGATAACTTGAAATTTGGGGACTCTGTAAGGTTTAGTGGTGAGGGGAAGGAGGGTTACTTCCCCGCACAGAGGCTGCCACAGTTGTTGTAGCAGAGCAGGCTGCTGCTGCCTTAGTGCAAACTCCCTAGTGCTGCAGTGGCAATGGCATGGGCTCCCTGGGGGACTGCAATTCTAGCACTCTCTTCTGATTTGGTGCTCAGGGATGGCATCCCATTTGCTCTGTGTATATCAGGTGAGATAGTACATAGGTGTAGGAGATTTACTTTTATTCTCCTTTTTAAAAGTTTGTCCTTTTGCAGCTTGGTTTTTAAGGATGAATTAAATAGATGGAATTAGATCTTTGTCTACCATATCTACAATTTGGGACATAATTTCAAGGTGATTCTTTCTTCCAGCTGCTCATCTAATGACTAAACAAATATTGTCTCCTGTAAACATGACAGTCATTTTTCAGGAATTTTTGGTCCTAAAGAGAAGTTAGTATTTAAGATGAAAATTTTATGAATATTATTTGGGAAAAAACATAAAAATTCATACGGGGGCTTTGATTCATCCTTCATTTTGGTGCCCACAGCTTTTCACTCATACCTAATCATGAGTGCAAATTTAGCACTGTCCTATCTAAATAATTGGTCTGTTGGCAAAATAAATTACTAGTGGGTACAAAATCATAGCCCTTTAAAAAATGGCTCAAAGAGATCAGTGAGAGAAAAAAACAATTGTATATTGAGAAAGAAAGATTTTCAAAAGCTAGTTTTTCATGGTTTGAACTTTTTTTCAGACCACAATACAAGGGAGACTGTTTTCCCTTTTGAGATTCATAATATATCCTTTATAACTACTCATGAATGATTTGTTTTCTTCTTACATGAAAGAAATGTGTTATTCTTTTTTCCTCTCTATTAGTTCCACAGAAGGCACGCTTACCCTATGAACACAGACAGAACAGTCTGAATAGTTATAAAGAAAAATTGAAGTGACCTTTTCGACTCCCTTTGATAACTTCAGAAATATTAATTTTATTGGCATTTCTATATTACATAAGGAAATTACAAAGCAGACTATCCCAAAACATTAAAGAAGTTCTCTCTCTATATATAGCTTGGGCTGCTGCTTAATTGCTACTGCTGCCATTTCTGTGATGATTCTATCAGGAATCACTGTGGTGACTTACTGTCTTTAAGAAACCTTGATAAGGGCAGGGACAATGCCTTCCTACATATTTGCATGGTGCCTTACCCTCTTTTTGGTGCCACTGGAATAGAATCAAATAGAAGTCCTTAATATTGTGTGGGTACAGGCAGAACGGAGCTGTAACCAAAGGTACTGGAAGATGCAAGGGTATGTAACTCTCTTCGTTCTAATTTAGGGGGTGTCAAACATAACACCCCCAGGGCCAGATTTGATTCATAAAGGTGAGTCATTTAGCCCTGGGGACTTCTTGATGTGCTTTCCAGCAGTAAAGGAGTTAACAGCATCATGTAACCTCCATTGACAGGGATGCTGGAGCTATTGTTTCAGCCCAACAGCTTCAGCAGCTGCAGCAATAAGGTTTGAGCCAGAGCAGTGTTAACTCTTGAGCCAGAGCAGTGTTAACTCTTTGCCTACTTGTGCCAAAACAATGGCTCTGGCAGGTGTGGCAAGAAGCCTGCAGGCCAGTTCGGAGGTGGGTTATGTGGCTGGCAAGCAGTCGCACAGTCCAGATCAGTCCTACAAGAAGCCAAATGCTTCTACCTCTTATTGGTACCCAGACTGAATAGACTTCTAGAAAGTTAGAAAAACCTAAGTAACGTAAGACCTTAAACAAAAAAGCTGTCAAAATATCTTACTGATCTCTGTATATCGGACTGCAACTCTCACCTTCCTGTCATCAGGCTGACAATGGGTGCGATCCTCAAAAGGACTCTACAAGCACCAAGTGTTCCTTTGATGTAGTCCCCATTTAAGTCCTTAGACTCTGCACAGGCGTAAAGGGAGCATGCCTGCAGATATCTTTGCAGATTTGCTTCCTTTATTATTTTACAATTATTTTTTTAAGAGGGCCTTGGTTTTTTTTCTGTAACATCTAATAGACTCACAAGGCTCTGAAAATTGTGGTTATTGATTAACCTTATGCTCAATAGTCTCTGTAACTTTTTCCTTCTTGAAGCCTTGCCTGAAAAGTTCTTGACTTTGTTAACTTGCGTTATAACAGGTAGCAGTTAAAACTTACTTTCAGAGTCCTTCTGTTTGGATGCTAGATTCTTAATAGCTATTTGTTAGTGATAATTAATTGAGAAATCCTTTTGAGTAGAAATGAGTGAAATCCCTAATTCTAAATCAACACATTTGGATGTAGAAAGACCAGTCTGAGTGGATAACAACTCTGCATAATGGAAGGATCAACCATATTTATTTTCCATAAGGATTGGGATATTCTTTTTTGATTACGTTAAAGAAAAGTAAGCTTAGTGAAGAATCTAGTGCTCTTGTTTTTCATGTACTGTTATGTAAGAGGGGAATATAACTTTAATACAGATAAAAGAGGCAAGCTCTTAGCTGCATGAACTCCATAAATGCTAAAAATATGAAAATAGCAGCTTCTAATATCTAACGTCTTTGCAGAAAAAAAAAAGACTCTTTAGGTTTATGGCAAGAAACAGGAATCAGGAATAACTCATCACTATCAATGATATTTCATTCATTATTTACTAGTTCTTGGGGTCTTGCCAGTGTTGAATCTATTGAAAATGTGAATTATATTGTTTTAAGCCCATGCATTTTGTATCACATTGAGTCAGGAACTTCATTTGATCATTTCTAAGAATTTTTCATAAAATGTATTTAACACACTGGTTTGTCTAAAGGTGATATATTCACCCTGCTTGTGAGATACTTCTTATGATTGTAAAAGTTGATGATTTTGGGGAAAAGAACCTAACTGGTATGAATAGGCCAAATTTCAAAAAAAGAATACACCCACAATATTTGTGTGCAGATACACAAACAAATGATTATTATTTTGCAATTCTGATATTTGTTGTTTCTCCCTAACCCTCAAATTGCTCAGGGTAATTTATCTTCTGATGGAAACTATAAATACAGTAAAAAAATCCTCATTAAAATAAAAGACTAAAGACACTAGCAGTAGTCATAATAACTAGGACCCTTGGCATAAAATAATTTTCTTTTTGATCTTCCTGGAACTAATAAAGCCATAGATCCTGTTGACCCATGTACTTACACCAAAGCAGGATTATGGTCTTGTCCAGTCATTACAGAACAGAACATTTATTTCAGAAAAGTTCCAGTGGTATTGCATAAAATTTACGCAGGAACCAGTTTCATATTCTCTCTCCCCTAAGCCCCTCTTTTATGATGTTTGAAAAGTTATCTGTGCTACATGAAAATGCCCGGCATCCTTTATAGTCATAGAATCAGACCTCATAATTAATTAAGATCTGACAATGTTGCACAAAATACAAAATAAGGTGAAAATATTTAGGCGTATATTATATTCGGGAGAGGCTCAATTTACTTCAGTGAGATCACTTATAGGCCTGTGCAAATACAGAAGTATTTGATTCAGATTCAGCCTATTCAGAGGACAGCAATTCAATTCAGAGATTCAGATCACTGTCCTGAATCGATTTGGCCAAATCAGCGTCAGAAGATTCGGTGCTGATTCGGAGAGATTTGACCATACTATAATGGGGAATCACTGAAATACCTATATCTTTGTCATTTTTTGTCAGATTTTGATGAAAACAGCAGGGATGGTAGCCCCTTCTGAGGGAATGAAGCCTGCCAAGCATCAAGGAGATAGTTGCAGGGGTTTCTGAAAAACTGCACCTCAAACTGCTGGAAGCAAAACTCATGTCGTGTGTGTGTTAAGGTAGATTTGAATGAAAACAGCAGAGATGGTAGCCCCTTCTGAGGGTATGAGATTTGTCAGGTTTCAAGGAGATAGGTGGAGGGGTTTCTGGGAAACTGTACCTCCAGGTGCCGACAGGCAAAATTCGTGACGTGTGACTATGTGTGTGTGTTAAGGCGCAGCAGGATGAAAACTGTAGGGATGGATTGGTAGCCCCTGTCCTTACCCTCACAATTCCACTGCAACCAGTAAGCCTCAGGCCTCTCAAAGATCTTACAGGTCTGGGCTTTCCCCAGCCAGGATTGTGCGGTGGCTGGAGGTTATCAGGTGCCTCCTACTCCTACCTGCCTTCCACCAAGGAGGTTTGTGGTCCTGGTATTTCTTGGTGCCGCTGCACCACCAGCAGTCCCTCCTGGGCCTCCCTACTCTGGCAGGGTGCAGTTTTAGGTCATTACCAAGATGATGTGTAGCCTTCTCTTCCCCATATAGCCCCAGCCCTTATACCACCAAGTTCTTCCTGGCATGGGTGCTCAGCAGGGAGATGTTCTTCCCCTGCTGGCTGGTGAGAAAATAAACTGCCACTTTCAGCTCTGAGAGCATTAAATGACTGCCTTCATTAGCACTTGTCCTGATACATACATAGACCTTCATGTGGGCAAGAAGGAGGCCTGCCAGATTTCAGGTGGAGTGGTGCAGGGGTTTCTGTGAAACTGCAACTCAAACTGCTGAAAGCAAAACTTGTGTTACTTGTGTGTGTTAAGGGGTGTAGGTTGTAGCCATGTTGGTCTAAGGACATAGCCCAGACAAGGTTCTTATGGTCAATCTGATACCTTTTATTAGGCCAATGGAATAGTTGGAGAAATTCTTCTTTGCAAGCTTTCGGGTTTAAAAAACCCTTTGTCAGGCTGAGGAAGTATGTGCAGTTGGTGTGTGTGCTATTCCTGGATGGAAGGAATAGTAAAGAAGCCAGAGGCTGGTATGCAATGGAGGCAAGAAAACCAGTCAGTGAAAATGGAAATGGAGGTGTCAGGGGGTGAGAGGCAGGCTAGGGTGGGGTGGGGAAGGAGGAGAATATAGCAGGTAAAAGTGGAGAGGTACCTGCTACCTGGGGAGTCAGATGTCAGGCAGGTTATAGTGTGTCATAAATCCAATGTCTACATTGAGTCCATGAGTTTCTGTATCTAGGAGGTTGATAAAGTAAAGTTCATAGGCCCTTCTGTAAAAAGTGGTTTGTAAATTCAAAGAAGCACCAAACTTCGTTAACCTCATAAATAGAAGCCAACTTCCTAGAGCCCCAAACACACTGAATGGATTCAAACCATGCCATGATAAGACATGCAAAACCTGCCAACATATCTCTAGTACCCCCACAAACTGCAGACCAGAATCTACTACAGACAAGAATATCCAGCTACCTGTGGGAGCACACTTCTCACAAAAAAAGCACTGCCTCCAGTCTCTCAGTCCTGATCTTCAAAGGCAATTTACAAACCACTTTTCACAGACAGGCCTATGAACTGTACATGAACCTCCTAGATACAGAATCTCATGGACTCAATATAGATACTGGATTTTTGACACACTACAACCTGCCTGACATCTGACTCCCCAGCTACCTCTCCACTTTTAGCTGCTACATCTCCCTTCCCCCCTATACCTGCCCATCTCTCACCCCCTAATGCCTCCATTTCCATTTTCACTGACTGGTTACCTTGCCTGCATTATATGTCAGCCTCTAGTTTCTTTACTATTTCTTCCATCCAGGAAAAGCACACACACACCAACTAGATGTTTCCTCAGCCTGATGAAGAGTTTTAAACCTGAAAGCCCATGCCTCGCAGATGGCATCCCAGGCAGCTAAGCTGAGCTAACCTAGAGCCCCACAATTCCACTGCAACCAGTAAGCCTCAGGCCTGTCAAAGGTCTGGGCTTTCCCCAGCCAGGACTGTACATGCTTGTGGTGGCTGGAGGTTATGGCACCTCCTACCTGCCTTTCACCAGGGAGATCCTTGGCCCTGGCATTTCCTGGGGCTGCCGCGCCACCGGCAGTCACACCAGGCTTCCCAACCCTGTTAGGGTGCAGTTTTAATGGTCATGCCCAGGACCTGGGTCCTCCTCCATACCTCCTCCATACCCCAGTCCATACCTCCAAGCTCATCCTGGCATGGGAGCTCAGCAGGGATATGTTCTTCCCCTGCTGGCTGATGATGCAGTGAGTGCTGCCTCCAGCTCTGAGAGTGAGGCATTAAATAGTTAAAAAAAAAGAAAAGAAAAAGGAAATAGGTGTGCACAGAGTGAGGAGGGTGGTACTCACTCCATCTGCAGGTGGAGCTTGGGGAACCCCAGCAGCAGGAGGTTCACCTTGAGGAACACCAGCTTCTCCACCAAACCAAGATCCAAGGAGGTGTGGTGGGGTGTCACAACATCCCAAGCAATGCTGAACACCCTCTCACTCAGAACACTGGTCTGTGGATAGGACAGGTGTTCCTGGGCAACCGTGGTCAGATTCCGCCAAATCTGGCTGCAGCTTGCCCAATAGTCCAAGGGGTCACAGTCCAGTGGCTCCACATCCTCGGCAACATAGGTAGCCACCAAAGCCTTGGCACTACCTGCCTGAGGCTGGGGTCTGGTGTGTCTGAACCCCAACATGGAAGCCATGCCCTTGGCCCACATTGGCAGTGGCTGGAGTGGAGGAGACTGGCTGGTGGCTGGAGTGCTGGCATGAGAAAGTGGATCCACCTCTTCCATGTCCCCTTGCCTCTGCCCTTTTGCCTCCCTGACTGCTCACCAGTACCTCTGTCCAGTGATCAAGGGTTTTGCTACTAGATGCTCCCCTTCACCCTCAGGTCGCACATGCCCACCCGAATGTGGAATGTACTGGACTGCAATGGATCCAGCCATTTTTTGATGCCCTTCTTCAGCCCCTTCACCAGTGCCTGCAACTCTGGTGAAAGTGGCTTGCCCCAGCCAGGAACATTGATCCCCTGGAACTTTTCCATTTGGTTCTTAAGCTCCTTCACTATGGGGATCACTTGGCTAAGGAGGGCACCGCCAACACTGAGGGTCTCGGTGGCCTCGAGGAACATCTTGAGGACCACCAAGATCTGGGAGATGGTATCCCACTCTGCTTTGCTAAGGGGGCTGCTGATCCCAATCTCCCCGAGCAAGGCCATCTCATGGATGGCCTTCTGTTGCTCCACCAGCCTTTCCAGCTTCAGGTATGTGGAGTTCCACTGAGTCTGCACATCCTGCATGATTTTGTGCTGCAGGCTACTCAGCTCTGCCTGTTTCTCCTGCAGCATCTTGTCCCCCTTGATACCATGGTGGAAGTAGCCAGCTACCTTCCTGCATTTTTAAATCAGCTGGGTGGCAGTGACAGCACCATCACCAGCAGCCCTGTCCCCCTCGAAGGTGTCCCTGACTATGAGGTGCAGCTTGTGTGCCACACAGCAAATGCCAACAAAGTTGGCATCATGGACCACCTTGACCATATTGGCCCTGTTGTCAGTGACCATGAACCCATGGGTGAGCTCACCCTGGCCAGTGAGCCACCTCTGCACCATATGGTTCATGGACACCATGATGTCCCTTGCCATGTGGGACTCATCCATCACCTTTGCTTGAAGGAGAGCCCATTGATGGCCAGTGCCTTGTGAGGGAGAGGTAGGCATGATCTCCACTCCAGCTGTTCCAGATGTCCGAGGTGAAGTGTAAGGCTACCTGCGGCCCTGCTCTGTGCAGCTCCTCCCTCAAGTACTCCCTGCATGCCTCATACAGGGAGGGCACCACCATCTTTCTAAAGGTGGTGCATGAGGTCTTGAGAAGATCAGACCATGAGCACCATGAGCCGCTTGAACCCTTGCCACTCAACTAAGGAGAAGGGCTGGCCATCCAGAGCAAGCATCTCCCCCATGCTCTGGGTGACCTCGCTGGCTCTTGCAACATGTTCCACTTTGTCTGCAACTTTCCTCCACTTCTCCAGGGTTGCCTGCCTCTGTTTCATGGGGACAGGGGCTTTGGAGTTGGGACTTCCCTTTGGGCATGCTCCCACTGGAGCCAGGCTGAGGAGGAACAAGGGCAAGGGGGTGCTGCTTCCTGAGGTGTAGCAGCAACACCATGGAGGTGCATCCTTACCCCAGCTGATCTGCCTTCGGCCGTGCTGGCAGATAGCATGCTTGGGATCATCTGCCACTTCAAAATGATCACACAATACGCTACCCCCCCAACTTCTAGGATGGGGGTGGGGATCCTGCCTTATCCCCCTCCTCAGCAGGCTGAGGCACAACAACAGGAGGAGCTGTGTCACTTTCCTCCACAACCCCAACCTCAACTGTCAGAGCTGATTTGGTTCAGTGCTTTGACACAGTGGAACTTTCCAGCACAAGGCACAGTAAGGCAGGGGAATTCTCGGCATGGTGAAGAGTTCCGGCATGGATAGAGTTCCCGCCGAGGATATGCAGATTTGCATAACACGATTGGCCGATGTTAAATTATTCCCATGTGGCGGCTGGCAATTGGCTCGCTAGCCATATAAAAGGTTAGGGGCATTTCCGCTGTAGTTGGAGAACTCCGCAATTCCCCCTGGAGTGGAACTCCGGCAGTTTGATCACCTGCCAACGACTCCCCATTGTCGAAGCCTTATGACGTATCCTCCGTGTTGCATGCCCGAGTTAGACCCAAGCTACCCGGTCTACAAGAGCTCCTCAATTAGTGACTAGAGATTAGAATTGTTGCAACTACGATTGAAGTGTGAAGTCACTTCTTGCCTGCACTGTATACGACTCTACAGTGTAAGTAAAGCTATCTCTGTTTTTCCAACTGGTACGTGTCCCGTCTGTGCCTAATTCCACTCCGGTGATAGAGAGTACCCATCTGCCCATCATGGGATCGCAGCCGCAACCCCAGCTAGTGTTCCCGAGGATTCCCGATCCTTGGTCCCCTCTCAGCTCCCACACTCAACCTCCTCCGATGTGCTTTCTGGAGAAGGAGACCTAGCTCTAGGGGAACTTTGAGGGGTGTGGAGCACAAACTCAGATTCCCCCATGTTCCCCATAATTTCTTTTGCTAGGGTGCTCAGGTCCCCTGCTTCCAGATCCACCTTCTCCTCTAGCACTGGGAGGCTCATGCTGGGAGATGAAATTGGGGTGGAGGAGACTCATTCAGGTGCTGGTGGCTATTTCTGGTGCTAGGGGAGGTGGTGCAGGTGCAGGGACAGGTATTGCTCCCACCTCCTTGCTCCCACTAGCAATAGAAGACTCATAGCTGCCAGAAAAGGGGATGCATCTATGTTTGGCGGGGGGGGGGGGGACTTGCAGCTCTCCCTCTACCTGCTCTAGCCCCTCCCCTCTCCCCTCTCCCTCCCCTGCCAAAAGACCTGGTACCTGCCTTTCCAGCACATTTCATATTAATCTTTGCTATGCTGGAAAATATGTGTGTGTTTATGTGTGTGTGTGCAGCTGCAATATCTCTTCTTCTGTGTATGTGTGTAACTAACTAATATCTCTTCTTCTTTGATTACTGTATGTGTTACTATCTTTTCTTCTTCTCCGTTGTGTTTACTGTATGTGTGTGTAATTAATATTTCTTCTTCTTCTTTGTGTACTGTATATGTATGAGTGCGTGTAATGTATGTCCTTTCCTGCACAGTGATGGATCACACTGTCAGGGAAAACACAGCTTTCTTTTAAAGTGTGTGTATGTCGGGGGGGGGGGGGGATAACAAGAACAAATAAGAGGTTTTTTGGGGAAAAGTTGAAAGAAATGGATTGGATAGATATAAGTAGAGGGATTCTAGGCAAGGGTAATTAGTAAGCTGTTTCAATCCTTTCCAAGAACAGAAAATAGCAGGAGACTGACTAGGAAACCAAGACAGTCCAGTACCTTTCAGACACGGTTGCTCAGGTAGAAACAGCTCACAAAAGGGACAGAAAGGCAGCAGACAGAGGGTTATATGATGTTTCTACGTCCTTGCCCCAGAGCACTGTGATTGTAAGGGGACTCTTCCAGCCACTAATTTCCCACAGTGTAATTCCTGACTGCTTTTGACAAGTGCTGCAAGAAGTATTCAATTTCATAAAACAGAGAGATACTTATTTTGACATTATTTAATAAAGAATAATTTTAGTTTTCCCCCAATATATTTTATCTCAGGTTTAATACAAGATAAAAGTCTTTCTACAGAAAATTTTGGCATGGAGAAACTGGCCCTGATTCACTGAAACACAATGAAGACCAACACTCTAACTGAATGAAACCATAAGGAAAAGGCAAATAAAACTCCTTCAAATCTTATGCTGCTTCCTCAGGGCTGTACACAAGCTGCTTTCCTATGCTTGAGCACCTGAAGATGCTTGAACCTTAAAACACCTTTAAAACCAGGATATTGATTTAGTTGAATAAATATAGACATATAAACTTAGGTTTAAACCTAAGTCAAAATTCACTGACTTTCATGTTTTTTATTTATCAGAATTTTAGTTGGTATTCATTTAAACAGCAACCTATAGCCTACATTTGCTTAACCTTTCCTCTCTTTTTGGATAAATTGGGCTATTTTAATTTTGGTTTAACTCCAGTAGACACACTGGTATCTAGCCAGGGACATTTTTTTTCCTTTTCTCCTTCACTGCCCTTCTTCAGGAATAAAACAAGCTTATGTCACCAGCAATTCTGTTGCCCCAGATTTTCATTATCTACCCTGTATGTCAGCACCCAAAATGCTTTCTGCTCTATCATGATTCTTCATACATTCTTTTGTACATTAAAAGAAAACAGAAAACTGTACATATTATACAGGTTGTAGCCGTGTTGGTCTAAGGATATAGGCAGACAAGGTTCCTTGAGTGAATTTGATATCCAGTTGGTCTATAAAAGATATCAAATTCACCCAAGGAACCTTGTCTGCCTACATATTATACAAGCATTCTGAACATATATAGAAAATAGTGATGTCCATTATGTAAAGTAAATAAGTCATCATTTCTTGGAAACTGCTTCGTGGTTTAATGTCCCTTTTGCAATGTACATTTTTCCTATTCCAGATTCTAGATTTCCTATTCTAGATTCCTATTCTAGATCAGCACAAAATAAAAATAAAAAATGAATAAAAATAGCATGAGCTTTACTTAAATCTCATTAATAGCCACCTCCAAGCCAATAGGCCTTTTCCTATGCTTCAAGTAAAGTATTTACATAGGCCCTTTGCCAGAGCAAAGTTGTATTTCCTTTCCATTGTTTTATAGATCATCTCCTTCAGTTTTATTTGACAGTCTAGGCATCTATTTATAGCTCTCAAGTTCTGATAAAAATTTCCAAGGCACAGTAACTGGTAGACTACTCTACTACTTCCTGTGAAGTATTTGGTTCTCTTTGGGCATATTTACACAAGACAATATGTCACTGTAGTGATGAGCTACAGCAATGTAGCTTGTTGCTATGGAAACATAGCATTGGTGGGCACAAACCGTGATGCCGATGCTACTGTGTATTTGCAACGAGCTAATGAGCCGTAGCTCATTGCTGCTGCGCAGTATGGTCAGAAATGACCTGTGCGCTACTGTGACTGCACTGAAGCAAGTACTAAATGACTTCCCAGTAACAACTGTGTCGGTAAACACACATGTAGACGCACCCTTTAAGTTGGTGAGGGAACAAAGAAGTATTTGCTACTGGCTTGCATGCATATTATCATATTATATCACATTATAACCTGCCTGACATCTGACTCCCCAGGTACCTCTCCATTATTCGTCCCCCTTCTCTCTCTCCCTCCACACCCCCTTGTCTCTCACCCATTGACTCCTCAATCTACATTTTCACTGACTACCTGTCTTGTATGCATACCAGCCCAGCCACTGGCTTCTTCACTTTTCATTCCAACCAGGAAGAGCACACACCAACTGCTGAAACTTCCTTAGCCTGATGAAAGGTTTTTGAACCTGAAAGCTTGCTTAATAATTGTTTTCCAACTATTTAAGTTGGTCTAATAAAAGATATCAGATTTATCCAAAGAGTCTTGTCTGCCTATTATCATATGCCAAACTTTTGTTATTGTTTGACTGCTACTAGTCATCACTGTCTGGGATCCATTTTTTAATCCTGTTTCAGGACCAGTTCTCATTCTCTGGACGCAATTATTTGTATTTTTTTTTTATTCAAACCAGATTTGTCATCTAATTTACTATGCTTTCTGTTCTTTTTTTTTCCTCTTTTTTTCCCCAAGGTTTGCTTTTTCTTCCTACCTTATGCTTATCACAGACTATAAGGCTTCATTATGATTTATTACTTGGATTTTGCTCCAAGTTTTTAAACAGTCCATTTTATTTAAGCATAGTTGGTTTCAATTACGGATGCATTTTCAATTCCAGAACACCATTTAAAGAGTGTTAGCTTTTAAAAAAGAGATAAGAATCAACTGCTGGAGAGAATTCCAGTGAGGAACCACTTACACACAGGTAATATCTTACATGAAGCTTCTAATGTTACCTCAGTGGTTTGCAAAGGTATGCTAGTTTTTACAAAGCATGTTACTGAAAAATGGAATAGTTTTCAAGAAGTGGGCCCTGAAAGAACTGTCATGTCTTTTTGGAAGCACTGGTAGAAGAGGAAAACCTGGATTTAACTGGTCTCCAGTCGAGGCAGACAAGAGCACTAGAGGGAGAATATGGGTGTTTTTTCCAGCTGTGGTGAGTCTGGGCAGTACAGATCATTTTCAACATGATATGACAAGCACTTTTTATTACCAGACATATGGAAGTGCCTGTTTACAAGACATCAGAGTTAACTGATTTCAAAATGTACTGTTCCTTCAACAGGAATCTATAAACTTAACAAAAGATTGTTCTGGGAATGCAATATAAACATTACATATGGACACAGCAATGGACCGTATTGATCAGCCTTAAATACATAATTTTAACATAAATAACAATTGCCTATACTTTTACTGAAAGTGGAATTAAGAATACAACATTATTCTCAAGAAATAGTGACAAGTCAATTACCTAAGAGTTCTATGATGACTTTTAAAAAATATTAATTGATGTAATTTTCCCTCAATAGCTCCCATTTACAGAGATACGTTATATTCCAAGGTTAACATAAGCAAAATTACACATTAAAAACAATCAACCGTGGGTCAGAGTTAAAGGCTGCTGAGCTGAAATATGCATTTCTCTGTACTTGATAAGAGTAATGAATTTATTTATTATGCTTTATGTCCTTAGCCATAAATTTCCTTGCTTTTGAGTGCTGTATTCGTAAATGGTATAATAAGTATGTTTTCTCTGTTTATATATCGAGGCCCAAAACCTCAGCTCTGCTTTGGTTAGTGAAGCAAGGCTATTTAGACTAGCTAAGGATATGGCCTTAGACACACCACATAAACAAGCATTTAATCCAGGACTCTATGCATGTTGCCACGCAATAAAAATATAAAGTAAATCCAGAAGCCTCTCCAAAACTAAGAATGAGAACAACATAAATAAATTCCACCCCAGCCATCAATATGAGCCATTAGTGTATGCATAGCAGCCTTCAAATTGCCCCAAGAAGCCAAAGAAAAGAGATGGCACAGTGGTTTGAAAAGGTCAACAGACCTGATTATCAGTTTTAGCCAAATAATGTCATATAGAAAATCTGAAGTGGTTTTTAAAATGAAGTTTTTATTTTGGCTTTGGAATATACCAAAGCATAACAACTAACGGTAGAGAGTGACATTGAATATAAATGCAGACAAGTGGCAAGAGTCATGGTTGCTGTTGGAAACATATACACTGATTTTTTTTCTTTTTTATGCAAGTTTAAATCAGAAGTCAAGTTTAAACTGCTTTAATTTCAGTGCAAGTGAGGCCTCTTAAACTGAATGGAACTGAGACTTTTTACTATTTGGGTGTGTCTACACGAGGCATGTTAATGTACATTAGCTTAAGTTGATGCACATTATGGGTGCACATTAACACATACACACCCTTAATGTGCATTAATTTAGGCTAATCATGCCTACATTTGATACCTGCAAATGGTGCGATTAGTTAATGTGCATTAATGGATGCGTAGATGCAACCCAGAACTAACATTAGTGCCAGATCTGCCCTGCCACTAGGGAACTGGCCTGAGTCCAGCCCCAGGGACCAACTAGGGGCTGGTGTGCTGGGCATCTACCCTGGGGCCCTGCCCTTGAGGCCTCCCACTCCGAACTTGAAGACCCAAAATATTGTCAATAATTTTCCCCTTGTGTACAGTTTTCTCTTTGTACATAGTTTCCCACTTGTAAGGGGGCTTTTTATTCTTGGTGGGTGGGGAGAGTGGTGGAGGGGCTCTGTTAGTTGAGGGAGGAAGGGGGAGGGGATTCTGCTTGTTGAGGGGGGAGGGTGTTGTGAGGATAATAAAGTTTTTTTGTTTCACTCATATGCATGTCCCAAGAATGGTGCTGAGAGTGGTCAGGGTTTAAGGGGTGTGTGGGTGGTGGGATAGGTGGGCTGGAGTGGGGAGTACAGGAGGAAATGGTTGGGTAGGGCCACCTGCAGCTAGTGTCCTGGTCTCCACTGGTGGGTACGCGGATGTCCTGGGGCCTAGGTAGGTGGGGCCTGCTGGGGCCAGCAGGAGTGTGGGGCACTGGTCATTGTTGGCAAGGGCTGGGCTGGGCTAGAGCAATGGGGTGCTGCATGTTGCTGAAAGGGGCAGAGGCAGGAGTAGCCCTGATGTGGGGATGCAGGATGGGCAAAGAGGGAGCTTCTGTGTGCTGTGCTTGCATTGGGCATGTGGCTCCTGGGCAGGGATCAGAGTTTCACAGATGGCTGCCAGGTGCTGGCAGCTGGCTCTGGCTTCAGTATGGCTGCCAAGTGCTGGCAGCCATATGACTGGAGGCTGGAGCTACCCCTGGGGGCCACAGGGACACATAGCAGGGCTGCAAGGAGTTGGGACTAACTTTATCCTCAAGTCCTTGTATGTGTAGACACCTGCCAAAAATTGCTTAATGTGCATTAACTTAATACACATTAAATTTAGTCATGCTTAAATGCATGTGTAGACCCACCCTTTGTGTATAAAACATTATTTTCCACCTATAGCCTGAAGGTTTCTTTTTTTAGAAATTTATGCCATCAAACTGAATAAAACAAAACAATTTCAATAATTTACATTTCCCCCAGCCTGGATAAGGACCTGTTATCTAGAATGACAACACCTCTTGTGTTGTTTCACAAGTACCAAAGACAACACTAGTATTCCCCTATCAGCCCTTCAAGGCAACTAGTGACAGTATGAGGTATCAACCATTCCTGGTAATGTAAAGCTACTCTTATCATATTCTCTTGTGGAAAAGTTTTCTCAATTCAGAAACCTCTGAACATGGCAAAGAGGAGAGGGTAAGAAACAAAGATGACCACAAATATGATCAGAGCTAATATCAGCAAAACAGGGACCATCTGTATGTGCAGTTAATGCTACAAAGGCTTACTGTACAGTAAAATACTGTGCAGTAAGCCTTCCTGGGGAGCATGTACTCCCTGTTGGGAGCAAATCTGCTCTGAATGGGAGCAACCCAGTACAGGGCTGCTTTGACTCTGCTCTGGCCCTCTGCAGCAGCCAACGGGAGCTCCAAGCTCTTCTTGGGTGCTAGCCTGGGGAATGGCAGGGAGCCTGGGGCTGGTACCTATGCACATGGGGCAAGGAGAGCTATGCCAGCTGCAGTGGCAGCTGTATCCTGGTCCTATGCATGTTGGGAGGGGTCCTGATGTGCAGGGGGCCAGGAGACAGCTGCTGCTGCAGAGCTTTCCTGCCCCCCTGTACACAGATGTAAGTTCTGTGCCCAGCAGGGCTTCCCTGCATAGCCAGTGGCTGTCCCCAAGCTATCTTACTTCTGGGGCAGCTCCCAGCCAGATCCAGGCTAGGTGGAGATTTCCCTGAGCAGCCCAGAGCTGGGCTGGGAGCTGCCCTAGAAGGGACAGTTCCTGGCCAGCTACAGGCTGCTTGGAGAAGCATGGAGCTCCCAAGTTTTGGTACTGTTTGGCTCCTGGCTCTTTTGGGAATAGGCAGGGGAGGGGCAGGGTACTGCTCCATCTCAACTTCTGGGGGGAGCTAGGAGCTGAGTAGTGCCAGGCCTGGAGGAGTTCCCAGTCCCCTGTGGCCCTCAAGTGTTGGGGGTGACCAGGAGCAAATTTGTTCCTGGTCAGTGTTTACACATGAGTTACTGTGCAGTGTCTACTGTGTAGTTAGTTTACTAATTGTATATAGTTTACTAGCTATATACAGGTAGTAGCTAACTGTAGTAGACTAATTTACTGTGCAGTAAATGGTGGACATATGGAGACACTGATGCTTTACTGCACAGTAGATTAGTCTACTGCACACTGAGTGTCTTGTGTAGACACACTCATAGGGGAGAATCTACTTTCTTGAAGCTGTTACACTGATTCTGAACTCATTTACATTTGTTCCTTTTTCTGGTTTTCTTTCAGCATTAACTGCACTGGATTCCTGAGAGCTCTCTTGATCTACAACGATGCACATGAATTTAGAATAAGGCCCCAATTAACAGAAACACTGGAAATGTCACAGTCATCAATATCTACTATCCAAAGATGTGACAAGATTGACACCAAGGAACAAACCAGAATAGTGCTTCAGATCTATGTAAGGAGTGAATACAAAGAGACAACATTAAATAAAGTCCCTGGATTTAAATAATTTCTTTAAAATATTGACAAAATGACATGAGCCATGTTCCCAGCCATGAAAACTTATGTGATACAATGGAAGGAAATACAAGATTTTTTTGGTAATGTGGTTAAGCTTGCCACTTTTTAAGGAAAATGAACTTCATAATATTTAGACAACTTTGCTTGCCCTAAGAAGCTGGGGAAGATTCAGCTGAAGTCAGTCCTTGAGGTTTTTTTCTATCATTGGTAGGATTGTTAGTTTTGTAGAATTAATTTGATTATTCCTGGGTTTTGGGGGTTTTTTTTGGTGCTTAGGATTTATAAAGTGTTCTCCAATGGTCCAAAAGGAAAAGAGGGAAATCTCTGTCAAATTTTAATGATATTTCCAGATCTGGACTAATGGACCCCTTCCCCCTCCAAAGAAAAAAAAAGTAAATGAAACTTAGATATTTCTTAGTATTCCTTAGTAGATACATTACAACATAGGACTGGACAAACTAGATGAGTCTTGGAGCCCATCATGTCTGACATTCTTTCTCCAGCAGCAGCCAATACCAGTTGCTTTAACAGCACAGACAATGCTGTTAGAAGCTCTTTGCTAGGGTAAAGCAAAGACTCTCTAGCAACTTTGCCAGAGGAGAGCAAAGAGTTTCTAGCAAAAAGTTTGATGGGGTAACCTATCTCATAGGAAATTTCCTTCTGATCCACAGTAGTTATATGCTGACCATCCTGAAATCTTTGGCTATCTTTAATACTAGTGATTATACTTTTAGATATTCTTGCCCAGGGATATGCTTAGTCTTGTTTAAAATCCAGTGCTCTTGGCCTCAGTGACACCTTGATAAAATTCATGATTGCAGTCTGCTTTGGGCTGCAGAGGATGCCTAAGGATCTATAGGTTGTTTTCTGTAATTCCCAAAACTAAGATGCTTCAAATCAGGGTCTTAAATTGGGGATTAGGAGCCAAGTTTTGGGCATGTAAATTTTGTCCCACTATTGTATTCTGAAATAAAAAAAATGAGAGGTAAAGTTGGCGGGAACTGTGGCTCTTGCATTTGAGGCATGATTGAAGCACTGTGGTTGTGGTGCCATGTGTGTTACTGATGCTGTTTTCCCTGTCTCGCTTCTCTGCATTTTTTTTGAAAAATTACTTTGTTACTGGGGTTTGAAATCTATTCATAGTCTTTGCTGATGAACCAATAAATCACAAATATTCATCATGTCTTATGCCTCTAACATCCACCCGTCTAGTAGTACTACCATGAAAAAAATGCAGGATCCTTTTCCCCCTCACAGACTAAAAGACATTCATTTCTCTTGTAATGAACTATAATCTAATTTTTTGTGCCCATTCTCTTAGAATCTGAACATAAGGAGGCAACATACATAAAGTGCCCAGCAGCAAAAAGTGGATCTTTCAAGGGAAGTGGCAGATGTAGCAGCAATGACCAGTGAACTATGCTGTGGTAGATCTTTCACTCTGTACCACGCACTTTAAGATATGAATAGTAATGGCAGCCACTGAATTTTGCTTAATACTGACTAATGTATGGCATGATACAATGTTATCTTTATTATTATATTGCACCCGTGGCCCTTCAGAAATTCATAGTGACAAGGAATCTAAAATTATGCTCCCTGTAAGATCCTTATAATTTGAGTGAAAAGATCAACCTCAGTTATTAGCAACATGGGCCAATGGTGCAATACTAAGAAGGCCATGCTCCAAACATACACTTGCCATGTTATTAAAATACCATGCTAATATTTGACTGGTGCTTTTTATGTAGCATTATGACAAATTGAGGAATCTTGTTTGTGTTTGTTTTAAATTCATGTGCAAGTATATAGTTTTCCTATATACTAGGCCATCACCATATATATATTTAGCTAAATCCAGCTTAGACAAAGAGTTACCGTTGCTGGCCATGGAATCTAAAGTCAGGGAACAACCAGTACATTTCAGTTAAAAAACATCAGTTGAAAGCTAAGGGTTTGTATTGCCACAGTTGCAATAAATCCCAGAAGTATATAACAGGCTCAGTGATATACTGTGCTGATAGCTTCCCCAAACAGTTTATTAATGGCCAAATATTTACCCAACACCTTGCACTAGGAAAAAACATGTTGCACTGGAAATAAGTAGAAAAATATTTACTATCGTATTCAGCCAGGATGTTGTTATTATTATAACTCATACCATTTGAGTCTATTTAAATGGCAAGGCTAATCTATATGTGAAAAAAAAGGAGAACAAAGGTTGGTCTTTTATATTCAATTAAGACATTCCTTTAAAAGAAACTATGAGGAATAATACTGATATTTTGCTGATGATTGATAGTTTATAAATGGTAGTTTTCATTTTTGCTTTGAGACATTTTTATATCTTATCCATCTTTCAGTTCATCTATTTGATGAAGTTTATAATAATAAATAAAAAACTCGTTAAAATATTTATTTTACTCAGCTGTTGCTGAGGCTTTTTTAAAAATTATTTTTCCTGAGTATTAACATGATAAGTAATGCCATTTTAAAGACTAAAACAATCCACCTTTGGTCAGCTGGCAACTAATCTTTTTCTGTCCATGCCACATACTATGCTCTCTAGCTCCCCATGTAATTTCATCCTTTCCTCTTTTAAAAAGATATTCTATCCCTTTATTAATGACACACTAATTATTTACCCAGGATGTTTGGGGGATACTATTATGAATTTCATCATTATTATTATTATTATTTTGCATGAATAATGCTGCAATTTATCACTGCTGTGTATGCTACTGCAGAGTAAGTTCAAAATAAGTCTAAAATGCTGCCATTAGGTATGGACTTGTGAACAATTTTGCATTGGATAAAAGGAGGCAGGGCTTTATTTAGCTTGTATCACCTGCTCTGCAGGAACTCCCTATATTTATGCTATTTCCCAACAATACATGGCAATCTCCTTTACCTGAGGGCTAAGACATGAAAATTTATATTCTATTTACCAGGAGCTAGAAGCAAATATATGGATAGTTTCTGTAGAACAGCTGACATGTTAAAACCTGGCTCCTGTGGCAAACTATTCACGTGTCTGTACTCATTTTAATCTGGTTGCATTTCACAGACACTTACATGGGTGCAAGTGAACAGACAAGGTGGAGAATAGAAATGAGTAACTCAATATTTTTGTACTCTGGTTGTCCACATAATACCAGAAATGCTTAAGTACGGTTATGATAACTTTATATTATATGTCATTTCAACTGTTGAAGTGTGTTCAGCATTTAAGAAAAGAGCTGTTTTTCTCCCTACACACACACACACACACACACACACACAAATGAAATTAATATATTTCTAAAATTACTGTCTTCAAATCTGTAGGTAGTACTTTCATTTCAGACAGTGTTTTAGTTAGCCAAACTGCTGTGTATTCTGCCTGTTGGAGGTAAAATTTAGTTACAGTACATGAAGTGTTTTACTTGCTGGAGAGATCAATATTAGTTGATATATTAATGAGATAATTATTACCTAGCTAATTACATAAATTAGCAAATATGAAGGCAAGAAGCCAATCTAAAAATTATGGGTATGATTTCTGAAACTGCCCAGGTATATCCACTAGATTTCCACTGAGATTTGGGAGTAGACAGAAAAGACAGTAAAAAGGAATACCATCTATTTTAACAATGTTTAAATACAAAATTCATGTCTTCAGACCTAGACCAAAAGAGATATACACAAGAGCTCTGGCTACTTCAGAAAAGACTCTAATTCATTTTAAGTGCTCATTTGTCCCTACCATACTTTTTGACTATGTCATATCTCTGGTACACAACTTCATTGGAAGGAGTACAGGTAAAGAGGACGGCAGGGGGATCTTTCTTTTCCTTTAACTGGATCTCTGAAAACATTCTTCACCTATATCCGTGATTCTCAACCAGGGTGCCATGGCACTCTGGGGTGCTCGAAATCCTTTCAAGGATACCACACTATGATAGCACTGTTAGGTGTGCAAGCATAATTCAAAAGATAAATCCAAAGAATTCCAACAGGAATCCACAATATTAAAACTTTCTGACTTTTTGTAGGCTTTCTGTTTTTTGCAATAAAAAAAATTGTATGTATGTTTCTGCAGCCCCAGGAACTGGCACAAGAAGCAAGGGGGCAATCCCACTTCCATATAGAAAATCATAGGGGTTAGGGTCACAAGACAACTGGCCAAAGGGAGGGAACAAGTAAAAGGTAAAGAAATATCAACACTTTGCTAACATATACTCAGCACCTTAATTTCCCCCGTACACCTTAAGAGGTGTCCCCAAACAAGCCTTTAGCCCCTAGAGCACTCTAACAGCAGCCTGCAGCTGCCCCCAAGTCTGAGTCCAGCTCCTTCAATCAACAGTCCTGGCTGACCGAGCCAGTGAGATCTCCATCTCCACAGTGCACAACTCTGCATAGGGCTGACAAGGGTACACCTGCAGACTACTCTCTCTTGCCCTTACTCCAGCCTCAAGCTTCTTCTTCCTTTTTCCCTTGCCCCCCAGTCCCTGGGTGTTTGTGGGAGGTGTAGTCCAACTTAACAGTCAGCACAGCTCTGCAAACTACCTCCTGGTTCCTCCTGCTGTATGTGCACTAGTGGGGAGCCGCCACCTCCTGCCAGAGGCGGGGGCTGCAGACCTGGGTCCCTGGCCCTATAGCCCTGCAAGCTGGGGGCCCGCTCTGGCAGGGCTGGGGGAACAGGGGCTGTGGGTGGGGGGCGAGTGGCAAAAGCAGGGCTGGGGAGGCTATGAGGGGAAGTGAGGGGCATGAGCAAACTGTGGGGGGGGCTGTGGGGAGGGAGTGAGGGCTAGCAGCAGGACTGGAGGGCTGTGGGTGGGAAGTGATAGGCACAAACGGGTCTGGTCAGGTTGTGGGTGTGGAGTGAGGGGCACCAGCAGGGCCAGGGGGCTGTGGAGGGCCTTTCATTTTAATCACGGATTTGCAGGGTTTATCAGAGAATTTGTTATTTTTTATCAGGGAAAACCAGGATCCCTGGTCATTGTGTCTACTTACCTGCCATTGTAGGCAACCACATCACTCTCTATTGACCCTCGACTATGGCTTCAGTATAGAAAGGAAACAACTCCCCTCTGCACAGTACTGATCCACCACCCTCAGCACTGGTGAGGCTGGTAGGCACTGGTGAGGGTGGTAAGTGCAACTGGTGGAAGGCACAGCACAGGAAAGACCAGATGCTGGCATTTTATTATGCTTTTCTTTTGATCAGCTTTATTGAATCAGATGGAGAACATGGCACTGTGACCCCCTGAAAGGCTCCACTGGGAGAGAGAACTCTAGTTTCTTGGTCCCTTTGCTAGTTACAGAAAGCACCAGTCATACCCACACTATAGACATCTGCAGAAATAACCACTGAAAACAAGGGGAGATGGAGGAAAAAAATGAAGAACTTCAGCCCTTCTACAGAAAGATGAACCATCCTCTAGTGAAAAGGGCTTAACAGTTCCAAAGGGAGCATGTTTGGCACTTTGCTATGCCAGCTTGGCTGAATGTGGCCTAATGCTTTGAAATTTAACAATAAGAAACAGCAGAAGTGGATGTCATAGTATAGGAATGGTTAAAAAGTCAATGATGAAAGGGCAACATTTGGGAACCTTTCCTTTAGCAAACTCCAAATCCAAAACACATACTGGCATCTGATATGTAAATGGCTACATTTTGAGTCAGAGCTCTGTCACAGTATGCAGACACTGAAAAACATACAAAAATCCAAAAATACTCTATTACTACAAGGTATTATTATTCTTTATAATAGGTGAATTATAGTGACAATATAAAGAAATTGCTCAGGGCCCAGAATGCTATCAGCACTGACTTTGTCAAGGTGTCTGCAATAACCCAGTGGAAGAGCAGAGTGCTCAGGGGAATGTTACAAAGCTAGACCACATGTGACACAGTCAATTTTGACAGAAAAATTACTTCTTATAATTTCAATCCAAAAGAAGTAGAGAAGGGCCCTAAAGGAGAATTTTCACCTTGAAAGAACTGTGGAAAATATTTTGGAGAAGAGACAAGGGGAAAGTGAGAGTCATTACTGGTTCACAGGTTGACATTTGTGCTTTCTTTAATGAGATCAATATATTTTTAGGTGAACTTCAAAGTAAAAACCAAGGGCCTGATTCTGCTCCAATCTAAATCAATGGGAGGTTTGCCATTAACTTCAGTGGGGCCAGAGCAGGGCCCAAATTAGAAGCAATAAAAGTCTGGTTTAGTTCCTATTGATTTCAATGGTAGACTTTTCATTGATTTTAATCAGAGCTGGATCATCCCACAAAGAAGCTAAAGGTTTTTACAGCAAACTTTTAACTTCTTTTTCATATATAAATATTTGTGTCTGGGCCACAGAGTTCCTGAAGTTTGGAGTTGTGAGCTCCTGAGTTCTGGCTCAAAACCATTTATAGTTAAACAAAAGAAGAGGCTATGGTTATTGATTGTTTCAGTTACTTTCCCAATCCAGACTTTTTAGGAAAATAAACAGGTTCTGATAAAATAAAGGGTTGCTTGCAGATGTGAAAAAAAAAACAACAAAAAACCACGCTTTACCAGAAGAAGCAATACGTTACTTCAGCCTGACTCTGCAGCATCTGTAAAGATCAGACATTTCACCAGGGCTTTTTGGAGCTTTTAGCTAATAGCTGATTAGCTAAAAGTGCCCCAAAAGCCCCACTAAATCACCCAAACTTTACAGATGGGCAAGCCGATTTGAAGTAACGTGCTGCTTCTTCCGGGCATACGTGGAGCTCAGCACAGGAACATGCCAAGTTTAAGGTCAAGCACCATTTTTTTTTCATGCCTCCAAGCACCCAAGATGTACATCTATGCCACAGAGTGAGACATATATTGACAGTCCCGAAGTATGTTAACACTTTATTTCATTGTCTTTCATGTATACGCCTTGTTGCATTTTCAGGTCTCAAATGGTCCAAACAGAGGTGACAAATTCCACCAACAAGGCATGCTAGATGGCTAGCAGAGTCTAAGACATGGCATCGCGTGCCAAATTAGTCCCACACCCTGTGAGTGCCAATGTGATCCGCTTCCCCTGCCCGATTGGCTTCCTGCCCTACGTGCTGCTGTGCTGCCTGACCTTTCCCCAATCTACTGCATGCCACACATAGAGGCTGCCTGTGCCACTTGCAACACGTATACCATGGGTTGGTCACTCCTGTTCTAGAAATTCAGGAAGGATCCACACCAGATCCTCAAACTATCTGAACTTCAGCTATTTCTTGAACTCCTTTCTGACAGTTTCCTGTTGTATAAACTATAAACAATTATATGTTGAAGCATTCATAGGGATGGCAACAAGCAGGTATAGGGCTTCTATGCAGAAAGCCCTTCCTTCCTTCACTTTCACTTTGCTCTTTAAATGCAAATACCACTCTAATCAGATAAATTCAAAGGAAATAGTGATTCTGTTCACAGATGTATTTCCCCCGTAATTCTTTCACATGTGGAGGGGGCAACCAGGCTCTAAATGTGAGGGAATATTAGTAATGAAAGAGTTTAGGTACTATGTATATGTTATAAATAACATGGTGAATGCATGGGAAGGGAAGGCCAAATTCTGATGGCTGTCTTCAGTGCAATTACTCTGCATTTGCGATGAATAAATGCCATTACTCTTTTCTTTCAAATTTCCTAATTTTCAAAGCAAAGATGTATGTAACTGTACAATTCCTATTAAATTCAACAGGAATTATAAAACAATCCTTTTCCTCAATCCAGTAAATGTTCACCCAAGCTGAATTAGTTCATCAGAGTTCTCAAAATAATAAACCCCCCTTAAAATTTCAGAGCCCCTACAAAGCAATGGAAAGCAGCATTGCTTGCTATTTCAGCAAGGCCTTTTCAGATCTTACAAGATAAATAGAGTCCTTTTGGATCCATATTTGGATGAGGTGCAAAAAATAAGAAAACAGATTGGTACAGGAAACTGTGTCTGTAATTTAATTGCTGGGGTGCAAGTCAGTATGAAACTCAAGTTCCAGGTCACAGGCAAATCCAGCATTTAGTGCAATCTCTGGAAAGTGCCTTATTTCCCCCCAGAAAGCTGATATAAGTCACAAACAAACCAAAATCCCAAATCTACAGCTCACGGATATAGAGCTGAGTCTTTTGTTAATTTATAACCTAGGCTTTTCCAAACATCTTTGTCCATGGAAACTCCATGAAGGGTGGTTATTCTTTTTTATTTTAAGTAGAAGGCCAAACTTGGGACCCTAAAAGGGAACAAGTGCTTGCCATGAGTTGGGAGCAGACACTATTTCAATGCCCAGGGCGATCTTCTCTCAGGGAAAATTTCTAAACAAAACCAAAACTCACAAACATAAATGAGCTCCCCTTATGAAAGTCTGTTTTTTTCTAGATCCTTAGAGCTCCCTGTCACAGGTTTAGTCATGGTTTGTACTATAGAGATTGATCTGCATCTACCACACTTTTCAGTATCTCTCCCAAGCATCAGAGAGAAAAAAATTGTATAGCAGAGCCCTTTTCCTTGGTTTACCTTAAGTTTCAGTCCAGATCAGCAAGACACCTGACTAGAGGCCCGTGCTCATATTGTGCCCACAACACAATATTTAGAGCACTATGCTGCTGGAGTTAGAAGGCCAAATATTGCTCTCTCAAACTCTGGCATAAACCCAAAGTAATCCCATTGATTTTGGTGGTCATACCTCTGGATTTGTACCACTGTGATTAAAACCAAACTCTGGCTAATTGTCTGAGTAAAACCAAGGTATGGACAACATTAAACCCCTGTACACTTTTTGCAATTTGTTAATTTTTATTCCTTGACCAAAGCCCCATTCAAATTATTACTTTTTTTCTAGCTACATTTCCACAGAGCCCCTGCAGTTTCAATTGGATACTGTGTAGTTCGTTCCCTGTTCTAAACTTTATTTCATTTTATATAATGTAGGCTGCAACAACAGTCAGGGAATGGGCATGGGTTTCCTACACTGTCACAGAGGTCAGAATAAACAGCTCCCTTTTAAATCAAAGCCTTGCTACTTAACAGCAAAGTGTGTGATGAGCATCACAGCTGACTCAACCCCTCTAGATATCACGTGTCAGTCTCATCTCACACTTATCCTCCAGCATCCAGCTGGTAAATGTGAGTGCCTCAAGCCAGGATCTCTGACATTATTCTCCTGCAGAAAGCTGTTGTCATAGTGTCAGCAAGCTGATTTTACCTGTCAGTAACACGTAAGTATTCAAAGGAAGTTGCTCATCACTTATGGATGGTAAGCATCAGAATTTTACTCTCTTACAATAATGATAAAAAAGTCCACCCCCTGCTATTGCCCCCAGTTGTGTTAGATACAGTTGGCCCATAACCTAGGTCTTCGCACCACATGAGCTCTGCAGCACAAGAAAACAAATTCAAAGGCTTCTAGTGCCTTAGATAAACCTTACCAAACCATCAACCACGGGCATAGTGTCTGTGTTCTGTAACAAATCAATCCCTCATCGTGACTTGCCTGAAATCTGTTGCATTTGCTTCTCCTGTCAGTTATGCATTTCTTTTGGCACTTTAAGTCAGATACCAGTCATAGAGCATGGGGGTCACCTACTGTTGCCACTAAGTCACATTAGCAAAACCCATGCCAGATTATTTTGTGTGTAAAAACTTTCCATTGATCTGGGTTTGTCTGTATGATTGAGATGTCAGGAACAGCATGTTTGATGCTGAATCTTAAAGAGATATGGTCACATCATTTTTGTGATTTAGTTTTACACTGTTGTCGTGCTTTAACCAATGTGTAGCTTCAAAACAATATAATTACTTGCACAGCCTCTCATTTTCCCAATATAATTGATATAGATTTCTATTTGTTTTTCACTTTTATTTTCAGTGGAACAGAAAAATACCACCCCCACTATATGGTATGAAACAGTTAAATTATGTGAGAACACCACCACAAGGTAAGTAAGAATCAATACCCATTTGGTGAAAGAAGGGGTGAGGGGAGCCATGTTCACAGAGCATGCCAGTGGCAGCAGCTGGAATTAGAATTCTGTAGAGTCAGACACCTTCCGCTTTCAGACCACACTACTGCTTACTTTATATAACTGCAGCATGGCATATGTGGTTTTGGCCACTTCTGTTAGGAAAACAGGACCATCTTCCCAATTCCTTGCATTTTCAGGCAGTAGTATAATAAACATTTGTCTCAAAGGGTCCATAAGATGATCCACGCTGGCCCCTCCACACTCTTAAAGCCTGAGGAAAAAAAATCAAGTCTATAGTGACCCAGGAACAGAGCAAGCAAAACAACAGCATAACAAATGTCTTGGCTACTGCAGGGAATTTATTATGTAAAATATGCACTCACAGTCTCAGGAAATGGGCCACATTACCTACTGCAGAGAAAGGTAAAAATCTCCCGTGGTGCTTACCAATCTAACCTGGGGGAAAGACCTTTCCAATGATTGTTTTAACCCTGAGTATATGAGCAAGACCCACTGAATGGTCCTTGCTCACTGGCATTACCTGTGAAAAATGTTTGCCAGTCAACTTGAGTTCCCTTTGTTGCCTGCCTGACTGTCCAGCTCTGCAAAAAACTGACCCCAATTAGGTCAGTTCAATACAAATAGCAGGTTTTTTGGAAACAAACAAACCTAGTGAATGGAAGAATTTAAATATGAATGAAATAGATCAAAATTTACAACCCAAAGGCTAATACTAATAGATTTTAAAACAGTGTTTCTCTTTTTCCTTATCCCCAGTAAAGGCTAAATGCACCACAGGGCAGCAGGACATCCCAAGATTGCTGTAGCACTTAAGGTCTTCTTATATTTTACTTTTGAAAGTTACCTGTCAGGAGTAATTTCCATTGGGTTCAATGGGAAAGTTACTTGCATCTTTGGGATGGGAAGAAAAGGGTAGGATATCCAACATGGGGTCAGTCACTGTTTCAATATGAAAAGAACATAGGGTACCTATAGACATGCTCATTCGCATTTCAATTGGGCTCCAGCGTTGCCTCACTGTCGTGTGTATTAAGCCCCTGTGCATTTCAAAATGGCCATGGGGTGTTTTAAACCTCATCAAATGAGCTTTAGATAAAGCATGGCCATTTTGAAACGCGGGGGCTTAATACGCTGTTTTAATAAGAATGGCTGTACAGGAACTGCTCTAATTAAATGTACCCTCACCCTTGAGCACATGTATAGGCAGCCTTAAGAGTAAAACATTTCCAATATGTTTAGTGCTCAGAGAAAACATCCCAGTTCTCCTTATTTCACTTTAACTCCTTTGATCTTTTCTAGATCCCTTGAGGGAATGCAGCTGTGAGACAGGAACTCAGAGATGCTCTCAGTGCCACACAGGGAAGGAGGAAGTGTGTGGGTTGCGGGGCGAAATCAGCAGGCCAGTAGAGCACATGATCAAGCATGCAGTATATGGACATTCAGTTCAGGCTTGATTCAAATCCTATTGAAGTCAGTGGAAAGGCTCCAAATGGAGCGTATACAAGGAGCACTATTTTCTTCTTGTACACCTGATTTGTGGAGGGAAACATTTTATTTTTCCTGAACCACTCCCAAACCATCTATTTACTACTTTAAGTCAACACTTTGTAGACAGCCTAACTAGAAAAATTATTTGTTCTTGTTTGTGGCAAGAAGCAAATATGAAGGCAAGAAGCCAATCTAAAAATTAAATGGCAGTCTGATCCTCTGGGGAAGCGACACTTGATTTTTTCTTTTAATGGAAACTTTGTTTTGCAAACAGTGTGCACTTTACCTAGGCAAATAGCAACAACATCTGCTGCTGCTGGTAACAACTGACCTCTTTATCATGAGAGCTCATTTCAGAATGACTTGCAGGCTGTTAGACGAACATGAGGTTTCTTGAGAAGTTCCTTTGCAAGGGTACTGTATATAGATTAAATCATCTTTTCTTTTCTTTTTTTTTCCATATGAAATACAGCAAACCTATAGATCTATAAACCAGTCAATGCATACAACAAACAGCACATCGAACCAATGGGAAGATGATAGACTGACTTTCTCTCTTCCAGTTCTTTTAGTGTTTTGGCATCATTTTGCATCTTTATTTTCCATTTCGATTTGTCACCTTGTTAGGATTATTTTTTCTCCTTTGTTTTCATTCAGCTTGTCTCCCAGTTTGAGCTCCAGATGTTTTATTATTGCTGTCATTGGATTTTGGCACCTGTTTTCTGCCACAGCTCTAAAGCTGTATGTTTCTGGCCTCTTGGTTTTCTTTGTTTGGGGGACTGGATTATCAGCTGCTTGGCAGAGCTGGCCCTAGGCATGTGGCAAATATGCTGCTGCACAGGGATTTACCTTTTGCAAAGCCTGCTTTGCCAGCAATCCCTGGCAGCATGCTTCTTAGGCAATAACGCACTGGGACCCCAGACACCTCAAAAATAAACTAAGAGAGCCTAAGCATTCTTCCAGTTGCCAAAGTCCTTCCTATGTCCATTTGCTGATACCTATCAGACCATGTTCTCTATATCTAAAAAACAGCTGGATTTAGGTCTAGAGATAATATATTTCCTTAGTAATAACTATACTGCTGCTACTTCTCTCTCATTTGCTGAACTCCTTCCATATCCAACTTCTGGTACTTGTTTTGAAGTTACTCAGCTCTGTCTATGCTATAGACATTAGCTTGAGGCACTGTATGTGATGCATTGTCAAGGCGGTCAGGGGTGTTCAATCTATAACCAGTAGACTGAATCTGGCCCACCAAGCTATTTCATTCAACTCACAAAGCCCAGATATTAGTGGCATTTCAGCTGTGGTGCTATTCTGTGGTGGGTCACATGCACACCAGCATCAAAGGTGGTGACAAGAGGCAGGAAGAAGTCAAGCTGGAAGTGCTCGGGTGCTTCAGACTGTTCTGAGCTATTTGGCCATTGCCCTGGAAACACTGCTGACCCATGATATAGGATACTGAAAGGTAAGTCTGGCTGCTCTAAAAAATCAGTGGGTTTTTAGCTGTCTGGCCTTCTCTGCTCCAAGCAGGTAGGCAGAGTAAGAGAGCAGACTGAGTGTTACTTTGAAAAGTTTTTAGTGGAAAAAGCAGTTATATCAAAATTGAAATATGTTTGTATATGTAATATTTGTATAAGGTAGTATCTTATTTTGACATTATGAACATGAAACAATTCATTACAACAAGATTACTGAAATAAAATAGTTGATGATTCAGACTATTTCCTAAAAATGTTCCAGGGGAACTGTAAGAACTGTAGGTGTATGCTCTAATATGGCACCAAATACAATTTCAAAACATCATTTTCTGTGGCATAATTTCAAACTGCCTTTAGGGTTGGAATGCTCTAAGCATTCCTGTAAGTACCATTTAGTTTAGTAGAATATGTAGGGTCAGGTTTTGTGTATTTTTGCTACTTTTGTAACTTGAGATTTCCGATCTATGTCCCTTAGGCTCCTTCTACACGTTATAGGCATTGCACAATTAATAGGTTAACTGTGCAATTACTTTGAGACCAGCTACACATGTGAAGTACCAATCACACCATAAAAAGCTCCAGCCAGCTATAAAGTTAGACCTTGAAAATATGTACTAACTTTATAGCTAGTTGCTATCAAGCTTTTATTTGCATGTGCTGCAGGGGTTTACCATATCCAGCCAGGGCTGGGAGTCCTGCAACTAAGGACCCTGGAAGTCCTGCAGCTGAGGACTCTGGGTACTGGCATCAACTTGACTGGGGTGTTGGAGTAGCCTTGATCTCCCATCCCAGAGGTTTCATGTACCCCCAAGGTTGAAAGATCATGGCAGCTGTGATCTCCCACCCTGGAGCATTCACGTACCCCTGGGGCTGAGAAACTGAGGTAGCTACAATCCTGTGCCCTGGGAGTTTCATGCATCCCCAGAGCTGGGAGATTGTGGCAGCCACAATCTCTCTCTCTGGGGGTTTCATTCACCCCAGTAGACAGAGATGGAGGCAACTGGGAGATGGAGGCAGCTGTGATCTCCCACCCTGGGGGTTTCTCACACCCTTAAGTCTGGAAGATCAGGGTACCACAATTTGCCACCCCAGAGGATGGAAGATCAGAGTAGTCACAATCTTCCAGCCCCAGGGTTTTCATGCACCCCTGGGGCTGGAAGATTGCAGCAGCTGTGTCTCCCAGCTGCCAGGATGCATGGGACGCCCCTGCAGCTGGGAGCCCCTCACCTTGGGAGCTTGCTTCTTACTGGTACAGGGGGAGCCCAGATTCATCCTTCCCCTGCACCAACAATAAGATGCAATGGGACCTAATGTGTGATTCCAAAAGAGCATCTCCTGCCATGCACATGTGGCACGGTAGGAAGCACGGTTGTGTGGCTCATGCATTAGATTCCATTACATCTTAATCTGCACTTGTAGAGGGGGCCTAACAGATGACTGACCAGCTGGTTATGTGACATTTATATTGACTTCTTGGGTCAGCAAGTGATTGACAAAACAAGAACAAAAGCTATCTTCTAAAACCACTTCATTTGAGTGTTTTCATTTTCCTTACCACTATAGGTTGTTCTGTTATTAGTAGAATTGTGTTTACCTTAACTGGAGATGTAGGGCACAATACTTTGAAATGTTTTCTAATTTAGTCACCAGTTACCAAATCAGGATTCTAGGCTGGGATTTTCAAAAGGAGCTAAGGATCTGTCTACCAGACACCACATATCTCCCATCACAATAGAGACACCACATATCTCCCATCACAATAGAGGCACTGGACTAGATCCTTCTTGTCATAAAAGAAAAAGAAAGGGCTACCCAAAGAGTATGTTCTGAAATGGTCCCAATACTCTGAAACATGCTATTCTTCTTTGTCCAGAATTACTTAAACTTGGTAATCTTCCAGGCACACTGCAGAAGCCATTTACTGGATACGGTTTTTGGAAAAGGCTAAGGTATGTTCCCAGAGACAATAGGAATAGAAAGTACTTTTGTCACTGATTACTGGGCTGAGTTGAATGGAGTTAATTTGTCTTCATTTGAATGCTTATTTGTTAATACTACTAAATGCATTATGCTGTTGAGGATTAACTAGAAGCCAGAACACCTACAGCTTGTGCATGTGTGAGAGAGAGTGTTTATTATTACTTAAATCCAAACAAGTAAATATATTTATAAGCAACCACTTCATGCCCCACGGGAACTTCACACACTTGTATTGCCCGGTATTTCATTCATTAGGCCATTATCAACTGCATTATATAAATATTTGTATATACTTACTTAAATCCAAACAACAATAAATAAGGGAGTTAGACATTCACATTTCAGAGGGGCTTGGGTCTTAGCTATGATAGCCTTAATTTTCTCATTAACATGATTGGCAATGATAACATAGCATTCCAACATTGTGCAAACCAAATACTATAAAGTGTTGCTGTAATATTCTTGTCTCCATTTTGAATACAAAAAGCTAAGTGTAGGTGGTTGCTGTGGCTCTAACTGGCACATCCTTCTCAATTGGTCACTTATTTTTCAGTATAACTGAAAGTGCTGACAAATCCAATGGGATTTGGTAAAACATCTTTAATGGTGCATATCAAAAAGACACGTAATTTCCGCAAAAAGACGGAAAAAATCGTGTCTCCTGCTTCCACAAAAAAAGTATGAAATACGGAGTGCAACTATTTTATAGGTGTTAATAAAGCTATAGTGCCTGGAAGTATATCATACCATTATTTCTTATAATTGCAGAATAACAAGGACTACATATTTGCAATAAATAAATACAGATAAAAGATATAGAAAGGAAAGTAGTTGTGATTGGGGAAAACTGTTCTCTATGAAAGAGTGAGATATAACAGAAAATAGAGGCAAATGGAAAAAATAAGATATTATGTGTATATGTATGTATGTATGCCAGTGGGTGCGGGGGGCGTACATGTGATATGGCCAAGTCTAACAAAAAGTTACGTGTGTGTACCTTTACTGTCAGGAAAAAAAGAGTATCAAACACACACAAACTGGTTCTTACGATACAAACATGAATGTCCTCAGACATCTGCATTTTTCTGCGCCTAGGCTTGTCTTTTCTATTTGAAAATTTGACCTGAGGTATTTGTTGCAAATAATACCACTTACCACTGTTATCTTGCTTTTCATCTTAAAGGGCTCTATAGACAGTAATGAATATGATCTTTTTGTGAGGAAATACAACTTATTGTCCAATTTCTCTGGAGGAGGCAACTAAAGTAGAGATTGCTTATGTCCCTATTGGTACTGCCTTAAGTGTGTCCTTCTGCTCTAGGTGGACAATCTCCTAAAGGAATGTATCCATGTCTGCACAGCCACATTGGAGGGCTAATTGGGCCAGGGGCAGAATAATTGATACCGTCATTTCACTCATTAGTCTGCACTGTATGGTGGCGGCCAGACTGCTTTCAGTTTGGGAAGCAGCTTGCACAGAGTTGCTTAGAGTGCTTGAGCCTGACATTGCCAGGGATAAGTTTACCGTGCAGATCAAAGAGAATAGCAGAAGCTTCAAGAGAGTTGGTCATGGGTACATTTGATGTCAGCAGCAGATCAAGAAAAGAAGCTAAGTCTCCTGACACTTAGTCCTGTGCTTTAACCACAAAACCACTCTTCCTTCCTCAGGCTGTAATTCTCCAGTCTCTAATGTCACTGTTAAAATAAGAAGGCTTCAGTAGATCCATGATCAAATCCAACACAACTCCTCTTCCCTCCCCATGATTTACCACCATCAGAATGCAACATGCAAAATTATTCAAGGCTAGTGAAAAATAAACAGACACATCTGAGGAGAGAGAAGACAAAAATCCCCCTAAAGTACCAGTACTTCTACATACAGGCCAATCTCTGCTCTAATACCATGATTTTAAATAACTCTGCAGACTTTATTCCAATACATTTATCACAACACATTTCAAACAAAAAACTCATCAGGGTCAGAACTCTTTGGCAATCGAAAAGTGGGTTGTGAAAAGGAAGTATTTAGGAACTCCTGTTAAAATAGGATTCATTTAATCCATCTTTATTTTTCTTTTTAAAGATTTTAAATGGTCTCTGCCATATTTTTTTAGGAATTAATATTCTTCCCCCTCCTACTATACACTGTGCAAAGTTCTGTTGCTAGAAATCCCCTGCATTCAGAGCAAAGAGAACTTCATTCATTTACAAAGGAGCAGCTACTCCAGGGAACTTATTTTATTTATACCTGGAAGCATGCCCTTTACTCTACATCTGAGCCAATCAGAGCCAGTGTGTTAGGACATATCTTCTCCCTCAGTTACAGACACCACACCCTTTAAACCAGGCTATTCAAATACTTAGTCAAACCTAAATGAGGTTATCAGACTTGCTTGTTTAACATACAATAGGTGTATTCATTTTGTTATATTTCAATTTAATTGATATGGTTAGCATACAACTTGCTATTATGCACCCAAATAAAAATTGTGAATCTGGGCAGGGGTGTTTGTTGAATTAGTAGCTGGAACTTCTCCTTGTAATAAGCCAAATTCAGTCTCTTAAGCTAGGTATAGATATTTAAAAAGCCTGAGGCAGAATCAATCTAAGTTACACAATTTTCTATAAGTGGTGTAGTTTAGATCAGTAGTGAACAGAACACACAATCTTCCCTTTGGTGGCAGAGGCAAATCTTAAACTGGGTTCTGTCATTTTGAAACCAGTCCGTGTGTGCCGAACTTCTGTTCTGTTATGTGTATCACAGTTTCTGATCACTTATACCTGTAAACGTATAAAGTTTGTACCTAGCCTTAGGGGCTAGCTTCTGATCTCATTTACACTAGTTTTATATTAATGTGATATTGTTGTTACTGAAATAACTCTAGGTTTTGCCAGCATAACCAGGAACCGAATGTGTTACTGAATCTAAACAGTCCAAAAACTTTGGGGAAAGTATAATTCAAGATCTAGTTATCAAGTCCCCATTTTGATAGCATTTGGAATTTATGTTTTGACCAATAATGAGCTATACAATTCAGATCCACATAGAGTTTATTCACATGTTTTAAGTGAGGAACTAATTTTAATTCTGTTTTTCATGAAAAATTTCCATGAACAGAATCCTGTAACAGGAAGGGATGTAAGGAATTGATTAAAATGTGCAATTGTTCAACTGTAGTAAATAGACAGTTTGCTATTTTCTGCTTAATGATCTTGGATTCACCTCTTAGTGACATTATGTCCTCTTTTGGAACTCAATGTAACATCATTATGATGTCCAAGTTCCTCCCAAATATTGACAGAAGAAATAACCATAACCATTTCCTCCTTTGTTCTCTCTCCCTCAAAAAAAGCCTGAGTTATAGTATGTGGGACAGCTAAAAGCAAGACGTCTGTCTTCAACATAACAGGGAACACAGTAAAATGTTTCCTGTTATATCTGTGGGTATATCTATGTTGAGTTCTAGGCTCCTGTCCTGTGAAACTTCTCGCTCCTGTTTGCTGAGTCATTCATGAGCTCCTTAGGAATGCTACTGTTATGGGAGGTCATGGAAAAAGAGATTATTTTTCCAGTTTCTATGGAAGGCTTATAATATCAGGAGAGGGATTTGTATTGGATTCCATAGCAAATAAGTAGCGAGTGATCCCTCATGGCAACTACTGCTGTATCAAATGAAATGCCAGACTTTGGACTGGCTGGTGATTAATTTCCGTAAAAACAAACAACAAACAAACTGTGGACATATTTTAGAAAAGTCTAAATGCACACTTAGATATTTTCAGAGTGAAATTTTTCAAGTTTTTGTTTTGAAATGAAGGTTCAGAAATTTAGTTCATTTTTTCCCCAAAAGGGTAAATTGAAAATGAAATGTATGTTCAGCCCAAAATGAATTATTTATTATTTTTTTTATTCAATTGGAAAGAACAAACAAAAAAAGCAAATAAAAATGTGATTTGTGTTGACCTGAAGTGAAATTATTTTCTAACTTGTCTTTCAAAAAATCTATTTTTCTGCACAGCTCTGATTTCAATAGGTACAGGCAAAGTTGAGTACAGAAAATATAATCCTGAAGCTACTTCTAGTACATTGACTTTTCTGGTTCTAGTACACTGACTTTAACTAGAACAATGATTTAATAAAATTTTGATGGATGTCATGTACGTAACTTTTAAAGAAATATCTATCCCATTGATTTATTTGAAATAGATTGATATCTTCAGTTTAAATGTTACAAAACAAAGGATACTTTTGAACGCTAATTTGCCAAAAGCTATGCCCATATAAAGAGACTGTAAAATGGGTGGCTGAGCTAGCTAGATTGCTAGTGACTTGAGTTCATGTAAGGTGAGCCTGATCTCTTTCACCCTGTATTGAACCTGAGTGTTTCATATTTTAATTGACAACATTCACATCTTTGAGCTTTTCATTTAGACTTTGATAAAATCTGCTCACAAAGGCAGATGGCAGGCTGTTATTTTTAATTCACAAGCCATGTTCAATATATGCCATATGTTATAGAACTTTTCAGGCTCAGCCTTTTGAATGCTACCACAATAAACTGACAAAGTTACATAAAAGGCAATCTGATGGGAAGAGTTATGTAGTTGTGGGTTACATTGGGAAAACTGAAGTAAGTGACTTTTCACTTAATAAAACAGCATCAGCAAAACCATAGCACCATCACTGAAACATTAAAGTCCCCATGAAAGAGGAATAGATGTAGCACTTTGTTAATTACTGTTCTGCATTTGAAAAGTATTTCCTAAATTCACAATACGGTGTCACCATTTTTCTGGGGGAATTATAAAAAAACGAGATTTGCCTTTTTCATGTTAATCAAAAGCAAGATATTTTTTATAAAATTGTTATTTTAAGAGCTTAGCATGTGGTTTAATAAAAGTAATAAAATAAATGGCCTGAGACCTATGCATCTCAGAGAGCCCATCTACACGTGCCATTTTAAGGCATATTAGCCATTTTTAAGGTGCTTTAAGGGTGCATGTCTACATGTACACACCCTTAATGAATCTTAAAATGGTGATTTTAGGCTATTTGCACCTAAAATTGATACCTGCAAAAGCGCCTTGATGCATGTGTAGATGCACTAAGATGCATTAACGCTGCGTATGTCGACTGACTTGGGACTAAATTTAGTCCCAAGTCAGTCGGCACACTATGTTTATATACCTTAGCATGTGCCCGTGTAGCTGTATGCCTAAATCACCTTAATGCACATTAGGCAAATGAGCATTAAGTTTAGATGTGCATAAAAGCACTTATAGACATGCCCAGAGAATGTCATATGTTTTTCCTGCCAGTTTTTGCCAGTGGAAGCACTCATAGCTGCTGGTACCTCACTGTAACAGAAAGGGAGCTGCCATTGGGACAGTTTTGGTGTGAGTTGCTTAACCCCATAATATAACCTGGAAGAGCAGCCCTGGAATACTGACTACATTTCACAAGAAGGTAGGAAATAGCTATTGAAAGAAGTCCTAAGTCCCATTCTGGGAGCAGTGAATGTGATAGTGAACACATCTTTGGAGTTCCACTGCAGAAGATCAGTCACACCTTCTGGTGTCTCTTAAAATATACCTGCAGGTAAAATTTAATGGCTACAGGACTGTTTCCTAATCAGGTGTCAGAGGCAGCTCATGGAGACATTTCCAAGTAGGAATCATGCTAGTTAGAGGTAAGGGGTTCTGAGGATTCACAGAAATTCCCCTGTGTGATTTGTACTTTGTATTTATATTTTTCAACTTATTGATTATACAGCTTCATGGAAGAAATAAGCAACCAGAAACATTTGGCAACGTTAATTCAGGTTGGATCAGAATCTCTATAATAAATTCCTAGACAAGCAGATGACTGGATGTTTAAAGTTCAACATCCAAAACATTTCCTCTTTAACCAATTAGCCCTAGCTCTCCTCTAGAGTATCCCACAAGAATTCTCATTTTGCACAGGCCTTGAGGGGAAAGTGTAACCCAAAAACAACAACCTGGAGAAAAATTTCAGCTTGTGAAAACAAGGTGTTGAACTAAATAACAGAATGTCATCTTTCCTTATTATGAAAACCGGAAATAATTGTGTTGGGAGTGGAAGTACCAATGGCCCAATTCCTCCATCATCAGGAATTATAATAACAACTAGTGGCAAGTGAACATTTTTCAGTGCTCCCCAAGATGCACTCTCAGGCTAGTCCTCACTCCATAAATTAATATTGTTATTTTAGTCTTTGTGGTTTTGCATGAGTGTCTTACTGCTAGTTTAGATTTTATTCCTGATTTTAGTAAATTTCAGTGATTGAAGACTGTCTGGAGTGCCTGGAATGGAAGCTTTATAGAAACAATATAAATGCATGTGCTGAACAGCAGACTCGTTTCTGTATAGTGCAAGGCTGGATTATTCATTAGAAAGAATTTACACAACAAATTTTAGTTTCCACCCCCCCCGAACACATTTGTGATTTTTAAAGCAACTATTCAGTTACATATCCAAATAATATTTGACAAACAATTTACTACAGAATACATTTTTTCAGCATATTCACTGGCACCTGATTAATCCAGGTACAGTTTGATTGCTGGAACCTTTATGACTTGCAAAACAGTAGACTAATGAACCCCAGCACTGGTGGAAAGACAGAGAAATTGCATCATATTGATTTTTTTTTTAATGAGAGTCAATATTTGCTTACACTGTTCACTGCTATACAGAACTAAATAAATCCAAAGACATTCCCTTGGTTACAATAGGTAGGTTTCCAGAACTTGTAATGATTTTATGCTTGATCAGCTGCAACAGAGTCATTGTGGGGGTACACCGAATTCCTTCTTACACAAGTTTCTGAAGTTTCTGCTGCCACCCACATCTGTTAAGTGGAATCGATTTGGATCTTGCTTACTTTGGTGTAACTCAGAGTAAGTTCATTGGAGCCAACTGAATTACAACAGATAAAGTTAGATCAGAATCAGGCCCACTGATTTTCAATGATTGCTCTTACTTTAGTGTGAAAGTGAATACAATCAAAACCAATTTAGTACACAAAAGGCTGGGAGAGACCTCAGGATGTCATTTAGTTCAGTATTTCTCAACCCATGGTTCGTGACCTAAAAGGGTCGCGAACAAGAATATTTGAAAGGGTCTTGAACAGTCACAAAAAAACACATGAAAGCATAGGTTTCCCCTTGCAGGCTGGCAGGATTCCAGCCTGCAAAGAACTGCTTGGGGCAATTGGAGACAGAGGGCACCATGTGCATCTGCTCGTGCACACATATGGGGCTAGCATACAGCCAGAATGGTGGGAGCCACCTCAGCAGCTGGATGGAGGAAAGTCTATGGGGAGTAGTGGTTGGTGAGCCAGGGCTGGGGGGCTGGTGTGTGTGTGTGTGTGTGTGTGTGGCAGGCGTATGTGCAGGGAATGGGTGCATGAGGCAGAAAGGTTCCTGCTGATGCTGAAGAAAGATGTCTGGGCATTGGGATGGGGGGAGGTTCCTTCCCCTCCAATAGGGGAAGGGGCTAGAGGGGCCCTTCAGGGGTGGTGGGGAGCTGCCTGCTGGGCCAGTGTCACCAGGGCTGGTGTCCATGCTTGCAGGGCAGGGTGTCCAGTAAACACTGCCTGGTGGGGCAGGCCACCTGGCACAGTGCAGAAGCCCCAGCCTGGGGATGTGGGGGAGTCCCATGGGCCTCCCGTCCTCAAGCCCGTGCTGGGGCTAGATTCACTCCACCACCACCTGCTTGAGCTGGAGCCACTGCAGCCACCACACAAGATCATCCCTGAGTGAAACATCTTAGCCAATGCTTGTTTCACTTGCTTTTAAAAACTTCCAAGGATTGTGATTCCACAACCTCCCTAGGTAGCCTGTTAAAGGGCTTAACCACCATCATAGTGAGAAAGCTCTTCCTAATATCCAACCTAAATTCTCCAGCTACAATTTGGGACCATTTCTTTTAGTTCTGTCCCCCGCTGCCACAAGAATATTCTACCTTCATTGTCTTATCTTTCAGGTATTGGAAGACTATTTATCATCTGTATGTCAGGTCATATATGTAAAAGGTCGTCTATGCTAGTAAAAATTCAGAAAGCAGGCATGAAATTCCATCTACAAAGTTGAAAGCTTTCTATTTGTCTTCTGCTTACTGGGTAGTGAAATCTTCGAATCTTTCCAGTAAACAAAAGAGAAAACTGTGTAAAATGTCACACTACAGAGTTACTGTTAAAATAAGAAAAAAACTTTTGATCCCATGGTAGCAGTAGAACCAACCTACAGTAAAGATCAGTCTCTTCGGGAATCTCAAGATATTGAGGACTAATTCCCATCTCTGGGGAAATGCATGCTGCTTGGGTGAATATAAACTAAAGAATTTAAACTACAAACTTTCTACAAACTTTCCTTGCCCAGTTTCCATGGAAATGAAAGTGGAAAAACTGCTGGCAGCCAGTCTCTGAGTGTGAGAACTCTCACTTGCAGATGTCAGTTGCTGACTGTTCACTAAAAACTGCAAGTGTTGGTTTAAAAAAAATCAGCTGTATACAGTGTTTTCTAAATACCACAATTCCTTAATTTTTTAAAAAGGTTTTAAAAATAATGTTTAAAATAAAATATTTAAAATAGTTCAAATAAAAAAGCCCTCCCCCCTATTTTTAAAGGCTGGCTGATTTGATTTTGGACACTAAGGACTGGCCAAATTTGTGAGATGGAATCTATTTGCAGATCTGTAATATTTTTCCTAAGAACTAATACAAAGTGCCAAATTCTTGTACTTATTTTATGCCCCTACATGGTCTTTGTCTTGTTAAATAAGCTGTACTATTCTCTGAGCAATTCTTATTGCACCTTATCTAAAACTGGAGGGTTGTCTTATGTACTGTTTTCTGTAGAGCTGTGTGCTACCCACTAGCTGTGTGCTACAGGCTGCTAGAAGCTGCATTTCTTCATTGCATTAACCATACAGGACTGAACTGTGGTTTACCATCATAAGCCTTATGCATGGGACAACACTTTGAAGCACTGCTAGATTGTTACTGAGGAACTGCTTTCCTGTGGGTGTATCGACAAATGCAATTAACATGATGCTATAAACTCCAGAGCACTTTAAGCTGAAGTAATCTGCTGCAAGGTGCAGTGTCTACATGTGCACCCAGGACAGCAGCACTTTGAGCTGCTTCAAGCTGGCAGGGGGCACTGAGGGGTCAGCCCTAGTCTCCAGGTGGTGGTGTTGGGTGGCAGAGGGGCTGTCTGAGGCACGGGTGCAGCACCTGTGGAGCTCTGTGGCTAGCTGGCGGACAGCCCCCACACTTTAGCACCCTCATGCCCTAGCCAGCCCCTGTCACTGTCTACATGTTACATACTCCATTGTAAGATAGTACTGTCCCCAACAGTACCATCTTACAGCAGAGTTCATTAATTTACTGGGGCCTAATACCAGAGCCCATGTAGGCAGTGATGCTTTACTGTGGAGCTTCATCTAGCAATAAAGCACACATGTTGATGCTCCCTCTGGGCATGTCCCGACAAGCATGCATATGTAGGGGCATGCATTTGCTGCAGGACAAATAGCAGCTGCATGTATTTGTGACACTGCTTTTTGTCCCTGGGTATGCCTTTGCACATACACTCTGGCAAACTGATGTGGATGGGGTAGGGGAGGCTGGGACCAGCACCTGTGCTGGCCATGGCAGCCCTACCTGGGATCCTGGGTGCCAACGAGGGCAGCAGTGGCACCAAGCCAGCCACTTGGACCCTAGCCAGCAGCTAGAGCATGGCTCTGGCCAACTAGCCTCCATTTCTGGAGGTGCACACTGCTGCTGCATGTGCCACACTGCTTTTTTTAGTGGGGGGTTTTTTACTGGGATCTCCCAATGTCCAAAAACCTGCTATACTGCTAATTAGCATTGCAACGAATGGGTGCATATATGCTGCATACCATTTGTGGCACCTCAGTCTGTGCGTGCTTGCTCATTGGGATGCACCCTGTTTGTTCTCTGCTATGATAATGAAAAATGTTTGTCCAATTAGGGTATGTACAAGCGTTACATTTCAACCAGTGGAACTGCAGTTCCACTGGTTGAGCTGCTGTGTATAAGTATTCACAGTACTTCAAATGGTTAAAAAAATGGTTGATGTGGCAGAAACCTCCACTAAGTCAGATGAGGTTGAAGTGCCAATCAGTTGGGGTACCAGCATTTGAATGTATGCTTATATACTGCCCCAATCATTTGGAACCACAGTGGTGCTCTCTGGCATTTTTTAGCATGCCCTGCTCCGGTCCCTACTCCTGCAGTCTGAGTTACAGCAAACCCCTCCCCCTGACAACTGAGGGCCTGGAAAGCCCAGTCTCTATTCACAGCCCTGGGGCTGTGAAGCTGTCAGTCCTGAACAGGCTGGGGAAAGCCAACTACCAGAAGTGGACACTTGCTGCCCAGGGGGAAGGCGTCTGCACCTTGACCACAGCTGGGGCTCTGTCCATGGTGGAGGGGGTGCAGTGCAAACTGCATTGCAGCCAAAGCTCCTCCACCATGAGCAGAAATCCAGCTCTGGCTGCAGGGGCTAGGTTGCAGCCAGAGCTGCCTGTAGGGAAAGCCCACACACCATGGCCAGAGCCCCAGCTCCAAAAGACAGCAGACCTGTCTTTTGACAACCCTGAGTTGCTGTCACCTGTTTCCAGGGAGACAGGGGATACTGCCACAGCATGCTGTGATGCATGCTCTAGATCCCCTGGCTGGGTGCTTTCAGCACTGAAGACTGTCTGCAGAGCATGCAGACATTACTTTACGTGCTTGTACAGGTTTCAGCTTGTCGAGTTTCAAATGGCTTGAACAAAATCATGGTTTATATGACTTCAACCAGTTGATCTCAATATGTTTGCACACATCCTTCGAGACCTGAGATTTGTGCCAAGGCTAATGAACTGGTCCTTTCAGTCACCATCCTCAACTCTGACACTGGCCTCCCTCTCAGTCCAGCAGGCCACACATGCTCCAGGACTCAGCTAGGAAAGAAAGTTTGGTAAAAGTGAGTCCAGTTGGATACTAACTGGACTTTAGTCCAGGCATTTTGTACTATAGGTGAAGGTTGTTTTTTTTTTTCTGTATATCAGAACTAATGTAGGTACAACCATGGACAGATCCAATGTTAAAGATGAAAAATCCCTAATTTCATGACAACAAAAAAGAAAGCTAGTAGTTGAAGGGCATTGTCCATTTTTTCAACAGATAAACTGGTTACTGTAAGATACACCTGACCCTTTTCCTCTTTGTATTACAGGCAGAAGCTGGAAATCCACATATGCCAGATATATCCAATGTGTGCTCTCTGCATCCTCTTAAAACTTCCATCAATGCATTTATTCCACTGTGTATTTTTATAGCTAATTTACTGTGCGTAAATAATACACAATGGAGTAATGAGTATAAGGCGTTTTTTCTAAGATTACAGTCTTGAAGACAGATAAGCATTTTTATAGTATACAGTAATTATCATAGCAATGCATAATTTTCCTGGATTGACTGTCTTCAAGTGCACTAATTCAGGAGGCACTAACTCATTCGCAAACAGCATCATTAGGAGCTGAAGTAAATAAGCAGCTGATCTGCCTTGTACAGTACACTGAAGCCTTGAGACTTCTCTTCTTTTTTTTCCACTCATTAATTCAGTTTTCATGGTTGCTGCGGCAGGTGGAGCATTTTATCTTCTCATCTCATTAATCACTTGTGGGTTACTGAGGAAACTCTATTAATACCTGGTCAGGGAGAGAGGCAGTATAATCCATAACAACTCTCCAGCAACAGCATAGCCAGCTGTGGAGCCAATGTGCTGTAATGTTACCAAGGCTTAAGTAATGTATGCAAACTAAGCACCTGTAAGGCAAATCTGTATTATACACAGAGAAGGACTGTAGTTAAACCATGTGGACAGAGGGTTGTGTTTATGAAACAATAAAAAGTTCTGGCTGGATAATAAATAGCAGGGAAGACTTTGCCTTTGCTGATTTCTTATTGCTATCTCTTTCCTTTAGGGCCCCTCTAGATATGTAGGTAAAGGCACGATGGGATCTGATACATGTGTGCGCTACCTGCCGTGTCATGTGCATATGGTAGGAAGCACGATTGTGAGATTGGGAGTTAGATCCCATTGTACCTTATTGCCGGTGCAGGGGAAGGCCGGGTCACAATCCTGGGGTCTCCTTGTACCAGCAAGTAGAAAGTCCCATGGTAGGGAACCTCCCAGCTGCAGGGGGTGTCCCATACATCCCTGCAGCTTGGGGACCACAGCTGATGCAGGCTTCTGGCTGTGGGGGTGCTTTGTGCACCCCTGTGTCTGGGAGACAGCAGCTGATGCAATCTCCCAGCTGTGGGGGTATGTGGAACTCCCCACCAGCTGCCATGGCTAGGAGTCTCATGAGCTGATGGGACTCCCAGCCATGGCAGCCTGTGGAGCAGTGCAGGACATCTGTGGGATTCCCAGCTGTGGCAGCACATTGTGCACCCCTGAGGCTGAGAGCCCTGTCAGCCACAGGTGCATAGACCCTGCTACATGTGCAAATTAAAGCTGGATAGACATCAATTATAAAGTTATTATACATTTTCCAGCTCTAATTTCATAGCTGTTTGGACCTTTTTAAGGCATGATAGCTCATTTGTATGTGTGCTGCACTAAATTAATTACACAATGAGTCAGGTAATTGTGTAATACATGCAACGTATAGAGGGGGCCCACAGAGAAGCATTCTGTCTTATAGTAAGTATTCCTGCCATTGATATAATTGTATCTTGTATGGTTCATTTGGTAATGGACCACTATGAAATTTTTGTTTGTTTGTTTGCTTGTTTTAAACAAAAGGAGGTTTTTTACTCACTAAATTGCTGTGATTCATCTGTAAAATCCAGTGACCTGAAGGGCTTTGGCAATCTGTTTTATTTGGCTATATATTTAGTTGATGAGGGTCACTACAAAGGGGAAGAAAGCTGCAACTGATGAAGGAGGTTTTTTGAGCTATTCTGCTTGATCAAGAATGGTTAGGGGCACAGAGGATAATGGAGTATACAGAATTTCCTACTGCTACTTGTTATAAACTGTTGTGTGCTTCTTGCCACAACAGTTCATATTGCCAGATCCCATGAGCTGAGAGAAATGTGAACAGTGCCATAGCAATAGGACTGCCTTGGGTGCCAAAGCGAAAGGGCACCAACAGGAGCTGCCCAGCCATGGTGAGGCATGGGACAGAACTGTAAGAAGCTACCTAGGGGGTGGAGGGAGTGTGGGAATAGGGGAAGGGCAGCTCCCACTGCTTCATGTACTCCCAGGCACAGGTGGCAGAAGGCCAAGGCTAATGGGGCCTAGCCCCCGCCCCCCAAATGCAGGGCAGCAGTGGCAGCACAGAGGACTGCAGGGCAGCCTTGGTGAGGGTGCTGGGCTACTGCAGCAGGGGCAGAGGGGTGTGCACAGACATAGACAAGCAGCCAGAGCCTGCAGGCAGCCAAGAACTCAGCCCAGCCCTGCCACGTGTGGAGCAGCACCCAGCAGGTAAGTGTGTAAAGGAGAGGGGGGGTGGGAAGGGTCATGGGTGGGGGCAGATCAAGGACCCCATGGTGATGGAGGGAGTGGGGCAGGGCAGGGACTGGGGTGAATGGGGCCCTGGGGCAGGTCATGGGAGGGTCAGAGCCCGGGCTGCTCATCCAGGGGTGCAGGGAGTTCCTGGCACTATGCACACCCCCGGGGCAGGCATGGGGGGCACAGGGTGGGGGCAAGCTGCTGTTGTGGGCTGGGGCTCCATGCCCCACTGCTGCTGCCCCAACAGCGGAACAATGCTGCTTGCCTCCCACTGCTGGGCAGGCAGGGGCCTTGGTGCAGCCAGCACACTGGAGGCACATAGCATTGCATGGCTGCTGGGGGAGACACAGTGGGGTGCAGAGCCCCAGCCTGCAGTGGCAGCCTGCCTCCACCCTGTACACAGATCTGGGGGCACATGCCCCCCATGTCTGCCTCAGGGGTGCACACAGTGGCATCCTTTGCCCCTGGATGAGCCGTCCAGGCCCTGAGCCTCTGACAACCCACCCTGGGGCCTCATTCACCTCAGCTCCTGCCCCTACCCCACTCCCTCCATCACTGTGGGGGCCTTTATCTGTGCCCTGCACAACCCTTCCCTCCCCACCTTCCCCCTACACACTTACCTGCTGGGTAGTGTGTGTGTGTGTGTGTGTGTGTGTGTGTGTGTAGAAATATCTTTTAAGTTTAAATTTTACTTAGCCTCATCAAATAAGATTTTTGTCGCTCTGCCTGTGCTCCCAGGCAAGCATGGGATGGGGGGGGGGGGTGTGCCCCCCAGATCTGTGTGTGGGGCAAGGGAAGCTGCCACTGCAGGCTTTGCCGCAGGTGCCAAACTTCATTGCTATGGCACTGGGTGTGAATCAGCTGCTTCCTAGTATTTATGTTCCACCCTTTTCACCTGGGGCAAAGCCTCCCACCACTCATAGCTTGGGTGGATGGTGGGTGGAGGATCAAAGTATAGTATTTCACACGCTGAATTTCTTATCACAGTAAAGTTGGAGGAGACATAATTCACTGACGCTTGCTGGTTAAGCTCTCCCATATGTCTTTTGCCTTATCTTCACTTGATATCCCACTACCTGTTGTCCCTCACTTCTTTGTTTCTTATTTGTGGATACACCGGGACTTTTACCTTTTCAATTTGCCCTTCATTACTCTGTAGCAAAACCCCCAGTTTTTCTTTTTTTTTTTTTATTTATTTTAAAATGCATTCCCTCCCCTTTCCCCAACCATTTCTGACTTTTTCTCTCCCTCTCTATTCCCTAGATAAGTATAGGTGAGCTCAAACTTATGATAAGCTTTAAACATTTCTATTTTGGTAGCAAGTTTTTGGTTTTGGATATCCACTGTTTTATATTGTATTATTATTAGGTTTGTATTAATTTTTACTGTTGTATATTGTATTATCATCATTTTTGTATTGATTTTTATTGTTTCATATGGATATTGTATGGTTTAGGCCTGTGTTTGTAAGTGAACCAAAGTCATGTCAAGTTTCCTTTTTTTTTTTTTTTTTTTAATGTCAAGCCTCCATCTTCTGTCCTTTGCCTGGGCATCCCATGCTGCAACTGTATGAGTCACAGGCCCCTCCCATGTAAATTGGTTCCCCGATGAATAAGTGTGATTGGAAATGATTGAAATACAATGGTAGCAAGCCTCTACTGAATGGCCTGTAATGACTGGGCCATCACCTCGCATTGATTTATCCAGGAACCATGGACCTCACCCAGGAACAGAGACAAGACCAGCATTTGAAAGACAAAGGACCCTGCAAAACCAGCAACTCTCACCATTACAGACACCTGAAACTGCACATCCCTGCATGGAGCACACATGCTCAGTACACCTGGGGTTGACCCTTGCCTGGGCATGCCTCCTGTCACTAGGGTCACACAAGGTCTGCCCCTATAAAAAGGGGCAGTGAAGACAGACCTAGTGGGAATACCATTTCCATCTGGACCAGCACCATGCCACAGCACCTATCCACCCAGAGGCCCTGCCTGCGACCCC